>NC_092334.1:132850833-134084166 GCF_046630445.1 Rutidosis leptorrhynchoides
AATTAAAAACCGGTTAAGATCAAAAGATCTTTGTTGTTACCATTCGTAAAATATGTAGTCACCAAGTTGCTCGCATGTCATTGTACCATTTGATGAGCCAAAAGAAGGAGTCAAGTGCATATGGCATTCCCTACAATTGAAGTATGCTCACAAGGTACAAAATGTGCGGGGCCATACTCTATGTGCGCCCACAATAAAGTCATAACACTCCAAAGATGTCAACCAAAGTTATACAAACATTCACCAACATAATGATATACTCAACCAAACTACTTACGCAACAAGATCGCATGCAAAAGATAATCTCAATGTTTTAATCAAACAAGCAAAATATAACAATGATTAACATCACACATGCATAATTCAACGAATCATTCATCATACAAATCAACATCAAACACATAATCAACCATGAATATAAACATCACAAACCTAAATATTGTCGAATTATTACATGCCAATATTCAAATTCAAATTGTTTTATCCGGGAATCACAAGCCCTCCGGATTCGAATTCCAACCATCATAACCAATAATCAAACACAAGTTACATTGTTTTCATCACAAAAACTAAATTATCAAATTGTTCAAAAGCTCCTAATCCATCCGCCCATGATTATTACATGCCGAATATTCAAATAAAAGTTTCATAATTCAACGATCAAATGTTTTAACTAAACCACAAGTAAATAGAAAGCGAGAGCACAACAATAAGAATTACCACCAACTATACCCTCCATAGTATGAGCTTTCAAATTGGTCCGAGTTTGGAGAATCATAATAATTAGGTGGCCTATTCCACTCATTTTGCTCCTCTTGTTGTTGTTGCCCTAAATGTTCAAAATGCGCAAACTCCTCGGATCTCCTATACGCTTCGTTGGGGTCATAGTCAATTAAAGGTTAGCTTCTACGGTGCTCAAAATCATACGGGTTGTATGTGGGAGCAAAAGGCTTGGGGGCATTCAGGTCCGCGTAGCTCAATTGGTCACAATGGACTTGCCATTGCGAAACCGCACGTATGCCCGAGAAGTTGTAACGTGCTTCGTATTCTTGGTTGCTTTGGTTTATATTGATTTGACTAAATTGATTGGCAATCCAAGCTTGATCATAACCACTCGGCATACTACCTCCCGCCCCGGTTGCTCCATTACTTGATCCTATGTTACCCGTTTCAAAACCGTGCATCACCCTCTCCTCTTCTTCTTCCTCATTCTCTTCCTCAATATTAATGTTTCCTAAATCAAATCATCTCCTCATATGGTTATTTTGATCCCTCTTTAAGAATATTTCCCCCTTTGAAATCAGCATACGCAAATCTATCCATCTTATTAGCCGTGTACCCCGAGATGTCAATCCCTAATTGATTTGCAATCCTGGTCACAAACATGCCACCTACTGTACCCATCTTCCCATTAGTTCCAGTCTTATCGAAAAGATAGTCAGCTATAACATGTGGAACATGGATGTTTTCATGATGAAAGATTTGACCAGTGAGCCAAATTTCCAAGTAGGACATTTTCTCATTGCTGTGATAACGGTAGTTAACCATGTTTGCAATGAATCGGGCTATGATCCGATGGGGGATTGTTCTAAGGGTGTTGGCAACTGTTTTTCCTGGGCTGAAAACCTCGTGGCTCATTTGGTGCCAAGATGCTTGAAAGTTAAATTCCCTAGGGTTCGTATTGGAGATCTTGCATGTCAAAAGATAATCACAAAGGGTGTTGGTTCTGTTCTTAAACTCTCTATAAATCCCTAGTGCCTTGATGAATTGAAGCATACTCATGCTTCGTTGTTGCCCACCCAAGTAAAAAGTCATGTAATCAGTGTCATCAATTTCTTCTACCCTAAAATTGACAATTAGGGTGGAGGTGAACTCAAGGGTTGGGACAATATAAATGGGCTCACTGAATTTGAAAATTGGGACCTAAGGGTTAAGTGATAAGTTCCCAAATTCAACCGTAAAGAGATTCTCATCCTCTTCTCGCATACCAGCTTCATCAAGAAGAGACCAGTCAATGTACTTCCTGTAGAGACCCGTCCTAATCCATCTGGACGAAGTCCATATCGATTACAAACGATTCACAATAGTTGATTACATCGCGAGGTACTTGACCTCTATATGCTACATTTTACAAACATTGCATTCGTTTTTAAAAGATAAACTTGCTTTACATCGAAAGTTGACGACACGCATACCATTTCATAATATATCCAACTATAATTGACTTAATAATAATCTTGATGAACTCAACGACTCGAATGCAACGTCTTTTGAAATATGTCATGAATGACTCCAAGTAATATCTTTAAAATGATCAAATGCACAGCGGAAGATTTCTTTCGTACCTGAGAATAAACATGCTTTAAAGTGTCAACCAAAAGGTTGGTGAGTTCATAACTTTAACATAAATAATCATTTCCATCATTTTAATAGACCACAAGATTTTCATTTTCAGTTCTCATAAGTAAACGTCCCATGCATAGAGACAAAAATAATCATTCATATGGATTGAACACCTGGTAACCGACATTCACAATATGCATATAAGAATATCCCCATCATTCCGGGATCCTCCTTCGGACATGATATAAATTTCAAAGTACTAAAGCATCCGGTAATTTGGATGGGGCTTGTTGGGCCCAATAGATCTATCTTTAGAGTTCGCGTCAATTAGGGTGTCTGTTCCCTAATTCTTAGATTACCAGACTTAATAAAAAGGGGCATATTCGATTTCGATCATTCAACCATATAATGTAGTTTTGATTACTTGTGTCTATTTCGTAAAAACATTTATAAAAATTGCGCATGTATTCTAAGCCCAAAAAATATAAAGGGTAAAAAGGCAAATGAAACTCACGCATATAAATATTGTAAAACAGTTAATAAAGCATTTGCATGTATTCTCAGCCCAAAAATGTAAAGAGTAAAAGGGATTCAAATGAACTCACCATACGATATTTTGTAGTATAAATATGCATACGATAGAACTGAACAATGCAAGGTTGGCCTTGAATTCACGAACCTATATCAAGTATATATATATATATATATATATATATATATATATATATATATATATATATATATATATATATATATATATATAAACACAAAATAGTACTCGAACAAGTTTATATCTACTTATTAGTGATATAAATTATATGTTTTATTAATTCATTTATTAATATTAAGATAATAAATTCTTTATTAAAGTAGTTTAATAATTTATTTATAATTATAATATTTATAATTCTTTAATAGTAAGAATTTATATTAAGGTTTATATATATATATATATATATATATATATATATATATATATATATATATATATATATATATATATTAATTAGTATATTTTATATATAGCTTAATTAATATCATTTTAATAATAAAAATATAATAATATGTAATATTAATATTTTTGTAATGTATTTTCTTTTTCTTTTTTTCTTTTTAAAATAACATGTATTTGCAATAATAACCATAATAGTGATAATAATGATGCTAGTAGTAGTAGTAATAATAATAATAATAATAATAATAATAATAATAATAATAATAATAATAATAATAATAATAATAATAATAATAATAACAAACATAATAATAACTAATAATAATAATGATAGAATTAAAAAATAAGAGTGTATACCCCTTCCAAAAGCTTTTTCTAAAAAGAAATGCCAAAGTCCGGATTTGAACCCACAACCTCCCGCTAAAAAGAAATGCCAAAGTCCGAATTTGAACCCACAACCTCCCGCTAACTGGATAACATCCTTAACTATTCATCCGTTTTTGTTTTTCTGTTGTATAATCATACTTAATTTTATTTAACCCATAAGATTCTGTTTTTCCCTATTGCTTCTCCTTCTTTTTCTAAAAAGAATGTCACAACCAAGGATTGAACCCACAACCTCTCAATTCCCAAACCAACCTCTAAACCATTGAACCACCAATGTTTTTCTGAATTTGTGCGTATCCTAAATATATGTATCCCGTATTTTCTGTTTCAAATTCAGTAACCAATTTAGGCTTGGCCCAACAAAACAACCAGATCACAACCCATATAATATCTAAGCCCACAATCGAAAAAAAAAAAATGCATGGTCCAATATATACAAGTTGGTAGTTGACGGTTCAAAAACAAAACTTGATAATTGATAAAAAAAAAACTTTCAATTTGTACATGGATTCTCATAAACTATCACCATCATCATCCATATGGTTTTTAAAAAAAAAAAAATTGAAACGCCACACTTTTTTTTTTTTTTATCCACAAGTTGTCGGCTATATATAAATCACGATCATCATTATATGCGTTTATTTTATACACCCACCATAATTAAAAAGAAACTTGCGGGATGCCACCATAAATAAAAATAAAATCGCTGTACGTCCAATTCTTTTTTTTTTTTTAATCAAGTTGCTTGTCCCATGATTTACAATATGGGTCGACCAATAAATAAAAAAAATAAAAACGCTGTTCGTTTGATTAGGATCCAAGAAAAAAGAAATCCCAACTTGACTTGGTTTATACTAGAAATGAATTATAATACTTGCACCTTTAAACAAGTTGAGTGGGTGGGGTTATTTGTGTGTAATGCTTGTCGGCCAAAAAAAACACCAAAAGTAGTTTAAAAACCATCTCATAGGTTCAATTCCTTTAACATTTGTTGTGGTGTAAACCGAAAACAAAAAGGAAAAATACATGCGTAATAATTGTAGCAGCGGCATGTAGACGATGATAATATATTGTTGTTTTGGTCGATATTAGTAACAGGTGGTTTATAGTGTCGTGATTACAAGGTGACGAGCAGGAGTCTTAGAAACAACAATTTAATAGTTGGTGATTTTGTAGGGTGGTGGAAGGTTGAGGTCGATGGTGAATCATAAACGATGGTGGTCATCGAAAACAGACACATGAAGGAACGATTAGTCAGAAAGTAGAAGTGGGTTTGTGATGTTGTGTTGATGATAATCAATTGAAACAGAAAAAAAAATAGTTTTGCCAATAAATATGAAGATGTCGTCTGAATTGGGTGTAGGATGTGGTGTTAGATTTTGATGGATTATGATGGTTATAGAATCAAATGATTTGGATGTGGTGGTGTATGATAGTTGCCCATAGTTGGATCATAAAAAGAAAATACAGAAGTTTGATGGAAGCTCATGGTGATGGTGTTGAAGAAGGAAAGAAAGGTTGTAGTGTTTTGCAAAGGAAAGAAAAAGGATGATCATTTTTTTTTTACCAACATGTATATATAATACAGATATATATCAACTTGTTGTGGAGATACAAAAAGTAAACTCCATATCACATAGTGCGTTCACGGATATAAGAATTCAACATAAATATCTGTAATATAATAATATTATGAAAAATCATGTGCACAATAATATACAATTTGGCAGCCGATGATTTGTTTCTTTCCTACCGACGATTTTCGAAAGAAATATTATACCGTGTCCATTGCTAAATAGTTAACGTATAAAAATGTTTCTAAAAATCCCAAATTTTTAGCTTAAATAAATTTAATTATTTCCGTCATTAACTGTTTGAAACCTGATAAAAAAAATTCATTAGTTATTTATTTTCTATACCAATTGATATGTACGGAGTACTAGTATTTAAACTTAAAAAGGTAAAAATATTTTCATGAAGCCTAAAATCTTCGTAATCGATTTACAGTTCAACTTTCATTTTAAATCTTCATATATATGTACTATATCATTATGAACACTAAAGAAATGTCAACCGAGTGTTACAGACGTTTACAGAATAGGTCCAAAATCGTATTTATTCAATATGCTCTTTATATATATAAGAACAGTTTTAAATAATAAATTTTACTAAGTAAATACATTTATTAATTATATATTTTAAATAATTAAATTTAATATAACAATATATATATACACAAGTAATATTTATATATATATATAACTACACATATTTATACATATATACATATTTATAAACACTGGTTCGTGAATCATCGGGATTTGTCAAAGGGTAAATGAATACATGAACATAGTTCAAAATTTTTTTAAGACTTCAATATTGCAGACTTTGCTTATCGTGTCGAAACCACATAAAGATTAAGTTTAAATTTGGTCGGAAATTCCCTGGTCATCACACTTCCCAGGGTAGAATTTATCTTTTAGCCTAAGTTCTAGGCCTGCTCTAAAATTTTCATTCATCAGAATATGTTGCAGACAGGGGTCTGTTGAGAGTCTCCGAATGTCCTCTGGGATCATCGGTACTTCTTCTTCGTCCTCAACCTCTTGGTTATCTGCAGGTCTTTTACCCTTACCCTTAATTTCGATACTCTTTTGGCGTTTACCATGCGATCTCGGGGGATCGTTAGTCTACAAGACAAAACAAACAACAGAAACATTGTAGAGAGGTATGCATTAGCACATAAACAATTTGCTCACAAACTTCAATCACTAACACCAACTTGATTCCAATAAAATAAAACAAGTTTCATCATGCAACTCATGTCAACATTTAACATACATGAATAAAACAAGTGCAATTAATCATAGTAAAGCGTGAAATCAAACAAGGATGAATGTCATGGCATAGTCTCAAAGTCATCAAAAAGTTGCAAAATTTAGCTCATGCAATGAAATGTCAAATCATAAGCATAATCACAAGCTAAACATGCATCATCATCAATCATTAAGTCTCATTTGGTCAAACATGGTCAACATGAACCAATTGCAAAAAAGTCAACCCTAGTCAAAGTCTAATTTATTCTGATTTCGGCTAAGATAAGGAGCATTCACCAAATTATAGCAATTCTTCATGTTATAACATAAATATACCGCAAACAAATACATTATCACTAATCACATGCTCAAATTGGTCAAACCAAGTCAAACCTTAAACTTTTGAACCCTAATTTGCAAATTCAAATCATACAAGCATGAAAGATGGATTCAAAGCAAGATAATCATGGCAACCTATCAATTAAGTATAAACAACATCAATTAACACTCCAATTTGGCTCGAAATCAAAAACCCCCAAATTGGATGAACCCTAGAATTTCAAATTTGAAATCGATGTAACTAAGAATGCAAATCATGTTAATAAACATCAATGTAGTCTAGATTCATCAACAATTTGACCATTGACATCATTAATCCAGCACAATCTACGAATTAAGAATAATGAGAAAAAATAGTAAAAATCAACTAAATCATGTTAAAGAACGAATTAAAAAAATAGATTCTTAATTTTTCCATGTTAGATGTAGTAGCTTTGCAAAAAAAATAGATGAAATTTGAAGTTTAGAGTTGATTTGGGTCGATTAGGGTTAATATTGCGCTGCTATTAGAGAGAAAATTGGAGTTGGGTGTGAAAAAGTGTTTTGGTCGTGCAGATTGCTTAAGTAACCAGGTGTAGGAGCGCTGCTTTTGGAACATGAGCGCCGATCCTGCTGAAAGCAGAAGCGTCGCTCTTGGAAGAAAAGCGTCGCTCTTAGGCGAATAAAGCGCCACTTTTGAAAACAAAAGCAACGTTCTTGGCTACTGTCCATTTTTAGTCCCAAAACATGGGTTAAAGCGTCGCTCTTGAAGTAGAAGCGTCGCTCTTGGAAGTGAAAAGCGCCGCTCCTAGGACAAAAGCGCCGCTTTTGCCTGATTGCAGTTTTTCTATTTTAAAGTCCATTTTGACCCATTCACAAACTATTTTTGATGTTTTCCAGTTTTACCCATATGCATGCAATGCAAAAACATAAAAATGCAACTAAGAAAAGGGATATCATACAATTCTAAACGAAATGCAATTAAAAGAAATTATATACACAATTGTGGAAAGTTTTTAACGAGTCTATCACCTGACTCCCATCCCTTTGAGGTTTCAACTAATTCTGGGGTGGTAAACTTCCCTTCCCTTTAAGCTAAGGGAAACATTTTCATTACCGCCACCACTTAACATTGACATTAACCAATCATTTACTACCTTGTTTTCATTGATTAATTCTTTAAGTTTGACTTTCTCACGTTTTGACAAATTTGACACTAGGCGTTTTCTCAAGTGTTCATCCTTTTTGGATGAAGCCATATGCACCCGCCCAAATAACTTTCGCATAGACTTGTCAATAATGTCATTTTGATCTTTGGGTTTTCCTTGAATTCCCTTGGTCAATCCCCCACTACCTTTAGTTGGTGAACCAACTTGCCTTGTGCTTGTGATGCATTACACACTAGCAACAACTTGTGATGTGGTCAATGGTATCGATGATGTTTTGACACATTTGGTTTTTATGCTCATGCATTTCTCTTTATCCCGAAGAGTCAATTTCCCGGTTCTAAAGTCAAAGAAAGAGCCCCCGGTTGCTAAGAATGGTCTTCCCAAAATAAGAGGTACAACCGGGTCTTCCTTTATATCAACAATAACAAAGTCAATGGGAAATTCCATGCCCCCCACCTTAACAATTAAGTCCTCGGCAATCCCCACACTAGAGTTAATTGATTGATCAATTAGTTTAACTCCCATTGTAGTGGGTGAAAGGTCACCTAAGCCTAACCTTTTATAAACGCAGTAGGGCATGAAGTTGATACTTTCCCCCGAGTCGGCTAAAGATGTGAGCATTTCCGACCCATTCACATTGCATGGGATAAGAAAAGGTCCGAGATCCCCCATTTTTTATGGTAGGTTACATTTCTTTAAAATTCCATCACGCTCCTTTTTCAAGAAAGCGGTGGATGCTTACTCAACATCCCCCTTTTTGGCCACGAGTGCCTTCAAGAATTTCCCATAGTTGGGCATATTCTCAAGCACCTCCGCCAAAGGGAGTTTAACATAAATATTTTAGTTGTCGGTTAAAGTTGACTTACAATCCACATCATTTAGATGTGAAGGATGTAGCGTTTGAGAATGTGAGACCGGTGTCTCATTTTTCTCCTTGGTTGATGTAGCAAGAACCTCGACCTCGTTCTTTTACTCCTTTGCATTCAATAAAGTTTCGACCTTTTGCTCTTTCTCAACCTTTCCCAATTGAATTTGCTCAAAATCACCCTTTAGTTCCTTGCATGTCGACTCGGTAGCCTCCATGGACATTACACTTTTAACTTGATAGGGAATGAATGTTGCATCGTCCGAATCCTCTGAAAACTTGAATACCCCATAATCTATCGTATCAATTTCCAATGCTTCATCAAAATCAAACTTGTCTCCTTCAACGTCGAACATGAAAGCTTGAGGAAATTCGGATTGATCCTCTTCGGTTGAATCAATCGAGTTCACTTGAGCATAAGTATTGTTAGGATTTGATGAACTTGCTTGATTGTGGTTTGGATGGGTAGTATTGCTTTCAATAGGAATAACTCTCGTGTTATTGTTTTGGTGGTTTTGTTGATTGTGTTGGTTGTTTCGGTTGTTGTTGTTTGGGTTAACTTGGGTGTTCGAAAGTAAAGTTCCTTGCGCTCTTTCGGCAACTTGATTTGAAAGTCTCCCAACGGTGCTCTCAAGGTTTTGGAATGAAGTTTGTTGGTTTCAGATTTGTTGATTCAAAGGTTCGTTTTCTTTCGTTAGGAAAGCTTCGGTTGATTCTACCTTCTTGATGTAGTTTTGCATAATTTCTTCCAAACTCTTCGAAGGTTGGGATTGTTGAATGTTTGGTTGAGGTGGTTGATTGTAACCTTGGTTATTTTGTGGTTGACTATAGCCTTGGTTGTTTTCATAATTCGAATTGGCTTGGTTGTTATAAGGTTGGTTATTGTAAGGTTGTTGGTTTTGGTATTGAAAGTTTTTGTTTCGGTTTTGGTTATAGTTATTGTAACCTTGATTTCGGTTTGGGTTCGTGAATCCGAATGGTGTATTGGTTTTATTGTTGAATGACACTTGTTTTTGATTAGGATTGTAGTAGCTTTGGTTCGATGTTCCTCCCCGTTGGTAGTTTTGATTACTCACGTAGTTCACATGAGCATCCGAATTCATGGGAATATCATCTAGATCAACATGATTGCATTTGTAATTTGAGGACAATTCTTAGTGAGATGTGAACCCTCGCATCGTTGACAACCTACTCGCATTGCAACTACCGTTTGTTGAATCTTCCTCAGTTCTTTCCCAAATGTTTGAAACTGATTGTTCAAGCTTGCAAGCGTCACTTGCCCATTATCACTCTCGACTTGTGCTACACTTTTCCTTGTCAAATCTCGCGGTGAAGGTGCCCATTCATATGTGTTGACCGAGATGTCTTCTAACAAAATTTCGGCCGCATTTGGTGATTTATACATAAATACCCCACCGGATGAAGAATCAAGATATTGCTTCATCAAAGCATTAGTACCCCGGTAAAATGTATTGATATACTCCTTCTTCGTCAAACCAAGCGGTGGGCAAGCTCTTAGTAGCTTCTTGAAACGTACCCACGCATCATACAAACTCTCATCACCCCGTTGGGTGAACCCATTAATCTCCATTCTAAGTCGCTCTACTTTTAACGGTGGGAAGAAGTGACTGATAAACTCATTTGTAAATTCTTGAAAGGTTCTTATGGAATCAGATGATAAACTCATTTGTTAATTCCTTAACCAAGCTTTTGCGTCTCCTTGAAGTATGAAGGGGAATGCCCTTAACTTAACAGCGTTAATGATACGCATACCCGATTGGCTCGTGTTGCACATCACACTTGCACCATGTGCATATCCTCTGCGCTATAGCACTTCAGACGCAAGTAAAAGTGCGCTAGAGTGCGCCAGGTTCGAGATAGCGCGATGTATAAAGATGACGTGTCCTGTACTTACCATGATCTCTGTACAAGGGCCGACAGCTAGCAAAAAAGTAATAGTACTGTTCCCTGGTCCCCTCCGTTGAACGACCAGGTAGTGCAGACAAGAAATCAACGTGGAAAACGTGGCTCCAATAAGCAAACAGCACTGTAACTATAAATAACGGACTCGAATCACAAGGCAAGGGATCCTATTTTTTGGGAAGTTACACACATACTATTTTTAGTATCTACATACGGACCAATTGCGCTATCTACATAGCGCCTTCCTTACCCGCGCTACCGGACTCATAGCATATCACTAGACACTCTCGATATACAGGTAACGTTCTATGAACACAAACCCTATCGCCAGCACGAGCCATCGCTGACCGGACTACCCGCCGATGGTGGGTCTATGTTTAACCACCCCTGCTGAGATCCTCATCTCAGAAGGGGTTATTCACGGTACTCTGGACCAGAGAGTTAAACTCAATTGACCCTTAAATCCCCCTCCATTGATGTCAAGCATGGACCGAACCTGACCCAATTATTCTATGCTTGATCATTTGGCGCCATCCGTAGGACACACAAGTTAAAAGGTTTTGATTTGATCTTTTCTCTATATGTCCATTACTCACTTATTTTTTCCATACAGGAATCTGTTACGAAAAGATAAGTGCATTCAATGGCCAACTGCCGACAACAGCTAGGAACTAAGCGCAAAGTCGGCGCTGGCGGAAGCTCGGAAACTACAGAGATATCGTTCCTCGCCATCCGAACGTTTAACACTTCATGTGCGCGCATTGTAGTACAAGGGTACTTGCCCGAGTTAGGTCACGGTGTGAAGCGCCTCCATATAGAAAATGGCAGTAGTGTTGACATCATGTACGAGCATTGCTTCCGACAGTTGCCTACAATGATGAGACGAACCATCAAGCCTCCGACCACAGCCTTGACCGGGTTTTTAGGAGCACCAGCGTGGCCCGTTGGAGTTCTAGACTTGAGGTTGGAGCTGAGAGACAACAAGGACAAATTAAAAAAGCACACTAAGAGCATAGAATTTTGTGTAGTACGCTCGTATTCTAGATTCAATGCTATACTGGGAAGAACTTCCATTCAAAAATTCGGAGCTATACCATCCACAATCCATGGGATGGTCCGATTCCTGACAGAGCAAGGAGTCGCCACCCTCGAATCAACGCCGCTGGATGCCTTATGCGCAACTGTTACTGACAAAGGAAGCACTACTCTCGAAGAAAAAAGCGCGAATGACTGGCGGGTTCTAGTTAATCCTGAATATTCGGAACAAAAGGTAAAGATAGGGGGAACCTCACACACGAAACTAAAGAGAAGCTGAGGAATATCCTCATTTCCAATTCTGATGTATTCTGTTAGCGCGATGTCGATATGACCGGAGTACCGCGAGAGATCACGCATCATTATCTCTGCGCCAGCATCAATTTAACCCCTATCAAACAAAAGAAATGGCCAATGGCACCCGAAAGAAGTGAATGGTTGAGCACAGAAGTGGATAAGCTGGTAAATGCTAACATATTGCGCAACGTGAACTATCAGACATGGGTGGCTAACCCCGTGCTGGTGGCAAAGTCCGATGGAACATGGCAGCTCTGTATCAATTTTAAAGATCTCAACAAAGCTTGTCCCAAGGACAATTATCCGCTGCCAGAGATAAATTGGAAAGTTGAGTCGCTCGCTGGTTTTAGGTTTAAGTGCTTCCTAGACGCCTAAAAAGGATATCACCAAATATAAATGGCGGAAGAAGACGAAGAGAAGACCGCGTTCTACACAGACCAAGGGATATACTGTTATACTAAAATTCCCTTTGGGCTGAAGAACGTGGGTGCTACTTATCAACGCACTATAGATACAGCATTTGCTAAGCAAATTATGCGTAACCTCGAGGCGTACATCGATGACCTCCTAGGGCACATCGTGACCCCGCACAGAATCAAAGCAAACCCCAAGAAAATAGAAGCAATTGAGAAAATTCCCTCTCCTAAAACAAAAAAGCAAGTTCAAAGACTCAATGGGAAATTGGCCGCATTAACGCGATTCCTGTCTAAGACGGCTGAGAGATCGCTCCCATTCTTCCATAGCCGGAAAGACTGCGCTAAAAAGTCAGATTTCAAATGGACTGATGTAACACCCCACCAAAATCACCATTAGCGCAGATGTTAACTCTGGTTCCAGTGCTTGGTCTTGACCTCTAAGCAACAGCAAAGTTCTAGCGGAAGCAATAAGTACCTGAGAATAAACATGCTAAAGCGTCAACACAAAGGTTGGTGAGTTCATAGGTTTATCTCAAAAGATAAAGTATTGTAAAGTGGATCACAAGATTTTAAGTTTAAGTACAAATGGTTCACAAAAAGTTTATAAGTCATGAGCACCCGATATACGAAGCTTAACACATGTGTATACAAATATACATATTAGTACCTTATAAAAGTGTACACTCAACCATGTGTATTGTTATGAAGTAATAAGCACTCGTTATCTATTTGGGTAGGGTTGTCAAACCCGATAGATCTATCCATATGATTCGCGCTTACAATCCAGTAATTACTCGCAATCGAGCTAAGGGCTTTGTGGTTGAAACTCATGCAAATAAGTAAGTTTAAGTACTTGTATCCATAATGTAAATTAGTAAAAAGAGCATGTATTCTCACCCCAAGTGTAAACTAATTGTAAAAAAAACGAGTAAAAAGTGGGGCTATGAGACTCAAAATTGATGCAATACGGTGCGAAGCTCAGAAAGTGCGGTTTAGATAGTTTACGGTGATCCGGGCTTGAGACATAATGAATATTATGAGGTCAGAGGTCATACTATTTAATATAGTATTTAGGTTAGGTCTAAGATCAACTTCTTAAGAAATCTTACATGTCCATCTCGATTCTCGATTTCAAAAGTTACATATTTCATAGTTTTAAGATTTGACTGTTTTGACTAGTTTTACCATAACATTAGTTTAGGTGTTTCTATTAATATATACATCCATTTAAAGTGAATTTACCATCTCTTGAAATCTCTTTGAGTCTAGTTTCTAACCATGTAGGGTTAGCCTCTAAACTCAAAATAGAAGTTGGTCAAAAGTTCACTTCTTTACAAGTGTACGAAACAGTTCAGTTTTACACTATAAGTTCCTAGGTGAGTTTAAAAATAGAAAAACTTATTTATTTGACTCAAGAATTTTATTGAAGTCTTAGAACATATAAAAGTGCTTATTCTCAAAAGGAATAGGCTCTAGGTCTTCATTAACCTTGTCTTTGGAGATAAGGTTTTAGACCAATTTTTTACTTCAACAAAATCTTGTGTCAACTAGATAGGACTATATCTCAATGATTTATTAATGGATTTTGGTGATTTTGGTTTCCATGGTTTCCTTATTGAGTCTAGTTTTTAGATCAGAAGCCTTTGGTTCAAGATCTATCTAATATTTTGATTTATACATGAATCTTTGACACTTGGTCAGATTGCTGTGAATCTAAACTTGTCTCACCAAATAAAATTTAAAAATGACTTTCTCTTTGAGATAAATCATGAAATTGTTACTAGTAGTCTCAAACACATATATGAACATCATATAAATTCATGAGTTCCATAGAGCAACCATAGGTTGGTGTTTAGGTCATAGACTTCAAGTAGAAATTTTGACAGCTCAAAGACAAAACAGTTTTACATAGTTTAACCACTTTAGTTCTTAGTTTAGCTTCATTTTAAGATATAGGACATGTAGAGATCTTACGTTTACTGATCTAGAATCAAGATCATGGCTAGATATATAGTCATCATTGAGTGATTTAACACTCTAGATCAAGCTTTTGCACCATGAAAGTTCTTGAAGATGACTAGAAATGATGAATAGAATTGAAGTAGTTTGTTATAACTTGAAGATATTTGATCTTAGGGCTTCAATAATATGAAGTAGAGATTGTTTAGGATCTGTATTAGGGATGTATGTGGGTATGAGAGTGAATGAGAGTGAGCGAATGAGTGAAAGATGAACAAGTGATGAGTTTATATAGAGGTGGTGATGGCTAGGTGTCACATAGAGAGCAAAGGAGGGTGATGACTCACCAATCTTGCTATTAATGATCATGCAAAGTGGAATAATGATGTTTTGCATGGCATTTAGCTTAAGGATTAAGTGTTGGATGTTGTATGATGATAATATGGATGGTGAAGATGGTAGACGATTATGATGATGATGATGATGGAAGAGTTCTAGTCTATTTTTGGTTCATAAATGTACATGTATTTGTGTAGTTTAATCTAAGGTGTTTAATTGTATGTTTAGAGTTTAGGAAGTAAGCTAAGATTAGGTTCTAATCAAGATAGACCAAGGTTGATTAAATGAAAGAATTGGCTAAATAAAAAGTGATCAAGACTAGTTGTGAAAATTATTAAGTGTAGAGAAAGTCTTAACTTATGATTTAATGTCTAAGTAACTTAGTTACAAGTCTTTTACAAGTCTTTAATCTAAATACTTGTTTAATAATTTTACTCATTAAGTTTTTATATATAAAGGTATAGATTATAAAATCTAGGGTTTATGGTGATAAGTTAGGGTTTCAAGACATTATGTAAATGTTCAAAACAACTCTTGATTAAATAGGAGTTAATTATAATCTTAGAGTCTTACAAATCAAAAATAAAAAAATAAAAAATCAAGATTTAATTTATCAAAACTACTAGTCAAGTTGAAAATTTTAATTCATGAAAATTAGATTAAACAACTTAGTTGAAAAAGTTCGGGTTGTGACAACTGAAGAAGCAGAAAAGGCATTCCAAGAGATGGAGGCGCTCCTCAAAGATCTCCCCACATTAACAGCGCCTATCGCGGGTGAAACCCTGATACTTTACCTTGCGGTATCTAAGGAAGCTGTTAGCTCCGTCTTAGTTGCCAAACGGGGAGATGCCCAAATGCCAATATATTTCATCAGTAAAGCGTTATCAGGAAGCGAGTTGAACTATCTCCCCATAGGAAAACTCGTATACGCGCTTGTCGTTACTTCCCGTCGTTTATGCAGGTACTTCCAAGCTCATCCAATTACGGTACTCACTGGCCAACCTATTCGACAGCTACTCTACAAACCGAAAATATCCAGGAGGCTAACCAAATGGGCGACAGAGCTAGGCGTGAAATGTCCCGTTCTTATTGATTAAAAACGTTCCATATTAATTGATTTCGTTGCGAGGTTTTGACCTCTATATGAGACGTTTTTCAAAGACTGCATTCATTTTAAAATAAACCATAACCTTTATTTCATCAATAAAGGTTTAAAAAGCTTTACGTAGATTATCAAATAATGATAATCTAAAATATCCTGTTTACACATGACCATTACATAATGGTTTACAATACAAATATGTTACAACAAAATAAGTTTCTTGAATGCAGTTTTTACACAATATCATACAAGCATGGACTCCAAATCTCGTCCTTATTTAAGTATGCGACAGCGAAAGCTCTTAATAATCACCTGAGAATAAACATGCTTAAAACGTCAACAAAAATGTTGGTGAGTTATAGGTTTAACCTATATATATCAAATCATAATAATAGACCACAAGATTTCATATTTCAATACACATCCCATACATAGAGATAAAAGTCATTCATATGGTGAACACCTGGTAACCGACATTAACAAGATGCATATATAAGAATATCCCCATCATTCCGGGACACCCTTCGGATATGATATAAATTTCGAAGTACTAAAGCATCCGGTACTTTGGATGGGGTTTGTTAGGACCAATAGATCTATCTTTAGGATTCGCGTCAATTAGGGTGTCTGTTCCCTAATTCTTAGATTACCAGACTTAATAAAAAGGGGCATATTCGATTTCGATAATTCAACCATAGAATGTAGTTTCACGTACTTGTGTCTATTTTGTAAATCATTTATAAAACCTGCATGTATTCTCATCCCAAAAATATTAGATTTTAAAAGTGGGACTATAACTCACTTTCACAGATTTTTACTTCGTCGGGAAGTAAGACTTGGCCACTGGTTGATTCACGAACCTATAACAATATATACATATATATCAAAGTATGTTCAAAATATATTTACAACACTTTTAATATATTTTGATGTTTTAAGTTTATTAAGTCAGCTGTCCTCGTTAGTAACCTACAACTAGTTGTCCACAGTTAGATGTACAGAAATAAATCGATAAATATTATCTTGAATCAATCCACGACCCAGTGTATACGTATCTCAGTATTGATCACAACTCAAACTATATATATTTTGGAATCAACCTCAACCCTGTATAGCTAACTCCAACATTCACATATAGAGTGTCTATGGTTGTTCCGAAATATATATAGATGTGTCGACATGATAGGTCGAAACATTGTATACGTGTCTATGGTATCTCAAGATTACATAATATACAATACAAGTTGATTAAGTTATGGTTGGAATAGATTTGTTACCAATTTTCTCGTAGCTAAAATGAGAAAAATTATCCAATCTTGTTTTACCCATAACTTCTTCATTTTAAATCCGTTTTGAGTGAATCAAATTGCTATGATTTCATATTGAACTCTATTTTATGAATCTAAACAGAAAAAGTATAGGTTTATAGTCGAAAAAATAAGTTACAATTCGTTTTTGTAAAGGTAGTCATTTCAGTCGAAAGAACGACGTCTAGATGACCATTTTAGAAAACATACTTCCACTTTGAGTTTAACCATAATTTTTGGATATAGTTTCATGTTCATAATAAAAATCATTTTCCCAGAATAACAACTTTTAAATCAAAGTTTATCATAGTTTTTAATTAACTAACCCAAAACAGCCCGCGGTGTTACTACGACAGCGTAAATCCGGTTTTACGGTGTTTTTCGTGTTTCCAGGTTTTAAATCATTAAGTTAGCATATCATATAGATATAGAACATGTGTTTAGGTGATTTTAAAAGTCAAGTTAGAAGGATTAACTTTTGTTTGCGAACAAGTTTAGAATTAACTAAACTATGTTCTAGTGATTACAAGTTTAAACCTTCGAATAAGATAGCTTTATATGTATGAATCGAATGATGTTATGAACATCATTACTACCTTAAGTTCCTTGGATAAACCTACTGGAAAATAGAAAAATGGATCTAGCTTCAACGGATCCTTGGATGGCTCGAAGTTCTTGAAGCAGAATCATGACACGAAAACAAGTTCAAGTAAGATCATCACTTGAAATAAGATTGTTATAGTTATAGAAATTGAACCAAAGTTTGAATATGATTATTACCTTGTATTAGAATGATAACCTACTGTAAGAAACAAAGATTTCTTGAGATTGGATGATCACCTTACAAGATTGGAAGTGAGCTAGCAAACTTGAAAGTATTCTTGATTTTATGTAACTAGAACTTGTAGAATTTATGAAGAACACTTAGAACTTGAAGATAGAACTTGAGAGAGATCAATTAGATGAAGAAAATTGAAGAATGAAAGTGTTTGTAGGTGTTTTTGGTCGTTGGTGTATGGATTAGATATAAAGGATATGTAATTTTGTTTTCATGTAAATAAGTCATGAATGATTACTCATATTTTTGTAATTTTATGAGATATTTCATGCTAGTTGCCAAATGATGGTTCCCACATATGTTAGGTGACTCACATGGGCTGCTAAGAGCTGATCATTGGAGTGTATATACTAATAGTACATACATCTAAAAGCTGTGTATTGTACGAGTACGAATACGGGTGCATACGAGTAGAATTGTTGATGAAACTGAACGAGGATGTAATTGTAAGCATTTTTGTTAAGTAGAAGTATTTTGATAAGTGTATTGAAGTCTTTCAAAAGTGTATAAATACATATTAAAACACTACATGTATATACATTTTAACTGAGTCGTTAAGTCATCGTTAGTCGTTACATGTAAGTGTTGTTTTGAAACCTTTAGGTTAACGATCTTGTTAAATGTTGTTAACCCAATGTTTATAATATCAAATGAGATTTTAAATTATTATATTATCATGATATTATCATGTATGAATATATCTTAATATGATATATATACATTAAATGTCTTTACAACGATAATCGTTACATATATGTCTCGTTTAAAAATCATTAAGTTAGTAGTCTTGTTTTTACATATGTAGTTCATTGTTAATATACTTAATGATATGTTTACTTATCATAGTATCATGTTAACTATATATATATATCCATATATATGTCATCATATAGTTTTTACAAGTTTTAACGTTCGTGAATCACCGGTCAACTTGGGTGGTCAATTGTCTATATGAAACATATTTCAATTAATCAAGTCTTAACAAGTTTGATTGCTTAACATGTTGGAAACACTTAATCATGTAAATAAAAATTTCATTTAATATATATATAAACATGGAAATGTTCGGGTCACTACAGTACCTACCCGTTAAATAAATTTCGTCCCGAAATTTTAAGCTGTTGAAGGTGTTGACGAATCTTCTGGAAATAGATGCGGGTATTTCTTCTTCATCTGATCTTCACGCTCCCAGGTGAACTCGGGTCCTCTACGAGCATTCCATCAAACCTTAACAATTGGTATCTTGTTTTGCTTAAGTCTTTTAACCTCACGATCCATTATTTCGACGGGTTCTTCGATGAATTGGAGTTTTTTGTTGATTTGGATTTCATCTAACGGAATAGTGAGATCTTCTTTAGCAAAACATTTCTTCAAATTCGAGACATGGAAAGTGTTATCTACAGCCACGAGTTGTTGAGGTAACTCAAGTCGGTAAGCTACTGGTCCGACACGATCAATAATCTTGAATGGTCCAATATACCTTGGATTTAATTTCCCTCGTTTACCAAATCGAACAACGCCTTTCCAAGGTGCAACTTTAAGCATGACCATCTCTCCAATTTCAAATTCTATATCTTTTCTTTTAATGTCAGCGTAGCTCTTTTGTCGACTTTGGGCGGTTTTCAACCGTTGTTGAATTTGGATGATCTTCTCGGTAGTTTCTTGTATAATCTCCGGACCCGTAATCTGTCTATCCCCCACTTCACTCCAACAAATCGGAGACCTGCACTTTCTACCATAAAGTACTTCAAACGGCGCCATCTCAATGCTTGAATGGTAGCTGTTGTTGTAGGAAAATTCTGCTAACGGTAGATGTCGATCCCAACTGTTTCCGAAATCAATAACACATGCTCGTAGCATGTCTTCAAGCGTTTGTATCATCCTTTTGCTCTGCCCATCAGTTTGTGGATGATAGGCAGTACTCATGTCTAGACGAGTTCCTAATGCTTTCTGTAATGTCTGCCAGAATCTTGAAATAAATCTGCCATCCCTATCAGAGATAATAGAGATTGGTATTCCATGTCTGGTGATGACTTCCTTCAAATACAGTCGTGCTAACTTCTCCATCTTGTCATCTTCTCTTATTGGCAGGAAGTGTGCTGATTTGGTGAGACGATCAACTATTACCCAAATAGTATCAAAACCACTTGCAGTCCTTGGCAATTTAGTGATGAAATCCATGGTAATGTTTTCCCATTTCCATTCCGGGATTTCGGGTTGTTGAAGTAGACCTGATGGTTTCTGATGCTCAGCTTTGACCTTAGAACACGGCAAACATTCTCCTACATATTTAGCAACATCGGCTTTCATACCCGGCCACCAAAAATGTTTCTTGAGATCCTTGTACATCTTCCCCGTTCCAGGATGTATTGAGTATTTGGTTTTATGAGCTTCTCTAAGTACCATTTCTCTCATATCTCCAAATTTTGGTACCCAAATCCTTTCAGCCCTATACCGGGTTCCGTCTTCCCGAATATTAAGATGCTTCTCCGATCCTTTGGGTATTTCATCCTTTAAATTTCCCTCTTTTAAAACTCCTTGTTGCGCCTCCTTTATTTGAGTAGTAAGGTTATTATGAATCATTATATTCATAGATTTTACTCGAATGGGTTCTCTGTCCTTCCTGCTCAAGGCATCGGCTACCACATTTGCCTTCCCTGGGTGGTAACGAATCTCAAAGTCGTAATCATTCAACAATTCAATCCACCTACGCTGCCTCATATTCAGTTGTTTCTGATTAAATATGTGTTGAAGAATTTTGTGGTCGGTATATATAATACTTTTGACCCCATATAAGTAGTGCCTCCAAGTCTTTAATGCAAAAACAACCGCGCCTAATTCCAAATCATGCGTCGTATAATTTTGTTCGTGAATCTTCAATTGTCTAGACGCATAAGCAATCACCTTCGTTCGTTGCATTAATACACAACCGAGACCTTGCTTTGATGCGTCACAATAAATCACAAAATCATCATTCCCTTCAGGCAATGACAATATAGGTGCCGTAGTTAGCTTTTTCTTCAATAACTGAAATGCTTTCTCTTGTTCATCATTCCATTCAAATTTCTTTCCTTTATGCGTTAATGCAGTCAAGGGTTTTGCTATTCTGGAAAAGTCTTGGATGAACCTTCTGTAGTAACCAGCTAGTCCTAAAAACTGGCGTATGTGTTTCGGAGTTTTTGGGGTTTCCCACTTTTCAACAGTTTCTATCTTTGCCGGATCCACCTTAATACTTTCTTTGTTCACTATGTGACCGAGGAATTGAACTTCTTCCAACCAAAATGCACACTTTGAAAACTTAGCGTACAATTCTTCCTTCCTCAATACTTCTAACACCTTTCTCAAATGTTCACCGTGTTCTTGGTCATTATTTGAGTAAATAAGTATGTCATCAATGAAAACAATGACAAACTTGTCAAGGTATGGTCCACACACTCGGTTCATATGGTCCATGAACACAGCTGGTGCATTAGTTAAACCAAACGGCATGACCATAAACTCGTAATGACCGTAACGTGTTATGAAAGCGGTCTTTGGAATATCATCTGAAATGTCCCGTTCTTATTGATTAAAAACGTTCCATATTAATTGATTTCGTTGCGAGGTTTTGACCTCTATATGAGACGTTTTTCAAAGACTGCATTCATTTTTAAAACAAACCATAACCTTTATTTCATAAATAAAGGTTTAAAAAACTTTACGTAGATTATCAAATAATGATAATCTAAAATATCCTGTTTACACACGACCATTACATAATGGTTTACAATACAAATATGTTACATCGAAATCAGTTTCTTGAATGCAGTTTTTACACAATATCATACAAACATGGACTCCAAATCTTGTCCTTATTTTAGTATGCAACAGCGGAAGCTCTTAATATTCACCTGAGAATAAACATGCTTTAAACGTCAACAAAAATGTTGGTGAGTTATAGGTTTAACCTATATATATCAAATCGTAACAATAGACCACAAGATTTCATATTTCAATACACATCCCATACATAGAGATAAAAATCATTCATATGGTGAACACCTGGTAACCGACAATAACAAGATGCATATATAAGAATATCCCCATCATTCCGGGACACCCTTCGGATATGATATAAATTTCGAAGTACTAAAGCATCCGGTACTTTGGATGGGGTTTGTTAGGCCCAATAGATCTATCTTTAGGATTCGCGTCAATTAGGGTGTCTGTTCCTTAATTCTTAGATTACCAGACTAAAAAGGGGCATATTCGGTTTAATAATCCAACCATAGAATGTAGTTTCGATTACTTGTGTCTATTTCGTAAAACAGTTATAAAAGCAGCGCATGTATTCTCAGTCCCAAAAGTATATATTGCAAAAGCATTTAAAAAGGGAGCAATGAAACTCACTTTCACAGATTTTTACTTCGTCGGGAAGTAAGACTTGGCCACTGTTGATTCACGAACCTATAACAATATATACATATATATTAAAGTATTTTCAAAATATATTTACAACACTTTTAATATATTTTGATGTTTTAAGTTTATTAAGTCAGCTGTCCTCGTTAGTAACCTATAACTAGTTGTCCACAGTTAGATGTACAGAAATAAATCGATAAATATTATCTTGAATCAATCCACGACCCAGTGTATACGTATCTCAGTATTGATCACAACTCAAACTATATATATTTTGGAATCAACCTCAACCCTGTATAGCTAACTCCAACATTCACATATAGAGTGTCTATGGTTGTTCCGAAATATATATAGATGTGTCGACATGATAGGTCGAAACATTGTATACGTGTCTATGGTATCTCAAGATTACATAATATACAATACAAGTTGATTAAGTTATGGTTGGAATAGATTTGTTACCAATTTTCACGTAGCTAAAATGAGAAAAATTATCCAATCTTGTTTTACCCATAACTTCTTCATTTTAAATCCGTTTTGAGTGAATAAAATTGCTATGGTTTCATATTGAACTCTATTTTATGAATCTAAACAGAAAAAGTATAGGTTTATAGTCAGAAAAATAAGTTACAAGTCGTTTTTGTAAAGGTATTCATTTCAGTCGAAAGAACGACGTCTAGATGACCATTTTAGAAAACATACTTCCACTTTGAGTTTAACCATAATTTTTGAATATAGTTTCATGTTCATAATAAAAATCATTTTCTCAGAATAACAACTTTTAAATCAAAGTTTATCATAGTTTTTAATTAACTAACCCAAAACAGCCCGCGGTGTTACTACGACGGCGTAAATCCGGTTTTACGGTGTTTTTCGTGTTTCCAGGTTTTAAATCATTAAGTTAGCATATCATATAGATATAGAACATGTGTTTAGTTGATTTTAAAAGTCATGTTAGAAGGATTAACTTTTGTTTGCGAACAAGTTTAGAATTAACTAAACTATGTTCTAGTGATTACAAGTTTAAACCTTCGAATAAGATAGCTTTATATGTATGAATCGAATGATGTTATGAACATCATTACTACCTTAATTTCCTTGGATAAACCTACTGGAAAAGAGAAAAATGGATCTAGCTTCAATGGATCCTTGGATGGCTCGAAGTTCTTGAAGCAGAATCATGACACGAAAACAAATTCAAGTAAGATCATCACTTGAAATAAGATTGTTATAGTTATAGAAATTGAACCAAAGTTTGAATATGATTATTACCTTGTATTAGAATGATAACCTACTGTAATAAACAAAGATTTCTTGAGGTTGGATGATCACCTTACAAGATTGGAAGTGAGCTAGCAAACTTGAAAGTATTCTTGATTTTATGAAACTAGAACTTTTGGAATTTATGAAGAACACTTAGAACTTGAAGATAGAACTTGAGAGAGATCAATTAGATGAAGAAAATTAAAGAATGAAAGTGTTTGTAGGTGTTTTTGGTCGTTGGTGTATGGATTAGATATAAAGGATATGTAATTTTGTTTTCATGTAAATAAGTCATGAATGATTACTCATATTTTTGTAATTTTATGAGATATTTCATGCTAGTTGCCAAATGATGGTTCCCACATGTGTTAGGTGACTCACATGGGCTGCTAAGAGCTGATCATTGGAGTGTATATACCAATAGTACATACATCTAAAAGCTGTGTATTGTACGAGTACGAATACGGGTGCATACGAGTAGAATTGTTGATGAAACTGAACGAGGATGTAATTGTAAGCATTTTTGTTAAGTAGAAGTATTTTGATAAGTGTATTGAAGTCTTTCAAAAGTGTATAAATACATATTAAAACACTACATGTATATACATTTTAACTGAGTCGTTAAGTCATCGTTAGTCGTTACATGTAAGTGTTGTTTTGAAACCTTTAGGTTAACGATCTTGTTAAATGTTGTTAACCCAATGTTTATAATATCAAATGAGATTTTAAATTATTATATTATCATGATATTATCATGTATGAATATCTCTTAATATGATATATATACATTAAATGTCTTTACAACGATAATCGTTACATATATGTCTCGTTTAAAAATCATTAAGTTAGTAGTCTTGTTTTTACATATGTAGTTCATTGTTAATATACTTTATGATATGTTTTCTTATCATAGTATCATGTTAACTATATATATATATATATATATATCCATATATATGTCATCATATAGTTTTTACAAGTTTTAACGTTCGTGAATCACCGATCAACTTGGGTGGTCAATTGTCTATATGAAACATATTTCAATTAATCAAGTCTTAACAAGTTTGATTGCTTAACATGTTGGAAACATTTAATCATGTAAATATCAATCTCAATTAATATATATAAACATGGAAAAGTTCGGGTCACTACAGTACCTACCCGTTAAATAAATTTCGTCCCGAAATTTTAAGCTGTTGGAGGTGTTGACGAATCTTCTGGAAATAGATGAGGGTATTTCTTCTTCATCTGATCTTCATGCTCCCAGGTGAACTCGGGTCCTCTACGAGCATTCCATCGAACCTTAACAATTGGTATCTTGTTTTGCTTAAGTCTTTTAACCTCACGATCCATTATTTCGACGGGTTCTTCGATGAATTGAAGTTTTTCGTTGATTTGGATTTCATCTAACGGAATAGTGAGATCTTCTTTAGCAAAACATTTCTTTAAATTCAAGACGTGGAAAGTGTTATGTACAGCCGCGAGTTGTTGAGGTAACTCTAGTCGGTAAGCTACTGGTCCGACACGATCAATAATCTTGAATGGTCCAATATACCTTGGATTTAATTTCCCTCGTTTACCAAATCGAACAACGCCTTTCCAAGGTGCAACTTTAAGCATGACCATCTCTCCAATTTCAAATTCTATATCTTTTCTTTTAATGTCAGCGTAGCTCTTTTGTCGACTTTGGGCGGTTTTCAACCGTTGTTGAATTTGGATGATCTTCTCGGTAGTTTCTTGTATAATCTCCGGACCCGTAATCTGTCTATCCCCCACTTCACTCCAACAAATCGGAGACCTGCACTTTCTACCATAAAGTGCTTCAAACGGCGCCATCTCAATGCTTGAATGGTAGCTGTTGTTGTAGGAAAATTCTGCTAACGGTAGATGTCGATCCCAACTGTTTCCGAAATCAATAACACATGCTCGTAGCATTTCTTCAAGCGTTTGTATCGTCCTTTCGCTCTGCCCATCAGTTTGTGGATGATAGGCAGTACTCATGTCTAGACGAGTTCCTAATGCTTGCTGTAATGTCTGCCAGAATCTTGAAATAAATCTGCCATCCCTATCAGAGATAATAGAGATTGGTATTCCATGTCTGGAGACGACTTCCTTCAAATACAGTCGTGCTAACTTCTCCATCTTGTCATCTTCTCTTATTGGTAGGAAGTGTGCTGATTTGGTGAGACGATCAACTATTACCCAAATAGTATCAAAACCACTTGCAGTCCTTGGCAATTTAGTGATGAAATCCATGGTAATGTTTTCCCATTTCCATTCTGGGATTTCGGGTTGTTGAAGTAGACCTGATGGTTTCTGATGCTCAGCTTTGACCTTAGAACACGTCAAACATTCTCCTACGTATTTAGCAACATCGGCTTTCATACCCGGCCACCAAAAATATTTCCTGAGATCCTTGTACATCTTCCCCGTTCCAGGATGTATTGAGTATCTAGTTTTATGAGCTTCTCTAAGTACCATTTCTCTCATATCTCCAAATTTTGGTACCCAAATCCTTTCAGCCCTATACCGGGTTCCGTCTTCCCGAATATTAAGATGCTTCTCCGATCCTTTGGGTATTTCATCCTTTAAATTTCCCTCTTTTAAAACTCCTTGTTGCGCCTCCTTTATTTGAGTAGTAAGGTTATTATGAATCATTATATTCATAGATTTTACTCGAATGGGTTCTCTGTCCTTCCTGCTCAAGGCATCGGCTACCACATTTGCCTTCCCCGGGTGGTAACGAATCTCAAAGTCGTAATCATTCAATAATTCAATCCACCTACGCTGCCTCATATTCAGTTGTTTCTGGTTAAATATGTGTTGAAGACTTTTGTGGTCGGTATATATAATACTTTTGACCCCATATAAGTAGTGCCTCCAAGTCTTTAATGCAAAAACAACCGCGCCTAATTCCAAATCATGCGTCGTATAATTTTGTTCGTGAATCTTCAATTGTCTAGACGCATAAGCAATCACCTTCGTTCGTTGCATTAATACACAACCGAGACCTTGCTTTGATGCATCACAATAAATCACAAAATCATCATTCCCTTCAGGCAATGACAATATAGGTGCCGTAGTTAGCTTTTTCTTCAATAACTGAAACGCTTTCTCTTGTTCATCATTCCATTCAAATTTCTTCCCTTTATGCGTTAATGCAGTCAAGGGTTTTGCTATTCTGGAAAAGTCTTGGATGAACCTTCTGTAGTAACCAGCTAGTCCTAAAAACTGGCGTATGTGTTTCGGAGTTTTCGGGGTTTCCCACTTTTCAACAGTTTCTATCTTTGCCGGATCCACCTTAATACCTTCTTTGTTCACTATGTGACCGAGGAATTGAACTTCTTCCAACCAAAATGCACACTTTGAAAACTTAGCGTACAATTCTTCCTTCCTCAATACTTCTAACACCTTTCTCAACTGTTCACCGTGTTCTTGGTCATTCTTTGAGTAAATAAGTATGTCATCAATGAAAACAATGACAAACTTGTCAAGGTATGGTCCACACACTCGGTTCATAAGGTCCATGAACACAGCTGGTGCATTAGTTAAACTAAACGGCATGACCATAAACTCGTAATGACCGTAACGTGTTCTGAAAGCAGTCTTTGGAATATCATCTTCTTTCACCCGCATTTGATGATACCCGGAACGTAAGTCAATCTTTGAATAAACAGACGAGCCTTGTAGTTGATCAAATAAATCATCGATTCTTGGTAGTGGGTAGCGGTTCTTGATGGTAAGTTTGTTCAACTCTCGGTAGTCGATACACAACCTGAATGTACCATCTTTCTTCTTGACAAACAAAACAGGAGCTCCCCATGGTGATGTGCTTGGTCGAATGAAACCACGCTCTAAAAGTTCTTGTAATTGGCTTTGCAGTTCTTTCATCTCGCTGGGTGCGAGTCTGTAAGGAGCACGAGCTATTGGTGCAGCTCCTGGTACAAGATCTATTTGAAATTCAACGGATCGATGTGGGGGTAATCCCGGTAATTCTTTCGGAAATACATCGGGAAATTCTTTTGCAATGGGAACATCATTGATGCTCTTTTCTTCAGTTTGTACTTTCTCGACGTGTGCTAGAACAGCATAGCAACCTTTTCTTATTAGTTTTTGTGCCTTCAAATTACTAATAAGATGTAGCTTCGTGTTGCCCTTTTCTCCGTACACCATTAAGGGTTTTCCTTTTTCTCGTATAATGCGAATTGCATTTTTGTAACAAACGATCTCCGCTTTCACTTCTTTTAACCAGTCCATACCGATTATCACATCAAAACTCCCTAACTCTACTGGTATCAAATCAATCTTAAATGTTTCGCTAACCAGTTTAATTTCTCGATTCCGACATATATTATCTGCTGAAATTAATTTACCATTTGCTAATTCGAGTAAAAATTTACTATCCAAAGGCGTCAATGGACAACTTAATTTAGCACAAAAATCTCTACTCATATAGCTTCTATCCGCACCCGAATCAAATAAAACGTAAGCAGATTTATTGTCAATAAGAAACGTACCCGTAACAAGCTCCGGGTCTTCCTGTGCCTCTACCGCATTAATATTGAAAACTCTTCCACGGCCTTGTCCATTCGTGTTCTCCTGGTTCGGGCAATTTCTAATAATGTGGCCTGGTTTTCCACATTTATAACAAACTACATTGGCATAACTTGCTCCGACACTACTTGCTCCGCCATTACTCGTTCCGACACCATTTGTTCCTTTCGTTCTATTAACCCCTGGTCCGTAGACCTCACACTTCGCCGCGCTATGACCATTTCTTTTACACTTGTTGCAAAATTTGGTGCAGAACCCCGAGTGATTCTTTTCACACCTTTGGCATAGCTGCTTCTGATTGTTGTTGTTGTTGCGGTTATTATTGTTGTTGGGATGATTGTTGTAGTTGCTGTTGTTGTTGTTGTTGTTGTTGTTGTTGTTGTTGTTGTTGTTGTTGTTGGGCCGTTTGTTGTAGTTGCGATTGATGCTACGATTGTTGGGATAATTGTTGCGATTATTGTTGTAATTGCTGTTGTTGTTGTATTGGTGATTCTTATCACCGTTTTCCTCCCACTTTCTTTTGACTTGCTTCACATTGGCCTCTTCAGCAGTCTGTTCTTTAATTCTTTCTTCAATCTGGTTCACTAGTTTGTGAGCCATTCTACATGCCTGTTGTATGGAGGCGGGCTCGTGTGAACTTATATCTTCTTGGATTCTTTCCGGTAATCCTTTCACAAACGCGTCGATCTTCTCTTCCTCATCTTCGAATGCTCCCGGACACAATAGGCACAATTCTGTGAATCGTCTTTCGTACATGGTAATATCAAATCCTTGGGTTCGTAACCCTCTAAGTTCTGTCTTGAGCTTATTGACCTCGGTTCTGGGACGGTACTTCTCGTTCATCAAGTGCTTGAATGCTGACCACGGTAGTGCGTACGCATCGTCTTGTCCCACTTGCTCTAGATAGGTATTCCACCATGTTAACGCAGAACCTGTGAAGGTATGCGTAGCGTACTTCACTTTGTCCTCTTCAGTACACTTACTTATGGCAAACACCGATTCGACCTTCTCGGTCCACCGTTTCAATCCGATCGGTCCTTCGGTTCCATCAAATTCCAAAGGTTTGCAGGCAGTGAATTCTTTGTATGTGCATCCTACACGATTTCCTGTACTGCTAGATCCAAGGTTATTGTTGGTATGTAGCGCAGCCTGTACTGCGGCTATGTTTGAAGCTAGAAAAGTACGGAATTCCTCTTCATTCATATTCACGGTGTGTCGAGTAGTCGGTGCCATTTCCTTCAAAATAGTCAAATGGAACAAGTTAATCATACAGAATATTAAGAGTAGTTAATAGTATTTCGTAGCGTAATATGAACTCATTTATAAAAGCTTTTTCTTCATATTAGCGTTTTATAAGTTTAAATTCGGGTAGTACCTACCCGTTAAGTTCATACTTAGTAGCTAATATACAATTCAACTACTACAATTCTATATGAAAAACTGATTATAATAATATTTCGCGTTCAAACTTTTATACAATATTTTACAAACTTACAATACCGCTTATTTTACATAAAGCATGAAATATAGCACACAATAACTTTGATACAAGATAGTTGTGAAGATAATTCTAGCTAGTACACAAGTCGTTCAGCAAAGGCAATAAAGACACGTAATTCATACGTCCAGAAACAAGTCATGCATTCTGGTTTTACTAGGACTACTTCCCATCCTTGGTCTTGTGCAACATAACCGTTATGGCCGTTGATAAGACAGCGTGTTGTAACGTCATCAAAGGGACGAGGGTTACGTAATGTCCAACAGTCCCGTAATAATCTAAAAACCTCATTTCTTACCCCAATTACCGACTCCGTCACTTGTGGAAACGTTTTGTTTAATAGTTGTAGCCCGATGTTCTTGTTCTCACTTTGGTGAGAAGCGAACATTACTAATCCGTAAGCATAACATGCTTCTTTATGTTGCATGTTAGCCGCTTTTTCTAAATCACGAAGTCCAATATTCGGATATATTGAGTCAAAATAATTTCTTAACCCGTTGCGTAAAATAGCATTTGGGTTCCCCGCAATATATGCGTCAAAGTAAACACATCGTAACTTATGGGTTTCCCAATGTGATATCCCCCATCTTTCAAACGAAAGTCTCTTATAAACCAAGACATTCTTGGAACGTTCTTCGAATGTCTTACAAACTGATCTCGCCTTAAATAGTTGTGCCGAAGAATTCTGGCCGACTCTAGACAAGATTTCATCAATCATGTCTCCGGGTAGGTCTCTTAAAATATTGGGTTGTCTATCCATTTTGTGTTTTTAAACTGTAAAATAGACAAGAGTTAGATTCATAAAAAAATACTTATTAATACAAGCAATTTTTACATATATCATAAAGCATAAGAACACTATATTACATATATTACACCACACGAATACAACTATCTTATTCCGACTCGCTCGTTTCTTCTTCTTCGGTTTTGGTTCGTTTTGCCAAGTTTCTAGGGATATATGATGTTCCCCTAATACGAGCCGTCGTTGTCCACATTGGTTTAGAAAAACCTGGTGGTTTAGAGGTTCCCGGGTCATTGTTACAACTTAAGAACTTCGGGGGTTGACGATACATATAAAGTTCATCGGGGTTGGAATTAGATTTCTCTATTTTTATGCCCTTTCCCTTGTTATTTTCTTTTGCCTTTTTAAATTCAGTTGGGGTAATTTCTATAACATCATTGGAATTCTCGTCGGAATCCGATTCATCGGAGAATTGGTAATCCTCCCAATATTTTGCTTCCTTGGCGGAAACACCATTGACCATAATTAACCTTGGTCGGTTGGTTGAGGATTCTCTTTTACTTAACCGTTTTATTATTTCTCCCACCGGTTCCGATTCTTCTTCCGGTTCCGATTCTTCGTCCGGTTCCTATTCTTCTTCCGGTTCCGACTCTTCTTCCGGTTCCTCTTCGGGAACTTGTGAATCAGTCCATGAATCATTCCAATTTACATTTGACTCTTCATTATTATTAGGTGAGTCAATGGGACTTGTTCTAGAGGTAGACATCTATCACATAATATCAAACACGTTAAGATATTAATATATCACATAATATTCATATGTTAAAAATATATAGTTTCCAACAAAAATGTTAAGCAATCATTTTTAAAGAAAACACGGTCGAAGTCCAGACTCACTAATGCATCCTAACAAACTCGATAAGACACACTAATGCAAATTTTCTGGTTCTCTAAGACCAACGCTCGGATACCAACTGAAATGTCCCGTTCTTATTGATTAAAAACGTTCCATATTAATTGATTTCGTTGCGAGGTTTTGACCTCTATATGAGACGTTTTTCAAAGACTGCATTCATTTTTAAAACAAACCATAACCTTTATTTCATAAATAAAGGTTTAAAAAACTTTACGTAGATTATCAAATAATGATAATCTAAAATATCCTGTTTACACACGACCATTACATAATGGTTTACAATACAAATATGTTACATCGAAATCAGTTTCTTGAATGCAGTTTTTACACAATATCATACAAACATGGACTCCAAATCTTGTCCTTATTTTAGTATGCAACAGCGGAAGCTCTTAATATTCACCTGAGAATAAACATGCTTTAAACGTCAACAAAAATGTTGGTGAGTTATAGGTTTAACCTATATATATCAAATCGTAACAATAGACCACAAGATTTCATATTTCAATACACATCCCATACATAGAGATAAAAATCATTCATATTGTGAACACCTGGTAACCGACAATAACAAGATGCATATATAAGAATATCCCCATAATTCCGGGACACCCTTCGGATATGATATAAATTTCGAAGTACTAAAGCATCCGGTACTTTGGATGGGGTTTGTTAGGCCCAATAGATCTATCTTTAGGATTCGCGTCAATTAGGGTGTCTGTTCCTTAATTCTTAGATTACCAGACTAAAAAGGGGCATATTCGGTTTAATAATCCAACCATAGAATGTAGTTTCGATTACTTGTGTCTATTTCGTAAAACAGTTATAAAAGCAGCGCATGTATTCTCAGTCCCAAAAGTATATATTGCAAAAGCATTTAAAAAGGGAGCAATGAAACTCACTTTCACAGATTTTTACTTCGTCGGGAAGTAAGACTTGGCCACTGTTGATTCACGAACCTATAACAATATATACATATATATTAAAGTATTTTCAAAATATATTTACAACACTTTTAATATATTTTGATGTTTTAAGTTTATTAAGTCAGCTGTCCTCGTTAGTAACCTATAACTAGTTGTCCACAGTTAGATGTACAGAAATAAATCGATAAATATTATCTTGAATCAATCCACGACCCAGTGTATACGTATCTCAGTATTGATCACAACTCAAACTATATATATTTTGGAATCAACCTCAACCCTGTATAGCTAACTCCAACATTCACATATAGAGTGTCTATGGTTGTTCCGAAATATATATAGATGTGTCGACATGATAGGTCGAAACATTGTATACGTGTCTATGGTATCTCAAGATTACATAATATACAATACAAGTTGATTAAGTTATGGTTGGAATAGATTTGTTACCAATTTTCACGTAGCTAAAATGAGAAAAATTATCCAATCTTGTTTTACCCATAACTTCTTCATTTTAAATCCGTTTTGAGTGAATCAAATTGCTATGGTTTCATATTGAACTCTATTTTATGAATCTAAACAGAAAAAGTATAGGTTTATAGTCGGAAAAATAAGTTACAAGTCGTTTTTGTAAAGGTAGTCATTTCAGTCGAAAGAACGACGTCTAGATGACCATTTTAGAAAACATACTTCCACTTTGAGTTTAACCATAATTTTTGAATATAGTTTCATGTTCATAATAAAAATCATTTTCTCAGAATAACAACTTTTAAATCAAAGTTTATCATAGTTTTTAATTAACTAACCCAAAACAGCCCGCGGTGTTACTACGACGGCGTAAATCCGGTTTTACGGTGTTTTTCGTGTTTCCAGGTTTTAAATCATTAAGTTAGCATATCATATAGATATAGAACATGTGTTTAGTTGATTTTAAAAGTCATGTTAGAAGGATTAACTTTTGTTTGCGAACAAGTTTAGAATTAACTAAACTATGTTCTAGTGATTACAAGTTTAAACCTTCGAATAAGATAGCTTTATATGTATGAATCGAATGATGTTATGAACATTATTACTACCTTAATTTCCTTGGATAAACCTACTGGAAAAGAGAAAAATGGATCTAGCTTCAATGGATCCTTGGATGGCTCGAAGTTCTTGAAGCAGAATCATGACACGAAAACAAATTCAAGTAAGATCATCACTTGAAATAAGATTGTTATAGTTATAGAAATTGAACCAAAGTTTGAATATGATTATTACCTTGTATTAGAATGATAAACTACTGTAATAAACAAAGATTTCTTGAGGTTGGATGATCACCTTACAAGATTGGAAGTGAGCTAGCAAACTTGAAAGTATTCTTGATTTTATGAAACTAGAACTTTTGGAATTTATGAAGAACACTTAGAACTTGAAGATAGAACTTGAGAGAGATCAATTAGATGAAGAAAATTGAAGAATTAAAGTGTTTGTAGGTGTTTTTGGTAGTTGGTGTATGGATTAGATATAAAGGATATGTAATTTTGTTTTCATGTAAATAAGTCATGAATGATTACTCATATTTTTGTAATTTTATGAGATATTTCATGCTAGTTGCCAAATGATGGTTCCCACATGTGTTAGGTGACTCACATGGGCTGCTAAGAGCTGATCATTGGAGTGTATATACCAATAGTACATACATCTAAAAGCTGTGTATTGTACGAGTACGAATACGGGTGCATACGAGTAGAATTGTTGATGAAACTGAACGAGGATGTAATTGTAAGCATTTTTGTTAAGTAGAAGTATTTTGATAAGTGTATTGAAGTCTTTCAAAAGTGTATAAATACATATTAAAACACTACATGTATATACATTTTAACTGAGTCGTTAAGTCATCGTTAGTCGTTACATGTAAGTGTTGTTTTGAAACCTTTAGGTTAACGATCTTGTTAAATGTTGTTAACCCAATGTTTATAATATCAAATGAGATTTTAAATTATTATATTATCATGATATTATCATGTATGAATATCTCTTAATATGATATATATACATTAAATGTCTTTACAACGATAATCGTTACATATATGTCTCGTTTAAAAATCATTAAGTTAGTAGTCTTGTTTTTACATATGTAGTTCATTGTTAATATACTTTATGATATGTTTTCTTATCATAGTATCATGTTAACTATATATATATATATATCCATATATATGTCATCATATAGTTTTTACAAGTTTTAACGTTCGTGAATCACCGATCAACTTGGGTGGTCAATTGTCTATATGAAACATATTTCAATTAATCAAGTCTTAACAAGTTTGATTGCTTAACATGTTGGAAACATTTAATCATGTAAATATCAATCTCAATTAATATATATAAACATGGAAAAGTTCGGGTCACTACATCATCTTCTTTCACCCGCATTTGATGATACCCGGAACGTAAGTTAATCTTTGAATAAACAGACGAGCCTTGTAGTTGATCAAATAAGTCATCGATTCTCGGTAGTGGGTAGCGGTTCTTGATGGTAAGTTTGTTCAACTCTCGGTAGTCGATACACAACCTGAATGTACCATCTTTCTTCTTGACAAACAAAACAGGAGCTCCCCACGGTGATGTGCTTGGTCGAATGAAACCACGCTCTAAAAGTTCTTATAATTGGATTTGCAGTTCTTTCATCTCGCTGGGTGCGAGTCTGTAAGGAAAACGAGCTATTGGTGCAGCTCCTGGTACAAGATCTATTTGAAATTCAACGGATCGATGTGGGGGTAATCCCAGTAATTCTTTCGGAAATACATCGGGAAATTCTTTTGCAATGGGAACATCATTGATGCTCTTTTCTTCAGTTTGTACTTTCTTGACGTTTGCTAGAACAGCATAGCAACCTTTTCTTATTAGTTTTTATGCCTTCAAATTACTAATAAGATGTAGCTTCGTGTTGCCCTTTTCTCCGTACACCATTAAGGGTTTTCCTTTTTCTCGTATAATGCGAATTGCATTTTTGTAACAAACGATCTCTGCTTTCACTTCTTTCAATCAGTCCATACCGATTATCACATCAAAACTCCCTAACTCTACTGGTATCAAATCAATCTTAAATGTTTCACTAACCAGTTTAATTTCTCGATTCCGACATATATTTTCTGCTGAAATTAATTTACCATTTGCTAATTCGAGTAAAAATTTACTATCCAAAGGCGTCAATGGACAACTTAATTTAGCACAAAAATCTCTACTCATATAGCTTCTATCCGCACCCGAATCAAATAAAACGTAAGCAGATTTATTGTCAATAAGAAACGTACCCGTAACAAGCTCCGGGTCTTCCTGTGCCTCTGCCGCATTAATATTGAAAACTCTTCCGCGGCCTTGTCCATTCGTGTTCTCCTGGTTCGGGCAATTTCTAATAATGTGGCCCGGTTTTCCACATTTATAACAAACTACATTGGCATAACTTGCTCCGACACTACTTGCTCCGCCATTACTCGTTCCGACACCATTTGTTCCTTTCGTTCTATTAACCCCTGGTCCGTAGACCTCACACTTCGCCGCGTTATGACCATTTCTTTTACACTTGTTGCAAAATTTGGTGCAGAACCCCGAGTGATACTTTTCACACCTTTGGCATAGCAGCTTCTGATTGTTGTTGTTGTTGTTGCGGTTATTATTGTTGTTGGGATGATTGTTGTAGTTGTTGTTGTTGTTGTTGTTGTTGTTGTTGTTGTTGTTGTTGTTGTTGTTGTTGTTGTTGTTGTTGTTGTTGTTGTTGTTGTTGTTGTTGTTGTTGTTGTTGTTGTTGTTGTTGTTGTTGTTGTTGTTGTTGTTGTTGTTGGGCCGTTTGTTGTAGTTGCGATTGATGTTGAGATTGTTGGGATAATTGTTGCGATTATTGTTGTAATTACTGTTGTTGTTGTATTGGTGATTCTTATCACCGTTTTCCTCCCACTTTCTTTTGACTTGCTTCACATTGGCCTCTTCAGCAGTCTGTTTTTTAATTCTTTCTTCAATCTGGTTTACTAGTTTGTGAGCCATTCTACATGCCTGTTGTATGGAGGCGGGCTCGTGTGAACTTATATCTTCTTGGATTCTTTCCGGTAATCCTTTCACAAACGCGTCGATCTTCTCTTCCTCATCTTCGAACGCTCCCGGACACAATAGGCACAATTCTGTGAATCATCTTTCGTACGTGGTAATATCAAATCCTTGGGTTCGTAACCCTCTAAGTTCTGTCTTGAGCTTATTGACCTCGGTTCTGGGACGGTACTTCTCGTTCATCAAGTGCTTGAATGCTGACCACGGTAGTGCGTACGCATCGTCTTGTCCCACTTGCTCTAGATAGGTATTCCACCATGTTAACGCAGAACCTGTAAAGGTATGCGTAGCGTACTTCACTTTGTCCTCTTCCGTACACTTACTTATGGCAAACACCGATTCGACCTTCTCGGTCCACCGTTTCAATCCGATCGGTCCTTCGGTTCCATCAAATTCCAAAGGTTTGCAGGCAGTGAATTCTTTGTAGGTGCATCCTACACGATTTCCTGTACTGTTAGATCCAAGATTATTGTTGGTATGTAGCGCAGCCTGTACTGCAGCTATGTTTGAAGCTAGAAAAGTACGGAATTCCTCTTCATTCATATTCACGGTGTGTCGAGTAGTCGGTGCCATTTCCTTCAAAATAGTCAAATGGAACAAGTTAATCATACAGAATATTAAGAGTAGTTAATAGTATTTTGTAGCATAATATAAACTCATTTATAAAAGCTTTTTCTTCATATTAGCGTTTTATAAGTTTAAATTCGGGTAGTACCTACCCGTTAAGTTCATACTTAGTAGCTAATATACAATTCAACTACTACAATTCTATATGAAAAACTGATTATAATAATATTTCGCGTTCAAACTTTTACACAATATTTTACAAACTTACAATACCGCTTATTTTACATATAGCATGAAATATAGCACACAATAAATTTGATACAAGATGGTTGTGAAGATAATTCTAGCTAGTACACAAGTCGTTCAGCAAAGGCAATAAAGACACGTAATTCGTACGTCCAGAAATAAGTCATGCATTCTGGTTTTACTAGGATTACCTCCCATCCTTGGTCTTGTGGAACATAACCGTTATGGCCGTTGATAAGACAGCGTGTTGTAACGTCATCAAAGGGACGAGGGTTACGTAATGTCCAACAGTCCCGTAACAATCTAAAAACCTCATTTCTTACCCCAATTACCGACTCCGTCACTTGTGGGAACGTTTTATTTAATAGTTGTAGCCCGATGTTCTTGTTCTCACTTTGGTGAGAAGTGAACATTACTAATCCGTAAGCATAACATGTTGCTTTATGTTGCATGTTAGACGCTTTTTCTAAATCACGAAGTCCAATATTCGGATATATTGAGTCAAAATAATTTCTTAACCCATTGCGTAAAATAGCATTTGGGTTCCCCGTAATATATGCGTCAAAGTAAACACATCGTAACTTATGGATTTCCCAATGTGATATCCCCCATCTTTCGAACGAAAGCCTTTTATAAACCAAGGCATTCTTGGAACGTTCTTCGAATGTCTTACAAACTGATCTCGCCTTAAATAGTTGTGCCGAAGAATTCTGACTGACTCTAGACAAGATTTCATCAATCATGTCTCCGGGTAGGTCTCTTAAAATATTGGGTTGTCTATCCATTTTGTGTTTTTATACTGTAAAATAGACAAGAGTTAGATTCATAAAAAAATACTTATTAATACAAGAAATTTTTACATATATCATAAAGCATAGGCACACTATATTACATATATTACACCACACGAATACAACTATCTTATTCCGACTCGCTTGTTTCTTCTTCTTCTTCGGTTTTGGTTCGTTTTGCCAAGTTTCTAGGGATATATGATGTTCCCCTAATACGAGCCGTCGTTTTCCACATTGGTTTAGAAAAACCTGGTGGTTTAGAGGTTCCCGGGTCATTGTTACAACTTAAGGACTTCGGGGGTTGACGATACATATAAAGTTCACCGGGGTTGGAATTAGATTTCTCTATTTTTATGCCCTTTTCCTTATTATTTTCTTTTTCCTTTTTAAATTCAGTTGGGGTAATTTCTATAACATCATCGGAATTCTCGTCGGAATCCGATTCATCAGAGAATTGGTAATCCTCCCAATATTTTGCTTCCTTGGCGGAAACACCATTGACCATAATTAACCTTGGTCGGTTGGTTGAGGATTTTCTTTTACTTAACCGTTTTATTATTTCCCCCACCGGTTCTATTTCTTCATCCGGTTCCGATTCTTCTTCCGGTTCCGATTCTTCTTCCGGTTCCGACTCTTCTTCCGGTTCCTCTTCGGGAACTTGTGAATCAGTCCACAAATCATTCCAATTTACATTTGACTCTTCATTACTATTAGGTAAGTCAATGGGACTTGTTCTAGAGGTAGACATCTATCACATAATATCAAACGCGTTAAGAGATTAATATATCACATAATATTCACATGTTAAAAATATATAGTTTCCAACAAAATTTGTTAAGCAATCATTTTTCAAGTAAACACGGTCGAAGTCCAGACTCACTAATGCATCCTAACAAACTCGATAAGACACACTAATGCAAAATTCTGGTTCTCTAAGACCAACGCTCGGATACCAACTGAAATGTCCCGTTCTTATTGATTAAAAACGTTCCATATTAATTGATTTCGTTGCGAGGTTTTGACCTCTATATGAGACGTTTTTCAAAGACTGCATTCATTTTAAAATAAACCATAACCTTTATTTCATCATAAAAGGTTTAAAAAGCTTTACGTAGATTATCAAATAATGATAATCTAAAATATCCTGTTTACACACGACCATTACATAATGGTTTACAATACAAATATGTTACAACAAAATAAGTTTCTTGAATGCAGTTTTTACACAATATCATATAAGCATGGACTCTAAATCTCGTCCTTATTTAAGTATGCGACAGCGGAAGCTCTTAATAATCACCTGAGAATAAACATGCTTAAAACGTCAACAAAAATGTTGGTGAGTTATAGGTTTAACCTATATATATCAAATCATAATAATAGACCACAAGATTTCATATTTCAATACACATCCCATACATAGAGATAAAAATCATTCATATGGTGAACACCTGGTAACCGACATTAACAAGATGCATATATAAGAATATCCCCATCATTCCGGGACACCCTTCGGATATGATATAAATTTCGAAGTACTAAAGCATCCGGTACTTTGGATGGGGTTTGTTAGGCCCAATAGATCTATCTTTAGGATTCGCGTCAATTAGGGTGTCTGTTCCCTAATTCTTAGATTACCAGACTTAATAAAAAGGGGCATATTCGATTTCGATAATTCAACCATAGAATGTAGTTTCACGTACTTGTGTCTATTTTGTAAATCATTTATAAAACCTGCATGTATTCTCATCCCAAAAATATTAGCTTTTAAAAGTGGGAATATAACTCACTTTCATAGATTTTTACTTCGTCGGGAAGTAAGACTTGGCCACTGGTTGATTCACGAACCTATAACAATATATACATATATATCAAAGTATGTTCAAAATATATTTACAACACTTTTAATATATTTTGATGTTTTAAGTTTATTAAGTCAGCTGTCCTCGTCAGTAACCTATAACTAGTTGTCCACAGTTAGATGTACAGAAATAAATCGATAAATATTATCTTGAATCAATCCACGACCCAGTGTATATGTATCTCAGTATTGATCACAACTCAAACTATATATATTTTGGAATCAACCTCAACCCTGTATAGCTAACTCCAACATTCACATATAGAGTGTCTATGGTTGTTCCGAAATATATATAGATGTGTCGACATGATAGGTTGAAACATTGTATACGTGTCTATGGTATCTCAAGATTACATAATATACAATACAAGTTGATTAAGTTATGGTTGGAATAGATTTGTTACCAATTTTCTCGTAGCTAAAATGAGAAAAATTATCCAATCTTGTTTTACCCATAACATCTTCATTTTAAATTCGTTTTGAGTGAATCAAATTGCTATGGTTTCATATTAAACTCTATTTTATGAATATAAACAGAAAAAGTATAGGTTTATAGTCGGAAAAATAAGTTACAATTCGTTTTTGTAAAGGTAGTCATTTCAGTCGAAAGAACGACGTCTAGATAACCATTTTAGAAAACATACTTCCACTTTGAGTTTAACCATAATTTTTGGATATAGTTTCATGTTCATAATAAAAATAATTTTCCCAGAATAACAACTTTTAAATCAAAGTTTATCATAGTTTTTAATTAACTAACCCAAAACAGCCCGCGGTGTTACTACGATGGCGTAAATCCGGTTTTACGGTGTTTTTCGTGTTTCTAGGTTTTAAATCATTAAGTTAGCATATAATATAGATATAGAACATGTGTTTAGTTGATTTTAAAAGTCAAGTTAGAAGGATTAACTTTTGTTTGCGAACAAGTTTAGAATTAACTAAACTATGTTCTAGTGATTACAAGTTTAAACCTTTGAATAAGATAGCTTTATATGTATGAATCGAATGATGTTATGAAAATCATTACTACCTTAAGTTCCTTGGATAAACCTACTGGAAAAGAGAAAAATGGATCTAGCTTCAACGGATCCTTGGATGGCTCGAAGTTCTTGAAGCAGAATCATGACACGAAAACAAGTTCAAGTAAGATCATCACTTGAAATAAGATTGTTATAGTTATAGAAATTGAACCAAAGTTTGAATATGATTATTACCTTGTATTAGAATGATAACCTACTGTAAGAAACAAAGATTTCTTGAGATTGGATGATCACCTTACAAGATTGGAAGTGAGCTAGCAAACTTGAAAGTATTCTTGATTTTATGTAACTAGAACTTGTAGAATTTATGAAGAACACTTAGAACTTGAAGATAGAACTTGAGAGAGATCAATTAGATGAAGAAAATTGAAGAATGAAAGTGTTTGTAGGTGTTTTTGGTCGTTGGTGTATGGATTAGATATAAAGGATATGTAATTTTGTTTTCATGTAAATAAGTCATGAATGATTACTCATATTTTTGTAATTTTATGAGATATTTCATGCTAGTTGCCAAATGATGGTTCCCACATATGTTAGGTGACTCACATGGGCTGCTAAGAGCTGATCATTGGAGTGTATATACCAATAGTACATACATCTAAAAGCTGTGTATTGTACGAGTACGAATACGGGTGCATACGAGTAGAATTGTTGATGAAACTGAACGAGGATGTAATTGTAAGCATTTTTGTTAAGTAGAAGTATTTTGATAAGTGTATTGAAGTCTTTCAAAAGTGTATAAATACATATTAAAACACTACATGTATATACATTTTAACTGAGTCGTTAAGTCATCGTTAGTCGTTACATGTAAGTGTTGTTTTGAAACCTTTAGGTTAACGATCTTGTTAAATGTTGTTAACCCAATGTTTATAATATCAAATGAGATTTTAAATTATTATATTATCATGATATTATCATGTATGAATATCTCTTAATATGATATATATACATTAAATGTCTTTACAACGATAATCGTTACATATATGTCTCGTTTAAAAATCATTAAGTTAGTAGTCTTGTTTTTACATATGTAGTTCATTGTTAATATACTTAATGATATGTTTACTTATCATAGTATCATGTTAACTATATATATATATATATCCATATATATGTCATCATATAGTTTTTACAAGTTTTAACGTTCGTGAATCACCGGTCAACTTGGGTGGTCAATTGTCTATATGAAACATATTTCAATTAATCAAGTCTTAACAAGTTTGATTGCTTAACATGTTTGAAACACTTAATCATGTAAATAAAAATTTCATTTAATATATATATAAACATGGAAAAGTTTGGGTCACTACAAGGCGAGCATGAAATCGCGTACTGCGCCAGAAGCGCTATCAAGGGGCAAGTGATGGCTGATTATCTGGTCGAAACAGCCGCAGACATGCCAGTAATCTGCGACCCGGAGCAACTCCCCGTACCTTCCCCAGAACTGTGGGAGCTCTATACGGATGGAGCAGCAAGCTCTGAAGGCGTTAGAGCATGTCTAATTCTTACAGGTCCGTGATGTGAAGCGAGGTGTATATAAAATAGTTATTATTTTACTAGGAAAATACTATTAAATACGATACAATTTTACACAAGATATTTATTTATTTATAGAATGGATATACTTAAACCTTGCTACAACACTTATAGGCAGTGTACCTAATCGTACAGTAGTGTAGTTTTTAGTAAGTCCGGTTCGTTCCACAGGGAAATCTTTAAACAAAGCTCAACGCTATATTAGTTTACTTTTATAAAAATACAAACATATATATAAGTAATATTATTATTATAAAGGGGGGTTTTTACCGTTTAATGACCGGTTTGTCGATTTTAAGATTTTAGTCGCAGTTAAAACCTAATGTAAAATATAAAATAAATACAAGACTTAAATTAAAGCGTAAAGTAAATAACGATAATGAAATTGCGAATAATAAAAATGCGATAAAATAAAATTGCGATAATTAAAAAGTACGATAATTAAAAGTGCGATTAAATAACAATAAATAAAAGTGCGATAATTAGAAGTGCAATTAAATATAAAATAAAGGAAATTAAATATGAAATAAAAGAATTATGCTTATTTAAACTTCCGTAATCATGATGTTTGACGTGTTGATTTTAGTTTTATGCCCATGGGTTAATTGTCCTTTGTCCTGGATTATTCAATATGTCCGTCTGGTTTTTGTCCATAACAGTCCATCAGTCATAAATATAAATTGCAAGTGTCCTTGTCAAATTATTATTATACCCGAAGTTAAATATTCCAACTAATTGGGGATTCGAATTGTAACAAGGTTTTAATACTTTGTTTAATGAATACACCAGGTTATCGACTGCGTGTAAACCAAAGTTTTACTACTTTGTTAACAATTACACCAATTACCCTTGAATGTAATTTCACCCCTGTTTTAATTATTCTAATGGCTATTAATCCATTCCCGTGTCCGGTTAAATGAACGATTATTCGTACATATAAATACCCCGCCCATCGTGTCCGATCGAGTGTATATGGTAATTTATAGGGACGCCCAATTGTAAATCTTTATATTAACATTAACAAACTTTCATTTAGTTAAACAAATATAAAGCCCATTAATAGCCCATAGTCTAGTTTCCACAAGTGTCGTTCTTTTATCCAAACCCCAATTATGGTACAAAGCCCAATTACCCAATTTTAGTAATTAGCCCAACATCATGATTACTTCGTTTTAAATAAGCATAATAATAACTTAGCTACGAGACATTAATGTAAAAAGGTTGAACATAACTTACAATGATTAAAAATAGCGTAGCGTTACACGGACAGAATTTCGACTTACACCCTTACAACATTCGCTAACATACCCTTATTATTAGGATTTAAAATTAAAATTAAAATTAAAATATAAATTATATATATATATATATCGTATATATTGAGAGAGATAGAGAAATAAGATATGAAATTTGATCAGAATTCGGTTTGCTTTATAGCCAGGGTTGAAAATTGGGGCTCCGCGACTCGCGGCAAAAACCCCTTCAAACTCCGCGAGTCGCGGAGATAGAAATTACAGCTCAGTCCTTGGAGTTTTCTCTGCCGACGGTTTTTAATATATATATATAATATATATATAATTAATATAATTAATTATATATTATATTATATTTATATACATAGTTAACTTGTAATTTTTAGTCCGTTGCGTCGAGCGTTAAGAGTTGACTCTGGTCCCGGTTCCGGATTTTCGAACGTCCTCGCGTACAATTTAATATCTTGTACTTTGCGTTTTGAATCTTGTACTCTTGTGATTTCGAGACGTTTCTTATCAATAATTGGAACCTCTTTGATTGTCTTTTGTTCTTTTGAGCTTTTTGGTCGTTTGCGTCTTCAAATCGTCGAATCTGTCTTTTGTCTTCACCTTTTATTATTTAAATGAATATCACTTGTAAATAGAACAATTGCAACTAAAAGCTTGTCTTTCTTGAGGAATAATGCTATGAAATATATGTTCGTTTTTAGCATTATCAAATATTCCCACACTTGAGCGTTGCTTGTCCTCAAGCAATATCGTCTTGAAATACTAGAATCACTTCTTTATTCTTCACACTTTGTACATCAGTGATTTCTATACGGCGGTATAAACAATGGTAGTAACGATATGGTTTACAGTCCCACATGACTATAAAAATTTAGATCCATTAAGGAAATTGGATCTTTATGAAAATATTTGATCTTTTGAAATCTAGTTTTTACCCTAGATAAGTTTTCCGAAATAACCCTTTACCGGTGTTTGCAAAATATTTTTGTGGGTTTGGTGGGTTTCAGATTTGAAAATTTTAGCTCAAAACTTGCGGTTTTGTGTCACCCACTTGCTAACCTTGTATTTGGAAAGCAACACGTCCAGTTTACTTGTCCCGTATATTACCTTTCGGTAAACTACCGTCCGGTTGTAAAGGAAAGCGTTGAACAAGCAACTGTTAAGGCAATGTCCCGTGACATGCTTTTGATTATGGTCTATAACGTGTCGGACGCAATTACTATCCTTGGTAGGAGCAATAGTAAAGTTCACCCTTATAATTTTTCGGTCTGGCACAAGGTCCTGTCTTTGACCACTATGCAACCACCGTTCTTACGGTTGACACCCGATTTAGTTCAAGTGACCTAATGAATTCCAGGTGAATTCCTAGGATTTTACGTTCAATGGTAATGAACGCATTGAAAATAGGGTTTTCAGAAAACAAATCGGTTTGTAATTTTTGATCAAAATATTTTCTCGTTTAAGCTCGAGTTTAGATATCATCGAATTCCATGAGTTTGTAATTCTCAATCTTTAAGGTCAATCTCTAGGATTGAGTAATATCAGTCTTAAAAGCTGATTTTTAATCTTTAAGGAGATTATCCTTTCTGGGGATCTGATTCATTAGTCTTATCCAGCTAATTTGCATGGTGCCCCCCCATTGTACGAGATAAATCCTTCTCATGGTTAGGATAAATCTGACCACTTGGCGACCCTGTTTAATGCTGAGGTCCGTGGATTTCCTGCTGATTTTAGTGATGACTTTTCTAGATTTTTCGTCAACCTACAGCTGGTCTGGACGACAACTTCATGACCTAAATCAAGAAGCGTGTTTCTTTTTCGGAAGACTTTACTTCCTTTTAATGATGGAATTGATTCATCGTGTAGATCCATCTCTTCTTTTCTTTCATCGGGTAAAACAGTTTAGTTTAGTCCAAAGCAAAAGTATTTTCAGTTATTTGTTACAGATATATGTGACATATGTTTAAAATAACTTGGTAAATTTTCCCACACTTGGCTTTTTATTTTTCTTTTTATCGTCCTCTATTCCATTTTAAATGAATTTTAACATTTTAGTTTGTTTCTCAATTTATGTCCTTTCCGAGGTAACAATAATTTCGGTGTTAAAACCTAGTTTTATCGTTCATAAATATGTATAAACATGATTTTGAATTCATTTAATTGAAAATTTTGAAAAATTTTACTAGAATTGGGTAGTCAGTATATAAGACTAGGGCTGTTCTTTTTTTATCAGAGAGCACTAGATTCTAATACAACTACTGCTTTACTAGTATTTTTAATGATAACCAAGTGTTTAATATAAAAATTTTAAAATCCGAAAGAATTTAACCCCTTCCCACACTTAAGATCTTGCAATGCCCTCATTTGCAAGAAATCAGTAACAATTTAAATTATTGAGGGTGATTTGTGTGAAAATGATTAAATTTTTACCAAAGTTTCCAAATATATTGGCGTTTGTTTGCTGAATGATAAATGGTGCACATCATTTGTTCATTCCGTCTTGTTGTTATTTCACATATATTTTGCATCTTGTCGTCAAAATTAGTTGCTTTTGCTGAACTTAATGCCAGTCTTTGAAAATGCGTTGTTTTACCCTGTTTTGTACATAAGATAAACTGCAAACATATATACATATTTTTGAAGTTTGGTTTTTTTACCCCACATTCAAAAATTATTAAAATCTAAGAATAAAAGTTAGATAATTATAAAAATGATTACAATATTAACAAAAATATTAAATGTATCAATAATTACAAATTACAAAATAATAAAAAATAATAAGTAAACTAAGGATGATATTGGTACCAATAGGGGTTCCAAGCATAACCATAAGTGCTATAGAATGCTTCGGCAGGGTCATACGTAGGATATGGTGGCTGCATCTCTATCGACCAAGGAGGGAAGACGGGTTTCGGTGTAGGAATATAGTTTCTACCTATATGTTGGCAATGCGCTATGATCTGGTTCTGATGAACTTGCCAATCTTCAAATGCTCTATGTCTAGCATTTTTGTATTCCTGAGAAGCTATAAACCTATGCATTTCTTGCATCTCATTCCCCCCTCCTACATTACCTTGTTCCTGGTTTCTCTCCACCTGTGGATGTCTACCATGGTATCGTACTGCGGCGTTATTTCGCCGCTTCAAAACTTTCGCACCATGGTATACATTTAAACCTATAGTATCGCGGGGTTCTGGTTCTTCTACTAATAATCCCCCCCGACTTATATCCACACCGAGATATTCACCAATCAAAGTAATAAAAATACCACCTCCTATTATGCTATGTGGACGCATCCCCTGAACCATAGCTGATAAATAATAACCCACACAATATGGTATACTTACAGCGCTCTGTGGGTCTCGAATACACATATGGTAAAACAAATCTTGTTCATTTACCTTTTCTTGGTTTTTACCCCTTTGTGTAATCGAATTAGCTAAAAACCTATGTATTACTCTTAATTCGGCTCTATCTATATCCAAATAAGAGTAGTTTCCCCCTTTGAAACGGTGATGGCTTGTCATTTGACTCCACACACCGTGTGTATCAAAATTTTCATCTATCTTTCTACCGTTTAGTATCAATCCTCTACAATCGGCAGACGCTAACTCCTCAGGCGTATATATACGTAAAGCCTGAGCCATGTCCAGTAAAGACATGTGGCGCATCGAACCGCCTAACAAAAATCTAATAAAAGAACGATCGGTTAAACTAGCTACCCGATCATTCAACTCTATACTACATAACAACTCTTCACACCATACTTTATATACAGGTCTGCGTATGGTGAATAAACATATCCAGTCATTAAAAGAAGAATTACCATACCTCTGTACAAGTAATTCCCTAATTGGCCCGGCCAATTCTACAGCTTCCAAGGGTCCCCATTCTATGACCCTCGGTACCTCAACAACCTTAGAGTGAAGAGTATGCAAACCCCGTTGATATTTTGGATAATCTATCCAAAGTCTGTCAAATCTCAGGTTCGGGTGCAACTCTTCCAAATGCATATCGGAAAAGGTCATGACTGGATGAGGTACATCCTGCTTGTAGTAGTTATCTACCTCCTGTTGTTCCAAGTTCTCAGCAGGAGCATGGCGGGCTTGGGATGAAGATTCACCCCTTTCATTCTGCAAAACACATCAAACACAAATTCTGTGCATCCAAATATGCATTAGTGTCAGCAAAATCATCAATCAAAATAATTACAATGACATTATCAATTTATATCAAACTTAAGCTTATTTTCACATTTTTATCAAATCTACACTTTTTCAAATAAGCATATACGAAAATTTTCGCCAAGTTCATAAGCATTCAACTCAAATAACATGTCAAAATAATCATTACTAGCAAATAAACAAGTCTCAAATGGCATTATCTTTCAAAAATCAAGTTCATGAATTTTGGACTTGAAAAAGTCCACTTTAATTCTCAAAATCATGTTTAGGCTCAAAGTTTGGATCATTTAACTACCTAGACATGTTACACTACTCAATTTAGCAACAATTCATGACAAAAAGCGGCCATAACCTGTTTATATCAAAAAGCCCCAAATTGCTCAAGAACACAAACCCTAGATTATTCAAAATTTGAAGTTTAAGGCTTCTAATCATGTTAAACAACATCAATCTAGGTTATACAAGCATAATACATAAACAATTTAAGTCTAATTACACTAAAAAGCATCAAAATCAAATTGGGGAAAAAATAGCTCAAGAACACTAAAATTCGAATTAAATGGTGTTTAGGTGTAGAAATTTACCGTTTTTCTTGAGTAATTCTTAGATATCATCCTTCTCAACATGATTTTAGCAAAAAATTTGGTGATTAACGGTTAAAAATTGAGATTTTTGGGGTGTTTTTGGGTGGTTTTTCGTGGGTTTTTCGCAGTGTTTTCGAGTTGTTTTTGTGTGTGGGAGTATACTGATCGTTCAGCTCTTTTATTTTTTTTTCTGTAATTTGGTCCCTCCGCGAGTCGCGGAGATTTAAGCTCCAAACTCCGCGAGCGCGGAGTTTGGTATTTTTTTTTTTTTTTTTATATAATCTTTAACTTATAAAACAATTAAGAAATTAATTTTAAAATTTTGTTTCCCTTGTTATTTAGGACGAGGTCGTTTCGGATCGATGTCCTAGTCCGTCCCTCGACAAAATTTTAAAATTTGTCTTTTAGTAGCGATTGTTTTAAAAGCTAAGATTTTTGGGTTTTTTAATTTTTTTGGCATACTTTAAATCAATAAGATTAAAAATAATGATAATAAAAGTTCTCGTCCCTCCCTCGGGTAAAGCAATTTCGGTTCAAAGACCTAGTCTTCAACTTACGACGAATTTTAAAAATCATATTCTTAACTTAATGAGATAAAGTAAATTTTTGTTTTTAAATTCACACAACTTAAATATAAAATTCAAAATTAATAAAAAAAATCACACCAAACTTAAAATTTGAAATGCATAAAATTAAAAATTCATATTTTAAAAATTAAAAATTCACACCAAACTTAATTTAAAAATTCATATTATAAATTCATACCAAACTTATATTAATTTTTCAAATATTTACAATTTTAAATATATTGTTTTTACAAAATTTACAATATTAATTTAAGATTTAAATATTAATTTTAAAAACATAATAAAATTAAAAATCTTTTTGTCTTTTTATCCCACTTTAATCAATCAAATATTATCAAAAATATTCGCCCCTCTTTTCGGTAAAGTAATTTCGGTTCCAAGACCTAATTTAACCCATGACGAATTTTTGAAATATTTTGGGTTGATTGATTAAAGATATTTATACCTTAAGAATAAACGTTAAATTTCGCAGTGATGTAATAAATTTTTGAATGATATCAATAATTTCGGTCGCCAAACCTAATTTTATTTAATACCAATTTAATACTTTTTAGCGAATAAATTAGCGTTTATTATCAAAAGGTTAAAAATAAATAAAAACAAAAACTGTACAGACATACCTGTGGAATAGATTTCTTAGTTATATGATCTATTCCATTCATAAGATAGTCGGTTTAATTGGTTTTCCATGGCTGCATAGGCGTAACCTCGAGCATTCATTGTCTTTTCTTCTAAACATATGAACGGTCCGTCTCTGCATAAAGTAACAAATTCGGTATTTGAATAGGTTTGATTATTTGAACATTTACCTCCATGTGACCATTTTCCGCATTTGTGACATCGTTCTAGGTGTCGTGCTCTTCTTTTCGCTGCGGATTTTGATTTTCCTTTACCAAATTGTAACTTATTATCTTCGCATCTGGATCCTTTTCTAACTCCGTCCATTCTTTCTCTGATTACTGATACTAATGCGCTCGGTAGTATGTCATTATTACGTTTAGTGATCAAAGCGTGTAGCATTAGACCATGGTTTAGTTCACAGGCAGTCTTCATTTTGTAAAAACCTAAAAAAAATAAAAATTCAGAATGGGGGGAGAAGACTAGTTCTTTAGGGTCTGCTAGGGAAAGACCATACGTGTTCCATTTTCGAGAACTACACGAAAACAGACAATCTAACTCTAACAGAAATACATATTATCCTTTAAACACTTGATTCTCCCCACACTTAGTTAGCTGTGGTGTCGAAATTGTGATTAACTTCGTTGTCGACTTCCATCGGACCATGTATGTAATGTTTAACTCTGTGACCATTAACTTTAAATTCAATCCCATTTGAATTTATTAATTCTATCGTTCCGTATGGGAAAACTCTTTTGACTATGAATGGTCCAGACCATCTTGATTTCAATTTTCCAGGAAATAGCTTGAATCGTGAATTGAAAAGAAGAACTCTGTCTCCTTCTTTAAATTCTTTTGAACTTCTGATTCTTTTATCATGCCATTTCTTCGTTCTTTCTTTATAGATTAACGAATTTTCGTATGCTTCATGTCTTAATTCTTCTAATTCATTTAGTTGACTTAATCGTAGACGTCCGGCTTCATGTAAATCAAGATTACATGTCTTCAAAGCCCAAAATGCTTTGTGTTCAATTTCTACTGGAAGATGACATGCTTTTCCATAAACAAGTCTAAAAGGTGTGGTTCCAATTGGAGTTTTGTAGGCTGTTCTAAAAGCCCAGAGTGCATCCTCCAATTTAATGGACCATTCCTTCAGATTTGATCCTACGGTTTTCTCTAGAATACGTTTTAAAGCTCGGTTGGTATTTTCAACTTGTCCACTTGTTTGTGGATGATATGCGGTGGAGATTTTATGAGTTACTCCATATCTTTTAAGAATTTTCTCAAGTTGATTATTACAGAAATGAGTACCCCGATCACTTATTAAAGCTTTCGGTGTTCCAAACCTTGCAAAAAGACGTTTTAAAAAGTTGACTACAACTCGTGCATCGTTAGTTGGGAGAGCTTGTGCTTCCGCCCATTTAGATACATAATCAATGGCTACGAGTATATATAGATTATTATGAGATTTTGGAAATGGACCCATAAAGTCAATACCCCAAATGTCAAATACTTCACATACTTGGATGACATTTTGTGGCATTTCATCATGTTGACTTATTTTTCCGGCCCTTTGACATGCATCACAGGATTTGCAAAGAAGGTGTGCGTCTTTGTAAATTGTAGGCCAATAGAATCCAGCTTCATAAACTTTTCTTGCTGTTAGTTGAGGCCCATAATGCCCTCCTGTTGGTCCTGTGTGACAATGGTTCAAAATTTTACTAGCTTCATCTCCAAATACACATCGGCGTATTATTCCATCGGGACAACTTTTAAACAGATGTGGATCTTCCCAGAAATAGTGTTTTATATCACTGAAGAATTTCTTTCGTCTTTGGTACGATAATCCTTTTTCAAGGAATCCACAAACTAAGTAGTTTGCATAGTCTGCAAACCATGGGATTTCTTTATAATCTATCTTCAATAGATATTCATCAGGAAAGTTGTCTTGTATGGCCGATTCATTCAGAACTTCTAATTCGGGATTTTCAAGACGAGAAAGATGATCAGCGGCGAGATTTTCTGCTCCTCTTTTATCTCGGATTTCAATATCAAACTCTTGTAAGAGTAAGATCCAACGGATTAATCTTGGTTTAGCATCTTGTTTTGAAAATAGGTATCTAAGAGCAGAATGGTCGGTATAGACCACCGTTTTTGCTAGAACGAGATATGATCGAAATTTGTCAAAAGCAAAGACAATAGCAAGGAGTTCTTTTTCAGTAGTTGTATAGTTCGTTTGTGCTCCTTGTAATGTCTTACTAGCATAATATATAGGTTGAAATCGTTTTTCAATCCTTTGTCCTAAAACGGCTCCCATTGCAAAATCACTTGCATCGCACATTAGTTCAAATGGTAGATTCCAATTTGGTGTTATCATGATCGGTGCATTAGTGAGTTTCTCTTTAAGAATATTAAAAGATATGATACACTCATCTGAAAAGATGAATGGAGCATCCTTTTCTAGGAGTTTATTCATAGGAGTGGCAATTTTAGAAAAATCTTTTATGAAACGTCGGTAAAAACCGGCATGCCCTAGAAAACTCCTAATTCCTCTAACATTTGTGGGATGTGGAAGTTTAGCAATTACATCTACTTTAGCTCTATCCACTTCAATTCCTTCTTTTGAAATTTTATGTCCAAGAACGATGCCTTCTTTAACCATGAAATGGCATTTCTCCCAATTAAGTACTAGATTTGATTTTTCGCATCTAATTAGCATTCGTTCCAGATTAACTAGACATGATTTAAATGTATCACCGAAGACTGAAAAGTCATCCATGAATACTTCCATGCATTCTTCTATCATGTCGTGAAAAATCGCCATCATACACCTTTGAAAGGTTGCAGGGGCGTTACAAAGTCCAAATGGCATTCTTTTGTAAGCAAAAGTACCATAAGGGCACGTGAATGTCGTTTTCTCTTGGTCTTCGGGTGCTATTGGAATTTGAAAATATCCGGAAAATCCATCTAGAAAACAATAGTAACTATTTCCGGCTAATCTTTCCAACATTTGATCTATGAAAGGTAAGGGAAAGTGATCTTTTCTGGTGGCGTCATTTAATTTTCTATAATCAATACATACACGCCATCCTGTTACAGTCCTAGTAGGAATAAGCTCATTTTTCTCATTTGTGATGACAGTCATGCCACCCTTCTTAGGCACGCATTGAACTGGGCTTACCCATGGACTATCAGAGATTGGATATATCAAACCTGCATCTAGCAGTTTAATAATCTCTTTCTTAACTACATCTTGCATATTAGGATTTAGTCTTCGTTGGCGTTGCACATACGTTTTATGACCTTCTTCCATAAGGATTTTATGTGTGCAATACGAAGGACTTATTCCTTTAATATCATGAATCTTCCATGCAATGGCTGATTTATGAGCTTTCAACACAGAAATGAGTTGTGATTTCTCATTTTCAGTAAGAGAAGACGATATTATTACAGGTAATTCAGATTCACCATGTAAATAAGCGTATTCCAAATGGTTTGGAAGTGGCTTTAACTCTAATTTCGGAGGTTCTTCTATCGATGATTTATATCGATATCTGTCTTCTTCTTTTAGCATTTGAATTTCTTCTGTTGTTGGTTCATATCCATTAGCTATAAGTGTAGCTAACATTTCAGCTTCATCAATTGGTTCATTACCTTCTCCTAAAGAACATTCTCCTGTTCCTTGTAATTCTGGAAATTCTTCTAATAATTCTGCATGTGCATCTATAGTTTGAATATAATAACATGTATCATCTGCAGATTGTGGTTGTTGCATTGCTCTATCAACTGAAAAGGTAACACTCTCATCCTCTATACTTAGGGTCAGTTTCTTACCGAACACGTCTATCATTGCTTTAGCCGTGTTTAAGAATGGTCTTCCTAATATGAGAGGAACTTGAGAATCTTCTTCCATGTCCAAAACAACAAAATCTACTGGAAATACTAAAGTACCAACTTTAACTAGCATGTTCTCCATTATCCCTCTAGGATATTTTATTGATATATCGGCTAGTTGTATGCTTATTCTGGTTGGTTTCAATTCTCCAAGGTCTAGTTTAGCGTATAGTGAATACGGCATTAGATTTATACTAGCACCTAAGTCTGCCAATGCTTCTATTGAACTAAGACTACCCAGAAAACATGGAATTGTGAAACTTCCTGGATCAGATAGTTTTTCTGGTATCTTATTCAACAGTACTGCTGAACAATTGGCATTCATAGTAACAGCCGAGAGTTCTTCCATTTTCTTTCTATTCGTGATTAGATCTTTCAAGAATTTAGCATACCTTGGCATTCCTGAAATCACATCAATGAAAGGAAGATTTACATTTATCTGTTTAAACATATCCAAGAATTTGGATTGCTCGGCTTCAAGTTTTTCTTTCTTCATTTTACTCGGGTAAGGAAGTGGTGGTTGGTATGGTTTAACATAAGGTTTATCCTTAACTGTGTTATTTTCATTAACCTTTTCAACTACCGGTTCTTTTTCCTTATCTTGATCAGGTTGTGGTTCTTGTGGAGTAGGAATAGTTTCATCAGAAGTTACAGGTATTTCAGGTGGTTTAAGTGTTGTACCACTTCTTGTGGTAATAGCTTTAGCTGTTTCATTCCGGGGGTTAGCATTTGTATCGCTAGGTAGACTTCCCGGTTTTCTTTCACCTATTAACCTTGCTAGGTTACTTACTTCTTGTTCCAGATTTTGAATAGAAGCTTGTTGATTTCTAAATGCTTGAGCATTTTGTTCATTAGTTTGTTTTTGAGATGTGAAAAACTGCGTTTGAGTTTCAACTAGCTTCGTCATCATATCTTCTAAATTCGGCTTTTTATCATCGGTTTGTTGTGGTGGTTTGTTTTGAAAATTTGGTCTTTGCTGATTGTAAGTATTATTGGATACTTGTTGATTGCTAGGACCTTGTTGGTTGTTGTATGGAATATTTCGGTTATAATTTTGGTTTTGATTGTAAATCGGTCTTGGCGGTTGATAATTATTCTGATAATTATTTCCAGGCCTTTGGTTTATGTATGAAATATTCTCTCTTTGTTCCATTGTTAATTCAATACTGAGACAATCTTTTGTCAAATGTGGTCCTCCACACTGCTCACAACTAATTCGTATTGAGTGAATATTCTTAGTCATCTTTTCCATTCGTCTCTCGAAAGCATCTATCTTTGCGGAAATGGAATCTAAGTCATGGCTAGAATCGGCTCTAGCTGCTTTAGATGATCTAATGATATCTTTTTCTTGGTGCCACTCATGTGAGTGGGAAGCAGTATTATCAATAATTTTGTAAGCATCAGTTTCGGTTTTCTTCATAATAGAACCACCAGCTGCTATATCTATGTCTTTTCTTGTAGTGATGTCGCATCCTCGGTAGAATATTTGTACTATTTGACAGGTGTCTAAACCATGTTGCGGACATCCTCTTAATAACTTTCCATATCTTGTCCACGCCTCATATAGAGTTTCATTTGGCTTTTGTGTGAACGTAACAATTTCTGCTTGAAGTCTTACGGCATTAGATGCAGGAAAGAATTGTTTAAGAAATTTGTCAACTAAAACATCCCATGTATCAATCGCCCCTTCAGGTAACGATTCCAACCAATCTTTGGCTTCTCCCTTTAAAGTCCAGGGAAATAACATGAGATATATCTGTTCATCCTCCACTTCTCGTATTTTAAATAGTGTGCAGATCCTATTAAAGGTACGTAGATGTTCATTTGGATCTTCCTTCGGCGCACCACTAAATTGGCATTGATTAGTCACCATGTGTAGAATTTGTCCTTTGATTTCATAATCTGGCGCATTAATGTCTGGATGAGTAATTGCGTGACCTTGGCCGGTGCGTTTAGCTCTCATTCGGTCTTCCATACTTAAAGGTTCCAGATTCTCCATAATTGAATTTGTTGAATCGGTATCACTAGATGATTCTGTTTTAATGGTTCGTTCCTCAACAATCTCTGTTTGAATGATTGGTGGTTCCGGAGGAAAGTTTAGTGGTTCAGGATCTACGAACCGTTCCTGAATATTCTCTGGATTCTCAATTGTGAGGTCGGGTTCAAAAAATGGATTATCGGAAATTTGAACTGAAGTACTTGGTTGACTGGATGACGATTCTAAAGAAAAATCAACGGCGGTTATATTTGTTAAACGATGTCTTGATCGAGTTACAGGTGGTGAACGTACAAAAGGTGATGAACGTCTTGCTCGGTGCATTCACTGAATATCCTATTAGTTTTTAAAAGGAAAGAAAAATTATAATAAGTTATCCAATCAATAGACTTTTCTGATTTTGCCCACGTTTCGAATAGCCAAAAGATGCAGCAGAGGGGCAGGATTCGTTTGGTCTCAATATAATTGAGGACTGTTTGGCTCCAATAACCCGGTCCACGTACAAATCCAACTATTACTACGAACCAGAAAATTTTGATGTCTATCAATTTAACCACTTAAAATAAATTTTCGTAATTTTAAGAAATTTAGATAAGAAGTAGAATAAAAATCTATGTCCTAAAAACTAGAATGACGAGAAATAAGAGAGAAAAAGAGTTCGTCGAAAAGGGTTGAAAAAAAAAAGAAAAAAAATGGTTGAAAAATAAAAGGTGACGGAAAAATAAAAGAAACTTATCAAAACTTAAAAATACTTAACTAACCTAACCTTATTACTACAACTAACTTAAAATTATAATCGCAAATTGAAATTACTAATTGGAATGATAATTGGTACATAGTAAAAGGTGTCTAAAAATATTAAAGCTTACAAGGAAAAACTAAATCCCAAATGGAAATAACTTAAAAAAAAAACTAAAACTTAAAAAGGCGTCGCAAAATTCTAAAGCACCTAAATCTTTAGTCTAAAGAAAAAGCACTTAAGGAATTCTACGGCAAAGCCTAAAAATCTAGGAGTAAAAATAACTATAGCAAAAACTAAGTTTAAAATTAAATATGAGCTAAAAAAATACAAATATTACGCTACAATGATTAAAAAGGTACAAAATATAAAAATATACAAAAAGTTGTAAAAAGTACAATTTTTATAAAAATATTATTTTTATATTATTTATTTAATAAAACTACTAATTTTACAATTTAATAAAACTAATTTAACTAAAATATATAAATTAAATAAAAAGTAAAAATAAAACTAAAACTAATAATAATAATAATAATAATAATAATTAGGTTTAAATAATAATAATTATTAAATAAAACCCGTAATTAATGCAGTTTTAGGGTTTCTGTTCGCGTGTCAGAGTAGCTCCGCGAGTTGCGGCAATTAAAGAAGAAAACCCCGCGAGTCGCGGGGTTCAGAATTTCTGTTGACAGCTGATAATTTTTACGCGTTTTTCTTTATATTTTTTTTTATTTTCTGTTTTCTGTTTTTTTAATTAAATAAAAGATATTTAATAAAAGTTATATTTTTATAAATTAAAATAAAGATAAAGAAACTTATAAAACTTAAATATTTAACAAAATCTTAAAAATGCTTATATTTTTGTTTTTTTTTTCTATTTTTAAAACGTATTTTTACAAAAACGAATTTTTAATAAAAGTAACTAAAAATCTTTTTTTTTTTTTTTTATATTAGCGTTGCGCTTCCGGCTTCTAAGAGTTGTCCCCGGAAGCGGCGCCAAAAATACTTGATGTGAAGCGAGGTGTATATAAAATAGTTATTATTTTACTAGGAAAATACTATTAAATACGATACAATTTTACACAAGATATTTATTTATTTATAGAATGGATATACTTAAACCTTGCTACAACACTTATAGGCAGTGTACCTAATCGTACAGTAGTGTAGTTTTTAGTAAGTCCGGTTCGTTCCACAGGGAAATCTTTAAACAAAGCTCAACGCTATATTAGTTTACTTTTATAAAAATACAAACATATATATAAGTAATATTATTATTATAAAGGGGGGTTTTTACCGTTTAATGACCGGTTTGTCGATTTTAAGATTTTAGTCGCAGTTAAAACCTAATGTAAAATATAAAATAAATACAAGACTTAAATTAAAGCGTAAAGTAAATAACGATAATGAAATTGCGAATAATAAAAATGCGATAAAATAAAATTGCGATAATTAAAAAGTACGATAATTAAAAGTGCGATTAAATAACAATAAATAAAAGTGCGATAATTAGAAGTACAATTAAATATAAAATAAAGGAAATTAAATATGAAATAAAAGAATTATGCTTATTTAAACTTCCGTAATCATGATGTTTGACGTGTTGATTTTAGTTTTATGCCCATGGGTTAATTGTCCTTTGTCCTGGATTATTCAATATGTCCGTCTGGTTTTTGTCCATAACAGTCCATCAGTCATAAATATAAATTGCAAGTGTCCTTGTCAAATTATTATTATACCCGAAGTTAAATATTCCAACTAATTGGGGATTCGAATTGTAACAAGGTTTTAATACTTTGTTTAATGAATACACCAGGTTATCGACTGCGTGTAAACCAAGGTTTTACTACTTTGTTAACAATTACACCAATTACCCTTGAATGTAATTTCACCCCTGTTTTAATTATTCTAATGGCTATTAATCCATTCCCGTGTCCGGTTAAATGAACGATTATTCGTACATATAAATACCCCGCCCATCGTGTCCGATCGAGTGTATATGGTAATTTATAGGGACGCCCAATTGTAAATCTTTATATTAACATTAACAAACTTTCATTTAGTTAAACAAATATAAAGCCCATTAATAGCCCATAGTCTAGTTTCCACAAGTGTCGTTCTTTTATCCAAACCCCAATTATGGTACAAAGCCCAATTACCCAATTTTAGTAATTAGCCCAACATCATGATTACTTCGTTTTAAATAAGCATAATAATAACTTAGCTACGAGACATTAATGTAAAAAGGTTGAACATAACTTACAATGATTAAAAATAGCGTAGCGTTACACGGACAGAATTTCGACTTACACCCTTACAACATTCGCTAACATACCCTTATTATTAGGATTTAAAATTAAAATTAAAATTAAAATATAAATTATATATATATATATATCGTATATATTGAGAGAGATAGAGAAATAAGATATGAAATTTGATCAGAATTCGGCTTGCTTTATAGCCAGGGTTGAAAATTGGGGCTCCGCGACTCGCGGCAAAAACTCCTTCAAACTCCGCGAGTCGCGGAGATAGAAATTACAGCTCAGTCCTTGGAGTTTTCTCTGCCGACGGTTTTTAATATATATATATATAATATATATATAATTAATATAATTAATTATATATTATATTATATTTATATACATAGTTAACTTGTAATTTTTAGTCCGTTGCGTCGAGCGTTAAGAGTTGACTCTGGTCCCGGTTCCGGATTTTCGAACGTCCTCGCGTACAATTTAATATCTTGTACTTTGCGTTTTGAATCTTGTACTCTTGTGATTTCGAGACGTTTCTTATCAATAATTGGAACCTCTTTGATTGTCTTTTGTTCTTTTGAGCTTTTTGGTCGTTTGCGTCTTCAAATCGTCGAATCTGTCTTTTGTCTTCACCTTTTATTATTTAAACGAATATCACTTGTAAATAGAACAATTGCAACTAAAAGCTTGTCTTTCTTGAGGAATAATGCTATGAAATATATGTTCGTTTTTAGCATTATCAGTCTGCATAAAGAAGAGCATACATATGCGCTGCAGTTTAACTTTAAGGTAACAAAAAACTAGGCAGAATATGAAGCGCTATTAGCAGGGATGCGCATAGCCCGAGAATTGGGAGTAAAGAAGCTACAAGCCTACGTGGATTCACAGTTAGTTGCTAATCATATAAACGGCACGTAAGACGCCAAAGATAAATCTATACAATCATATCTGGCTCTGGTCCACTCTCCAGCTGATACATTCATTGACTTCAGGATCAGTCAAATCCCAAGGAGTCAGAATATGTGACGACCCGAAAATCTCCGACCAAATTTAAACCTAATCTTATTATGATTTCGACACGATAAGCAAAGTCTGTAAAGTTGAGTCTTAAGATTTTTGAACTGTTTTCATATATTCATTTGACCTTTGACTAGTTTCGACGATTCACGAACAATTAATTGTAAATAGATGTTATATAAGTTTAAATATATATATAATAATAATAATTTGAAAAAGATTATATGATTTAGTTATTAAAAGTAAGGATGTGAAATAAAAATAAAAATATGATATTATGATAATTAATATTTAAAATATATATATATATATATATATATATATATATATATATATATATATATATATATATATATATATATATATATATATATATATATATATATATAAAGTATATTAAATATATATTTTGTGAATTCGAATCTATTTAGTAAACGACAGTAACACTCAATTGTCATTCGATTGATATTAAGCAAGTTAAAATTCAAACTTATATGATTTTAAAATAAATGGTGATCCGAAAATGAGTTCTATAAATTTTAGGCTTACTAAAAATGTATTTAGGATCTAGTTATTAAATTTTAACACTTTTTATATTTTACCCAGAATCGAGCGGGACAATTGATGTAATTTTTATATAATAAATTAATGATCGAATTTAATACCATAATGACCGAAATAAATAAAGATAATTACTGTGAAAGTTTGGGATTTTTCCGAATATATTTTTATCCACCACTGATTAACAATTGAGCACGAAATCCAGTTCGTGAAAGGAATAGTAATAGGGAGGCTATATTATTTTAACATGTTTATTACTATTATTATTATAATATTATAAAAGTTAGATATTGATGTACCGTGTATATATTCCCACTACGAATTCACTTGTACTGTCATTTGTTTCTTTTCATTATATAATACTCCTTTCAATGATTTGTGGGAAAACTAGATCCTGTGGAGACATGAAGTCTAGGTAATTAAAAATTATGTCGACATAGTAACAGGGAGTGATGGCTAACTACTAAGTTCACACATTTTGATTTCCTCATAATTTTATTCATGTGATTAGTTATCCCCACTAATATTATATAGATATACTTTTGTCTAGTGTGCTTGTTGTTTTCTTTTATTAGCATACTACTGTCACCTAACATTTCATATTTATATATGTGCCTACGTACTTGAACACAAAGCAAACACCCATAAACAACCGAGAACACTGTCACCATGTTTCTATTTCTCATCTTCGATCACTATAAACCACCCAACCATTGGCCATCATCATCTTGGTTCACCACCTTGATCGATATCAATCACCACCCCGCACCCACGTTCACCTTTCATCACCAACATCCTCATCACCTTTCGTCATTCAAGAACCATCACCACCTTTCTACCATCCTTCTATTTTTCTGTCGAGTCAACAATAAGAAACACATTATAATTTGCTGCAGAATAAATTTGTTTATATTTTATTTTAATGGATAGCAAGGAAGATGTGGGGCATGAGTCATATATGTCCACAATTTAAAGTTCAAGTTGATTGAATTAAAGTATCTTTATAAAACTCATTATAATTTGCGGAATATATGGGACAAATTTCATCATCATGGCTGACAAGTTGGGAAACAATATAGTTTTGGATTGTATGATATTTGAGAAATACAATTCAATATAGATGAAGACATGTAGTCGTATGGCTACTGTTGTTGTTTTTTTGCTGCTACCTTTTTAAAACAGAATCCTATAAATCCCAATCTATATAACCACTATTGGGCCACGAACTAAATTCATAAATCTTACATGTTTCATTGGGCTGTATTTGTAATTGGGTCGTGGATTGTTTATGCTGTTGGGCCGAGACCCAGTCTGTGGTGGCTATAAAAATTGAGTGACATAAAGATGATAGAGATTTAAAGGTTAAAAGGAATTAAACTGGGATTAATTTCAGAAACATGAAACAGATTAGATGGTTAGGGGTGTGGTCGAGGAACGAGAGGTCATCGGTTCGAACCTTGGCTAAGGCGTTTATTTTATTTTAAAGGCTTGTCTTCAAAGGTTGTACTCTATTTTTATTGTTATTATTATCATTATTATTAAGTATTAGTATTATTATTATTATTAAGTGTTATGAAAAGTATTATTATTATTAATATTATTATTATTATTATTATTATTATTATTATTATTATTATTATTATTATTATTATTATTATTATTATTATTATTATTATTATTATTATTATTATTATTATTATTATTATTATTATTATTATTATTATTATTAGTATGGTTATTATTAAGTGTTATGAATATTATTGTTATTGTTATTATTATTATTATTATTATTATTATTATTATTATTATTATTATTATTATTATTATTATTATTATTATTATTATTATTATTATTATTATTACTTTTACCATTGTTATAAATACTACAACTATACCATTATCATTAGTAATAAAAATTACTATTATTATAGTTATTACTATTATCAGTATTATTATTATTATTATTATTATTATTATTATTATTATTATTATTATTATTATTAGTATTATTATTATTATTATTATTATTATTATTATTATTATTATTATTATTATCATTACTAAAAGTATCATTATTTTAAAATTTATAATTAGTATTTTCATTGAAATTAACATCTTTATTAAAACTGTCATTTATTTATCATCAAAACTATCGTTATTAACTGATAAATAATTTTGTATATAAAAACATATTTATTACATATACTATAATTAAATTAATACTTCATATAGTTATAAATCAGACATATTAATATTATTTACATAAATAATTACACATAACGAACTACTGATTTTTAAACATAATAATAATCTTATATATAGATATATTAACATAACTAAATGAATAGATATATATACAAAATAAATATGTATTTAAAATATAATATATATAAATAAAGTATATGTTTTAAAATGGAATTCAATATAAATTCTATATAACTACAAATATATAAATAATATATATTAATAAATGATATTATGTGATTTCCATCATATGTATTAATAGATATACAATTGATATAGGTTCGTGAATCCGAGGCCAACCCTGCATTGGTCAGTATCGTCGTATGAATATTTTTAAGACAAAATATTGTATCGTGAGTTTCATTTTCTCCTTTTTTAAATGCTTTTGCAATATATATTTTTGGGACTGAGAATACATGCGCTGTTTTATAAATGTTTGACGAAATAGACACAAGTACTCAAAGCTACATTCTATGGTTGGATTATCGAAATCGAATATCACCCCTTTAGCTTGGTAACCTAAGAATTAGGGAACAGTACCCCTAATTGACGCGAATCCTAAAGATAGATCTATGGGCCTAACAAACCCAATCCGAGGTCCGGATGCTTTAGTACTTCGATTTTTTTACAGACGAGAGGATTCTGTTAAACAGACGAGAGGATTCTGTTTTGGGGATATTCTATATGCATTATGTTAATGTCGGTTACCAGGTTTTCATCATATGAATGATTTTTCCTTAATGCAGACGAGAGGATTCTGCTTGAGGATTTTGTTTATAAAAAGAAAATCTTGTGGTCTATTATATAATTGGAAAAGATTGATTATGATAAACTAATAAACTCACCAACCTTTTGGTTGACACTTTAAAGCATGTTTATTCTCAGGTATGAAAGAAATCTTCCGTTGTGCATTTGCTCATTTTATAGATATTACTTGGAGTCATTCATGACATATTTCAAAAGACGTTGCATTCGAGTCGTTGAGTTCATCAAGATTATTATTAAGTCAATTATAGTTGGATATATTATGAAATGATAGGCATGCCGTCAACTTTCGATGTGATGAAAGTTTATCTTTTAAAAACGAATGCAATGTTTGTAAAATTATCATATAGAGGTCAGAACCTCGCGATGTAACCAAATGTAATGTATTCGTCCAGATGGATTAGGACGGGTCGTTAAAGTTGGTATCAGAGCGGTGGTCTTAGCAAACCAGGTCTTGCATTAGTGTGTCTAACGGATAGTTATTAAGATGCATTAATGAGCCTGGACTTCGACCGTGTCTGCATGTCAAAAGTTTTGCTTATCATTTTTATCAGAAATTACATGCTTATCATTCCTAGTCTAGACACATTTTACTGCATTGATTTCATGAATAGTGTATAGACAAAATTCATATCTTAGCGTATCTGATAATTCATATCCTAGCGTATCTGTTACTGTAGATTTGCCTGACATATGCCGTAAATTCCTCCATAATCTACGAAATCTTTTATTCTCTATATATATAGATATTCTATGTAATTAGAATACCATCCGATAGTCGAAAATCATTTCATATTGAAAAATCCTTTATTCGAAAGTACGAAATGGTACACGTCACTAGTTCAAGTTCTTCGGAACCCGACAGCTATTCCGACATGGATGTTCACCTAAGCTCCGGAGGCAGCGTCACCAGAATGAATCAGCCAATCAACCATCCCCAATTCATCTGATGGGTTCGTAGTCTACTAAATCATTGGAGACAAGAAGAAGATGATCCCTTCCATCCACCACATTCCCCTCTTGGCGAAGAACCTGAAGCACTTACCAACGAACCTGTTCGTAATACTATTTTCACACTCATTTCCAGAGTATCTCGTCAGGATTATATTCTATATAAAATTCTAAACCTTATTCAACCGCTCGTTCCGACCGACAATCATCATGGAGTAATGGAAAAAGTCAATGAGCTTCGCGCTCGAGTAATCAATTTGGAGAATATGGTGCAAAATTTACCAGCTTCACCAACATCAACACCAGTACCACCAACAACCCAAGTTTCAACATCACATGCCTCAATATTTCATTCTGTACCTCGAGCATAATTACTGTTCTACGTATCGTTCTATCTATTTTATCTTCGTTCTGCATGACGATTATGTAATCTCTAAAGTCTTAAAGATTATATATTCTCATTCTAACGGTATATCAAATAAGATTAATATCTTATTGAGTCATTAAATCCATGATTATATCTGAAGAATATGTACATGTAAGTATATTTTCATAAAGACCGTAATTAAAAATTCTTCTGTACAAATTATTAATGATGAGAATATTTTAACGGGTAGGTAATACCCTAGAAATATTTAGATTTCACATTAATATATTGCACTGTACATTCTTCAAATCAGATTCAACAGTCATTTACTATCCTACTTACATCCACAGATATACGTATCCATTCACCGCAGAATAACCATTTTCATTCAATTTCATATTTGGATTTTGACATATCAGAATCTAACAAGTGGCATAATGAAGAAAACATTGGACAAAAAAATAAAATTTGTTAGAAACAAACAAATTAATTATGAGAAATTTTGTTAAGAATCCACGCTAACTATTCCTAGCTAACTGTTCCTAGCTAACTGTTAATTTCATATTACATTTTATTTATCGCAATTTATTTATATCAATTTAATTGTCGCAATTTATTTATCGCAATTTTATCTATCGTCATTTAATTTCTGTTATTTATTTTACGCACTTCAAATATCGGGACACGTATACAATGTTTTGACATATCATATTGACGTCATCTATGTATATTATTTGGAATAACCATAGACACTCTATATGCAGTAATGCTCGAGTTTGCTATATGGGGTTGAGGTTGATTCTCAAATAATATATATACTTTGAGTTGTGATCGAGGCTGAGACATGTATACAATGGGTCACGATACGTATTAATTAATTCGAATATTATATATTAAACTATATATGAATTATTGAATTGCTAACTGTGGACTACTAACTGTGGACTACCAACATTGGACAATTGAAATGAATTAAAATATTGATTATAACATATGAAACTAAAAAATTCTTCAAGTTTGCCACTTGATTTCATCTTAAACCTCATTTGTATCTTGACGATTACAATCTGCGTTCAAACCTTTCATAATTCTTGAAAACACCTCAATCGAGGGAATGAACCAACCGCACTTCATCTACGGAAGGAAAGATTTATGCATATAGTTATGCACCTGAAAAACTCTCGGAACCTGAGTAAACATTTGACACGTATCTGTGCTAACTCCTTTGGGCGTTGTTATTACCGAAAATAACTTTTCAATCCCTTTTCAAAATAGCCAATTTTATCACAGCTCCAGTAAATCAATTTTGACTTTTCATTCGGATTTGCCTTATTATAACCTTGATATATACGTTTGCCTTTTCGTCATCGTTACCAGGAAACCTTTTATACCCTATCACATTAGCAGTAAACTTACCAGCAACTTCATTACTTATTGGCTTAAGTCTCTCCGAAGAACCATTATATTTGTTCGTTAAAACCTATTCATATACTCATCCACATCTTATAACGAGAATTACCACATCAATTACCGGGAATTAGCAATCAGTATTTAGAAATCTAGTAGCATGTCTACATCAACAGTTATATGTATACATATAACCTTTATCTCTTAGAATAATGACCTTCTATTCTGAAATTCTTAAAAGCACCCAGTCTACGAATCAATACTCTGAATTTTGAAAAATTAAATGAAGCAACAAAAACTGTAAACGACCTTAACAGCCAAAAGTTTGATGATAAAGAATTGTATGTAGGAAAGGCTCAGAAATGTTGGAACTGGAAAATGGATTGAGCAAACTATGAGGCTGTAGACAAATCACAAAGACTAAACCTGCCTTCAAAGAATCCAAATGATTCAGTATGTGCTGAAGTCATTAACGAATACCTTGCTCCTGTCTCTAAACCTTTATGGACAAATCTTCCTCATCATCCTTGATATTAGAAATTCTAAGATATCATCGTATCTTTCATTGTAAATATCCTCGATATTTCTGAAGATATTTTCATAACTATTCTTATCTGAAATCATTTACCTCTTCGCGTTATCTGTATTACATCATAAAGGAAACTGTTTAGTTTCTATATTCTGTAAACCTTCGAGTTTAAATTATGAATGTTTTTTGAAGTAATGTTGGGGACTGAAGCATGAGTTAGTATAATATAATGACACTTGATCAATGTGATTATATTACAGTAAGTCATGCTGAGTTTCTAATGGAACGTGATGATTCAGAGATATTAACGTCATCATGTGCCATGTTACACGACTCTTACATTCTACCTAATCTCTGAACACATCAAGAACATATTTTCTTGATAGTTCTATCTTTTCTCTTGAATTCTGGTAATATAACCAATCAAGTTCGTGCTATTACAATTTCTCTCTTAGAATGTTAGCTATGTTCATTTCAAATTTCCTACCTATGAATTTTGGACCATTATTCGATTGACTTAAAGTCGGGAAAAGAAAACAAAAGTATGAAACTCCAAAATATAAAGGAAATGAGAAGGGTGGATTTATAGTGAAGTATCTGACAGAGCAATCAAAACAGATTATCGTATTTAACCAAAGAAGATCCTATTTCCTTAATTACCGGAGAATCAAATCTTACTGTTAGCCATGACGATCTCGATCAAATTTCAGGGACGAAATTTCTTTAACGGGTAGGTACTGTGATGATCCGGAAATCTCCGACCAAATTTAAACCTAATCTTATATGATTTCGACACGATAAGCAAAGTCTGTAAAGTTGAGTCTCAAAATTTTTGAACTGTTTTCATATATTCATTTGACCTTTGACTAGTTCCGACGATTCACGAACAATTAATTGTAAATAGATGTTATATATATATATATATATATATATATATATATATATATATATATATATATATATATATATATATATAATAATTTGAAAAAGATTATATGATTTAGTTATTAAAAGTAAGGATGTGAAATAAAAATAAAAATATGATATTATGATAATTAATATTTAATATATATATATATATATATATATATATATATATATATATATATACATATATATATATATATATATATAGTATATTAAATATATATTTTGTGAATTCGAATCTATTTAGTAAACGACAGTAACACTCAATTGTCATTCGATTGATATTAAGCAAGTTAAAATTCAAACTTATATGATTTTAAAATAAATGGTAATCCGAAAAAGAGTTCTATAAATTTTAGGCTTACTAAAAATATATTTAGGATCTAGTTATTAAATTTTAACACTTTTTATATTTTACCTAGAATCGAGCGGGACAATTGATGTAATTTTTATTTAATAAATTAATTATCGAATTTTATACCATAATGACCGAAATAAATAAAGATAATTATGGTGAAAGTTTGGTATTTTTCCGAATATATTTTTTTCCACTACTGATTAACAATGGAGCACGAAATTCAGTCCGTGAAAGGAATAGTAATAGGGAGGCTATATATTTTAACATGTTTATTACTATTATTATTATAATATTATAAAAGTTAGATATTGATGTACCGTGTATATATTCCCTCTACTAATTCACTTGTACTGTCATTTGTTTCTTTTCATTATATAATACTCCTTTCAATGATTTGTGGGGAAAACGAGATCCTGTGGAGACATGAAGTCTAGGTAATTAAAAATTATGTCGACATAGTAACAGGGAGTGATGGCTAACTACTAAGTTCACACATTTTGATTTCCTCATAATTTTATTCATGTGATTAGTTATCCCCACTAATATTATATAGATATACTTTCGTCTAGTGTGCTTGTTGTTTTCTTTTATTAGCATACTACTGTCACCTAACATTTCATATTTATATATGTCCTTACGTACTTGAACATAAAGCAAACACCCATAACCAACCGAGAACACTGTCACCATATTTCTATTTCTCATATTCGATCACTATAAACCACCTAACCATCGGCCATCATCATCTTGGTTCACCACCTTGATCGATCTCAATCATCACTCCACACCCATGTTTACCTTTCATCACCAACAACCTCATCACCTTTCGTCATTCAAGAACCATCACCACCTTTCTACCATCCTTCTATTTTTCTGTCGAGCCAACAATAAGAAACACAAACCATAAACTATCAACCCAACACCACAACAATCACCTTAATTGTAAAGACCCGTCCTTATCCACCTGGACAAAGTCTTCAACATTTGGTTCCATTGCGATGATCGACACCAAGTAATGTCTTTAGTATGAGCTAATGCACAGCGGAAGATTTCATGCAAACCTGAGAATAACATGCTTTAAAATGTCAACATAAAGTTGGTGAGATATAGGTTTAAGTGCTAGCAGTGTTATAAATATAGACCACAAGATTTCATATTCATAAACATAATACACTCGCAAGTGTATGTAAGCATTCTAAGTGATTGAGCACTTGGTAACCATACTTAACATTTAATCAACGTCGCATATTCCCTTTATTATGAAATCTCACTACACCGTACCAAGTGTAGTCACCAAAATGAAGTACTGTGCAACCGTTGAATGCTGGTCGTCCAGCCCAGTTGGGGTTGTCAGGCCCGATAGATCTATCAACAGGATTCGCGTTTACAATACCCATATAAATATTAGTTACCAAGCTGCAGGGAAATATGCCAGTGGTACAACTCAACGTAGAATGTATTTTTAAACACTTGTGTCCATAACGTAAATCATAAAATGCATGTATTCTCATCCCGAAATATTTAGAGTTTAAAAGTGGGACTATATACTCACCACACTGTATTTCATAGTAGAAATACATATAACATCATTGAACAAGTGTAAGGTTGGCCTCGGATTCACGAACCTATATCAATTGTATATCTATTAACACATATAATTGTAATCGAACAAATTTATATATTATTATTTATGATATAATTTTTATATTGATAAATTATATGCTATTTTATATATTTAAATAAATAACAATTTATAATATAGTTAAGTTTTATATTATATATCTTCTTATCTAAGCAATCTTTTGTTTACATAGTATAGTCAAAATAATAATTTTCTTAATAATAATATTGATAGTATTAATAATAGTTTTTATATAAAAAAAATACATATTCAAAGTAATGATACTTTTTAGTAATGATTATATTAATAATAGTACTTGTTAATGATAATCATTTTAATAAAAGTGATAATATTAATAATAATACTTACGTCAATATTAATAATACTAATAATTATAGAAAATGATACTAATACTAATAATATACTTATGTTAATAATAATAGTTCTAATATTTATAAAATGATAATAAGAATAATAATAATAATACCTTAAAAGAATTAACAATCTTCCATAAAAAGAATTATCGCTGCCCAGGTTTGAACTCACGACCTCTCGTCTAATAAACACACACGTAACCACCACTCCGCTGATTACTTTTTTATTTAAACCATGACCGAAATCTAATTAACCCACTATTATGTTCGAAGCCCACAGATAATTCATTTTAATAACAATTCGATTTAGATTTGGAGCCCAATAAGTAATCGTGCCAGAGATAAGTCTTGTTATACGATCCAATTAGGGATTTCCAATAAACAAATAACACAGCACAATTCTTTATATCAAGTGGGGTTTTTCTGTATGGTATGTGTCGGTCACGAAGGGAAAAGAAAGGAAACGTGCCACCATCATCGTTATCTATTGCATTTATTATCATATTTATCCAACGTCCTTCAACAGAAGAGAAAACATAAAGAAATAAACAACAGCAGGTAGGTATAGATGTTGTTGGGTTCGAAGAAACAGAAAAGTACAAGTTGCAGCTGCAGCGAATTGCTATTTCGGTGTAATTGGAGGTTTTTGTGTTGGTCTTCAACTAACAACAACAATAACAGTAAGGTATCGATTAAATGGGACCTTGTTGGGTCTCTAGAAGGAAGGTGGTTGTATTGGTTTGTTGATAATTGGGTTTACAAAGAGAACAAAATAGTAGAAGTGAGAGAAATAGCGGATGAAAGAAAGAAGGTTGTTCATGTTGGTTATAGGTGTGTATGGTGTTAGGTTAGTGATCAAAGTTGAAGATGGATAGGTGTTGTTTTTCTGAGTTGTAACAGAAACATGTAGCAGGTGTGTGTGTCTTCATCAAATAAGTGGGTTTCGGCCTTTTGTTGTAGTTTGACAGTAAGAAACAGATTAGAACGTAGGTTAAGAATGGTGATAGTAGGGTGGTTCCATACATGAATAGCAGTAGTAATTAAGACGTCAAGTTTTGGTGGTGATTGGTGGTTTCAAGGTGATTTTACGGTAAGAATATGAGAGAGAAAAGATCATAGTTATAGGTTTGTGGTTATCATTTTCGAGCCGAAATAGAAATGAAAACAGTTTGATGATGAAAATGGTGGTGGCGAGTTGGTGTCTGATGGTGGTTGTGCTGTGGCTGTAAAGTAATCGGATGATGGTTGTTTAGTTCCATAATCGTGTATGTGTAATATGTATACATATGTATTATGTAAGTGGGTTTCGAAAACTGATTTAGTTGGCATCACACAGAAAAGTTAAAGGAAGTAGAAGCTCAAGTGGGTTTGATAATTGTGGTGTGTGTTTATTATCCAACTACATATATATATGTCTTGTGTGTAAATGTATAGATATAATTGGGATACATAAACGAAGGTGATGATATGTGGGTTTGGTTTTAATGGCGATGGAAGATGGAGTGTGATGGTTTTGAGATAAACTGAAAGTTGTGGCTTGAGTGATGGTTATGGGATTATTTTTGGATGGATACCGGGAACAAGAAGGAGAAATGGTTGCGATGATGTTTCGTTTAAACTTCATGTATGCATATGCATATGTAAGAATATATATATAGGAGAAAGAAATCTAGTGTCCAACAAAATGAAAAGGGAGAGCAGTGTGGAGAATCAAAATTTCAAATATCACGGATATCATTTCATTAACTTCCAAATTCAGTTAGATGTTTAATCAAATATAATATATATATATATATATACATATATATATATATACATATATATATATATACATATATATATATATAATATAATATAATATAATATAATAATATCAATAATTAATAATATATAATAATAAACGTGTTATGATCGATCAGTACCTTATATTCATTCTACCGACAGATTAATAGTGATAATATCTCGTACTCCGTTGTAAATCAGTGGCGGATATGGGTCTTCAGAAAAATTCCATATTTTTAAATTAACTATATTTATTTTTAATATACTTTATTTATATATAGAGATATATTTTAAATAATAATTATTATAATATCCTATTTTTATTTTATTAATTTTTAATAACAACATCATATAATATTTCAAAATATATTACAAATTATTATTTATATATACATACACACTTATCTATTTACAATTAATTGTTCGTGAATCGTTGGGAAATATTCAAAGGGTAAATGAATACATGAATTCAGTTCAAAATTTTTAAGATCCAACCTAACAGACTTTGCTTATCGTGTCAAAAATATTAAATCGTATAGATTTCAAAACTTTCGAGACTCAATATTACAGATTTTTGCTTATCGTGTCGGAACCATATAAAGATTAAAGTTTAAATTTGGTCGGAAATTTTCGGGTCATTACAGTACCTACCCGTTAAAGAAATTTCGTCCCCGAAATTTGATAGAGGTCATCATGGATAACAATAAGAATGTTTTCATGACAAACATGAGTTGATAACTAGAGTTTTATCATCATTGAGCGATATAAATAAAACGATTTGTTTATGTGAAGAGTACGAGTGAAGCAATCACATAAGAGTGAAAATGAATAAATGCAGATTTGACTTAATCGGTGGCGTAGTCAAGATTGATTTCTGGAATTCAAGGAATTTAAAAGAAATTTTCATAATAAGATTTGATTCTTTGGTAATTAAGGAGATTAAATCTTCTTTGGTTAAACGCAATAATCTGCTTCGATTGTCCTGTCGGATATCTTTCTATAAATCTACTTCCTCCGTTTCTTTACAACTCACACCTTTCATTTTTTTTTTTCTCTATACTTTAAAGTATTCGTCAATATGCTCCATCCCATTATGATCCTTGATATAATCCTAACCTTCATATCCATTATTCTTCTCTTTCATTTGCCGCCAGAAGAATCTATTCACTTCTACTATTATCTTGGGGTTATAGTAGTTTTAATTCTCCCGTGCCTTTACGTGGCAGTACGTATTGATATGCACGGTTTGTAATATATGTGTTGTTGTTGAGTTTTATATCTTCCTTTATATTTCGAATCTCTTTGCCTTTTTATTCCCCTCCCGATCTCTAGTAAAGCGAGTAATGGTCCAGAATTTGTATGTATGAAGTTTTGGATGAACATGGTTAATGTTCTAAGAAGGAAATGGTAATGGCACGATCTTGATTTGTCAAATTACCAGAATTTCTTGGAAAACACCGAATCATCAAGAAAAATATTTTCTTGATATATTTAGAGATTAAATAGAATGTAAAAGTCGTGTAAATGGCACATGATAACAGTACTGTGAATCATCATGCTTCATTAGAAACTCAACATAAATTACTGTAATATAATGACGTTGATCAAGTGTCATTATATTATACTAACTCATGCTTCAGTTCCCAACACTACTTCAAAACATTCATATTTTAAACTCGAAGGTTTCAGAATTTAGAAACTAACACAGTTTCTTTTATGTTGTAACACAGATATTACGGAGAGAGAATTGATTTCAGGTAAGAACGTTTATAAAAATATCTTCAGAAATATCGAGGATATTTATAATGAAAGATACGATAATATCTTTGAATATCTAAGATCAAAGGATGATAGAGACTATTGTCCGCAAGGGTTTAGAGTAAGGAGCAAGATATTTGCTAAAGACTTCAGCAGGCATTGAATTATTTGAATTCTTTGAAGTCAAACTTATTCTTTGTGATTTGTCCACGGCTTACTTCATAGTTTCGCATAATCCGCTTTTCAGTACTAAATTTTTCTATTGAGCGTTTCCAACACTCCATCCTTTATCATCAACTTTTGGCCATTAAGACTATCTACAACATGCTGCTTCGCAGCATTTTTAAAGTTAACGGATCTGGGTCATCGGTTATCAAACCGGGGGTTTCCAAGAATATTGGAGGTTTTTAGATGATTAAACGCTGAAGGTAACATGGTGGAATATAAAAGGTTCCCAAGTAACAATAAAGCGTACGCATATATATCATGGTTATGATAAGGTTGTTTCAGATGAAAAGTCGGAGTTGACTTGCTGGAGTTGTGACAATATTTGCTACTTTGAAAAGGGATTACCAAATTATTTTGGGTAATAATAACACTAAAGGAATTGGCACAGCTATGTGTTAAACGTTTACTCAGTTTTCGAGAGTTTTTCAGATGCGTGACTATATACATCAATCTTTTCATCCGTAGATGAAGTGCAGCTGGTTCATCCTCTCGATCGAGGTGTTTTCAAAATCATGAAAAGATTTGAACGCGGATTGTAACTGTCGAGGTACAAATGAGGTTTAGGATGAAATCAAGTGGCAAACTTGAAGAATTGTTTAGTTTCATATGTTATAATTAATATTTTAATCCATTTTAATTGTCCAATGTTAGCAGTCCAATAGTCTAATAAATTCATACATAATTTAATATATAATATTCGAATTAACCAATATGTATCGTGACCCGTGTAGCGGTCTCAGTATTGATCACAACTCAAACTATATATATATTTTGGAATCAACCTCAACCCTGTATAGCCAACTCCAACATTCACATATAGAGTGTCTATGGTTGTTCCGAAATATATATATAGATGGGTCGATATGATAGGTCGAAACCTTGTATACGTGTCTCGTTATTTAAAGTGCGTAAAAGTAAATAACAGAAATTAAATGACAATAAATAAAATTTGCGAGAATGTAAATTGCGATAAATAAAATGTAACCAGTTAGCTAGGAACAGTTAGCTAGGAACAGTTAGCTAGGAACAGTTAGCGTGGAATCTTAACAAAATTCATCATAGTTAATTTGTTTGTTTCTAACACTTTTTATTTTGTCCAATATTTTCTTCGTTATACCACTTGTTGGATTCTGATAGATCAAAATCTAAATATGAAATTGAATGAAAATGATTGTTCTGTGGTGAACGGATACGTATTGTTGTAGATGTAATTAGGATAGTAAATGAATGTTGAATCAGATTTGAAGAATGTACAGTGTAAGTTATTAATGTGAAATCTAAATATTCCTCGGGTGCTACCTACTCGTTAAAATATTTTCATCGTTAATAGTTGGTACGAAAGAATTTTTAATTACAATCTTTATGAAAATATACTTACATATATATTTTCTTCAGATGTAATCATGGATTTAATGAGTCAATAAGATATTAAACTCATTTGATTTATTGTTATTACTAGATTACATGATCTCTAAAACATTAGAAATTACATAATCGTCATGTCGAACGAAGATAAATGAGGTAGAACGATATGTAAAGCGAAGATAATCGATGTAGAATGATATGTAGAACGAAGATCATACTCGAAGTACAGATGGTGATATTGAGGCGTGTGATGTTGATATCCAAAGCACGGTTTATGATGTTGAGGTTTATGACGCGATTGTGGTTGGGGTGATAAAGGTACTGTTGACGTTGATGATGATGATGCTGATTATGCTGCTGGTACTGAGGCTTGCAATGTTGATGTTACTGGCGATACTGATTATGCTGCTGGTGCTGCTGCTGGTGTTTGTAACCTTCGCACCATGTTCTCCAAAGCCGTCACGCGAGCGCGAAGTTCGTTAACTTCTGCTAGTACACCGGGATGATTGGCGGTTGGAGCAAGCAGATGAATAAGATTCGTGATATGGGATAGTATATAATCGTGACGAGACACTCTGGAGAAGAGAGAGAAAATGGTTTCTCGAACAGGTTCGCCGGTAAGTGCTTCAGGTTCATCGCCAAGAGGGCAATTTGGTGGATGGAAGGGATCTTCGATGTGAAATAATTTTTTAGATATCGGATGATATTCTAACTATATAGAATATCTATATGTATAGTCCTAAAGATTTCGTAGACTACGGAGAAATTTACGGCATATGTCAGGCAAGTCTACGGATGCGTTAAGATATGAATTTTGTCTATACACTATCAATGCAGTAAGTGCAGTAAGACGTGTCTAGACTTAAGAATGATAAGCATACAATTCCCTAAGGATGATAAGTAGACGATTTCTAACTAGATATGATAATCAAAACTTTTGACATGTAGACACGGTCAAAGTCCAGACTCATTAATGTATCCTAACAACTACTAGTCAGACACACTAATGCAAGACCTGGTTCGCTAAGACCACCGATCTGATACCACCTGTAAAGACCCGTCCTTATCCACCTGGACAAAGTCTTCAACATTTGGTTCCATTGCGATGGTCGACACCAAGTAATGTCTTTAGTATGAGCTAATGCACAGCGGAAGATTTCATGCAAACCTGAGAATAACATGCTTTAAAACGTCAACATAAAGTTGGTGAGATATAGGTTTAAGTGCTAGCAGTGTTATAAATATAGACCACAAGATTTCATATTCATAAACATAATACACTCGCAAGTGTATGTAAGCATTCTAAGTGGTTGAGCACTTGGTAACCATACTTAACATTTAATCAACGTCGCATATTCCCTTTATTATGAAATCTCACTACACCGTACCAAGTGTAGTCACCAAAACGAAGTACTGTGCAACCGTTGAATGCTGGTCGTCCAGCCCGGTTGGGGTTGTCAGGCCCGATAGATCTATCAACAGGATTCACGTTTACAATACCCATGTAAATATTAGTTACCAAGCTGCAGGGAAATATGCCAGTGGTACAACTCAACGTAGAATGTATTTTTAAACACTTGTGTCCATAACGTAAATCATAAAATGCATGTATTCTCATCCCGAAATATTTAGAGTTTAAAAGTGGGACTATATACTCACCATACTGTATTTCGTAGTAGAAATACATATAACATCATTGAACAAGTGTAAGGTTGGCCTCGGATTCACGAACCTATATCAATTGTATATCTATTAACACATATAATTGTAATCGAACAAATTTATATATTATTATTTATGATATAATTTTTATATTGATAAATTATATGCTATTTTATATATTTAAATAAATAATAATTTTTTAATATAGTTAAGTTTTATATTATATATCTTCTTATCTAAGTAATCTTTTATTTACATAGTATAGTCAAAATAATAATTTTCTTAATAATAATATTGATAGTATTAATAATAGTTTTTATATAAAAAAAATACATATTCAAAGTAATGATACTTTTTAGTAATGATTATATTAATAATAGTACTTGTTAATGATAATCATTTTAATAAAAGTGATAATATTAATAATAATACTTACGTCAATATTAATAATACTAATAATTATAGAAAATGATACTAATACTAATAATATACTTATGTTAATAATAATAGTTCTAATATTTATAAAATGATAATAAGAATAATAATAATAATACCTTAAAAGAATTAACAATCTTCCATAAAAAGAATTATCGCTGCTCAGGTTCGAACTCACGACCTCTCGTCTAATAAACATACACGTAACCACCACTCCGCTGATTACTTTTTTATTTAAACCATGACCGAAATCTAATTAACCCACTATTATGTTCGAAGCCCACAGACAATTCATTTTAATAACAAATCGATTTAGATTTGGAGCCCAATAAGTAATCGTGCCAGAGATAAGTCTTGTTATACGATCCAATTAGGGATTTCCAATAAACAAATAACACAACACAATTCTTTATATCAAGTGGGGTTTTTCTGTATGGTATGTGTCGGTCACGAAGGGAAAAGAAAGGAAACGTGCCACCATCATCGTTATCTATTGCATTTATTATCATCTTTATCCAACGTCCTTCAACAGAAGAGAAAACATAAAGAAATAAACAACAGCAGGTAGGTATAGATGTTGTTGGGTTCGAAGAAACAGAAAAGTACAAGTTGCAGCTGCAGCGAATTGCTGTTTCGGTGTAATTGGAGGTTTTTGTGTTGGTCTTCAACTAACAACAACAATAACAGTAAGGTATCGATTAAATGGGACCTTGTTGGGTCTCTAGAAGGAAGGTGGTTGTGTTGGTTTGTTGATAATTGGGTTTATAAAGAGAACAAAATAGTAGAAGTGAGAGAAATAGCAGATGAAAGAAAGAAGGTTGTTCATGTTGGTTATAGGTGTGTATGGTGTTTGGTTAGTGATCAAAGTTGAAGATGGATAGGTGTTGTTTTTCTGAGTTGTAACAGAAACATGTAGCAGGTGTGTGTGTCTTCATCAAACAAGTGGGTTTCGGCATTTTGTTGTAGTTTGACAGTAAGAAATAGATTAGAATGTAGGTTAAGAATGGTGATAGTAGGGTGGTTCCATACATGAATAGCAGTAGTAATTAAGACGTCAAGTTTTGGTGGTGATTGGTGGTTTCAAGGTGATTTTACGGTAAGAATATGAGTGAGAAAAGATCATAGTTATAGGTTTGTGGTTATCATTTTTGAGCCGAAACAGAAATGAAAACAGTTTGATGATGAAAATGGTGGTGGCGAGTTGGTGTCTGATGGTGGTTGTGCTGTGGCTGTAAAGTAACCGGATGATGGTTGTTTAGTTCCATAATCGTGTATGTGTAATATGTATACATATGTATTATGTAAGTGGGTTTCAAAAACTGATTTGGTTGGCATCACACAGAAAAGTTAAAGGAAGTAGAAGCTCAAGTGGGTTTGATAATTGATAATTGTGGAAGATGGAGTGTGATGGTTTTGAGATAAACTGAAAGTTGTGGCTTGAGTGATGGTTATAGGATTATTTTTGGATGGATACCGGGAACAAGAAGGAGAAATGGTTGCGATGATGTTTCATTTAAACTTCATGTATGCATATGCATATGTAAGAATATATATATATATATATATATATATATATATATATATATATATATATATATATATATATATATATATATATATATATATATATATATATATATATATATATATATATATAGGAGAAAGAAATCTAGTGTCCAACAAAATGAAAAGGGAGAGTAGTGTGGAGAATCAAAATTTCAAATATCACGGATATCATTTCATTAACTTCCAAATTCAGTTAGATGTTTAATCAAATATAATATATATATATATATATATATATATATATATATATATATAATATCAATAATTAATAATATATAATAATAAACGTGTTATGATCGATCAGTACCTTATATTCATTCTACCGACAGATTAGTAGTGATAATATTTCGTACTCCGTTGCAAATCAGTGGCGGATATGGGTCTTCAGAAAAATTCCATATTTTTAAATTAACTATATTTATTTTTAATATACTTTATTTATATATAGAGATATATTTTAAATAATAATTATTATAATATCCTATTTTTATTTTATTAATTTTTAATAACAACACCATATAATATTTCAAAATATATTACAAATTATTATTTATATATACATACACACTTATCTATTTACAATTAATTGTTCGTGAATCGTTGGGAAATATTCAAAGGGTAAATGAATACATGAATTCAGTTCAAAATTTTTAAGATCCAACCTAACAGACTTTGCTTATCGTGTCAAAAATATTAAATCGTATAGATTTCAAAACTTTCGAGACTCAATATTATAGATTTTTGCTTATCGTGTCAGAACCATATAAAGATTAAAGTTTAAATTTGGTCGGAAATTTTCGGGTCATTACATTAATCCTCGGCTAACCACGGCAATCGAGAACCCAACCATATCACTACCATCCGATTATCAAACTCCAACACCACGACAACCATTGTCAAACACCTCCATAACCACTTAAACCTGCCTTCCTGTTTTAGGTTAATCCCAAAACCAAAACCATCATTTAAAATCTGTTTTGTTGCTATACCCGAGACTATTATATGAAAACCGACCACTATATATTTTTTCCCCTTTCAACTTTCTCATCGTAGCATGGTAAAAATTGCTGCAGTATAAATTTGTTTCTATTTTATTTTAATGGATAGCAAGGAAGATGTGGGGCATGGGTCATATATGTCCACAATTTAAAGTTCAAGTTGATTGAATTAAAGTATCTTTATAAAACTCATTATAATTTGCGGAATATATGGGACAAATTTCATCATCATGGCCGAAAAGTTGGGAAACAATATAGTATTGGATTGTATGATATTTGAGAAATATAATTCAATATAGATGAAGACATGTAGTCGTATAGCTATTGTTGTTTTTTTTTCTTTTTCCTACTACCTTTTTAAAACAGAATCCTATAAATCCCAATCTATATAACCACTATTGGGCCACGAACTAAATTCATAAATCTTACATGTTTCGTTGGGCTGTATTTGTAATTGGGCTGTGGATTGTTTATGTTGTTGGGCCGAGACCCAGTCTGTGGTGGGGGTAAAAAACGAGTGACATAAAGATGATAGAGATTTAAAGGTTAAAAGGAATTAAACTGGGATTAATTTCAGAAACATGAAACGGATTAGATGGTTAGGGGTGTGGTCGAGGAACGAGAGGTCATCGGTTCGAACCTTGGCTAAGGCGTTTATTTTATTTTAAAGGTTTGTCTTCAAAGGTTGTACTCTATTTTTATTGTTATTATTATCATTATTATTAAGTATTAGTATTATTATTATTAGTATTATTATTATTATTAAGTATTATGAAAAGTATTATTATTATTATTATTATTATTATTATTATTATTATTATTATTATTATTATTATTATTATTATTATTATTATTAGTATGTTTATTATTAAGTGTTATGAATATTATTGTTATTATTACTATTATTATTATTATTATTATTATTATTATTATTATTATTATTATTATTATTATTATTATTATTATTATTATTATTATTATTATTATTATTATTATTATTATTATTATTATTATTATTATTATTACTACTACTACTACTACTACTACTACTACTACTTTTACCATTGTTATAAATACTACAACTATACCATTATCATTAGTAATAAAAATTACTATTATTATAGTTATTACTATTATCAGTATTATTATTATTATTATTATCATTACTAAAAGTATCATTATTTTAAAATTTATAATTAGTATTTTCATTGAAATTAACATCTTTATTAAAATTGTCATTTATTTATCATCAAAACTATCGTTATTAACTGATAAATAATTTTGTATATAAAAATATATTTATTACATATACTATAATTAAATTAATACTTCATATAGCTATATATCAGACATATTAATATTATTTACATAAATAATTACACATAACGAACTACTGATTTTTAAATAATATATATTAATAAATGATATTATGTGATTTCCATCATATGTATTAATAGATATACAATTGATATAGGTTCGTGAATCCGAGGCCAACCCTGCATTGTTCAGTATCGTCGTATGAATATTTTTACGACAAAATATTGTATCGTGAGTTTCATTTGCTCATTTTTTTAAATGCTTTTGAAATATATATTTTTGGGACTGAGAATACATGCGCTGTTTTATAAATGTTTGACGAAATAGACACAAATACTCAAAACTACATTCTATGGTTGGATTATCGAAATCGAATATCACCCCTTTAGCTTGGTAACCTAAGAATTAGGGAACAGTACCCCTAATTGACGCGAATCCTAAAGATAGATCTATGGGCCTAACAAACCCCATCCGAGGTATGGATGCTTTAGTACTTCGATTTTTTTTACAGACGAGAGGATTCTGTTAAACAGACGAGAGAATTCTGTTTTGGGGATATTCTATATGCATTATGATAATGTCGGTTACCAGGTGTTCATCATATGAATGATTTTACCTTAATGCAGACGAGAGGATTCTGCTTGAAAATTTTGTTTATAAAAAGAAAATCTTGTGGTCTATTATATAATTAGAAATGATTGATTATGATAAACTAATGAACTAGCCAACCTTTTGGTTGACACTTTAAAGCATGTTTATTCTCAGGTATGAAAGAAATCGTGCATTTGCTCATTTTAGAGATATTACTTGGAGTCATTCATGACATATTTCAAAAGACGTTGCATTCGAGTCGTTGAGTTCATCAATATTATTATTAAGTTAATTATAGTTGGATATATTATTAAATGATAGGCATGCCGTCAACTTTCGATGTGATGAAAGTTTATCTTTTAAACACGAATGCAATGTTTGTAAAATGTATCATATAGAGGTCAGAACCTCGCGATGTAACCAAATGTAATGTATTCGTCCAGATAGATTAGGACGGGTTGTTAAAGAATAAGAAGGGGGATGTACTCAGTAAGCTGGCGGCTCTCACCTTCAACCATCTGGAAAAGAAGATACTAGTGGAACAAATCCTCAAGAATTCCATCGAGCCGGAGACAACGATTGCGTCCGTGAAAGAAGTAGAAGCGACTTGGATGACTGACATCATAGAATTCCTGCGGACTGGGTCTCTGCCCGAAGGGGAGAAGGAAGCAATGAAGATCAGGGTGAAAGCGCCAAATTACGAACTATGAGGGGAAATCCTATATCAAAAATCTTGTCTAGGCGCATCCATACACTGCGTGGGACCCAAAGAGGCTGCTATGATTATTGACGAGATTCACAAGGGATCTTGCGGGTTACATTCTGGGTCGAGGACAGTCATCGAGAGGATTAAACGGCTAGGGTATTATTGGCCCCGAATGTACGCTGATACAGTAGAGAGAATTAGAGTTTGCCAAGAGTGCCAATTGCACGTACCTGTTAGTAGGGCGCCACACCACCCTATGATACCCATCACATCACCGTGGCCATTCTATAAATGGGCCATAGATATAGTCGGACCTTTCCCAAAGGGCGTAGGGAACGCGGAATACCTAGTGGTCGCTGATAATGCTTAAAACGAACATATATTTCATAGCATTATCCCTCAAGAAAGACAAGCATTTAGTTGCAATTGTTCTATTTACAAGTGATATTCGTTTAAATAATAAAAGGTGAAGACAAAAGACAGATTCGACGAATTGAAGACGCAAACGACCAAAAAACTCAAAAGTACAAAGTACAATCAAAGTGGTTCAAATTATTGATGGGAAACATCTAAAAATTACAAGAGTACAAGACGCCAAATGCCAAATACAAGATATTAAATTGTACGCAAGGACTTTCGAAAATCCGGAACCGGGACCAAAGTCAACTCTCAACGCTTGACGCGACGGACCTAAAATTATGAGTCAACTATGCACAAGAATATAATATAATATTTAAATAATTATATAAATTATTTATATATTATATATATTTAAAAATAACGTCGACAAGCTAGAAAACAACCAAAGTTGAGCTGTCCCAGCTGGCCATGCGATCGCATGGCCAGGAAGAGGGATTTTCATGCGGTCGCATGACCCAAAAAGTTAGGCCACATGCCTAATAATTTCGCAGTTTTGAGCAAGTTTTACATATCTTTTTCTTTCCTTTCTCTCATACGTAATGAAATGTCCTGTTCTTATTGATTAAAAACGTTCCATATTAATTGATTTCGTTGCGAGGTTTTGACCTCTATATGAGACGTTTTTCAAAGACTGCATTCATTTTAAAACAAACCATAACCTTTATTTCATCAATAAAGGTTTAAAAAGCTTTACGTAGATTATCAAATAATGATAATCTAAAATATCCTGTTTACACACGACCATTACATAATGGTTTACAATACAAATATGTTACATCGAAATCAGTTTCTTGAATGCAGTTTTTACACAATATCATACAAACATGGACTCCAAATCTTGTCCTTATTTTAGTATGCAACATCGGAAGCTCTTAGTATTCACCTGAGAATAAACATGCTTTAAACGTCAACAAAAATGTTGGTGAGTTATAGGTTTAACCTATATATATATATATCAAATCGTAACAATAGACCACAAGATTTCATATTTCAATACGCATCCCATACATAGAGATAAAAATCATTCATATGGTGAACACCTGGTAACCGACATTAACAAGATGCATATATAAGAATATCCCCATCATTCCGGGACACCCTTCGGATATGATATAAATTTCGAAGTACTAAAGCATCTGGTACTTTGGATGGGGTTTGTTAGGCCCAATAGATCTATCTTTAGGATTCGCGTCAATTAGGGTGTCTGTTCCCTAATTCTTAGATTACCAGACTTAATAAAAAGGGGCATATTCGATTTCGATAATTCAACCATAGAATGTAGTTTCACGTACTTGTGTCTATTTTGTAAATCATTTATAAAACTTGCATGTATTCTCATCCCAAAAATATTAGATTTTAAAAGTGGGACTATAACTCACTTTCACAGATTTTTACTTCGTCGGGAAGTAAGACTTGGCCACTGGTTGATTCACGAACCTATAACAATATATACATATATATCAAAGTATGTTCAAAATATATTTACAACACTTTTAATATATTTTGATGTTTTAAGTTTATTAAGTCAGCTGTCCTCGTTAGTAACCTACAACTAGTTGTCCACAGTTAGATGTACAGAAATAAATCGATAAATATTATCTTGAATCAATCCACGACCCAGTGTATACGTATCTCAGTATTGATCACAACTCAAACTATATATATTTTGGAATCAACCTCAACCCTGTATAGCTAACTCCAACATTCACATATAGAGTGTCTATGGTTGTTCCGAAATATATATAGATGTGTCGACATGATAGGTCGAAACATTGTATACGTGTCTATGGTATCTCAAGATTACATAATATACAATACAAGTTGATTAAGTTATGGTTGGAATAGATTTGTTACCAATTTTCACGTAGCTAAAATGAGAAAAATTTTCCAATCTTGTTTTACCCATAACTTCTTCATTTTAAATCCGTTTTGAGTGAATCAAATTGCTATGGTTTCATATTGAACTCTATTTTATGAATCTAAACAGAAAAAGTATAGGTTTATAGTCAGAAAAATAAGTTACAAGTCGTTTTTGTAAAGGTAGTCATTTCAGTCGAAAGAACGACGTCTAGATGACCATTTTAGAAAACATACTTCCACTTTGAGTTTAACCATAATTTTTGGATATAGTTTCATGTTCATAATAAAAATCATTTTCTCAGAATAACAACTTTTAAATCAAAGTTTATCATAGTTTTTAATTAACTAACCCAAAACAGCCCGCGGTGTTACTACGATGGCGTAAATCCGGTTTTACGGTGTTTTTCGTGTTTCCAGGTTTTAAATCATTAAGTTAGCGTATCATATAGATATAGAACATGTGTTTAGTTGATTTTAAAAGCCAAGTTAGAAGGATTAACTTTTGTTTGCGAACAAGTTTAGAATTAACTAAACTATGTTCTAGTGATTACAAGTTTAAACCTTCGACTAAGATAGCTTTATATATATGAATCGAATGATGTTGTGAACATCATTACTACCTTAAGTTCCTTGGATAAACCTACTGGAAAAGATAAAAATGGATCTAGCTTCAACGGATCCTTGGATGGCTCGAAGTTCTTGAAGCAGAATCATGACACGAAAACAAGTTCAAGTAAGATCATCACTTGAAATAAGATTGTTATAGTTATAGAAATTGAACCAAAGTTTGAATATGATTATTACCTTGTATTAGAATGATAACCTACTGTAAGAAACAAAGATTTCTTGAGGTTGGATGATCACCTTACAAGATTGGAAGTGAGCTAGCAAACTTGAAAGTATTCTTGATTTTATGTAACTAGAACTTGTAGAATATATGAAGAACACTTAGAACTTGAAGATAGAACTTGAGAGAGATCAATTAGATGAAGAAAATTGAAGAATGAAAGTGTTTATAAGTGTTTTTGGTCGTTGGTGTATGGATTAGATATAAAGGATATGTAATTTTGTTTTCATGTAAATAAGTCATGAATGATTACTCATATTTTTGTAATTTTATGAGATATTTCATGCTAGTTGCCAAATGATGATTCCCACATGTATTAGGTGACTCACATGGGCTGCTAATATCTGATCATTGGAGTGTATATACCAATAGTACATACATCTAAAAGCTGTGTATTGTACGAGTAATAATACAGGTGCATACGAGTAGAATTGTTGATGAAACTGAATGAGGATGTAATTGTAAGCATTTTTGTTAAGTAGAAGTATTTTGATAAGTGTATTGAAGTCTTTCAAAAGTGTATAAATACATATTAAAACACTACATGTATATACATTTTAACTGAGTCGTTAAGTTATCGTTAGTCGTTACATGTAAGTGTTGTTTTGAAACCTTTAGGTTAACGATCTTGTTAAATGTTGTTAACCCAATGTTTATAATATCAAATGAGATTTTAAATTATTATATTATCATGATATTATCATGTATGAATATCTCTTAATATGATATATATACATAAAATGTCTTTACAACGATAATCGTTACATATATGTCTCGTTTAAAAATCATTAAGTTAGTAGTCTTGTTTTTACATATGTAGTTCATTGTTAATATACTTAATGATATGTTTACTTATCATAGTATCATGTTAACTATATATATATCCATATATATGTCATCATATAGTTTTTACAAGTTTTAACGTTCATGAATCACCGGTCAACTTGGGTGGTCAATTGTCTATATGAAACATATTTCAATTAATTAAGTCTTAACAAGTTTGATTGCTTAACATGTTGGAAACATTTAATCATGTAAATATCAACCTCAATTAATATATATAAACATGGAAAAATTCGGGTCACTACAATACCTACCCGTTAAATAAATTTCGTCCCGAAATTTTAAGCTGTTGAAGGTGTTGACGAATCTTCTGGAAATAGATGCGGGTATTTCTTCTTCATCTGATCTTCATGCTCCCAGGTGAACTCGGGTCCTCTACGAGCATTCCATCGAACCTTAACAATTGGTATCTTGTTTTGCTTAAGTATTTTAACCTCACGGTCCATTATTTCGACGGGTTCTTCGATGAATTGAAGTTTTTCGTTGATTTGGATTTCATCTAACGGAATAGTGAGATCTTCTTTAGCAAAACATTTCTTCAAATTTGAGATGTGGAAAGTGTTATGTACAGCTGCGAGTTGTTGAGGTAACTCAAGTCGGTAAGCTACTGGTCCGACACGATCAATAATCTTGAATGGTCCAATATACCTTGGATTTAATTTCCCTCATTTACCAAATCGAACAACGCCTTTCCAAGGTGCAACTTTAAGCATGACCATCTTTCCAATTTCAAATTCTATATCTTTTCTTTTAATGTCAGCGTAGCTCTTTTATCGACTTTGGGCGGTTTTCAACCGTTGTTGAATTTGGATGATCTTCTCGGTAGTTTCTTGTATAATCTCCGGACCCGTAATCTGTCTATCCCCCACTTCACTCCAACAAATCGGAGACCTGCACTTTCTACCATAAAGTGCTTCGAACGGCGCCATCTCAATGCTTGAATGGTAGCTGTTGTTGTAGGAAAATTCTGCTAACGGTAGATGTCGATCCCAACTGTTTCCGAAATCAATAACACATGCTCGTAGCATGTCTTCAAGCGTTTGTATCGTCCTTTCACTCTGCCCATCAGTTTGTGGATGATAGGCAGTACTCATGTCTAGACGAGTTCCTAATGCTTGCTGTAATGTCTGCCAGAATCTTAAAATAAATCTGCCATCCCTATCAGAGATAATAGAGATTGGTATTCCATGTCTGGAGACGACTTCCTTCAAATACAGTCGTGCTAACTTCTCCATCTTGTCATCTTCTCTTATTGGAAGGAAGTGTGCTGATTTGGTGAGACGATCAACTATTACCCAAATAGTATCAAAACCACTTGCAGTCCTTGGCAATTTAGTGATGAAATCTATGGTAATGTTTTCCCATTTCCATTCCGGGATTTCGGGTTGTTGAAGTAGACCTGATGGTTTTTGATGCTCAGCTTTGACCTTAGAACACGTCAAACATTCTCCTACGTATTTAGCAACATCAGCTTTCATACCCGGCCACCAAAAATGTTTCTTGAGATCCTTGTACATCTTCCCCGTTCCAGGATGTATTGAGTATCTGGTTTTTTGAGCTTCTCTAAGTACCATTTCTCTCATATCTCCAAATTTTTGTATCCAAATCCTTTCAGCCCTATACCGGGTTCCGTCTTCCCGAATATTAAGATGCTTCTCCGATCCTTTGGGTATTTCATCCTTTAAATTTCCCTCTTTTAAAACTCCTTGTTGCGCCTCCTTTATTTGAGTAGTAAGGTTATTATGAATCATTATATTCATAGATTTTACTCGAATGGGTTCCCTGTCCTTCTTGCTCAAGGCATCGGCTACCACATTTGCCTTCCCCGGGTGGTAACGAATCTCAAAGTCGTAATCATTCAATAACTCAATCCACCTACGCTGCCTCATATTCAGTTGTTTCTGATTAAATATGTGTTGAAGACTTTTGTGGTCGGTATATATAATACTTTTGACCCCATATAAGTAGTGCCTCCAAGTCTTTAATGCAAAAACAACCGCGCCTAATTCCAAATCATGCGTCGTATAATTTTGTTCATGAATCTTCAATTGTCTAGACGCATAAGCAATCACCTTCGTTCGTTGCATTAATACACAACCGAGACCTTGCTTTGATGCGTCACAATAATTCACAAAATCATCATTCCCTTCAGGCAATGACAATATAGGTGCCGTAGTTAGCTTTTTCTTCAATAACTGAAACGCTTTCTCTTGTTCATCATTCCATTCAAATTTCTTCCCTTTATGCGTTAATGCAGTCAAGGGTTTTGCTATTCTGGAAAAGTCTTGGATGAACCTTCTGTAGTAACCAGCTAGTACTAAAAACTGGCGTATGTGTTTCGGAGTTTTCGAGGTTTCCCATTTTTCAACAGTTTCTATCTTTGCCGGATCCACCTTAATACCTTCTTTGTTCACTATGTGACCGAGGAATTGAACTTCTTCCAACCAAAATGCACACTTTGAAAACTTAGCTTACAATTCTTCCTTCCTCAATACTTCTAACACCTTTCTCAAATGTTCACCGTGTTCTTGGTCATTCTTTGAGTAAATAAGTATGTCATCAATGAAAACAATGACAAACTTGTCAAGGTATGGTCCACACACTCGGTTCATAAGGTCCATGAACACAGCTGGTGCATTAGTTAAACCAAATGGCATGACCATAAACTCGTAATGACCGTAACGTATTCTGAAAGCAGTCTTTGGAATATCATCTTCTTTCACCCGCATTTGATGATACCCGGAACGTAAGTCAATCTTTGAATAAACAGACGAGCCTTGTAGTTGATCAAATAAGTTGTCGATTCTCGGTAGTGGGTAGCGGTTCTTGATGGTAAGTTTGTTCAACTCTCGGTAGTCGATACACAACCTGAATGTACCATCTTTCTTCTTGACAAACAAAACAGGAGCTCCCCACGGTGATGTGCTTGGTCGAATGAAACCACGCTCTAAAAGTTCTTGTAATTAGCTTTGCAGTTCTTTCATCTCGCTGGGTGCGAGTCTGTAAGGAGCACGAGCTATTGGTGCAGCTCCTGGTACAAGATCTATTTGAAATTCAACGGATCGATGTGGGGGTAATCCCGGTAATTCTTTCAGAAATACATCGGGAAATTCTTTTGCAATGGGAACATCATTGATGCTCTTTTCTTCAGTTTGTACTTTCTCGACGTGTGCTAGAACATCATAGCAACCTTTTTTTATTAGTTTTTGTGCCTTCAAATTACTAATAAGATGTAGCTTCGTGTTGCCCTTTTCTCCGTACACCATTAAGGGTTTTCCTTTTTCTCATATAATGCGAATTGCATTTTTGTAACAAACGATCTCTGCTTTCACTTCTTTCAACCAGTCCATACCGATTATCACATCAAAACTCCCTAACTCTACTGGTATCAAATCAATCTTAAATGTTTCGCTAACCAGTTTAATTTCTCGATTCCGACATATATTATCTGCAGAAATTAATTTACCATTTGCTAATTCGAGTGAAAATTTACTATCCAAAGGCGTCAATGGACAACTTAATTTAGCACAAAAATCTCTACTCATATAGCTTCTATCCGCACCTGAATCAAATAAAACGTAAGCAGATTTATTGTCAATAAGAAACGTACCTGTAACAAGCTCCGGGACTTCCTGTGCCTCTGCCGCATTAATATTGAAAACTCTTCCGCGGCCTTGTCCATTCGTGTTCTCCTGGTTCGGGAAATTTCTAATAATGTGGCCCGGTTTTCCACATTTATAACAAACTACATTGGCATAACTTGCTCCGCCACTACTTGCTCCGCCATTACTCGTTCCGACACCATTTGTTCCTTTCGTTCTATTAACCCCTAGTCCGTAGACCTCACACTTCGCCGCGCTATGACCATTTCTTTTACACTTGTTGCAAAATTTGGTGCAGAACCCCGAGTGATACTTTTCACACCTTTGGCATAGCTGCTTCTGATTGTTGTTGTTGTTGCGGTTATTATTGTTGTTGGGATGATTGTTGTAGTTGCTGTTGTTGTTTTTGTTGTTGTTGTTGTTGGGCCGTTTTTTGTAGTTGCGATTGATGTTGCGATTGTTGGGATAATTGTTTCAATTATTTTTGTAATTGCTGTTGTTGTTGTATTGGTGATTCTTATCACCGTTTTCCTCCCACTTTCTTTTGACTTGCTTCACATTGGCCTCTTCAGCAGTCTGTTCTTTAATTCTTTCTTCAATCTGGTTCACTAGTTTGTGAGCCATTCTACATGCCTGTTGTATGGAGGTGGGCTCGTGTGAACTTATATCTTCTTGGATTCTTTCTGGTAATCCTTTCACAAACGCGTCGATCTTCTCTTTCTCATCTTCGAATGCTCCCGGACACAATAGGCACAATTCTGTGAATCGTCTTTCGTACGTGGTAATATCAAATCCTTGGGTTCGTAACCCTCTAAGTTCTGTCATGAGCTTATTGACCTCGGTTCTGGGACGGTACTTCTCGTTCATCAAGTGCTTGAATGCTGACCACGGTAGTGCGTACGCATCGTCTTGTCCCACTTGCTCTAGATAGGTATTCCACCATGTTAACGCATAACCTGTGAAGGTAAGCGTAGCGTACTTCACTTTGTCCTCTTCAGTACACTTACTTATGGCAAACACCGATTCGACCTTCTCGGTCCACCGTTTCAATCCGATCGGTCCTTCGGTTCCATCAAATTCCAAAGGTTTGCAGGCAGTGAATTCTTTGTAGGTGCATCCTACACGATTTCCTGTACTGCTAGATCCAAGGTTATTGTTGGTATGTAGCGCAGCCTGTACTGCTGCTATGTTTGAAGCTAGAAAAGTACAGAATTCCTCTTCATTCATATTCACGGTGTGTCGAGTAGTCGGTGTCATTTCCTTCAAAATAGTCAAATGGAACAAGTTAATCATACAGAATATTATGAGTAGTTAATAGTATTTCGTAGCATAATATGAACTCATTTATAAAAGCTTTTTCTTCATATTAGCGTTTTATAAGTTTAAATTCGGGTAGTACATACCCGTTAAGTTCATACTTAGTAGCTAATATACAATTCAACTACTACAATTCTATATGAAAAACTGATTATAATAATATTTCGCGTTCAAACTTTTACACAATATTTTACAAACTTACAATACCGCTTATTTTACATATAGCATGAAATATAGCACACAATAACTTTGATACAAGATAGTTGTAAAGATAATTCTAGCTAGTACACAAGTCGTTCAACAAAGGCAATAAAGACACGTAATTCATACGTCCAGAAACAAGTCATGCATTCTGGTTTTACTAGGACTACTTCCCATCCTTGGTCTTGTGGAACATAACCGTTATGGCCGTTGATAAGATAGCGTGTTGTAACGTCGTCAAAGGGACGAGGGTTACGTAATGTCCAACAGTCCCGTAACAATCTAAAAACCTCATTTCTTACCCCAATTACCGACTCCGTCACTTGTGGGAACGTTTTGTTTAATAGTTGTAGCCCGATGTTCTTGTTCTCACTTTGGTGAGAAGCGAACATTACTAATCCGTAAGCATAACATGCTTCTTTATGTTGCATGTTAGACGCTTTTTCTAAATCACAAAGTCCAATATTTGGATATATTGAGTCAAAATAATTTCTTAACCCATTGCGTAAAATAGCATTTGGGTTCCCCGCAATATATGCGTCAAAGTAAACACATCGTAACTTATGGATTTCCCAATGTGATATCCCCCATCTTTCGAACAAAAGCCTTTTATAAACCAAGGCATTCTTGGAACGTTCTTCGAATGTCTTACAAACTGATCTCGCCTTAAATAGTTGTGCCGAAGAATTCTGACTGACTCTAGACAAGATTTCATCAATCATGTCTCCGGGTAGGTCTCTTAAAATATTGGGTTGTCTATCCATTTTGTGTTTTTATACTGTAAAATAGACAAGAGTTAGATTCATAAAAAAAAAATACTTATTAATACAAGCAATTTTTACATATATCATAAAGCATAAGCACACTATATTACATATATTACACCACACGAATACAACTATCTTATTCCGACTCGCTTGTTTCTTCTTCTTCGGTTTTGGTTCGTTTTGCCAAGTTTCTAGGGATATATGATGTTCCCCTAATACGAGCCGTCGTTTTCCACATTGGTTTAGAAAAACCTGGTGGTTTAGAGGTTCTCGGGTCATTGTTACAACTTAAGGACTTCGGGGGTTGACGATACATATAAAGTTCATTGGGGTTGGAATTAGATTTCTCTATTTTTATGCCCTTTCCCTTATTATTTTCTTTTGCCTTTTTAAATTCAGTTGGGGTAATTTCTATAACATCATCGGAATTCTCGTCGGAATCCGATTCATCGGAGAATTGGTAATCCTCCCAATATTTTGCTTCCTTGGCGGAAACACCATTGACCATAATTAACCTTGGTCGGTTGGTTGAGGATTTTCTTTTACTTAACCGTTTTATTATTTCCCCCACCGGTTCTATTTCTTCATCCGGTTTCGATTCTTCTTCCGGTTCCGATTCTTCTTCCGGTTTCGACTCTTCTTCCGGTTCCTCTTCGGGAACTTGTGAATCAGTCCACGAATCATTCCAATTTACATTTGACTCTTCATTATTATTAGGTGAGTCAATGGGACTTGTTCTAGAGGTAGACATCTATCACATAATATCAAACGCGTTAAGAGATTAATATATCACATAATATTCACATGTTAAAAATATATAGTTTCCAACAAAATTTGTTAAGCAATCATTTTTCAAGTAAACACGGTCGAAGTCTAGACTCACTAATGTATCCTAACAAACTCGATAAGACACACTAATGCAAAATTCTGGTTCTCTAAGACCAACGCTCGGATACCAACTGAAATGTCCCGTTCTTATTGATTAAAAACGTTCCATATTAATTGATTTCGTTGCGAGGTTTTGACCTCTATATGAGACGTTTTTCAAAGGCTGCATTCATTTTAAAACAAACCATAACCTTTATTTCATCAATAAAGGATTAAAAAGCTTTACATAGATTATCAAATAATGATTATCTAAAATATCCTGTTTACACACGACCATTACATAATGGTTTAAAATACAAATATGTTACATCGAAATCAGTTTCTTGAATGCAGTTTTTACACAATATCATACGAACATGGACTCCAAATCTTGTCCTTATTTTAGTATGCAACAGCAGAAGCTCTTAGTATTCACCTGAGAATAAACATGATTTAAACGTCAACAAAAATGTTGGTGAGTTATAGGTTTAACCTATATATATATATATATATCAAATCGTAACAATAGACCATAAGATTTCATATTTCAATACGCATCCCATACATAGAGATAAAAATCATTCATATGGTGAACACCTGGTAACCGACATTAACAAGATGCATATATAAGAATACCCCCATCATTCCGGGACACCCTTCGGATATGATATAAATTTCGAAGTACTAAAGCATCCGGTACTTTGGATGGGGTTTGTTAGGCCCAATAGATCTATCTTTAGGATTCGCGTCAATTAGGGTGTCTGTTCCCTAATTCTTAGATTACCAGACTTAATAAAAAGGGGCATATTCGATTTCGATAATTCAACCATAGAATGTAGTTTCACGTACTTGTGTCTATTTTGTAAATCATTTATAAAACCTGCATGTATTCTCATCCCAAAAATATTAGATTTTAAAAGTGGGACTATAACTCACTTTCACAGATTTTTACTTCGTCGGGAAGTAAGACTTGGCCACTGGTTGATTCACGAACCTATAACAATATATACATATATATCAAAGTATGTTCAAAATATATTTACAACACTTTTAATATATTTTGATGTTTTAAGTTTATTAAGTCAGCTGTCCTCGTTAGTAACCTACAACTAGTTGTCCACAGTTAGATGTACAGAAATAAATCGATAAATATTATCTTGAATCAATCCACGACCCAGTGTATACGTATCTCAATATTGATCACAACTCAAACTATATATATTTTGGAATCAACCTCAACCCTGTATAGCTAACTCCAACATTCACATATAGAGTGTCTATGGTTGTTCCGAAATATATATAGATGTGTCGACATGATAGGTCGAAACATTGTATACGTGTCTATGGTATCTCAAGATTACATAATATACAATACAAGTTGATTAAGTTATGGTTGGAATAGATTTGTTACCAATTTTCACGTAGCTAAAATGAGAAAAATTATCCAATCTTGTTTTACCCATAACTTCTTCATTTTAAATCCGTTTTGAGTGAATCAAATTGCTATGGTTTCATATTGAACTCTATTTTATGAATCTAAACAGAAAAAGTATAGGTTTATAGACGGAAAAATAAGTTACAAGTCGTTTTTGTAAAGGTAGTCATTTCAGTCGAAAGAACGACGTCTAGATGACCATTTTAGAAAACATACTTCCACTTTGAGTTTAACCATAATTTTTGGATATAGTTTCATGTTCATAATAAAAATAATTTTCTCAAAATAACAACTTTTAAATCAAAGTTTATCATAGTTTTTAATTAACTAACCCAAAACCGCCCGCGGTGTTACTACGACGGCGTAAATCCGATTTTACGGTGTTTTTCGTGTTTCCAGGTTTTAAATCATTAAGTTAGCATATCATATAGATATATAACATGTGTTTAGTTGATTTTAAAGTTCAAGTTAGAAGGATTAACTTTTGTTTGCGAACAAGTTTAGAATTAACTAAACTATGTTCTAGTGATTACAAGTTTAAACCTTCGACTAAGATAGCTTTATATATATATGAATCGAATGATGTTATGAACATCATTAATACCTTAAGTTCCTTGGATAAACCTACTGGAAAAGATAAAAATGGATCTAGCTTCAACGGATCCTTGGATGGCTCGAAGTTCTTGAAGCAGAATCATGACACGAAATCAAGTTCAAGTAAGATCATCACTTGAAATAAGATTGTTATAGTTATAGAAATTGAACCAAAGTTTGAATATGATTATTACCTTGTATTAGAATGATAACCTACTGTAATAAATAAAGATTTCTTGAGGTTGGATGATCACCTTACAAGATTGGAAGTGAGCTAGCAAACTTGAAAGTATTCTTGATTTTATGTAACTAGAACTTGTAGAATATATGAAGAACACTTAGAACTTGAAGATAGAACTTGAGAGAGATCAATTAGATGAAGAAAATTGAAGAATGAAAGTATTTGTAGGTGTTTTTGGTCGTTGGTGTATGGATTAGATATAAAGGATATGTAATTTTGTTTTCATGTAAATAAGTCATGAATGATTACTCATATTTTTGTAATTTTATGAGATATTTCATGCTAGTTGCCAAATGATGGTTCCCACATGTGTTAGATGACTCACATGGGCTACTAAGAACTGATCATTGGAGTGTATATACCAATAGTACATACATCTAAAAGCTGAGTATTGTACGAGTACGAATACGGGTGCATACGAGTAGAATTGTTGATGAAACTGAACGAGGATGTAATTGTAAGCATTTTTGTTAAGTAGAAGTATTTTGATAAGTGTATTGAAGTCTTTCAAAAGTGTATAAATACATATTAAAACACTACATGTATATAGATTTTAACTGAGTCGTTAAGTCATCCTTAGTCGTTACATGTAAGTGTTGTTTTGAAACCTTTAGGTTAACGATCTTGTTAAATGTTGTTAACCCAATGTTTATAATATCAAATGAGATTTTAAATTATTATATTATCATAATATTATCATGTATGAATATCTCTTAATATGATATGTATACATTAAATGTATTTACAACGATAATCGTTACATATATGTCTCGTTTAAAAATCATTAAGTTAGTAGTCTTGTTTTTACATATGTAGTTCATTGTTAATATACTTAATGATATGTTTACTTATCATAGTATCATGTTAACTATATATATTTCCATATATATGTCATCATATAGTTTTTACAAGTTTTAACGTTCATGAATCACCGGTCAACTTGGGTGGTCAATTGTCTATATGAAACATATTTCAATTAATCAAGTCTTAACAAGTTTGATTGTTTAACATGTTGGAAACATTTAATCATGTAAATATCAATCTCAATTAATATATATATAAACATGGAAAAATTCGGGTCACTACACGTAAATATATATATATATATATATATATATATATATATATATATATATATATATATATATATATATATATATATATATATATATATATATATATATATATATATATTATAATTATAATTTTAATTTTAAATTCTAATAATAAGGGTATGTTAGCGAATGTTGTAAGGGTGTAAGTCGAAATTGTGTCCGTGTAACGCTACGCTATTTTTAATCATTGTAAGTTATGTTCAACCTTTTTAAATTAATGTCTCGTAGCTAAGTTATTATTATGCTTATTTAATGCCGAAGTAATCGTGATGTTGGGCTAAATACTTAAATTGGGTAATTGGGCTTTGTACCATAATTGGGGTTTGGATAAAAGAACGACACTTGTAGAAATTAGACTATGGGCTATTAATGGGTTTTATATTAACTAAACGATACCTCGTTAATTTAATATATAGACTTATAATTTGACGTATCTATATATAACCACATACGCTTGACTGGGCACGGTGGGCGGGATATCTATAAATACCAATAATTGTTCATTTTGCCGGACACGGAACTGGATTAATAGTTAATAGACTTGTTGAAACAGGGGTGGATTACATTCAAGGATAATTGGTGTAATTGTTAACAAAGTATTAAAACCTTGGTTTACACGCAGTTGATAACCTTGTGTATTCATTAAACAAAGTATTAAGAATTGTTACAATTCGAATCCCCAATTAGTTGAAATATTTGACTTCGGGAATAAGAATAATTTAACGAAGACTTCCGCATTTTATGATTATGACTGATGGACTATTATGGACAAATCCGTATGGACATATTGAATAATCCAGGACAAAGGACAATTAACCCATGGTACTAAACTAAAAACAACACGTCAAACATCATGATTACGGAAGTTTAAATAAGCATAATTCCTTTATTTCATATTTAATTGCACTTTTAATTATCGCACTTTTATTTACTGTCATTGTATTTAATTGCACTTTTAATTATCATAGTTTTTAATTATCGCAATTTTATTTTATCGCACTTTTATTTATCGCAATTTCATTATCGTTATTTATTTTACGCTTTAAATTAAGTTATTTTTAATATTTTACATTAGGTTTTAACTGCAACTTAAGTTTTAAAATCGACAAACCGGTCATTAAACGGTAAAAACCCCCTTTTATAATAATAATACTACTTATATATATTTCTATATTTTTACAATTATAAGTTAAAAAAAATATAGCGTTAAACTTGGCTAGAGTTCCCTGTGGATGAACCGGACTTACTAAAAACTACACTACTGTATGATTAGGTACACTGCCTATAAGTGTTGTAGCAAGGTTTAGGTATATCTACTCTATAAATAAATAAATTACTTGTGTAAAATTATATCGTATTTAATAGTATTTTGTAGTAAAAATATAACTATTTTGTACACCACCTCGCACACATCAAGTATTTTTGGCACCGCTGCCGGGGACTTCTTGCTTAAACGCCGGAAGCGCAACGCTATATATATAAAAAAAAGATTTTATTAGAGTTTTATTAAGTTTTTATTAAAAATATACATTTTTAAAGAAATATAAAAAAAATATACAAAAATATAAAAGAAAAATATCAATATATTTATTTTTAAGAGTTTGTTTAAAGTATATAAAGTTAAAAAAGTATTTTTATTTCTATTTTAGTTTTTAAATATAAGTATTTCATTATTTTATATAAATATTTATTTATTTTAAAAACAGCAAAACAGAAAAAAGAAAAAAAAATATAAAAAGTACTCGGCCCGATCACTGTTGCAGCCCAGCATTTGGCCCGAAACCCTACTTCATGCGATCGCATGAACCCGAAGGCGAAATTTCATACGACCGCATGAAGTGATCTGACACGTCCCATGTGACCTGGTACTGCATTAATTACGGGGTAATTATTATTATTATTATTTAATTAAAACCCTAATTAGGGTTAATGTTTTTAATTATTTATTTTTAGTTTTTAATTAATTTGTATTATTTAGTTTAATTAGTTTTAATAAATATATAAAATTAATAGTTTTATAAAATAAATAATATAAAAATAATATTTTTAAAAAATTGTACTTTTTACAACTTTAAGTATATTTTTATATATTGTATCTTTTTATTTGTTTTAGCGTAATTTTTGTATTTTTCGCTCGTAATTAGTTTTAAGTCATAGTTTTTGCCCTAGTTATTTTTATTTCTAGATTTTTAGGCTTTGCCGTAAAATCCCTTAAGTGCTTTTTCTTTAGACTAAGATTTAGGTGCTTTAGAATTTTGCGACGCCGTTTTAAGTTTTTAGTACCTTTTTAAGTTATTGCCGTTTTAGATATAGAATTCCTTTTAAGCTTTAATATTTTTAGACGCAACTTTTAATTCTTAGTTTTTAGTTCCTTTTTAAATTTCGACGCGCTACTTTCTTATTTTTATTTTTCGACGCCTATTTTTTTCAACTTTTTATTTTTCGACGTTTTTCGACGCGCTCTTTTTCTTTCTTATTTCTCGACGCTCTAATTTTTAGGACATAGAATTTTCTATTTCTTCTCTAAATTTCTTTAAATTTCAACAAAAAATTATTCTAAGCGGTTAAATTGATAGACATCCTAAATTTTCTGGTTCGTAGTAATAGTTAGATTTGTTAGTGGCGAATTGTGAGCTTCCGATTTAAAGGGTCCTGGCTACCTGCTGCATATATTGGCTATTCGAAACGTGGACAAAATCAGAAAAGTCTATTAATTTGATAACTTATATAATTTTTATATTTTATAACTAATAGGATATTCAGTGAATGCACCGAGCAAAACGTTCACCACCTTTTGTACGTTCACCACCTGTAACCAGATCAAGACATCTAGCCAATATTGTCGCCATTGATTTTTCTTTAGAATCGTCATTCAGTCAACCAAGTACTCCAATTCAAATTTCCGATAATCCATTTTTTGAACCCGACCTCACAATTGAGAATCCGGAGAATATTTAGGGACAATTCAGAGATCCTGAACCATTAATCTTTCCTCCGGAACCACCAATCATTCAAACAGAAATTGTCGAGGAACCAACCGTTAAATCAGAATCCTATAGTGATTCAGATTCAACAAATTCAATCATGGAGAATCTGGAACCTCTAAGTATGGAAGACCGAATGAGAGCTAAATGCACTGGCCAAGGTCACGCAATTACTCAACCTGACATTAATGCGCCAGATTATGAAATCAAAGGACAAATTCTACACATGGTAACTAATCAATGCCAATTTAGTAGTGCACCGAAGGAAGATCCAAATGAACATCTTCGTACATTTAATAGGATCTGCACTCTATTTAAAATCCGAGAAGTGGAGGATGAACAGATATATCTCATGTTATTTCCCTGGACTTTAAAGGGAGAAGCCAAAGATTGGCTAGAATCGTTACCTGAAGGGGCGATTGATACATGGGACGTTTTAGTTGAAAAATTTCTTAAACAATTCTTTCCGGCATCTAAAGCCGTAAGACTTCAAGGAGAAATTGTTACGTTCACACAAAATCCAAATGAAACTTTATATGAAGCGTGGACCAGATTTGGAAAGTTATTGAGAGGATGTCCGCAACATGGTTTAGACACTTGTCAAATAGTACAAATATTCTACCAAGGATGCAACATCACTACAAGAAAAGACATCGATATAGCAGCTGGTGGTTCCATTATGAAGAAAACCGCAACTGACGCTTACAAAATTATTGATAACACTGCTTCCCACTCACATGAGTGGCATCAAGAAAAAGATATCGTTAGATCATCTAAAGCAGCTAGAGCCGATTCTAGCCATGACTTCGAATCCATTTCTGCAAAGATAGATGCTGTCGAGAGACGAATGGAAAAGATGACTAAAGATATTCACTCAATACGAATTAGTTGTGAGCAGTGTGGAGGACCACATTTAACAAAAGATTGTCTCAGTATTGAACTAACAATGGAACAAAGAGAGAATGTTTCATACATAAACCAAAGGCCTGGAAATAATTATCAGAATAATTATCAACCGCCAAGACCAATCTACAATCAAAATTAGAATTATAATCGAAATGTTTCATAAAACAACCAACAAGGTCCTAGCAATCAACAAGTATCTAACAATACTTACAATCAGCAAAGACCTATTTTTCAAAATAAATCACCACAAACCGATGATAAAAAGCCAAATTTAGAAGATATGATGTCGAAGCTAGTTGAATCTCAAACATAGTTTTTCACATCTCAGAAACAAACCAATGAACAAAATGCTCAAGCATTTAGAAATCAACAAGCTTCTATTCAAAATTTGGAACAAGAAGTGAGCAACCTAGCAAGGTTAATATGTGAAATAAAACCGGGAATTTTACCTAGTGATACAAATGCTAACCCCCGGAATGAAATAGCTAAAGCCATTACCACAAGAAGTGGTATTACACTTAAACCACCTGAAATGCCTGTAATTTTTGATGAAGCTATTCCTACTCCACAAGAACCACAATCTGAGCAAGATAAGGAAACAGAACCGGTAGTTGAGAAGGTTAATGAAGATAACACAGTTAAAGCTAAACCTTATGTTAAACCATATCAACCACCACTTCATTACCAGAGTAAAATGAGAAAAGAAAGACTTGAAGCTGAGCAATCCAAATTCTTGGATATGTTTAAACAGATAAATGTCAATCTTCCTTTCATTGATGTGATTTCAGGAATGCCTAGATATGCTAAATTCTTGAAAGATCTAATCACAAATAGAAAGAAAATGGAAGAACTCTCGGCTGTTACTATGAATGTTAATTGTTCTGCAGTGCTGTTGAATAAGATACCAGAAAAATTATCTGATCCAGGAAGTTTCACAATTCCATATTTTCTGGGTAGTCTTAGTTCAATAGAAGCATTGGCAGACTTAGGTGCTAGTATAAATTTAATGCCGTATTCACTATAAGCTAAACTAGACCTTGGAGAATTAAAACCAACACGAATAAGTATACAACTAGCCGATCGATCAGTAAAATATCCTAGAGAGATAATGGAGAACATGCTAGTTAAAGTTGGTACTTTAGTATTTCCAGTAGATTTTGTTATTCTGGATATGGAAGAAGATTCTCGAGTTCCTCTCATATTAGGAAGACCATTCTTAAACACGGCTAAAGCAATAATAGACGTGTTCAGTAAGAAACTGACCCTAAGTATAGAGGACGAGAGTGTTACCTTTTCAGTTGATAGAGCCATGCAACAACCACAATCTGCAGATGATACATGTTATTATATTCAAACTATAGATTCACATGCAGAATTGTTAGAAGAATTTCCAGAATTATAAGGAACAGGAGAATGTTCTTTTGGAGAAGGAACTGAACCAATTGATGAAGCTGAAATGTTAGCTACAATTATGGCTAATGGATATGAACCAACAACAGAAGAAATTCAAATGCTAAAAGAAGAAGACAGATATCGATATAAATCATCGATAGAAGAACCACCGAAATTAGAGTTAAAGCCACTTCCATACCATTTGGAATACGTTTATTTACATGGTGAATCTGAATTACCTGTAATAATATCGTCTTCTCTTACTGAAAATGAAAAATCGCAACTCATTTCTGTGCTAAAAGCTTATAAACCAGCTATTGTATGGAAGATTCATGACATTAAAGGAATAAGTCCTTCGTATTGCACACATAAAATCCTTATGGAAGAAGGTCATAAAAAGTATGTGCAACGTCAACGAAGACTAAATCCGAATATGCAAGATGTTGTTAAGAAAGAAATTATTAAACTGCTTGATGCAGGTTTAATTTATCCAATCTCTGATAGTCCATGGGTAAGCCCAGTTCAATGCGTACCTAAGAAGGGTGGCATGACTGTCATCATAAATGAAAAAAATGAGCTTATTCCTACTAGGACTGTAACAGGATGGCGTGTCTGTATTGATTATAGAAAATTAAATGACGCCACCAGAAAAGATCACTTTCCCTTACCTTTCATTGATCAAATGTTGGAAAGATTAGCCGGAAATAGTTACTATTGTTTTCTTGATGGTTTTTCTGGATATTTTCAAATTCTAATAGCACCCGAAGATCAAGAGAAAACCATATTCACGTGCCCTTATGGTACTTTTGCTTACAAACGCATGCCATTTGGACTTTGCAATGCCCCTGCAACCTTTCAAAGGTGCATGATGGCGATTTTTCTCGACATGATAGAAGAATGCATGGAAGTTTTCATGGATGACTTTTCAGTCTTCGGTGATACTTTTGAATCATGTCTAGTTAATCTTGAACGAATGCTTATTAGATGCGAGCAATCAAATCTAGTACTTAATTGGGAGAACTGCCATTTCATGGTTAAAGAAGACATCGTTCTTGGTCATAAAATATCAAAGGAAGGAATTGAAGTGGATAGAGCTAAAGTAGATGTAATTGCTAAACTTCCACATCCCACTAATGTTAGAGGAGTTAGGAGTTTTCTAGGACATGCCGGTTTTTACCGACGTTTCATAAAAGATTTTTCTAAAATTGCCACTCCTATGAATAAACTCCTAGAAAAGGATGCTCCATTCATCTTTTCAGATGAATGCATCAAATCTTTTAATATTCTTAAAAAAAAACTCACTAATGTGTCGATTATGATAACTCCAAATTGGAATCTACCATTTGAACTTATGTGCGATGCAAGTGATTTTGCAATGAGAGCCGTTTTAGGACAAAGGATTGAAAAACGATTTAAACCTATATATTATGCTAGTAAGATGTTACAAGGAGCACAAACGAATTACACAACTACTGAAAAAGAACTCCTTGCTATTGTCTTTGTTTTTGACAAATTTCGTTCATATCTCGTTCTAGCAAAAACGGTGGTCTATACCGACCATTCTGCTCTTAGATACCTATTTTCGAAACAAGATGCCAAACCAAGATTAATCCGTTGGATCTTACTCTTACAAGAGTTCGATATTGAAATCCGAGACAAAAAGGGAGCAGAAAATCTCGCCGCTGATCATCTTTCTCGTCTTGAAAATCCCAAATTAGAAGTTCTAAATGAATCGGCCATACAAGACAACTTTCCTGATGAATATCTATTGAAGATAGATTATAATGAAATTCCATGGTTTGCAGACTATGCAAACTACTTAGTATGTGGATTCCTTAAAAAAGGGTTGTCGTACCAAAAACGAAAGAAATTCTTTAGTGATATAAAACACTATTTTTGGGAAGATCCACATTTGTTTAAAAGTTGTCCCGATGGAATAATACGCCTATGTGTATTTAGAGATGAAGCTAGTCAAATTTTAAACCATTGTCACACAGGACCAACAGGAGGGCATTATGGGCCTCAACTCACAGCAAGAAAAGTTTACGATGCTGGATTCTATTGGCCTACAATTTTCAAAGACGCACACCTTCTTTGCAAATCCTATGATGCTTGTCAAAGGGCCGGAAAAATAAGTCAACGTGATGAAATGCCACAAAATATCATTCAAGTATGTGAAGTATTTGACATTTGGGGTATTGACTTTATGGGTCCATTTCCAAAATCTCATAATAATCTCTACATTCTCGTTGCCATTGATTATGTATCTAAATGGGCGGAAGCACAAGCTCTCCCGACTAACGATGCACGAGCTGTAGTCAACTTTTTAAAATGTCTTTTTGCTAGGTTTGGAACACCGATAGCTTTAATAAGTGATCGGGGTACTCATTTTTGTAATAATCAACTTGAGAAAGTTCTCAAAAGATATGGAGTAACTCATAAAATCTCCACTGCTTATCATCCACAAACAAGTGGACAAGTTGAAAATACCAACCGAGCATTAAAACGTATTCTAGAGAAAACCGTAGGATCAAATCCGAAGGAATGGTCCATGAAATTGGAGGATGCACTCTGGGCTTTTAGAACAGCCTACAAAACTCCAATTGGAACCACACCTTTTAGACTCGTTTACGGAAAAGCATGTCATCTTCCAGTAGAAATTGAACACAAAGCATTTTGGGCTTTGAAGACATGTAATCTTGATTTACATGAAGCTGGACGTCTACGATTAAGTCAACTAAACGAATTAGAAGAATTAAGACTTGAGGCATATGAAAATTCCTTAATCTATAAGGAAAGAATGAAGAAATGGCATGATAAAAGAATCAGAAGTTCAAAAGAATTTAAAGAAGGAGTCAGAGTTCTTCTTTTCAATTCACGATTCAAGCTATTTCCTGGAAAATTGAAATCAAGATGGTCTGGACCATTCATCGTCAAAAGAGTTTTCCCATACGGAACAATAGAGTTAATAAATTCAAATGGGATTGAATTTAAAGTTAATGGTCACAGAGTTAAACATTACATACATGGTCTGATAGAAGTTGACAATGAAGTTAATCACAATTTCAATACCACATCTAACTAAGTGTGGGGAGGTTCGAATCTTTTTAGGGTAATATGTATTTCTGTTAGAGTTAGATATTCTGTTTTCGTGTAGTTCTCGAGAATGGAATCTGAATGGTCTTTCCCTAGCAGACCCTAAAGAACTAGTCTTCTTCCTCCATTCTGAAATTTTTATTTTTTTTAGGTTTTACGAGATGAAGAATTCCTGTGAACTAAACCATGGTCTAATGCTACACGCTTTGATCACTAAACGTAATAATGACACACTCCCGAGTGACCTGGTATCAGTAATAAGAGCCAAATTGGACGGAGTAAGAAAAGAACTCAGAAACGATCATAATAAGTTACATTTTGGTAAAGGAAAATCAAAATCCGCATCGAAAAGAAGAGCACGACACCTTGAAAGATGTCACAAATGCGAAAAATGGTCACACGAAGGAAAATGCTCGACGAATCAGACATATTCCAATACCGAGTTCATTACTTTATGCAGAGAAGGACCGTTCATATGTTTCGAAGAAAAATCGTTGAATGCTCGAGGTTATGCCTATGTAGCTATGGAAAACCAATTAGTCCGACTATCTTATGAGTGGGCTAAAGCAGGTCACTGAGAATTCTATCTCACAGGTAAGTATGTACAGTTTTTATTTTTATTTAATTGCTTTTAACCTTTTAATAATAAACGCTGAATCGTTCGCTATAAAGTATTAAATTGGTATTCAATAAAATTAGGTATGCGTAACCGAAATTATTGATATCATACAAAAATTTATTACATCACTGTGAAATTTACCGTTTACTCTTAAGGTATAAATATCTTTAATCAATTAACCCAAAATATTTCAGAAATTCGTCAGGAGTAAAACTATGTAATATAGCCGAAATTACTTTACCGAAAAGAGGGGCGTATATTTTTGATAATATTTGATTGATTAAAGTGGGATAAAAGACCAAAAAGATTTTTTTTTATTTTAATTTTTTACCTTGTTTTTAAAATTAATATATAAATATTAAATTATTATTGTAAACTTTTTAAAATCAATATACTTAAGTTTGTACATATTCGAAAAATTAATATTTTTAATATAAGTTTGTATGTATAAAATCAAAATAAGTGTGGTATGAATTTTTAATATAAATGTAAATTTTACTTTATTAAAAGTATGGTATCAAAAATATAAGTGTCCTTTAATAATATAAATTTTTTAATTTTATGCATTTTAAATTTAAGTTTGGTGTGAATTTAAAAACAAAAATTTACTTTATTTCGCTAAGTTAAAAATATGATTTTTAAAATTCGTCGTGAGTTGAAAACTAGGTCGTTGAACCGAAATTGCTCTACCCAAGGGAGGGACGAGAATTTTTATTATCATTATTTTTAATATTATTGAATTAAAGTAAGACAAAAACATTTTAAAAAACCTAAAAATCTTTGCTTTTAAACCTGCGCTTAAAAAATGACAAATTTTAAAATTTTGTCGAGAGACGGACTAGGACAACGATTCGAAACGCCCTCATCCTAAAAACAAAATTTTAATTTTTAATATATATGTTTTATTAGTAAAGGTTTCAAAAAAAAAAAAAAAATACAGACCCCCGTGCGATCGCATGGGATTTGGCCTGTAACCTCATGCGATCGCATGAGGCAGAATATCTGGGTAGATCAAATAGACAGACGAGTCTGTCTTCACCACAACACACACATATACACGAAAATAACCCAAAAATTACCTCTAAAATTCGCAATTTTTCTCCATAATTCGTCAAATTTCTCGCTCTATTCATGAAATTGTTCAGAAGCTTTTCAAAGAAGGTAAAAATTTCACCCATAAACCTCTTTAAATTTGATTTTTAGTGTTCTTGAGCTATAATTTACCTAATTTGATTTTGTTAATTTCTAGTGTAATTAGAGTTAAATTGTTAGTATTTTATGCATGTATAACCTAGATTGATGCTATTTAACATGATTTGAAGCCAAAAACTTCAAAATTTTTAGGAATCTAGGGTTTGTGTTCTTGAGCAATTTGGGGCTTTTTGATATAAACAGGTTATGGCCGATTTTTGTCATGAATTATTGCTAAATTAAGTAGTGTAACATGTTTAGGTAGCTAAATGATCCAAACTTTGATCCTAAACATGATTTTTGAGAATTAAAGTGGACTTTTTAGGTATAAAATTCATGAACTTGATTAAATTGATGTAAATGCCATTTGAAACTTGTTTAATTACTAGTAATGGTTGTTTTAACATGTTATTTGAGTTAAATGCTTATGAACTTTGTAAACATTTTCATATATGCTTATTTGAAAAAGTGTATAATTGTAAAAAATTGTGAAAATGTGTATAAGTTTAATTTTGATTTAACATGTTATTGTAATTGTTTCAATTTGTTATTTTGCTAACACTAATGCATATTTGGATGCACAAATTTTGTGTTTAATGTGTTTTGCAGAGATTTACAGATACTGATGGTGCAACATCATCATCCAGGCAACCTGCTCCAGAACCTGAACCAGAAATGCAATATGAACCTGAATCGGAGCAACAACAGGAACAACAACAACAACCTGATGAACACGTTCTATATTATGATCCGCTTCAATTTGTTGATGCCTTCATAGTATTTCCGATGCATCCGCCAGTAGAATACTCAACGATTCCTGAACACACATTGCATCCTAATCTGAGATTCGATAGAAGCTGGAGAGATTACCCAACATATCAAAGTAACAAATTCAAACTGATACCGAAAAATGTAGAAGTGCCAAGGGTAATTGATTGGGAGCCTTTGGAAAGGGTCCAACTTGCTAACTCAGTTAGAAAGCATTTGATCCAAAGGTATGGCAGCTCTTCTTTTCATGATTGGGAACGTCTATTCACCATTCATAGACCTGTATATAAGGAATAGTGTATTGAGCTTATGAGTACTATAGCATTAAATGCTGATGTAGATAGGTTAGATGATAGAAGTTTTCTAAGGTTTATACTTGGCCGTAGGATGTACAGGATGTCCATGCTGGACATGGCCAGGGCTTTGCAGATATATACTCCTAGTGAATTACTACTACCCGATTGTATGAATTTGATTTATCGTGGTGAAAGGGTAGATAGAAATTTTGACGCGAATGCCGTCTGGAGGCGTATGTCAGATTATAATGTTTTCACGTTGGGAGGAAAACACTCCTACTTACATATTAACAAAGCCGAGCTTTCGTATAATTCATAGATTTTTGGCTAACTCGATTACACAGAGAGGTCACAATAAGGAGAAAATGACCTTACATGATTTATTTTACCTAAAGTGTATTCGAGACCCAAGAGGCTTTGTTAATGTCCCTTACTGTGTTGGTTTTTATTTGTCTAAGATGGTAGAAGGAATAAAGGAAGGGGGGATAATAGGAGGAGGTATTTTTGTTACTCTCATTGGAGAGTATTTGGGTGTAGATAGGGACCAAGGGGGTCCACTTTTGGAATGTAGGGAACAGGTTGAGCCTTTAGGATTGAAGGTCTATCAGGGTGCTAAGGTATTAAAGAGCAAACGAAACCAGGCAGTACCCTATGAAGGTCGTCATCCACAGGTAGAGAGAGGATCAGATGAGGAAATGGAGGAAGCGGATGACATTAGGGATGTCATTAGGGAGGCTATGACTGACGTTTACCAGCGTGTAGATGAGGTAGATATGACAAACGGGGAGAGATTTAGTCGGAAGGAGCAGTGGCAAGCCCGGAATGATTACGAGCATTCCAGGAAACGACAGCATGATAGATGGGACTATCATCAGCGTCAGATCATGAGCCGGCTGTCACCTCAGGATCACTACGTACCAACCTGACCCGCTTACTATCCTCCACACCAGCCCGAGATGAGACCACCATATACTCTCTACGACCCTAACCAGGCCTACCAGTACACCTACCACCAACCATGGAATCCGGACGACGACATGAACTGGAACCCCTATCCAGATTGATATCGTTCCTGTTGGTGGTTTTTATGATTTTTATCTTTTTATTATTTCTATTTATTTATGTTTAAACACATTATATTTTGATACTTTTATTGTAATGTTTAATATTTTTATTATGTTGTACTAATATTTCATAATTGAAAGTGGGATTTTAAGTCCCATTTCAAATTACCATGCATGTTTATATTTGTATTGTATGTATGTATATTGTTAATTGTACACAACAGGGTAAAACAGCGCATTTTCAAAGACTGGCATTAAGTTCAGCAAAAGCTACTGATTTTGACAACAAAACGAAAAACAAATGTGATGTAACAACAAGACGGAATGAACAAATGATGTGCACCATTTATCATTCAACAAACAAACGCCAATATGTTTGGAAACTTTGGTAAAATTTAATCATTTTTCTACGCTAATCACCCTCAATAATTTAAATTGTTACTGATTTCTTGCAAATGAGGGTATTGCAAGATCTTAAGTGTGGAAAGGGATTAAATTCTCTCGGATTTTTAAAATTTTAACTTATACACTTGGTTACCATTAAAAATACTAGTAATGCAGTAGTTGTATTAGAATATAGTGCTCTCTAATAATAAAGAACAGCCCTAGTCTTATATACTGACTACCCAATTTTAGTAAAAATTTTCAAAATTTTCAATTAAATGAACTCAAAATCATGTTTATACATATTTATGAGCGATAAAACTAGGTGTTAAACACCGAAATTATTGTTACCTCGGAAAGGACATAAATTGAGAAACAACCTAAAATCTTAGAATTCATTTAAAATGGAATAGAGGACAATAAAAAGGCAAAGAAAGGAAAAGAAAGGAAAAGAAAAGCCAAGTGTAGGAAAAATTTACCAAGTTATTTTGAACATATATCACATATTTTTGTACAAATAATTGAAGATACTTTTGCTTTGAACTAAACTAAACAGTTTTACCTGATTTATTATAATATATTTGAAAGAAAGATGGATCTACACAATGAATCAATTCCATCATTAAAAGGAAGTAAAGTCTTCAGAAAAAGAAACACGCTTCTTGATTTAGGTCATGAAGTTGTCGTCCAGACCAGTTGTAGAGTCTACGAAAAAACTTGAAAAGTTTTCTCGAGAATCAACTGGAAATCCACGGACCTCAGCATTAAACAGGGTCGCCAAGTGGTCAGACTTATCCTAACCATGAGAGGATCTGTCTCGTAAAATGGGGAGGGCACCGTGCAAATTAGCTTGATAAGACTAATGAATCAGATCCCCAGAAAGGATAATCTCCTTAAAAGATCAAAAATCAGCTTTTAAGACTGATATTACTCAATCCTTGAGATTGACTTTTAAAGATTGAGAATTCAAACTCATGGAATTCGATGATATCTAAACTCGAGCTTGAACGAGAAAATATTTTGATCAAAATTACAAACCGATTTGTTTTCTGAAAAATCCATTTTCAATGCGTTCATTACCATTGAACGTAAAATCCTGAGAATTCACCTGGAATTCATTAGGTCACCTGAACCAAATCGGGTGTCAACCGTAAGAACGGTGGTTGCATAGCATGGTCAAAGACAGGACTTTGTGCCACACCGAAAAACTATAGGGTGAACTTTACTATTGCTCCTACCAAGGATAGTAATTGCATCTGACACGTTATAGACCATAATTAAAAGCATGTCAGGGGACATTGCCTTAACAGTTGCTTGTTCAACGCTTTCCTTTACAACTGGACGGTAGTTTATCGAAAGGTAATATACGGAGCAAGTATACTGGACGTGTTGCTTTCCTAATACAAGGTTAGCAAGTGGGTGATACAAAACCATAAGTTTTGAGCTAAAATTTTCAAATCTGAAACCTACCAAACCCACAAAAATAATTTCACAAACACCGGTGAAGGGTTATTCTAGAAAACTTATCTAGGGTAAAAACTAGATTTAATTTTCAAAAGATCAAATGTTTTCATAAAGATCCAATTTTCTTTAAGGATCTAAATTTTCATAGTCATGTGGGACTGTAAACCACATCGTTACTACCATTGTTTATACCGCCGTATAGAAATCACTGATGTACAAAGTGTGAAGAATAAAGAAGTGATTCTAGTATTTTTATTTCAAGACTATATTGCTTGAGGACAAGCAACACTCAAGTGTGGGAATATTTGATAATGCTAAAAACGAACATATATTTCATAGCATTATCCCTCAAGAAAGACAAGCTTTTAGTTGCAATTGTTCTATTTATAAGTGATATTCGTTTAAATAATAAAAGGTGAAGACAAAAGACAGATTCGACGAATTGAAGACGCAAACGACCAAAAAGCTCAAAAGTACAAAGTACAATCAAAGTGGTTCAAATTATTGATGGGAAACGTCTAAAAATTACAAGAGTACAAGACGCGAAACGCAAAATACAAGATATTAAATTGTACGCAAGGACGTTCAAAAATCCGGAACCGAGACTAAAGTTAACTCTCAACGCTCAACGCGACGGACCTAAAATTATGAGTCAACTATGCACAAGAATATAATATAATATTTAAATAATTATATAAATTATTTATATATTATATATATATTTAAAAATAACGTCGACAAGCTAGAAAACAACCAAAGTTGAGCTGTCCCAGCTGGCCATGCGATCGCATGGCCAGGAAGAGGGATTTTCATGCGGTCGCATGACCCAAAAAGTCAGGCCACATGCCTATAAATTTCGCGGTTTTGAGCAAGTTTTACATATTTTTTTCTTTCCTTTCTCTCATACGTATATATATATATATATATATATATATATATATATATATATATATTATAATTTTAATTTTAATTTTAAATTCTAATAATAAGGGTATGTTAGCGAATGTTGTAAGGGTGTAAGTCAAAATTATGTCCGTGTAACGCTACGCTATTTTTAATCATTGTAAGTTATGTTCAACCTTTTTAAATTAATGTCTCGTAGCTAAGTTATTATTATTCTTATTTAATGCCGAACTAATCGTGATGTTGGGCTAAATACTTAAATTGGGTAATTGGGCTTTGTACCATAATTGGGGTTTGGATAAAAGAACGACACTTGTAGAAATTAGACTATGGGCTATTAATGGGTTTTATATTAACTAAACGATACCTCGTTAATTTAATATATAGACTTATAATTTGACGTATTTATATATAACCACATACGCTTGACTAGGTACGGTGGGCGGGATATCTATAAATACCAATAATTGTTCATTTTACCGGACACGGAACTGGATTAATAGTTAATAGAATTGTTGAAACAGGGGTGGATTACATTCAAGGGTAATTGGTGTAATTATTAACAAAGTATTAAAACCTTGGTTTACACGCAGTCGATAACCTTGTGTATTCATTAAACAAAGTATTAAGACCTTGTTACAATTCGAATCCCCAATTAGTTGGAATATTTGACTTCGGAAATAAGAATAATTTAACGAAGACTTCCGCATTTTATGATTATGACTGATGGACTATTATGGACAAATCCGTATGTACATATTGAATAATCCAGGACAAAGGACAATTAACCCATGGTACTAAACTAAAAACAACACGTCAAACATCATGATTACCGAAGTTTAAATAAGCATAATTCCTTTATTTCATATTTAATTGCACTTTTAATTATCGTACTTTTATTTACTGTCATTGTATTTAATTGCACTTTTAATTATCGTACTTTTTAATTATCGCAATTTTATTTTATCGCACTTTTATTTATCGCAATTTCATTATCGTTATTTATTTTACGCTTTAAATTAAGTTATTTTTAATATTTTACATTAGGTTTTAACTGCGACTTAAATTTTAAAATCGACAAACCGGTCATTAAACGGTAAAAACCCCATTTTATAATAATAATACTACTTATATATATTTCTGTATTTTTACAATTATAAGTTAAAAAAAATATAGCGTTAAACTTGGCTAGAGTTCCCTGTGGACGAACCGGACTTACTAAAAACTACACTACTGTACGATTAGGTACACTGCCTATAAGTGTTGTAGCAAGGTTTAGGTATATCCACTCTATAAATAAATAAATCATTTGTGTAAAATTGTATCGTATTTAATAGTATTTTGTAGTAAAAATATAACTATTTTGTACACCACCTCGTACACATCAGTTGCTATCGACTTCTTTACCAAATGGGTGGAAGCAAAACCCCTACGCACTATCACCAGTAAACAGATCAGAGACTTTTTCTGGGAGAGAATTGTATGCAGATTCGGCATACCTAATGAAATCGTCAGCGACAATGGTACACAATTTGAAGGCTACCCCTTCCGCAGCTGGTGCCATGGTTTGAACATCATGCAACGTTTCACCTTTGTCACGCACCCTCAAGCTAATGGCCAATGTGAGGTTACGAATAGAGATATTATACACGCCATCAAAGTAAGGTTTGGAATGAAGCACAGCGGATGGGTAGATGAGCTACAAAAATTTCTATGGGCACACAGAACAACACACAAGAATGACACAGGAGAGACACTGCTTAATTTGGTGTACGGTTCAGAGGCAGTAATCCCAGCAGAAATATACGTCCTGACAGAAAGAATTCTATCATACAGTGTGGGTGAAAATGACGAAAGGTTGCGCACTAATCTGAATTATGTGAAGGAACGCAGGGAAATGGCAGCAATCTACAAAGCCACCAACAAGCAACGCATTGCAAAATATTACGACAAGCGCGTGAGGGCAAAAACTTAAAAGGTAGGAGATCTTGTGTGGCGCGATAACCAAGCAAGCAGGGCTCAAAACACTGGGAAGTTGGGGCCAAACTGGGAAGGACCTTATAAGGTTATTGGGATCAGTAATACTGGAATTTACAAACTAGCAGAGCTTAAGGGAAATCCAATCAAACTGACCTGGCATGCTACCGCACTTAAAAAATGCTACATGTAATATAGAAAATAGGAGAATTGATCATTCACCTAACTTTGTCTAGATTTACATGTAATTACTAAACAATGCGCCTTTGTAGGTCGACCGTGTGTTGTATTATTGTAAACTCGTTTTTTCAATTATATTAAAGCATTAAGTCATTTTCGGTTATGATTTCATGTACCTCTCGGAGCTGAATAGCTCTATGATTTGAACTGCATGCGCAGAGTACAATACTAGCGCGTTCCTGCCTACTTAAGGGATGACTTTCCTAAGCTCCCACGCGGCAGAAGTCTGTTTGGCGACAGGCTAGATTATTTTATCGGAGAGCGATGGTCATTGGGTTGACCTAGTTCCACCCGAGCAGACCTAGGGATCTGCAAGTCATGACTATAAACGAAAAAGCGTTGGTCGCGCTTGACCACAATCTCAAACTAACGTTTGAAAGGCTCTTTGACGCGACTACGAGCGCGCGATCCGAGTGTGTGTTGAGAGCACATCAACACACATAAAGGTTAGCGACAGCACGCCAAGAGTACAAAATAACGACGATTATCAATAACGAATCAATAATATGAGCAGTAGGTATATCACGAGTTTACATCACGATAATACATTTTTTATTTATTCTGAAAAATACACATAGTACAAAACGTTACACGCGTCGTAACACATTATGACATCACAAAGTAAACCTACAATTTGGAATCTACTAAATCTCGCGCCGTCACTCGCGAACTGCGTAACAACTCCTCGAGCCGGGGAATAGGGATGTGGCGCAGGGCTCTGCAAGCCTCCCTAGCAGCTTTTCGCGCTCCAGGAATAAGGCAATCCCGAACAGCTTTGGGAAGAACGGTGGGCACCTGAATATGCTCCTTCACGATATCCCAAAAGTGGAGGCGCTCAACATCCTGTATAGCTTTCAAGGCACTTTCATAGTGGTCATTTACAGCGTCGCTATTCAAAGCATGATATACTATACGAGGAAGACCCGCCTTCAGCACCTCCAACTCATGAACAGCCGAATTCGCTCGCTGCTCCGATTCAGCACATTGTGCCCTAAGCGCGAATAGTTTCCTCATGATCACTATTCTGGCAGTTAGCACAATCTAGTTGTGCCTATATCTTTTTATTGGCCTGCTGCGCATTATCAAGCTTACCGCAAAGGCGCATTATGATGTCCCTCATTATGGAGAATTCATCGCCGGAAGACTCATTGCTCAGCCCAGGACTCTGGACGTTCTTACCCTTAGAGGATCCCGTCGAGTTAGGGTGCTGCTTTTCAACGGAGGAGTCACTATCAACCTGAATGGGGGATGGGTTAGGTCTGTTTACGCCCCCTTCCGCGTTATTCCTGCGCCCGTCATCTGTGTAGGAATAATAATAATAAGTAACATTGGCGTGCAAGCAAAGTAAGTAACAAAGGAAACGCGGAACATACCAGTACGAGCGCGCTTTGATGAAGAAGAAGCGGCCGATCTTTTACGCTTCTTCAGAGCAGGCGCGTCACTGCATGACGGAACAAGTTTTCTACGTGGACATCGCTTGGGCAAATCAGCATATTGCGCCGCAACTTTCTTCTTCTTCTTCTTGCGTGAGGATCCAGAAGCAGAAGCTGCGGTGACGGGGTGCTTAGCTGAAAAACCATTCCCCAAAGGCATACGATCTACCACCACAAAAGTGGAAGAAGAGAATTCAAGGTACTCGGAGAAGGGAATTACTGGCAACAAAGGATAGAAACGTTAAGGAAGGAGTAGAAGAGAAGAAAGTAAAAAAGCTATATGTACCTTGCAAGCGGCGACTGAAGTGAGGATAGTAGTTGGGATCTGGCCAATGCTTGGATATTCCCCCAGCATACAGCACGTTGTTGCTATACGCACGTAAGGGAAGTGCACGACCTACGCATTTGACCAACATTGACCTTTCGCTTGAACTTAAAGGTGGCACCGTATTCAAGCTCCCGTCAAAACCATATTGCCAAGAACTCACATTCGAGAACTCTAGGGGAATGAAGGTATCATCCACGAAGAAGTAGCGTTCTTTCCAGTCCAGCGGACTCTCCTCCAGTGGTTCACCAGTAAAGCGGACGTTATCACGAAAAGAGAACCAACCCGTATCAAGCCATTCGAAAGAAAATATATTCTTGAACAAATTCACCGTAGGAATAAAATCATGCACCCTACACCACATCTGGAAAACAACAAAGCGGCATGAGCTGTCAGGGTCTAGCTAACCCACACCGATGTTGAAATGAGAAAGCACGCGCAAGACAAAATTCGTGGGCGGAATGCACATATTCTCCCGCTCGAAAACTACACTATATATGGCCTCCTTTTCGCTAGGAGCACGTTGGCCCGATCTAAACGACTAGGAACGACGGGCGACAGGGATCTCATCGGAGGATAGCACTTTGAGATATGCGCTACATATTCGGTAGAGATGGATGAAGGAATAGAGCCAACGATGGAAAAATCAGCGCAATAAGCCATGTCAGAAAGGAAAAAAGCAGGAAAAGTGAAAAATGAATGAAGGAAGCTCTATTTATAGAAGGGTAAGAAACGGCCATAATGGATCTTGACTGTACACGTGTAAGAGCACAAGCAGAGGAGAGAGAATTGAATGCAACGGGACAGGCGATGTGACTGCTGTAACGTCACACCTGTTATGAAATTTAATAGCAGTTGAGTTCGACACCATGCGCAATACTTGCGCATAATATAGAACTGGGGGGACTTAATGATACGCATACCCGATTGGCTCATGTTGCGTATCACACTTGCACCATGTGCATATCCTCTGCGCTATAGCACTTCAGGCGCAAGTAAAAGTGCACTAGACTGCGCCAGGTTAGAGATAGCGCGATGTATAAATATGACGTGTCATGTACTTACCACGATCTCTATACAAGGGCCGACAGCTAGCAAAAAAGTAATAGTACTATTCCCTGGTCCCCTCCGTTGAACGACCACGTAGTGCAGACAAGAAAGCAACGTGGAACACGTGGCTCCAATAAGCAAACAGCACTGTAGCTATAAATAATGGCCTCGAATCACAAGGCAAGGGATCCTGTTTTTTGGGAAGTTACACACATACTATTTTTAGTATCTACGTACGGACCAATTGCGCTATCTACATAGCGCCTTCCTTACCCGCGCTACCGGACTCATAGCATATCACTAGACACTCTCGATATACAGGTAACGTTCTATGAACACAAACCCTATCTCCAGCGTGAGCCATCGCTGAATGGACTACCCGCCGATGGTGGGTCTAAGTTTAAGCACCCCTGCTGAGATCCTCATTTCGCAAGGGGTTATTCACGGTACTCCGGACCAGAGAGTTAAACCCAATTGACCCTTAAATCCCCCTCTGTTGATGTCAATCATGGACAGAACCCAATCCGATTATTCTATGCTTGATCAAGCGTCATCGGTGACATTTTTGGTTTTGTAAATATCACAAAGATCATTAAAGTGTTGGATGTGTTCGAACAGAAAAGTTACCCTCAATCTTCCAATTATCCACTTCGATTGGTGGTTTAGTAAAAGCCGGTGCTATCATTGTTGGTGCAACTAATCTAGTGTTCCACATCGGTGTATCGTTCGGATCATTCAATAACTCTTGATTAACCAGTGGACCATGGTTGATTGGATTACCCTCTTCATCGTGAATCGGATTACCATTTGGATCCATGTCATCTAAACAAAATGACAAAGCTTCGAAATTCTTTCTTAATACCCTTTCTTCTCTACGATTATAAACCCCGTGCACGTGTCTTTCCGGATTGGAGAATGGATGTGTGAACTCTTGATCCTTGTGAGACCTTGTTTTCATACACCAAAGGCACATATCCTTCAATCACAACACAAACACAAGCGGTTTTCCAAAAAAAATAATATATAAAATGCAAAAAGTAACTTCCGTAAGGGTAAACCCTTACGAAAGGATCGAACAATTAAAATTTTAAACCAAATAACCAACTAGGCTAACCGCTCCCCGGCAGCGGCACCAAGAAAGTATGATGTGTCATGTGCAACGTACATCTTTAACCCTCAAAATTTATATAATATGATTCAAAAACTACAAATAAGCACACAACACTAACGAGCACTTAGAACCCAGTTATTATAGCACTTTAATCTAAGTATTCTTATCAAGTTCGTCCCAAGAGAGCGGTGTAAGTCGGATATTTGAAACTATCAATTGTCCTAGGGTTTGTTTGATTGGGGGGAGGGGGGTTTCGATTGATATTAATTAACAACTAAAACTTGCACATTTAAACAAACCTAAATTTAACAAGTAAACTAGTAGCAAGAAACAAGTAGCAAAGTGATCAATCCTTAATTAATGATGTTACTTAATCACGGATTGAGTGCAATAAGATTGTAATGGAGGATGGGATATTTGATGATTATTTTGGGCCCCGATGATCGTCTTTCACTTTAACTATCAAGTGATCAACCACCCCGACCCGGTCTTGATTGTTAATTAGCTTAATTCACCTTTTCGCAATGTAAAAATCCCTTGGGCAAGATCACAAGTTGAAATTACAAAGGCTTAGGCAAAATGGCAGAGAATCAACAACCTATAAATGAGAGGCCAAGCTCTCTATTTATAGTATTCGAGATATTCGCGGTCTGCAGATTTACTAACCGTCCGCGGAAACTCAGCGGATTAAACCGCAGTCCTTTATTTGTGCGGATATATAGCTGCTATTCTTATTTTCAGCGAATATTGCATATCTTGACTTTAAAGTCCGCGCAATTCTGCTTTTGGCCCGTAGCAAACAAAGTATACATATACAATGCTATGTATATGATCAAGTCCCCCCAGTTTATTATGATACATTTTCGCGAAGCCAATGCATCATGATAAACTCTAAAAATAAAGAAGTCTTTCTTAAAATATTTCGCAAACAATATTTTAATATTTCTTACCGCCCATTTATTACCATTGTTTTAATTAAGCTCAACGCGTAATTACAACGGTAACTTTCGCCAATCTGTCAAATCAACACGCTGTAACGGCTAGAAAATTACCGTTTACACGTTTTACCACATTGCGGTAATTTCAGCCATTTAAATGCAATGATTATCTTTTCAACTTGCTCGCCCTAATCCCGATTATAAATAACACAATAATCCGCATAAAAACTTTACTCTTTCGCTTTCAATTTCATCTGCAATCAAATTCGTCGAATCACAATCGTACTGTGCAATTAACAATTCCAACCTTTAATTTTTTTCAATTTTATCATCCAATTTATCTTCCTTTTTACAAATGGCATCATCTTCTTCGATGCATACTCCCGGAGGCTATGTTTCTTACATGACGGAAGCAAAACTTCAAACCCTGCAAGAACGGTATCCGCCACTTGCCTAATTTGTTCCTACCGCACCTGCGGCAGAACAGCGAGCCGATACTCCCCCTAAGGGGATGATTTCTGTTTACGAGGCTGCCATTTCACAAGGCAACCTTCGATTTCCACTTACTCGCTTTTTTCGCAGCGTTTTCGAATACTATAATATCGCTATGGCACAGTTGCATCCCAACGCGATTAACAAGATTGTGCTGTTCGAGATGTTCTGTAATGCCACCAACCAACCACTACTGCTGAACATTTTTCGTATGTGCAATAGCCTGGTGCTATATGATGTGGGGTGGTTTTCTTTCCGCAGTAAACTTGGCATAATGACTTCACCAAAAGATTCAATTGGGAATTGGCGCAATTCCTTCTTTTATATTAACGATACCGCGTATGTTAACAGCAACATACCAAAAATGTGGTGTACAGAGCTTAATCCCGACCTCAATGAGAGGCCTGTACTCGATGATCTTGAGAATGACACTCTCAAGACACTAAAGAACGCGGGCATATTTTTGCGACCTTACTCGAATGTACCACTGTACATTGGCAGAGTGTCGATTCAATGGCCGTGGAGCGACCATGATGCGCTTTTGGTTAATCAATCAAAAAATGGTATGCCGCTTAAATTTATCACAATATATTAACGTACTTACATTTTTCGCAATATTTTTGCTTTGCATAACTCTATGCGCTTTTATTTTTTCAGCGGTTGCACTTGACCTTGTCATGAGGTCCGCTGACATAAGCAGGATTAGCCCCGCCCGTCGTCTAAAGAATGGCAATGGCAACATTATTCTTATTGATGAACCGATCATCAATACATGCTTCATCGCTGGAGGTGAGGACCACGGTAAGCGTAAGGTTGCGGAAACTACCCGCACTCCACGCAAGAAACGTCTGCGCACTCATTCTGAACAAGAAGCAAGTAAGCAAATGCTATTTCGCAGTATTTATTGATTACGCATTGTCTGTTTTAGCATAAAAATGTTATATTTGCTTATCTGTTTATAGCTATTCTTCCAGGGTCATCCGCTGAAGCTACACCTCTTTACAACATTAGAGGGAGGATCCCTACAGATGTTCTTAATGAACCCGGGAATGAAGATCTATCACTTCCATCTGACACAGAAGCTTCCAACCAGGAAGAGGAAGGAGAAGCCAATGCTGAAGAAACTGCCGCAGAAGATCGGGCGTTTAAGCTGTACCAAAGGCTTTATAAATTTGTTCCTGAAGAAACAAGGGAGCAATACCGCCAACTGTCTTATCCCGAGGCGGCCCGGCAACGACTGCATAATTGTTATAATGCAATTTATCTGACAGTCGACAGCATGGAGTGTTTTACTGAGATGTCAGACGAGTATGAGAAAGCAACGAAGGCTGCCATCGCACAAGAAAGAAGGGCGCGAAAGGCTGAATCGCGTCTTGAAAAGGTGATGGAAGAGAACGCCAGACTTAAAAGAAGGGCAGAAGTCGCGGAACATGAGTTCGCCCAGCTAGTTAAGTATCTTCCAACATTCGCAGATAAAGTGATGGACTCCGAGCCAGTCACTGAAAAAATTCAAACATATGCTCAAGCATCAAGGCTCTCCACTCGCTGCGAGTGGCATGATTTATTATGCAAACTTGGCGATATTTCGCAACCTCTTCCTTCTGATATGGCGAAAGAAATATGCGCCACCGATGATGCTCGCGAAATATTGGAGAGGGCGAAGAAGGAGATTGAGAAGATTAGCATACCTGCTCTTGAAGATCTCAGTCAGTGAGAAGGCGTTACATTTGTAGATATCAAAGCTTTAGAACTTTAATTTTGCTTTAACTAATTTGCTTTTGAATGTATTTTCGCAATTATGAATTGCGTTAATTGTAAAAATCCGCGTTGCGTACGCGCTTAATATTAATCACTTTTTTCGCAGTTCGCAGTTGCAACTTCTTTTATTTTTATAGTGCTTTATTATCAATATTCATAACACGGACTTGTCCTTTGCAATTTCCAACTTTTATTATTGTGCACATAATAAATGTGTACTTTTGCGAAACAATCTGTATGCATATATACTTATACATTTTGAATCTTCTAAGTCCACCATAACGATCCTTAGGCAAATTTAGCATTACGAAGCATCTAAGTATTGGCAAGATCAAATACTTAGGAAGTGTTATCCTTTCGCAATTATTTTCAAATTAACACAAGTAGGCTATTTCATCACTTGGTTTTTAGCAAACTATTCCGCAATGAAGTTTTGCATTTTCATAACACTTAAGCAGGCTATGCTTTACAAAAATTATGCCGCCTTATTTAAAATATCTACAGAACAATCATTAACTTAGTGTTGTAAAAAACAAGTAATTGCATTCTGCGAAATAAGCACTACGCGTGGCCACACGCAGTGTTTTCACTTTGTAAAGAAACAATTACTTAACACTGAAATTAACGCTGCTTTATTCATTACTATTTCGCGTTCAAAACATAAACACAACTATCAAATTCGCATATTAATATTATGCATTTATGAATTTTGCCTTAGCATCTTATTACAACTTTTTAAATTTTCGCACTACTCAGGATTAACTGAACGTCCTTCAATACTCAAATTTATATTTGCCATAATCATAGCGCAAAGTGGCTCCACTTCCGCAGAAATCTGCGTGCCAATTCCCTTGTTGGCAGAAAATTTTAGCATACCATGTATGGTAGATGGTATAGCGCCAAACATGCGCAAAGCTGTGCGCCCAAGTATCATATTGAATCGCGATTGATTTCGCATTATGTACAGATTCAATAAAGCTTGGCGCCTTAGCGACTCATCGCTGTCATCAACTAACTCCATTTGTAACTCCAACAGTCCAACAGGCCAGGATGACTCTCCTGAGAACCCGGCAAGTGAAACCGCAGTAGGTTTCATCAAAGCTTGAATATTCGCAGGCAACTTGCTAAAGCATTGTTCATACATGACGTCGACACTGCTACCAGTGTCCACATGAACCTTCATTATTATTATTCCAGTATTTGCAACGCGACATGAAACCACTACAGGTTTATCAACATCAGCGGTCAAACTAGCAGGAGGAAACACGATAGAAGGACATTTCCAACTGACAAACTGTTCTGAAATTTGCATTACTGATGTTTCGCCCTGCACTTCTACCACGTTGATCACCTGAATTCCGCGCTGATTTTCTTTTTTGCTCACCATTTTTACTCCCAGATTTTTTACTGCGGGAGCCTTTCGCTCAACCGCGCCTGACGCATTCGAGGTATTGGCTTCTGTAGGCATTATAACCACATTCGTGGTGTGTTGTGCGATTAAATGGTCCAGCTTTCCTTGCTCGTACGCTTCTGCAACGAATTCCACCAAATCTCTGCAACGATTGGTGTCATGACCGTAATCATCATGGAAAACACAACATTTTGATCTATCGCGCCTGCTATTCTCTCCCAAAGGCTGCGGATCAGGAAAAGACTTAGCATCTCTTTCTTGCAACAAAATTTCCTTGGGCGTTTTTGTTAACATCTGAATGATGTTAAATGATTCATTGCTCCATTTTCGCGTATAATAGCGATCACAGCGGCCATATCCTTGGTTATCATTTTGACCTTGAAACCTGTCATTGCGCGGGTATCCACTGCCGCCATTTCTTCGCGGAAAACCTGTTCCGCGGTAATTATCACTATTACCATCGCGAAAAGAATCGTTATCGTCTCGCCAACTCTTGTCTCTACCCCACCCACACGCATGGGTTATAGTGCTATCCTCTCCACCACGGAGATAATCATATGTTTCCTGTTGAACTTTAGCAAAAGTGTGCGGGACATCTCTTCGCAGTCTTCGCACCAGAGTTGGATGTCTCTGCGGATTAATAGCATGCAAAAATCCTGAGATTTTTTGATCCTCATGCAGGCTTGGAATCTTTTGACATTCTTAGATGTACCGCGTAAGTAATTCGTTCAAAGTCTCTTTGTTGCCTTGCTTAATATCGTGACATTCTATGTGCGTCTTTTTCTGCGGTAACAGATTTTGAAACTGTAGCAAAAAAATTTCGCGCAAGTCTACAAAGCCAATGATACTGCGAGATTGCAAACTATGAAACCATTCCCTTGCTGACCCTTGCAAGGCCACGGGGAATACTCTACAGGCGACTGGTTCATCCCAATTATAAGTGCTTACTACGCCTTCGAAGCGTTGTAGAAAATCCAAAGGATCGGTTAGACCAGAATAGACTCCCAGAGTTGCCGGCACGATCGGCGGAGAAACAATTGGATAGTCAGAAATATGCTGAGCAAACTTGTCTGCAGCAGTAGTGATTTCTGTTGCCTTTTTTGTGTGAGTATCTGCATTCTCCACACAAAATTTGGTAAGCATGTCTTGCAAAAAGTTTGGCTGATCAAACTTATGTTGCATTGACTTTGGCGCAATGCTTCTGAAAGCATCTGCCAAAAAATTCTGCGCATTTTCTCTACGAGCAGCGTCAGATATGTCGCCCTCTTCCCCATAGTGAGGGAAAGGTGTTGGTGGTCGCTTTCGCTTAATTTGTGGATTTTTAACAAACTCTTCTACGTTGTCCAAATCATCATAAAATTCGCACTCTTCTCTTGGTGTTTTTGCCATTTTTGATTTATACGCAGAGTTCAAAGGAATGCGATCTTCTGCGTTATCGCTATCGCTATCATTATGCTCGATAACGAGACGATCAACTTGTGATCCTGAATCGTTCAATGGCCATAAGTAAGTGCGCGGTATGCGAGATTCGCAATTACGCTTAGCATCTCGCTTAGCTTGCTCGATTGCAGTGCTGACAATTTTGTCAGTTCACAAACTAGATTTTCCAGCCAAAGATTTTGGTCGCTTCCCATCAGCGGTTATTTCACTGCGATTTTGCAGCAAATTTCTTCGCGCAGTTATTTTTTTAACAGCAACTTCTGGCTGCGAGTCACTAACATTGTTTTCAGCAGATGTTTTAACGATTGGCTCTTGAACAGATTTTCCCGCAGTTATTTTAGCATTTGTTTGCAACAGAAATATTATAACGTTCTGCGAATCACCAGGCAGTGCATCAGCATTCACAGAAATGCCAGTTTGCTTTGCATTTGTCATCGTGATTGACTAGCAGATTAAACTGATTGCTTATTCCAAAAGTACCTGCAAATCATCACAACAAAAACACGATTGAAATTAAACCGTCGAATTAATTGTTTAACGGCGTAAAACAAAAAATTTTCAGTTTAATTTGTAAAACGTGTCCCACGGATGGCGCCAATTGATCAATCCTTAATTAATGATGTTACTTAATCACGGATTGAGTGCAATAAGATTGTAATGGAGGATGGGATGTTTGATGATTATTTTGGGCCCCGATGATCGTCTTTCACTTTAACTATCAAGTGATCAACCACCCCGACCCGGTCTTGATTGTTAATTAGCTTAATTCACCTTTTCGCAATGTAAAAATCCCTTGGGCAAGATCACATGTGGAAATTACAAAGGCTTAGGCAAAATGGTAGAGAATCAACAACCTATAAATGAGAGGCCAAGCTCTCTATTTATAGTATTCGAGATATTCGCGGTCTGCGGATTTACTAACCGTCCGCGGAAACTCAGCGGATTAAACCGCAGTCCTTTATTTGTGCGGATATATAGCTGCTATTCTTATTTTCAGCGAATATTGCATATCTTGACTTTAAAGTCCGCGCAATTCTGCTTTTGGCCTGTAGCAAACAAAGTATACATATACAATGCTATGTATATGATCACAAAGTATTAAGACTTAAAACAAATTAACTAAGACGTGCTCACTTATCTAATCCTCTCTATGCTTGGATTGCCCCGGTTTGCCTATTTTGCTATCTCATTAGTTGTTGAACTATTAAATGTTTAGCATCACTACTAAACCTCAAATCAAATGATAATCCACGACTTCACATAAGCATTATATCCTAAGATCGAGTTAAGCATGATTTGGTCATTGAGATTAAACTTGGGTTGAAATCACTTAAAAGCCCCCAACTATCGAAATCCCTTAAGATAGTAGGCACAACTATGTTGACTAGAGGCCAATTGAAAACCAACCTAGATCAAGAACACAATCACTTGCAATTCCTAAACTAGTTATCTAGTGTAACAACCCGACTTTTTCCGTTTACTATCGTTACTTGTCCGTTAAATATTTAACGGTGATAACTTAGACTTTGTGTATTTAACACTATTAAATGCATACTTGATCCTAGTGGATTACTTGAATTAATATGTTATATTAATTTATGAACTTATTTCGGATAGCGAAATAACTAGAAAACATTACGATTTAGTTAATCGCCTAGAAAGCTTTTCAGTTTTCGGAAGTCGGAAAAACGATAAAATAATTATTTTTAATAATTATTGAATTTTTGAAAAACATATTTAATTTATTATATATTTAATGAATTAAACTTGGTGGGATGCATTTTAACGACCGGTTAACGTTCCGGGAACCCGGTACGGTTAACGGCAACTAGAAACGAACCACACTTAACGTACTAGCAAGCCAAAGCATAATGTAATTTAATTTTAATAATTATATTATATAATTATTATGATTTAAAAGAACTTTCAATTTATTATAATTTATATAGATTAAAAACGCGAGAAATTAACGTTTATCGATCCGGTTCGCGTTTTCAGCTATCGACACTTAATGGGTACACTTATGAAACTTGACTAGCAACATTTGTGAGCCCATAGACTCCTTTAGGACCCTCATGGCTGAAATTCCACTCCATCCCATCATATTGGTCTTGTTTTTAGCCCATGGTTACTTGTTACTAGTGTTTTGGCCCTAATCTAATTAAGGAATTATTATATACTACAACTAGATAATCCCTAAACCTAAATACACACAATATCATGAAGCTTTTCTTCTCCCTCCCTCTCTTTTTCACATCAACATCATCATCACCATAGCCACCATCAAACTTGATCAATTGCTTAAACCTTCAACACGAGAATTTCAACTCACATCGTTCTCTACACATTGATTTAAACGATTTGATCTCTAGAGGTATAAAATCACTAACCCTAATCTTCTTAGATCTGATTTTGATCAATTACATAGTGTATTAATGTCTAGTGCTCAATTGATTGCGGTTAGAGTCGTTATTAGTCGTTAATTTGCTCAATTGTTGTCGTTTGATTAAATCACGAATTTGAGTGCTATGAGTCTGATTATATGAGTTTACTTACTGATATATTAATGTATCTAGATAGATATATCTCGAAAAATTAATAAGTTTGGACTTTGATTTCGCATGATTTCATTATCCTATGCTCAAGTTATGGTTAATCGAAGTTTCGTTAGGGTTTCACATGTAATCCGAATTTTCTGAGTTGTGTGCTTTATGATTTGGCTAATGTAAAGTGTACCAATGTGATCCTTGCAAAAAACCATGCATGTTAGACTTAAGAGTTACATTAAACGCTTTCGTAATGCTTCCAATATGTTAGAACGAAGATTCGTATTGTTAAGTGAGCTGAAACTGATTTTAATGTTAAATAAAAATTGCTAGAGTGAGTTAGGAGTTGATTGAGACTTTGATCTTCTGAAATATGTTAGTTTATATGTTATTTGACATATTTCATTCGTTCATTAAGTGAGCTGAAACTGATTTCATTAGTGGATTTTGACGGGGTATTACATATGGTATCAGAGCTTTGGCTATAGGGAACTAGGATACATTAGTGTGTCTAACCGTAGGGCGCATTAGTGGGTCTAGTCTATAGCCGTGTACTTAGAATGACTGTTATACACCATGCTAACACTGTTTGCTCTACTATGCTACACATAGGGCTACATATTATATATCACATGCATTTACGCATCTATACCCATAATGATATGGACTTGGACTAGATATATGATATTATGAATTACATACGTACACACGACACGACACTTAAGAGAATTAAGTTGACTATGCTATCTTGAACTTATGGAGTGATGTCGAATGGATATGTGAGATAGCGTAATGTAATGACCAGGATTACATTACGGTAACTCATATAGAAGTTTCGACATTGTAAAATAAGGAATGGGGAGCGAGTCAAATAGGTTACTTGGATAAGCACCGTTTAGAACATGAACCGTATAATCTCAAACATGAGTGGAAATTTACACTGTGCGCATTAATTGCTAATAAACCACTAAGAAGCATATAATCACCTCACAACTCGTCACTACTCGACACTGTCCGACACCACCGATCATTACTTGGCACTACGAAGACATCGCCTGGAACATACTTGTCGCCTCATACCACTACTGCTTACTACACATCATTACTAACTACTACTCGATGCCGCATCTCACTGCTAGACACGACTGATCTCTACTTTCTCATTGCTTGTCATTACTAGTTACTACTTAATGCTACTCATTGCTACTTAAGACTGTTGAGTAGTACTCATCACTACCAGCACATCTACGATTTGCTACTAGCCACTATGAATCACAGCTCATTTCTGATATATCCTTAAAGGGTGAAGTCCATGTAACAGGCCACACAAACCGTAATAGATATTGTCTACTTGACTTCCGGCTTACCTATCATTTCGCCACCCGCAATTTCACGAATTTGCTTTCCAATACTAGTTTACCGGAAGAGGTATTCACACCTTCCCTCATGAAGGGTATTCCGTTCTTCTCCCCCACCAACGTGAGATAAGTCTGATAATTCACCCTGCTATCAACATCAACTTCAAAGAAGTTCATCACGAGTTTATTCTTACTCAACAATCATAATGTTTATATCCTACTAACATTGGTGCTAATAGAAACTTTATCGCTAGAGAATTCTGTCACAACATTTGGAATCCAATATCTGCCTTAGATAATATGAACCCTATGGAACTATCAACTGGGAATAAAACGCATCAAGATTGATGTCATTTTAGTTTAAGGAGGTCCAGTTTTAAAAAGGTTGATCATACCATCCCATCGTAAACGTCTCTTACCCGAAACTCATGCCAAACTTTAATCGACAATTGCTCCTAATCCTTTGCAATTTAGAAGATAAGACCCATACCGTTAAGCTCATGACAAATTTCTGAACCGAACAGTACTTTTTTTTCGACGATTGGCGAGCCATTACAATAGAAATCTACTTGAGTGATGTTTGGAGTTAAAATATTTTACTTGGACTACCCTATTTGACCTTGTGGTTAGAATGGACTGGTTGTCTGACGACACAACCGAGGTTTTTGCGACCAGAAGGCCATTCGAATTTCCTTTTACCAAAGATGAATCAATGATGGTGTACGGAGAGAAGATCAGTACACCGTTGCGTTACATTAAATTCTCGAAGGTCCAAAAGTACATGAGATAAGAATGTCTTGCAATTCTGGCGCATATGAGCAAAGTTGAATCAGCAGTTAAGAGATCCGAAGATGTCCCAACCGTTAGAAATTTTCCTTAAGGTCCTTCCGAGAGAATTACCATGTCTTCCACCGCATAGAGATTAGAATTTCAGATTGACTTAATGCCAGGAGTGGCGCCTGTAGCACGTGCACCGAATATACTTACACCTTCAGAATTGCAAGAGTTGTCTAGTCAGTTACAAGAGCTTTTAGACAAGGGATTCATTCGACCGAGCTCTTCACCATGGAGAGCACATGTACTCTTTGTTAGGAAGAAGGATGGATCTATGAAACCTTGTATCAAGAATAGATAACTGCTACCGAGAATCAATGATCTGTTAGATCAGTTGCAAGGATTTGGATGTTATTCTAAGATGATATGAGGTCAGGTTACCATCAGATGAGAGTAAAAGAGACAGATATACCGAAGACAGCATTTAGAACACGCTACAGACATCATGAATTTACCGTAGTGCCGTTTGGATTGATGAACACACCGACTGTGTTCATGGATCTCATGAACCGTGTGTGTAAGTCATATCTGGACAAGTTTGTTATTGTGTTTATTGATGATATTCTGGTATATTCTAAGAACAAGGAAGAACATGAACAACCTCTCCGTTTAATACTAGAGATGCTCAGGAAGGAGCAGTTGTACGCGAAATTTTCTAAGTGTGACTTTTGGCTACAAGAAGTGCAATTTTTGAGTCATATCGTAGGTGTCAATGGTATTCACGTTGATACTGCGAAGATAGAAAACGGTCAAGAAATAGGAGACTCCTAAGTCACCAACTCATGTTCGGCAATTCTTAGGTCTTGCCAGTTATTATATAAGATTCATTGAGGAATTTTCTAATATTGCCCGGCCGTTCACAACAATGACTCACAAGGGTAAAAATTATGAGTGGACTAAACAACATGAGTCTGCATTTTAGTTGTTATAACAGAAATTGACTACTGCTCCGATTTCATCCGTACCAGAAAGGAATGAAGATTTCGTGATTTATTGTGATGCTTCACGACAGGGTTTTGGTTGCGTGTTGATGCAACGGAAGAAAGTGATTGCCTATGGATCATGACAATTGAAGATACATGAACAGAATTACACGACACATGATTTAGAACTTGGTGTTGTGGTCTTTGCATTGAATATGTGGAGACATTACTTGTATGGTACTAAGTACACTGTTTTCACCGATCACAAGAGTTTGCAACATATTTTCAATCATAAACAGCTTATTATGAGGCAGAGATGTTGGATAGAGCTATGGAATGACTATGACTGTGACATTTGCTATCATCCAGGTAAGGCTAATGTAGTTGCAAATGCCTTGATTAGGAAGGAAAAGGTTAAGCCTATCCGAGTTAGAGCATTGAATATGACTGTTCAAAGGAATCTTACTTCTCAGATACGCGATGCACAGCTAGAGGCATTAAAAGAAGAGAACGTTGCTATTGAGTCACTCAGAGGAATGGATAAGAAATTCGATGTTTGAGAAGATGGAACTTGATATTTCATAGATAGAATTTGGGTAGCGAGATTTGGCGAATTAAGGGAACTAATGCTAGATGAGGTACACAAGACAAGGTATTATATTCACCTTGGATCTGACAAGATGTACCAAGATCTTAAGGCACTGTACTGGTGGCCTAACATGACAGCTGATATCGCTACCTATGTAGGTAAGTGCTTGACTTGTGCTAAAGTCAAGGCGGAGCATCAAAAACCGTCAGGATTGCTGACATAGCCAGAGATTCCCCAATGGAAGTGGGAAAATATTACTATAGACTTTATCACAAAGTTACCCAAGACTGTGGGAGGTTATGATACGATTTGGGTTATCATTGATCGTCTCACAAAGTCAGCTCATTTTCTACCGTTTAAGGAAGTGGATAAGATGGAGAAGTTGGCACAGATCTATATAAAGGAAGTGGTTTCCCGATATGGAGTGCCGATATCCATTATTTTTGACAGAGACAGCAGAATTACATCTAGATTCTGGCAAGCATTGCAAGAGGCAATGGGAACTCGTTTAGATATGAGTACAACATAGCACCCACAAATAGATGGTCAAAGTGAGAGAACCATCCGAACACTAGAAGACATGTTAAGAGCATGTGTTATCGATTTTGAAATCGGATGGGATAAACCTCTAACATTAGTAGAGTTTTCCTATAATAATAGTTATCACGCAAGTATAAAGACAGTGCCTTTCGAAGCACTGTATGGCAGAAAGTGCAGATCACCCGTATGTTGGACTGAGTTAGGATATAGTCAATTGACTGGTCCTGAGATCATACACGAAACAACTGAGAAGATTGTGCAGATACAAGAGAGATTGAAAAAAGCGCGAGATCGTCAAAAGAGTTACGCCGACGTTAGAAGGCGAGATTTAGAATTTCAGGTTGGAGACAAAGTTATGCTCAAGGTATCACCCTGGAAGGGTATAGTGCGTTTTGGTAAAAGAGTCAAGCTAAGTCCGAGATATATTGGACCATTTGAGATTACCGAAAGAATTGGACCGGTAGCGTACAGGCTGAAACTACCGCAAGAACTCGGCGAAGTTCATGACACTTTCCATGTTTCTAACTTGAAGAAATGCTTATCAGATGAAAGTTTGGTAATTCCTTTGGAAAAGATACAAGTTGATAGTAGACTTCATTTCGTAAAGGAACCTATTGAAATTATGGACCGTAAGGTCAAACATATAAAGCAGAGCAACATGCCGATTGTTAAAGATCGGAGGAACGTCCGTAGAGGACCAGAATTCACATAGGAGCATGAAGAGCAGATGAGACAAAAGAATCCGCAACTGTTTTCCGAGGAGACAGCTACGTCAAACGTGCACTAAAATTTCGGGATGAAATTTTTCATAACAGGTGGGTAATGTAACAACCCGACTTTTTCCGTTTACTATCGTTACTTGTCCGTTAAATATTTAACTGTGATTACTTAGACTTTGTGTATTTAACACTATTAAATGCATACTTGATCCTAGTGGATTACTTGAATTAATATATTATATTAATTTATGAACTTATTTCGGATAGCAAAATAACTAGAAAACATTACGATTGAGTTAATCGCCTAGAAAGCTTTTCAGTTTACGGAAGTCAGAAAAACGATAAAATAATTATTTTTAATAATTATTGACTTTATGAAAAACATATTTAATTTATTATATATCTAATGAATTAAACTTGGTGGGATGCGTTTTAACGACCGGTTAACGTTTCGGGAACCCGGTACGGTTAACGGCAACTAGAAACGAACCACACTTAGCGTACTAGCAAGCCAAAGCATAATGTAATTTAATTTTAGTAATTATATTATATAATTATTATGATTTAAAAGAACTTTCAATTTATTATAATTTATATAGATTAAAAACGCGAGAAATTAACGTTTATCGATCCGGTTCGTGTTTTCAGCTAACGACACTTAATGGGTACACTTAGGAAACTTGAATAGAAAAATTTGTGAGCCCATAGACTCCTTTTGGACCCTCATGGCCAAAATTCCACTCCACCCCATCATATTAGTCTTGCTTTTAGCCCATGGTAACTTGTTACTAGTGTTTTGGCCCTAATCTAATTAAGGAATTATTATATACTACAACTAGATAATCCCTAAATCTAAATACACACAATATCACGCAGCTTTTCTTCTCCCTCCCTCTGTTTTTCATGTTGACATCATTGATGCGTTGAAACAGTACCTTTATTTATGAACGGATTTGAGTTATTTTGTTACACGAATTGATTTATTGTATATGTGGTATTTTAATGATTTTAGGTTGATTTCACAAATATAGGCAACTAGTCCTATCCGCGTAGTTTAGTTTGTCGGTAAATCCGGTTCGTTCCACAGGGTGACAGTGTTCAATGGTTTTTAATAGTCTTTGAAGTTAAACTTATTTTAAAGGAGTTTTGGATTAGGAATTGATAATACTACATAATAATAATAAAATATAACTTAATCCTAATTTAATTGAACTACTTATTAATTTATACGAATACATTAATTATAATTATTAATTTAGAAGTGAATTAATTGAAATCATACTAATAAGTTTATTACTAAATGCTAATTAATAAAATGATAACTTTTTAATAAAACTAATTGTTTAGAATTTTGTTTTGAGCAATTATAATATAATTTTATTTAAATTAACTAAATAACATATTTTAACTAAATTAATATAAATTAATAGGAATTATAATATTTAACTAGTTATAAACTAATTACCAAATATAAATTAATACTAATTATAAACTAACAATTTAAATATAATAATAAAATAATTAAACCCTAAATTTTAACCTAATTCGTACAGTACCCATATTATACTTACGCGTTTCGCGTAGTATAATACGCGTTTCGCGTATGGTTTGAAATGTACGCGTATCGTGTAGTTTTATACGCGATCCGCGTATGATATGGTTGATGTGACAAAACAGTGACGAACAAACTGAGTTATAAAGTTGTGTAATTATTTTCTTTTTAGTTTTACTGAATAAATATACGTGAATAATAAAAATAATAATTAACAATAAATAAAATGGGAGTGTTTACTTAAATGTGTCACCTCTAGGTCCATGGATTGTTTTAAGTTTTAAGCTCGTATTAAAATGTTTAGTATAAAACTTATATTTTCCTTTCGAATAAATAATAAGTTTTGACTAACTAAATTAAATCTAATTTTCATTCGATTATATTTAGATAGTTACTAGTCCTTAAGTAATTAAATTGAGACCCAACCCAGTTTTGACCTTCGCCAAAACCCAAATCATAACGGTTTCCCTTTTTACAATTTCATTATTATATGACTCGTGATATTACCCAAACCACCGAACCTTACTTTTTAATTTAGTGTTAGTAAATTAGTTATAAGTTCGTCTATATCACTTTTAATGTTGAAGCTTAACTTATATAAATAAAAATAACTTTCGTTATTTTAATCTAACAAATTAAGTGACAAGGGTTAAACATCCAAACACATAATAATGGTTCTTTCAATTAGGCTCAATATTAAAAATACTAAAGTTACATTTTAATTTTTACAAATGCTAACAATCAATTTCACTAGGGGCTCTACATCTAGGCAAACACTAGGGAAATTTAGCTACTCATTAAACTAAGGGAAACATAAAAATATAAATATATAAACATAATAATAATGATAAAAACTGATAACGATGATTTTAACAGAATATACTTACTAAAAATTCTTCACTTTCATTAACTTCAATGGTAGAAAATTACAATAATAACACCCCTTTAGTGCGTACAATAATACCCTTAATCACGAACAATACACCCTTAATATTTGAAACTATCCTAAATATTGAACCTTGAAACTGAAAATTGAATGATACGGAGTACTAAAAATAAATGACAGTAACTAATGATTTTTTTTGTGATGTAGTCTTCTTGCAAAATATATGTGTCTGCCTTCTCTGTATATGTATACTCCCTATTATAAGTTGATGATGTAGTAGGTGGAATGATTGTATCCTTGCTTTCTTGCTGTACCACTAAAAAAGAATCCATATAAAATACAAAAGCCACTGTCCCATACACATTTGAATCTGAATCTGGTCAAGATATTACGCGTTTCGCGTAGGAGTCCACACGATCCGCGTAAGAGTTAAATACTACGCGTTTTGCGTAGGTCTTCACACGATTCGCGTAAGAACAGCCGACAGTTTTCTTTGTTTTTATGTTATGTTTTGTTCTCTTTTGATCCCGCGTTGACGTTTATCGATTTGGACCTTTTCATTTGAACTCTTTTTTTCTTCGCTCATCTTGAACTTGCGTTTGGGTAAACGTTATCTTGATATGTAATTGGTTTAAATCCATCGTTTATTGTTGTTTTATCGTCGTTTCTTCAAACAGCAAGCTCGCGTTAACTTTTGTTGTTTTCTCGTGATTTATACATTTGAATGTCCTAGTAAACAGTAAAAACCTATGAAATATAAATGATATTGCATCGAATAATATGTATGTTTAAAGCAATATCAAAATACCCCACACTTGAACATTGCTTGTCCTCAAGCAATTACATCTTCTAAATAGAATCGGAACATTACATATTTTTCTTTATCGAACATTAAATCACACAACATACGCTACACGAAATGAAACACACGCTATATGGAATAAGTTGGAAACACTACACAATTTTTATTGAATCACACGCACACCACACGAAATGAAATTCTGACAACAGAAACAAAGTTGAAACTCGTGATTAAGGTTTAAAAATTTGGATCCTTAGGGAAAATTGGACCTTATGAAAACGTTTTAAGATTTTATAAAATTGCATGCTAGTTTTTACACTTGACACATTTTCCGGTTTTAACCTCAAATTCCGGTTGAGGGTAACTAAAAACCGAAATCTCAGACGGCAATTAGCAAGCTATCCGCCCCCATAATTGAAGTATCATGGAACTTGAAACCGAATGTCCTAAAAATGGTTTTACACAATATAATTCATAAAATAGCACAAGTTTTAGAATAAAATTATATCGTGTCCAAATATCATCGGTGAACCATGAGTTTGCACACCTCAATTTGTTATGGCATATGTATGTTGACCGCGGTCAAACATAGATGCGGTTGATCTTTACGGAGATCATCCATCTGGGGATTAGATTCATTAGTCTTAAAAGCTAATTTGCAATGTGCCCCCCATTGTACGAGACAGATCCATCTCATGGTTAGGATAAGTCTGACCACCAAAAACCCTGTTTGATGCTGAGGTGAGGTGGATTTCTAGTCGATGATAGAGATGACTTTTCAAGATTTTTCGTCAACCTACAGCTGTTCTGGACTACATCTTCTAACATAAGTTAGCAAGTGTGTCATTTTGGTAGACTTTACTTTCTTAACGAGATATTCAGGTTTATACATTCCAAAGCGATGATATCTGCAATACTTCATAGAAAATGTGATAAATAGTTCTAAACATATAGAGTTTATAAATTCTGTTTATACTTGGTTTTCTTTTATATATTTCAATCAAATAAACTTATGTATTTTTAATGTATGGAGACAATAATTTCGGTTTTTGACGCCTAATCTTTAATTGCTCGTAATTACCTTAAAAATTGATTAGTTATATTTGTTTAAAAATTGTAAAAATTTTTCATAAAAACCACTAAATTATAAGTTCTCGAGAATTTATATACTCCCACCCACACTTAAGATTATGTAATGCCCTCATTACATAAAATCAGATTAAATATATAAATTTGAGAGGACAAAAAGTGTACAGTATATAGAACTTCCTTTATTAAGTAATTTGAGAGGACAAACTAGTGTATTGTTCTTCTGATCTCCGTCCCCAATTATCATACGAGTTCCTTAAATCTAAACTCAATGAATTAAATGAATTTTGTAGCATATCGAAATCAGAAACACCTACATTAGACGTACTAGCCTCATCTGGCTGTCTTCGTCTCCTCCTAGTTTCCCTAGCGGGTTCCTCATCCTCCTCCATAGGAGCGTGAGCGACTACTTCTTGCCGTCTCAAACTAATTACCCCACCCCTCACTTGTATGGCCTTAGCCGTCCTATACACGTCCAATCCTAAAGTTTTAACCGCTTGATTTACCGGTTGGATTGGAGGTTCTGATTCATTCGGGTCGAGTCCGAACCAGCTTCCTAGACACGTGATATAGTGACCCCCCGACATGTCACTCGTCCCTCGAGCACCCTTACCAACATGGGCCAAAAAGTAAGCAACTCCATAGGGTATACTAATAAATGTATCCCTATCTCTGATCGTATCCAAGTACCAAAGGTCAATATAATTAATTTTATCTGTATTAGTAAACGACCTTTGGTTTATTGTGTTCGCTATAAACTTATGAATTATTCTAAAGCGAACATCAGTGATCTTTAGATAAGATTCCTGGTCTGGCTCATAAGTATTTCTATTAGTGAAAGATCGCCAGACTAAACCAGAATCATAGTTACCTGTATATCTAGCCCCTGTAAAAATATATTCCCTAAAACCGGGAGCTATCATCTCGTCAACGGTGTAAATCCCTAATGCGGTAGTCACGTCGCTTAGGGACATTGCTCTATCTACCCCACCCAGCCTAAATTGTAGAAAATTAATATCATCGATATTTTCTGGGTGTAAACTTATTCTAACAGTAGAGTAGAACTCTAAACACCATTCTCTGTATACAGGGCTATTTAAACTAAACAATCTCTCAAAATCATTAAAAACCAAAGTCATTCCAAATTCATTTGTAAAACTTTGGTTTAAAATTCCCTTTATTTGCACATATAAATTGACTAGTGGTCCTAAAGGAGTCCAGTCCACAACGTATACTGGAGAGATGTTTCTAGTGACCAGAGAAAGTAAGTCCTTAACCTTTTGTAATAGGTTAGGTACATCATCAGGAAATCTCAGGTTTGGGTGTAGATTTTGTAGTTGTTGTTCCATTTCTGGGGTTACTTGTTCTTTCCCTTGCTGTTGGTTAACAGCTCTCATTCTGAATAATCTCTGCATAACATTTTTAAACAAGAGAACCGTCCCAATTGGGTATGTTAATGTTAGCAAAGAATTTATTCTTGACATACAAGCTTGTTTCAACACCACATGAATCAATATCTTAACAACAAATAAAAACAAACAAAAATAAATCAAAAATTCCTAATCAAAAATCAAGTTTCAAAAACAAAATGTGAATCACAAATGGAAATACGCAATGAGCTAAGTATATATAATCCAATTCAATCACATTGTGTATAATCCAACTTCTAATCATCATCACAATTTATACTCGATTCATGATAATTACAAAAAATTATCAAATTTAGACGAAAATAAAAATCACACAATCAATCAATCAAATTTAAATTCAAAGCTTCTACTACTATCAAAACATCTAAAAACATCTAATTAGACCCAAAATAACACAATTTAATAGCAATTATTCAATTTCCCCAATTTACATAAACCCTAATTTTTCAATAATCCATTTAAACATCAAATTCTTATGCTAATCGGGTTTAACATCACACTAACAACATAGATATAGCATTAATCAAACAAAATTCAACAATATCATGCATTAATTCGGATTAAGACTAAACCAATAAATAATGAAAAATTTGAAAAGCAAGTGGTAAAAAACGGGTTTAGGACCCTTACCAATCTCGACATGTTGAAAGGTAGATGAATTGGAGGAGATTGATGGTGTTAATTTAGTGTTTGGGTGTGATTTTGGTGATTTTTGGGGTTAGCCTTCATCCACAGAGAGCAAAAACAAAAATAAGAGTGTGGAGGAGAAGTGCAGGTCGATTGATATGGATTTCTGTATTTGAACCTACGCGTTTCACGTGGTGTTACGCGTTTCGCGTAGTTTTTGATTGTACGCGTTTCGTGTGGTGTACCACACGGTTCGCGTAAGTGTTAGCCCCCACTTTTTTTTAACTTTATAATCAATTAAAACTTTAAAATTTCTTTTATAAATTTATATGTGTTGCTACGGAAATTTCGGTTGTTATACCTAGTCTTAATCCGTTTATAAATTTTAAAAATTAATTTATAAAATTTAATAATTTAAAAGTTAAAGTTTTTAATATTTTATGAAAATAAAAATAAAAACAAAAACATTCTTATTTATTTATTTAAATTTTTTTTTATAATATTTTATGAATTTTAAAAATTATTTTATTATATATATATATATATATATATATATATATATATATATATATATATATATATATATATATATATATATATATATATATATATATATATATATATATATATATATATATTTTCTCAACTTTATAAGTACTTAAATTTCAAAATATCAATTTTAAATTTATATTTGATGTAACGGAAATTTCGGTTGGTATACCTAGTCTTTATCCGTTTATAAATTTTTAATTTCAATTTATAATTTAATACTTCAAAAGTTAACGTTTTAATATTTTTCAAAAACAATTTGAAAATAAAACACTCTAATTTTTTTATTTTTTTTAAATTTTATAAAAGAAAATTAATATTTAGAATTAAAAACAAGTACATGAAAAATAAAAATTAAATGAATTTAAAATACACTCTATATTTTTTTTATATATACTTTTAAACCAACTAATTTTCAAACTTAAAACTTTGTTTTCTATCAACTACGTAGAGACAATCTCAGTTGTTACACCTATCATTACCCACGACAAAGGTTTATAAGTTATATATCTTTACGGTTATTGATAAAAAGTATATTTTTAGTAGTTTTAATTTTTCTTATGTTTTTGGTGGTTTACCATTTAAAAGATATATTATGAATCCAACAATAAATTTCGTGCAATTTGAAGAACGACAATTCAGTTATTATACTTAGCATTATCGTTTTCAATGAAAACAGGTTAAACTCAAGGTTTATCAATTTTAAATGGTAGACCCTTTTTAATAACATCACAACAAACAAATACAAACTAAAACACACCAAAACATAAACACACAAAAATTCAAAAATACAAAAATGCGCAAAAATACAAAAAAAATGCACAAAAACACAATTGGCGAGAAAAAGACTTAGATTGTGAAACCGCGTTGACTCGCCTCGTAGTGGAGTCGCATCATTTTGCCTCCCATGGATTCGTAGGCATAACCTCGTTGGTTTAAGAGGTTTTCCTTTGAACATTTAAAAGGCCCTTTTCGGCATAAGGTTACGTACTCGAAATTAGAGTCCGTCTGGTTCTTTTGACAATTTCCATAATGAGCTGGTTTTCCACATTTTACACATTTTCCCAAATGACGTGCTCGACGTTTCTTAGCTGATTTTGATTTTCCTTTGGCATAATTTTTCTCGTTAAGTTCTTGCCTTAACTCTTTACTCGCCTGATCGCATCTTCTCTTTATATCTAACACCACATCTCTCGGTAAAATTTTATCGCACATTAAAAAGAAGTGGTTGTAGACATATTGATTGCGCATCTTGAAAATAAATAAAAACGAAAACGAAAAAAAGAAAATAAAAAGGTAGAATGGAGGGAGAAGACTAGTTCTTTAGTGTCTGCTAGGGAAAGACCAAACAAACCCCACTCTTAAAGATGAAAATAAAGTTTGAGAATGGAGTTAACGAGCTTTAAAGTTACCCTGAATTTACTTGTCCTTAGGGTAGAATGTGATCTCGTCTCTTTCCGTAGTATTGATTCCTTCAAAGTATAATTTGAGTCGATGACTGTTCACTTTGAAAGTTCCACCGTCTTTGCTATATAATTCTGCATATCCAGAGGGAAAAACTTGTTTTATTATATATGGTCCAGTCCATCGGGATCTAAGTTTCCCAGGTGAAAACTTAAAACGTGATTGGAATACTAATACTTTATCCCCTTGTTCAAATTCTTTCTTTTCTTTTAACCGTGCATCGTGCCATCTTTTAGTTTTCTCCTTGTATGTTTTAGAGTTTTCATACGTTTGTAGTCTTAATTCATCTAATTCATTCAGTTGCAAGAATCGGTTTTCTCCGGATTTTACAAGGTCGGTATTACATTCTCTCAGAGCCCAGTATGCCTTGTGTTCAACTTCGACAGGTAGATGACATGCCTTACCGTAAATCAATCGGAAAGGTGTAGTACCGATGGGCGTTTTGAACGCAGTTCTAAATGCCCAAAGCGCATCATCTAGCTTTCGATGCCAGATTTTTGGATTATTTTTAACCGTTCTTTCTAAAATTCGTTTAAGACCTCTGTTCGTGTTTTCAACTTGACCACTCGTTTGAGGGTGGTAAGAAGTTGAAAAACGATGATTAACTCCGTACTTTTTAAGAACTTTCTCCAGTAGTTGATTTGTAAAATGAGTTCCACGATCACTGATTAATGCTTTTGGAATCCCAAAACGCGAGAAAAGATTTTTAAGAAAGCTGACAACAACTCGAGCATCGTTAGTGGGTAGGGCTTTTGCTTCAGCCCATTTAGAAACGTAATCGACTGCCACGAGAATGTATTTGCATTTGTTAGAAACGGGAAATGGACCCATGAAGTCAATACCCCAAATGTCGAATACTTCGCATACTAAGATGCTTTGTTGTGGCATTTCGTCTCTCTTGGAGATATTTCCAGATCTTTGACAAGAATCACAAGTTTTTACCATATTGTATGCATCTTTAAAAATTGTAGGCCAGTAAAAACCTGAGTCAAAAACCTTTTTGGCTGTATAGCTTGGTCCGAAATGTCCACCAGCCGGTCCTTCATGACAGTGCTCTAGAATTTGTTGCGCTTCTTTGCCGTATACACATCGACGTATAACTTGGTTAGCCCCTATACGAAAGAGATTAGGGCTTTCCCAAAAGTAAAACTTCAGATCAGCAAAGAATTTCTTCTTTTGCTGATAAGTTTGATTTTTAACAAGAATTCCTGCGGCTAGATAATTAGCATAGCCCGCAAACCATGGAATTTCTTCTTCTATTTCAATTCGCATAAGGAACTCGTCCGGGAAAGTATCGTGAATAACAGATTCGTCGAGTGTTTCTAAGTTAGGATTTTCAAGACGGGATAAGTGATCTGCAGCGAGATTTTCAGCTCCTTTTTTTATCTTTAATTTCAATGTCAAATTCTTGTAGGAGAAGAATCCAAAGAATTAGTCTAGGTTTAGCATCTTGCTTTTTGAATAAGTACTTTAGGGCTGAATGATCGGTATAAACAATTGTTTTAGATAACACTAAGTAAGATCTAAACTTATCGAAAGAAAAAACTACTGCAAGGAGCTCCTTCTCAGTAGTCGTGTAATTCAACTGAGCTCCTGTAAGTGTTTTACTTGCGTAGTAAATTGGTTGAAATTTGTTATCTTGACGTTGACCTAACACGGCTCCCATCGCGAAATCACTAGCATTACACATTAGTTCGAAAGGTTTGGACCAGTCGGGTGATACCATAATGGGTGCATTCGTAAGTTTATTTTTTAGAATGGAGAAAGCTTGTAAGCATTCGTCATTGAAGTCGAATATACTGTCTTTCTCGAGAAGCTTAGTCATGGGTCGAGCGATTTTAGAAAAATCCTTTATGAATCGTCGATAGAATCCCGCATGACCTAAGAAACTACGAATTCCTTTAACGTTAGTTGGAGGAGGAAGCTTTGAGATTACATCGATCTTAGCTTTGTCTACTTCCATTCCATCTCGAGAAATCTTGTGTCCTAAAACAATGCCTTCCTTCACCATGAAGTGGCATTTTTCCCAATTTAAAACAAGATTTGATTCCTCACAACGAATTAACATTCGCTCGAGGTTGGAAAGGCATGAATCGAAGGAGTCTCCAAAAACAGAGAAATCGTCCATAAAGACTTCCATACTTCCTTCTATCATGTCATGAAATATTTCCATCATACACCTTTGAAAAGTTCCTGGCGCGTTGCAAAATTCGAACGGCATTCGTCGATATGCGAATGTACCAAATGGACAAGTAAATGTTGTCTTGTCTTGGTCTTTTGGATCAATGGGAATTTGAAAATAACTGGAGAATCCATCAAGGAAACAATAGTATTCTTTTCCCGCTAAACGTTCTAGCATTTAATCAATATAAGGAAGTGGGAAATGATCTTTCCTTGTGGCGTCGTTTAAACGATGGTAGTCTATACAGACTCTCCAGCCAGTGACTGTTCTTGTAGTAACAGGTTCATTATCATCATTAAGAACGATAGTTGTACCTCCTTTCTTGGGTACTACTTGTACAGGACTAACCCATGGGCTATCGGATATAGGGTATATTAACCCGGCATCAAGTAACTTGATAACCTCCTTCTTGACAACTTCTTTCATGTTAGGGTTTAACCTTCGTTGTCTTTGTACTGCGGGTTTAAAATCTTCTTCCATCAGAATCTTATGAGTACAATAAGCGGGGTTAATCCCTGGAATATCAGTTGTTTTCCAAGCAATTGCTTTCTTATGAGTTTTTAGAACGGACATTAACCTACTCTTTTCGTTATCGGAAAGTTTTGATGAAATAATAACAGGTAATTGTGATGTACCTTGGAGAAAAGCATACTCCAAATGTTCTGGGAGTTCTTTAAGCTCCAAGGTTGGCGGTTCTTCCAAGGAAGATTTTATTCGGAACCTGTTACCATCGGTAATTTCTTCAAAGGGTTCATCTTCTTTGGGAGTTTCTTGCTCACAATAATCTTCATCGATTACTACTTTCAATAATTCGTCAAGTTCAAATTCTACATCGAATTCATCACCTTCACTCACTGAGGTGAAGTTCAAGGTGTCGACATTTAGTAATTCTTGTAATTCTTTTTCGACACAACAATCAACAATATCTACCTTATAACATTCGTTATCGGAAGAGATAGGTTGTTTCATAGCTTTATCTATGTTTAGGGTAACTCTATCTTCCCCTACACCTAAACTAAGCTTTTTGTCTTTAACACGCACAATTGCGTCAGCGGTATTTAAAAATGGTCGCCCTAGAATTAGAGGAACCTTGCTATCTTCTTCCATTTCGAGGACAACGAAGTCGGCAGGAAAGATTAAATGATTGACTTTAACTGGTAGGTTTTCGGCAATACCAATAGGATAGTTAAAAGTTCTATCTGCTAGGCGTATACACATCCTAGTTGGTTTTAGATCGCCTAGGTTTAATTTTAAGTATAAGGAGTGTGGCATAAGATTGATACTTGCGCCTAAGTCAGCTAATGCATCGTACATTACTGAATCTCCCATCAGACACGGAATAATGAAACTACCAGGATCTCCGAGTTTCGGTGGCATCTTTTGCTTTTGTAAAATTGCTGTGCATTCCTCATTGAGGAATGTGGTTGAAACTTCTTCATATTTACCTTTATCGGCTATGAGATCCTTAATAAACCTTCCATAATTTGGCATACCCCTAAGAACTTTCGCGAGTGGCATGTTAATGCTAATTTGTTTGATCATATCTGCAAATTTTTGATATTGGCTCGCGAGTTTGTCTTTCTTTAATGCTTTCGGGTATGGAATAGGTGCTTTGTGCACCTTCAATGGTGGTTCTTCAATTTTCTTTGATATGATCTCAGGTGGATCATCTTTTTCTTGTTCTTTCCCAACATGTTCATCTATATCAACAGGTTCTTGTAAACTAGAAGAAGATAAAGGAACTTCTGAGGTCTTACTAGTTTCTGGGTTAACAGTTAAACCACTTCTAGTAGTTATAGCATTTACATGCTCATTCCTTGTTTGATTGTTGTTGGGATTCACTTGAGTATTTGAGGGGAGAGCCCCTGGTGGCCTCTCTGATAGTAACTGTGAGATCCTTCCAACATCTCTTTCTAAATTCTGAATCGTAGCTTGTTGATTTCGAATTTGTTGAGTTTGAATCTCCGCAGTTTGCTCGTGCTTAACCATAAAATCTCTTAAGAGATCTTCTAAACCGGATTTCTTCTCGGGTTGTGGTTGTATAAGTGCTTGTGGTTGTGGTTGATTGTGTTGGAAATTATTTTGATAAATTCGTTGAGGTTGATTTCGGTTGTTTAGGTTATTGTAACCTGGTGGTGGATTTCTTTGATTTTGATTTTGATTTTGATTTTGATTTTGGAAATTTCGGTTATTTTGGTAAACCGGATTTCCTCCTTGAAAGTTATTATTATTTAAACCTGAAGGTCCTCCTGTTTGGTAGTTGTTAATTGGAGGATATTTTCGGTTATTTGCTTCTATCGCTGGAAAATCGTTGAAATTCATTTCACCTTTTCGCAAGTAACCTAGGAAATTTGCTTGCTCTTCCATCGTTGTTTTATCACAATCTCTAGTAAGATGGGGGCCTTGGCACATTTCACATCCTACCCTGATAACATGCATTTCCTTGGTTACTTTCTCAATTTGTCTTGCTTGATTTTCCATTTGTACTTTTAAAGAAGCAATTTCATCGTTGCTTTCGATATTAGCAACGGTTGATGATCTAGAGAATTCTATCTCTTGATGCCAATTATGGGAATGTGCTGCTATATCGGAAATGATTGTGTGAGCGTCTTCTGGTGTTTTCTTCATTATCGAACCACCGGCTGCAACATCGATATCTTTTCTAGTAGAAACATTTACTCCTTTATAAAATATTTGAACTTTTTGGAATGTATTTAACCCGTGTTGAGGACATACCCTAAGCATTTTGTTGAATCGGGTCCAAGCTTCATAAAGGGTTTCGTTTAGTTTTTGTTTGAAATGATTTATATCACTTTGCAATTTTGATGCTTTTGAAGCAGGGAAGAATTCTGACAAAAATTTGTCCATCATGTCATTCCAGTTTTCGATATAACCTTCTGGTAATGAGTCTAGCCAATCTCTTGCATCATCCTTTAAGGACCAAGGAAAGATTTTCAAACATGCGACTTCATCGGAGACATCCTTAATTTTGAATAGTTTGCAAATGCTTACAAAATTACGAAGATGCTCGTTAGCATCCTCATTTGGAGCTCCACCGAATTGGCATGTATTAGTCACCATGTGAAGGAATTGACCTTTTATTTCAAAGCCGTCAGTCATCATAGGTTGGATGATTGCGTGGCCTTGACCTGTTCTTGTCGCCTTCATTAATGCTTCCATCGTTTGATTTGTAACAGCCATATCTGGTTCTATGATTTGTTGAATATCTGGTTCAGAGTTAGAATCTAATGAAAGTGATTCTAAATCCTCAGCGAGAGATTCTACTTCTTGAGCTCTTAAGCGTTCGTGAAATTCTCTTTCGGGTTAAGGATATGAAGAAGTTAATTCAGTGTTGGAGGAACGTAAATTCATGCATTAATTTCTATCATAACATTAAAAGCTTTTCTAGGAATGAATTCCTATAAAAGGATCGAATAACCTAAAGTCTATTAAAATCTTTTAAACGTAACTGATTCCCCGGCAGCGGCGCCAAAAAGTTGATGCGTTGAAACAGTACCTTTATTTATGAACGGATTTGAGTTATTTTGTTACACGAATTGATTTATTGTATATGTGGTATTTTAATGATTTTAGGTTGATTTCACACATATAGGCAACTAGTCCTATCCGCGTAGTTTAGTTTGTCGGTAAATCCGGTTCATTCCACAGGGAGACAGTGTTCAATGGTTTTTAATAGTCTTTGAAGTTAAACTTATTTTAAGGGAGTTTTGGATTAGGAATTGATAATACTACATAATAATAATAAAATATAACTTAATCCTAATTTAATTGAACTACTTATTAATTTATACGAATACACTAATTATAATTATTAATTTAGAAGTGAATTAGTTGAAATCATACTAATAAGTTTATTACTAAATGCTAATTAATAAAATGATAACTTTTTAATAAAACTAATTGTTTAGAATTTTGTTTTGAGCAATTATAATATAATTTTATTTAAATTAACTAAATAACATATTTTAACTAAATTAATATAAATTAATAGGAATTATAATATTTAACTAGTTATAAACTAATTACCAAATATAAATTAATACTAATTATAAACTAACAATTTAAATATAATAATAAAATAATTAAACCCTAAATTTTAACCTAATTCGTACAGTACCCATATTATACTTACGCGTTTCGCGTAGTATAATACGCGTTTCGCGTATGGTTTGAAATGTACGCGTATCGTGTAGTTTTATACGCGATCCGCGTATGATATGGTTGATGTGACAAAACAGTGACGAACAAACTGAGTTATAAAGTTGTGTAATTATTTTCTTTTTAGTTTTACTGAATAAATATACATGAATAATAAAAATAATAATTAACAATAAATAAAATGGGAGTGTTTACTTAAATGTGTCACCTCTAGGTCAATGGATTGTTTTATACGAGATCCGCGTATGATATAACCAATATTTTAGGAACCATTTATCACATGTTTCTATGAAGTATTGCAGATATCATCGCTTTGGAATGTATAAACCTGAATATCTCGTTAAGGAAGTAAAGTCTTCTAAAATGACACACTTGCTAACTTATGTTAGAAGATGTAGTCCAGAACAGCTGTAGGTTGACGAAAAATCTTGAAAAGTCATCTCTATCATCGGCTGGAAATCCACCTCACCTCAGCATCAAACAGGGTTTTTGGTGGTCAGACTTATCCTAACCATGAGATGGATCTGTCTCGTACAATGGGGGGGCACATTGCAAATTAGCTTTTAAGACTAATGAATCTAATCCCCAGATGGATGATCTCCGTAAAGATCAACCGCATCTCTGTTTGACCGCGGTCAACATACATATGCCATAACAAATTGAGGTGTGCAAACTCATGGTTCACCGATGATATTTGGACACGATATAATTCTATCCTAAACTTGTGCTATTTTATGAATTATATTGTGTAAAACCATTTTTAGGACATTCGGTTTCAAGTTCCATGATACTTCAATTATGGGGGCGGATAGCTTGCTAATCGCCGACTGACCCAACCCAGTTTTGACCTTCGCCAAAACCCAAATCATAACGGTTTCCCTTTTTACAATTTCATTATTATATGACTCGTGATATTACCCAAACCACCGAACCTTACTTTTTAATTTAGTGTTAGTAAATTAATTATAAGTTCATCTAGTTTCTAGGAACGTAAAATCTTTTATCGTGTAGTTTTATACGCGATCCGCGTATGATATGGTTGATGTGACAAAACAGTGACGAACAAACTGAGTTATAAAGTTGTGTAATTATTTTATTTTTAGTTTTACTGAATAAATATACGTGAATAATAAAAATAATAATTAACAATAAATAAAATGGGAGTGTTTACTTAAATGTGTCACCTCTAGGTCCATGGATTGTTTTAAGTTTTAAGCTCGTATTAAAATGTTTAGTGTAAAACTTATATTTTCCTTTCGAATAAATAATAAGTTTTGACTAACTAAATTAAATCTAATTTTCATTGGATTATATTTAGATAGTTACTAGTCCTTAAGTAATTAAATTGAGACCCAACCCAGTTTTGACCTTCGCCAAAACCCAAATCATAACGGTTTCCCTTTTTACAATTTCATTATTATATGACTCGTGTTATTACCCAAACCACCGAACCTTACTTTTTAATTTAGTGTTAGTAAATTAGTTATAAGTTCGTCTATATCACTTTTAATGTTGAAGCTTAACTTATATAAATAAAAATAACTTTCGTTATTTTAATCTAACAAATTAAGTGACAAGGGTTAAACATCCAAACACATAATAATGGTTCTTTCAATTAGGCTCAATATTAAAAATACTAAAGTTACATTTTAATTTTTACAAATGATAACAATCCATTTCACTAGGGGCTCTACATCTAGGCAAACACTAGGGAAATTTAGCTACTCATTAAACTAAGGGAAACATAAAAATATAAATATACAAACATAATAATAATGATAAAAACTGATAACGATAATTTTAACAGAATATACTTACTAAAAGTTCTTCACTTTCATTAACTTCAATGGTAGAAAATTACAATAATAACACCCCTTTAGCGCGTACAATAATACCCTTAATCACGAACAATACACCCTTAATATTTGAAACTATCCTAAATATTGAACCTTGAAACTGAAAACTGAATGATACGGAGTACTAAAAATAAATGACAGTAACTAATGATTTTTTTTGTGATGTAGTCTTCTTGCAAAATATATGTGTCTGCCTTCTCTGTATATGTGTACTCCCTATTATAAGTTGATGATGTAGTAGGTGGAATGATTGTATCCTTGCTTTCTTGCTGTACCACTAAAAAAGAATCCATATAAAATACAAAAGCCACCGTCCCATACACATTTGAATCTGAATCTGGTCAAGATATTACGCGTTTCGCGTAGGAGTCCACACGATCCACGTAAGAGTTAAATACTACGCGTTTCGCGTAGGTCTTCACACGATTCACGTAAGAACAGCCGACAGTTTTCTTTGTTTTTATTTTATGTTTTGTTCTCTTTTGATCCCGCGTTGACGTTTATCGATTTGGACCTTTTCATTTGAACTCTTTTTTTCTTCGCTCATCTTGAACTTGCGTTTGGGTAAACGTTATCTTGATATGTAATTGGTTTAAATCCATCGTTTATTGTTGTTTTATCGTCGTTTCTTCAAACAGCATGCTCGCGTTAACTTTTGTTGTTTTCTCGTGATTTATACATTTGAATGTCTTAGTAAACAGTAAAAACCTATGAAATATAAATGATATTGCGTCGAATAATATGTATGTTTAAAGCAATATCAAAATACCCCACACTTGAACGTTGCTTGTCCTCAAGCAATTACATCTTCTAAATAGAATCGGAACATTACATATTTTTCTTTATCGAACATTAAATCACACAACACACGCTACACGAAATGAAACACACGCTATATGGAATAAGTTGGAAACACTACACAATTTTTATTGAATCACACGCACACCACACGAAATGAAATTCTGACAACAGAAACAAAGTTGAAACTCGTGATTAAGGTTTAAAAATTTGGATCCTTAGGGAAAATTGGACCTTATGAAAACGTTTTAAGATTTTATAAAATTGCATGCTAGTTTTTACACTTGACACGTTTTCTGGTTTTAACCTCAAATTCCGGTTGAGGGTAACTGAAAACCAAAGTCTCAGTCGGTGATTAGCAAGCTATCCGCCCCCATAATTGAAGTATCATGGAACTTGAAACCGAATGTCCTAAAAATGATTTTACACAATATAATTCATAAAATAGCACAAGTTTTAGAATAAAATTATATCGTGTCCAAATATCATCGGTGAACCATGAGTTTGCACACCTCAATTTGTTATGGCATATGTATGTTGACCGCGGTCAAACATAGATGCGATTGATCTTTACGGAGATCATCCATCTGGGGATTAGATTCATTAGTCTTAAAAGGTAATTTGCAATGTGCCCCCCCCCCCATTGTACGAGACAGATCCATCTCATGGTTAGGATAATTCTGACCACCAAAAACCCTGTTTGATGCTGAGGTGAGGTGGATTTCCAGCCGATGATAGAGATGACTTTTCAAGATTTTTCGTCAACCTACAGCTGTTCTGGACTACATCTTCTAACATAAGTTAGCAAGTGTGTCATTTTAGAAGACTTTACTTCCTTAACGAGATATTCAGGTTTATACATTCCAAAGCGATGATATCTGCAATACTTCATAGAAAATGTGATAAATAGTTCTAAACATATAGAGTTTATAAATTCTGTTTATACTTGGTTTTCTTTTATATATTTCAATCAAATAAACTTATGTATTTTTAATGTATGGAGACAATAATTTCGGTTTTTGACACCTAATCTTTAATTGCTCGTAATTACCTTAAAAATTGATTAGTTATATTTATTTAAAAATTGTAAAAAATTTTCATAAAAACCACTAAATTATAAGTTCTCGAGAATTTATATATTCCCACCCCACACTTAAGATTATGTAATGCCCTCATTACATAAAATCAGATTAAATATATAAATTTGAGAGGACAAAAAGTGTACAGTATATAGAACTTCCTTTGTTAAGTAATTGGACATTGTAAAATGCTTATCGTATGAACATATCCAATCCGTTTTATCACAATAATACTTTCGTGTTTCGCTATGTCGAATCTCATCATCGTAAGTACCTGTCAACAAATATGTCAATCACAAATGAGATGGGGTTGTACTTTAGTAGTACAAAAATTTTACCCCACACTAAAGTTTTTGTAAAGATAAATAAAGATAAGAATAAATTAACACACCATAAAAATCATTTTATACAAACAAATACAAAATAAATAATTCTAAAAATAAAAAGAAAAAATAGAAAAATGACCATGCAGGGCCTCCCTGATCTTCCTGTTCTCGCTCCTGTTGCTGCCGTTGTTCGTTTAGGCGTTGTTCCTCGTAAAAACGCCTATAGGCTTCCTGACTCGAGGCTAGGGCAGCGTTGGGATCATAAGGTGGAGGTAGAGGGTCACCGTGTTCTTGCCACTGGGGGTATGATGGAAAAGCTGAGGGTGCGTAATGTTGTAGGTTAGCAGCGTATAAATAAGCCTGATGATGCGCCCACTCTAACTGTGCTCCCTGGCCCCTCTGATCGTAGCGGATGTTTTCTAACATATTATCCTGGGCCAGTTAGGTATGCCTAATATCCCCTATTTGCCTAGACAAACTAGTGTATTGTTCTTCTGATCTCCGTCCCCAATTATCATACGAGTTCCTTAAATCTAAACTCAATGAATTAAATGAATTTTGTAGCATATCGAAATCAGAAACACCTACATTAGACGTACTAGCCTCATCTGGCTGTCTTCGTCTCCTCCTAGTTTCCCTAGCGGGTTCCTCATCCTCCTCCATAGGAGCGTGAGCGACTACTTCTTGCCGTCTCAAACTAATTACCCCACCCCTCACTTGTATGGCCTTAGCCTTCCTATACACGTCCAATCCTAAAGTTTTAACAGCTTGATTTACCGGTTGGATTGGAGGTTCTGATTCATTCGGGTCGAGTCCGAACCAGCTTCCTAGACACGTGATATAGTGACCCCCCGACATGTCACTCGTCCCTCGAGCACCCTTACCAACATGGGCCAAAAAGTAAGCAACTCCATAGGGTATACTAATAAATGTATCCCTATCTCTGATCGCATCCAAGTACCAAAGGTCAATATAATTAATTTTATCTGTATTAGTAAACGACCTTTGGTTTATTGTGTTCGCTATAAACTTATGAATTATTCTAAAGCGAACATCAGTGATCTTTAGATAAGATTCCTGGTCTGGCTCATAAGTATTTCTATTAGTGAAAGATCGCCAGACTAAACCAGAATCATAGTTACCTGTATATCTAGCCCCTGTAAAAATATATTCCCTAAAACCGGGAGCTATCATCTCGTCAACGGTGTAAATCCCTAATGCGGTAGTCACGTCGCTTAGGGACATTGCTCTATCTACCCCACCCAGCCTAAATTGTAGAAAATTAATATCATCGATATTTTCTGGGTGTAAACTTATTCTAACAGTAGAGTAGAACTCTAAACACCATTCTCTGTATACATGGCTATTTAAACTAAACAATCTCTCAAAATCATTAAAAACAAAAGTCATTCCAAATTCATTTGTAAAACTTTGGTTTAAAATTCCCTTTATTTGCACATCTAAATTGACTGGTGGTCCTAAAGGAGCCCAGTCCACAACGTATACTGGAGAGATGTTTCTAGTGACCAGAGAAAGTAAGTCCTTAACCTTTTGTAATCGATTAGGTACATCATCAGGAAATCTCAGGTTTGGGTGTAGATTCTGTAGTTGTTGTTCCATTTCTGGGGTTACTTGTTCTTCCCCTTGCTGTTGGTTAACAGCTCTCATTCTAAATAATCCCTGCATAACATTTTTAAACAAGAGAACCGTCCCAATTGGGTATGTTAATATTAGCAAAGAATTTATTCTTGACATACAAGCTTGTTTCAACACCACATGAATCAATATCTTAACAACAAATAAAAACAAACAAAAATAAATCAAAAATTCCTAATCAAAAATCAAGTTTCAAAAACAAAATGTGAATCACAAATGGAAATACGCAATGAGCTAAGTATATATAATCTAATTCAATCACATTGTATATAATCCAACTTCTAATCATCATCACAATTTATACTCGATTCATGATAATTACAAAAAATTATCAAATTTAGACGAAAATAAAAATCACACAATCAATCAATCAAATTTAAATTCAAAGCTTCTACTACTATCAAAACATCTAAAAACATCTAATTAGACCCAAAATAACACAATTTAATAGCAATTCTTTAATTTCCCCAATTTACATAAACCCTAATTTTTCAATAATCCATTTAAACATCAAATTCTTATGCTAATCGGGTTTAACATCACACTAACAACATAGATATAGCATTAATCAAACAAAATTCAACAATATCATGCATTAATTCGGATTAAGACTAAACCAATAAATAATGAAAATTTTGAAAAGCAAGTGGTAAAAAACGGGTTTAGGACCCTTACCAATCTCGGCATGTTGAAAGGTAGATGAATTGGAGGAGATTGATGGTGTTAATTTAGTGTTTGGGTGTGATTTTGGTGATTTTTGGGGTTAGCCTTCGTCCACAAAGAGCAAAAACAAAAATAAGAGTGTGGAGGAGAAGTGCAGGTCGATTGATATGGATTTCTGTATTTGAACCTACGCGTTTCACGTGGTGTTACGCGTTTTGCGTAGTTTTTGATTGTACGCGTTTCGTGTGGTGTACCACACGGTTCGCGTAAGTGTTAGCCCCCCCTTTTTTTTTAACTTTATAATCAATTAAAACTTTAAAATTTCTTTTATAAATTTATATGTGTTGCTACGGAAATTTCGGTTGTTATACCTAGTCTTAATCCGTTTATAAATTTTAAAAATTAATTTATAAAATTTAATAATTTAAAAGTTAAAGTTTTTAATATTTTATGAAAATAAAAATAAAAACAAAAACATTCTTATTTATTTATTTAAATTTTTTTTTATAATATTTTATGAATTTTATAAATTATTTTATTATATATATATATATATATATATATATATATATATATATATATACACATATATATATATATATATATTTTCTCAACTTTATAAGTACTTAAATTTCAAAATATCAATTTTAAATTTATATTTGATGTAACGAAAATTTCGGTTGGTATACCTAGTCTTTATCCGTTTATAAATTTTTAATTTCAATTTATAATTTAATACTTCAAAAGTTAACGTTTTAATATTTTTCAAAAACAATTTGAAAATAAAACACTCTAATTTTTTTATTTTTTTTAAATTTTATAAAAGAAAATTAATATTTAGAATTAAAAACAAGTACATAAAAAATAAAAATTAAATGAATTTAAAATACACTCTATATTTTTTTATATATACTTTTAAACCAACTAATTTTCAAACTTAAAACTTTGTTTTCTATCAACTAGGTAGAGACAATCTCGGTTGTTACACCTATCATTACCCACGACAAAGGTTTATAAGTTATATATCTTTACGGTTATTGATAAAAAGTATATTTTTAGTAGTTTTAATTTTTCTTCTGTTTTTAGTGGTTTACCATTTAAAAGATATATTATGAATCCAACAATAAATTTCGTGCAATTTGAAGAACGACAATTCAGTTATTACACTTAGCATTATCGTTTTCAATGAAAACAGGTTAAACTCAAGGTTTATCAATTTTAAATGGTAGACCCTTTTTAATAACATCACAACAAACAAATACAAACTAAAACACACCAAAACATAAACACACAAAAATTCAAAAATACAAAAATGCGCAAAAATACAAAAAAAATGCACAAAAACACAATTGGCGAGAAAAAGACTTAGATTGTGAAACCGCGTTGACTCGCCTCGTAGTGGAGTCGCATCATTTCGCCTCCCATGGCTTCGTAGGCATAACCTCGTTGGTTTAAGAGGTTTTCCTTTGAACATTTAAAAGGCCCTTTTCGGCATAAGGTTACGTACTCGAAATTAGAGTCCGTCTGGTTCTTTGGACAATTTCCATAATGAGCTGGTTTTCCACATTTTACACATTTTCCCAAATGATGTGCTCGACGTTTCTTAGCTAATTTTGATTTTCCTTTGGCATAATTTTTCTCGTTAAGTTCTTGCCTTAACTCTTTACTCGCCTGATCGCATCTTCTCTTTATATCTAACACCACATCTCTCGGTAAAATTTTATCGCACATTAAAAAGAAGTGGTTGTAGACATATTGATTGCGCATCTTGAAAATAAATAAAAACGAAAACGAAAAAAAGAAAATAAAAAGGTAGAATGGAGGGAGAAGACTAGTTCTTTAGTGTCTGCTAGGGAAAGACCAAACAAACCCCACCCTTAAAGATGAAAATAAAGTTTGAGAATGGAGTTAACGAGCTTTAAAGTTACCCTGAATTTACTTGTCCTTAGGGTAGAATGTGATCTCGTCTCTTTCCGTAGTATTGATTCCTTCAAAGTATAATTTGAGTCGATGACCGTTCACTTTGAAAGTTCCACCGTCTTTGCTATTTAATTCTGCATATCCAGAGGGAAAAACTTGTTTTATTATATATGGTCCAGTCCATCGGGATCTAAGTTTCCCAGGTGAAAACTTAAAACGTGATTGGAATACTAATACTTTATCCCCTTGTTCAAATTCTTTCTTTTCTTTTAACCGTGCATCGTGCCATCTTTTAGTTTTCTCCTTGTATGTTTTAGAGTTTTCATACGCTTGTAGTCTTAATTCATCTAATTCATTCATTTGCAAGAATCGGTTTTCTCCGGCTTTTACAAGGTCGGTATTTGATGTTATGCGAGGTGTATATTAAATAGTTATTAATTTTAGCAAGAAATACTATTAAATACGATACAATCTTACACAAGATATTTATTTATTTATAGAATGGATATACTTAAACCTTGCTACAACACTTATAGGCAGTGTACCTAATCGTACAGTAGTGTAGTTTTTAGTAAGTCCGGTTCGTTCCACAGGGAAATCTTTAAACAAAGCTCAACGCTATATTAGTTTACTTTTATTAAAAATACAAATATACATATAAGTAATATTATTATTATAAAGGGGGGTTTTTACCGTTTAATGACCGGTTTGTCGATTTTAAGACTTTAGTCGCAGTTAAAACCTAATGTAAAATATAAAATAAATACAAGACTTAAATTAAAGCGTAAAGTAAATAACGATAATGAAATTGCGAATAATAAAAGTGCGATAAAATAAACTTACGATAATTAAAAAGTACGATAATTAAAAGTGCGATTAAATAACAATAAATAAAAGTGCGATAATTAGAAGTGCAATTAAATATAAAATAAAGGAAATTAAATATGAAATAAAAGAATTATGCTTATTTAAACTTCCGTAATCATGATGTTTGACGTGTTAATTTTAGTTTTATGCCCATGGGTTAATTGTCCTTTGTCCTGGATTATTTAATATGTCCGTCTGGTTTTTGTCCATAATAGTCCATCAGTCATAAATATAAAGTGCGAGTGTCCTCATCAAATTATTCTTATACCCGAAGTTAAATATTCCAACTAATTGGGGATTCGAATTGTAACAAGGTTTTAATACTTTGTTTAATGAATACACCAGGTTATCGACTGCGTGTAAACCAAGGTTTTACTACTTTGTTAACAATTACACCAATTACCCTTGAATGTAATTTCACCCCTGTTTTAATTATTCTAGTGGCTATTAATCCATTCCCGTGTCCGGTTAAATGAACGATTATTCGTACATATAAATACCCCGCCCATCGTGTCCGATCGAGTGTATATGGTAATTTATAGGGACGCCCAATTGTAAATCTTTATATTAACATTAACAAACTATCATTTAGTTAAACAAATATAAAGCCCATTAATAGCCCATAGTCTAATTTCCACAAGTGTCGTTCTTTTTTCCAAACCCCAATTATGGTACAAAGCCCAATTACCCAATTTTAGTAATTAGCCCAACATCATGATTACTTCGTTTTAAATAAGCATAATAATAACTTAGCTATGAGACATTAATGTAAAAAGGTTGAACATAACTTACAATGATTAAAAATAGCGTAGCGTTACACGGACAGAATTTCGACTTACACCCTTACAATATTCGCTAACATACCCTTATTATTAGAATTATAATTAAAATTAAAATATAAATTATAAATATAAATATAAATTTTACGTATGAATGAGGAAGAAAAAAGATGATGATTTTGATCAGAATTCGGTTGGCTTTATAGGCAGTTTTCAATTTTGGGGCTCCGCGACTCGCGGTGAATTTTGCCTTCAAACTCCGCAAGTCGCGGAGTTTGAAATTCCAGCTCATATCTTGGAGTCTTTCTCTGCCGACGGTTTTTATTTATAAATATAATATATATAATTAATATAATTAATTATATATTATATTATATTTATATACCTAGTTAACTTGTAATTTTTAGTCCGTTGCGTCGAGCGTTAAGAGTTGACTCTGGTCCCGGTTCCGGATTTTCGAACGTCCTTGCGTACAATTTTATATTTTGTACTTTGCGTTTTGAATCTTGTACTCTTGTAATTTCGAGACATTTCTTATCAATAATTGGAACCTTTTTGATTGTCTTTTGTACTTTTGAGCTTTTTGGTCGTTTGCGTCTTCAATTCGTCGAATCTGTCTTTTGTCTTCACCTTTTATTATTTAAACGAATATCACTTGTAAATAGAACAATTGCAACTAAAAGCTTGTCTTTCTTGAGGAATAATGCTATGAAATATATGTTCGTTTTTAGCATTATCAAATATTCCCACACTTGAGCGTTGCTTGTCCTCAAGCAATATTGTCTTGAAATACAAGAATCACTTCTTTATTCTTCACACTTTGTACATCAGTGATTTCTATACGGTGGTATAAACAATGGTAGTAACGATATGGTTTACAGTCCCACATGACTATAAAAATTTAGATCCATTAAGGAAATTGGATCTTTATGAAAACATTTGATCTTTTGAAATCTAGTTTTTACCCTAGATAAGTTTTCCGGAATAACCCTTTACCGGTGTTTGCAAAATATTTTTGTGGGTTTGGTGGGTTTCAGATTTGAAAATTTTAGCTCAAACTTGCGGTTTTGTGTCACCCACTTGCTAACCTTGTATTTGGAAAGCAACACGTCCAGTTTACTTGTCCCGTATATTACCTTTCGGTAAACTACCGTCCGGTTGTAAAGGAAAGCGTTGAACAAGCAACTGTTAAGGCAATGTCCCGTGACATGCTTTTGATTATGGTCTATAACGTGTCGGACGCAATTACTATCCTTGGTAGGAGCAATAGTAAAGCTCACCCTTATAATTTTTCGGTATGGCACAAGGTCCTGTCTTTGACCACTATGCAACCACCGTTCTTACTGTTGACACCCGATTTAGTTCAGGTGACCTAATGAATTCCAGGTGAATTCCTAGGATTTTACGTTCAATGGTAATGAACGCATTAAAAATACGGTTTTCAGAAAACAAATCGGTTTATAATTTTGATCAAAATATTTTCTCGTTCAAGCTCGAGTTTAGATATCATTGAATTCCATGAGTTTGAATTCTCAATCTTTAAGGTCAATCTCTAGGATTGAGTGATATCAGTCTTAAAAGCTGATTTTTAATCTTTAAGGAGATTATCCTTTCTGGGGATCTGATTCATTAGTCTTATCAAGCTAATTTGCACGGTGCCCCCCCCATTGTACGAGATAAATCCTTTTCATGGTTAGGATAAATCTGACCACTTGGCGACCCTGTTTAATGCTGAGGTCCGTGGATTTCCTGCTGATTTTAGTGATGACTTTTCTAGATTTTTCGTCAACCTACAGCTGGTCTGGACGACAACTTCATGACCTAAATCAAGAAGCGCGTGTCTTTTTCGGAAGACTTTACTTCCTTTTAATGATGGAATTGATTCATCGTGTAGATCCATCTCTTCTTTTCTTTCATCGGGTAAAACAGTTTAGTTTAGTCCAAAGCAAAAGTATTTTCAGTTATTTGTTACAGATATATGTGACATATGTTTAAGATAACTTGGTAAATTTTCCCACACTTGGCTTTTATTTTCCTTTTTATCGTCCTCTATTTCATTTTAAATGAATTTTAACATTTTAGTTTGTTTCTCAATTTATATCCTTTCCGAGGTAACAATAATTTCGGTGTTAAAACCTAGTTTTATCGTTCATAAATATGTATAACATGATTTTGAGTTCATTTAATTGAAAATTTTTTTTTTTTAAAAATTTTACTAGAATTGGGTAGTTAGTATATAAGACTAGGGCTGTTCTTTATTATCAGAGAGCACTAGATTCTAATACAACTACTGCTTTACTAGTTTTTTTAATGGTAACCAAGTGTTTAAGATAAAAATTTTAAAATCCGAAAGAATTTAACCCCTTCCCACACTTAAGATCTTGCAATGCCCTCATTTGCAAGAAATCAGTAACAATTTAAATTATTGAGGGTGATTAGTGTGAAAATGATTAAATTTTACCAAAGTTTCCAAATATATTGGCGTTTGTTTGCTGAATGATAAATGGTGCACATCATTTGTTCATTCCGTCTTGTTGTTATTTCACATATATTTTACATCTTGTCGTCAAAATTAGTTGCTTTTGCTGAACTTAATGCCAGTCTTTGAAAATGTGTTGTTTTACCCTGTTGTGTACATAAGATAAACTGCAAACATATATACATATTTTTGAAGTTTGGTATATTACCCCACATTCAAAAATTATTAAAATCTAAGAATAAAAGTTAGATAATTATAAAAATGATTACAATATTAACAAAAGTATTAAACGTATCAATAATTACAAATTACAAAAAAAAAAAATAATAAGTAAACTAAGGATGATATTGGTACCAATAGGGGTTCCAGGCATAACCATAAGTGCTATAGAATGCTTCGGCAGGGTCATACGTAGGATACGGTGGCTGCATCTCTATAGACCAAGGAGGGAAGATGGGTTTCGGTGTAGGAATATAGTTTCTACCTATATGTTGGCAATGAGCTATGATCTGGTTCTGATGAACTTGCCAATCTTCAAATGCTCTCTGTCTAGCATTTTCGTATTCCTGAGAAGCTATAAACCTATGCATTTCTTGCATATCATTCCCCCCTCCTACATTACCTTGCTGCTGGTTTCTCTCCACCTGTGGATGTCTACCATGGTATCGTACTGCGGCGTTATTTCGCCTCTTCAAAACTTTCGCACCATGGTATACATTTAAACCTATAGTATCGCGGGGTTCCGGCTCTTCTAGTAATAATCCCCCCCGACTTATATCCACACCGAGATATTCACCAATCAAAGTAATAAAAATACCACCTCCTATTATGCTATGTGGTCGCATCCCCCGAACCATAGCTGATAAATAATAACCCACACAATATGGTATACTTACAGCGCTTTGTGGGTCTCGAATACACATATGGTAAAACAAATCCTGTTCATTTACTTTTTCTTTGTTCTTACCCCTTTGTGTAATCGAATTAGCTAAAAACCTATGTATCACTCTTAATTCGGCTCTATCTATATCCAAATAAGAGTAATTTCCCCCTTTGAAACGGTGATGGCTTGTCATTTGACTCCACACACCGTGTGTATCAAAATTTTCATCTATCTTTCTACCGTTTAGTATCAATCCTCTACAATCGGCAGACGCTAACTCCTCAGGCGTATATATACGTAAAGCCTGAGCCATGTCCAGTAAAGACATGTGGCGCATCGAACCGCCTAACAAAAATCTAATAAAAGAACGATCGGTTAAACTAGCTACCCGATCATTCAACTCTATACTACATAACAATTCTTCACACCATACTTTATATACAGGTCTACGTATGGTGAATAAATGTACCCAGTCATTAAAAGAAGAATTACCATACCTCTGTACAAGTAATTCCCTAATTGGCCCGGCCAATTCTACAGCTTCTAAGGGTCCCCATTCTATGACCCTCGGTACCTCAACAACCTTAGAATGAAGAGTATGCAAACCCCGTTGATATTTTGGATAATCTATCCAAAGTCTGTCAAATCTCAGGTTCGGGTGCAACTCTTCCAAGTGCATATCAGAAAAGGTCATGACTGGATGAGGTATATCCTGCTTGTAGTAGTTATCCACCTCCTGTTGTTCCAAATTCTCAGCAGGAGCATTGCGGGCTTGGGATGAAGATTCACCCCTTTCATTCTGCAAAACACATCAAACACAATTTTTGTGCATCCAAATATGCATTAGTGTCAGCAAAATCATCAATCAAAATAATTACAATGACATTATCAATTTATATCAAACTTAAGCTCATTTTCACATTTTTATCAAATCTACACTTTTTCATATAAGCATATACGAAAATGTTCGCCAAGTTCATAAGCATTCAACTCAAATAACATGTCAAAATAATCATTACTAGCAATCAAACAAGTCTCAAATGGCATTATCTTTCAAAAATCAAGTTCATGAATTTTAGACTTGAAAAAGTCCACTTTAATTCTCAAAATCATGTTTAGGCTCAAAGTTTGGATCCTTTAACTACCTAGACATGTTACACTACTCAATTTAGCAACAATTCATGACAAAAATCGGCCATAACCTGTTTATATTAAAAAGCCCCAAATTGCTCAAGAACACAAACCCTAGATTATTCAAAATTTGAAGTTTAAGGCTTCTAATCATGTTAAACAGCATCAATCTAGGTTATACAAGCATAATACATAAACAATTTAAGTCTAATTACACTAAAAAGCATCAAAATCAAATTGGGGAAAAATTTGCTCAAGAACACCAAATTTCGGATTAAATGGTGTTTAGGTGTAGAAATTTACCGTTTTTCTTGAGTAATTCTTAGATAGCATCCTTCTCAACATGATTTTAGCAAAAGATTTGGTGATTAACGGTTAAAAATTGGGATTTTGGGGTGTATTTTTCGGGTTTTTGGGGTTTTTGTTCGCTGTTCTTCGCAGTGTTTTTGGGTGGGGGAGTGAACTGCTCTGTTTTTTACGTTTTATTTTTTTTTTCTGGGAATTGGTCCCTCCGCGAGTCGCGGTGAAATACCCTTTAAACTCCGCGACTCGCGGAGTTTTTTTTTTTTTTTTTTTTTTTATAATCATTAACTTTTGAAACAATTAAGTACTTAATTTTAAAATTTTGTTTCCCTTGTTATTTAGGACGAGGTCGTTTCGAATCGATGTCCTAGTCCGTCCTTCGACAAAATTTTAAAATTTGTCTTTTTGTAGCGATTGTTTTAAAAGCTAAGATTTTTGGGTTTTTTCAATGTTTTTGGCATACTCTAATTCAATAAGATTAAAAATAATGATAATAAAAGTTCTCGTCCCTCCCTCGGGTAAAGCAATTTCGGTTCAAAGACCTAGTCTTCAACTTACGACGAATTTAAAAATCATATTCTTAACTTAATGAGATAATGTAAATTTTTGTTTTTAAATTCACACAACTTAAATATAAAATTCAAAATTATTATTAAAAATTCACACCAAACTTAAAATTTGAAATGCATAAAATTAAAAATTAATATTTTAAAAATTAAAAATTTACACCAAACTTAATTTAAAAATTTATAAATTCATACTAAACTTATATTAATTTTTCAAATATTTACAATTTTAAATATATTGTTTTTACAAAGTTTACAATATTAATTTAAGATTTAAATATTAAGATTAAAAACATGGTAAAAATAAAATTAAAAATCTTTTTGTCTTTTTATCCCACTTTAATCAATCAAATATTATCAAAAATATGCGCCCCTCTTTTTGGTAAAGTAATTTCGGTTCCAAGACCTAATTTAACTCATGACGAATTTTTGAAATATTTTGGGTTGATTGTTTAAAGATATTTATACCTTAAGAATAAACGTTAAATTTCGCAGTGATGTAATAAATTTTTGAATGATATCAATAATTTCGGTCGCCAAACCTAATTTTATTCAATACCAATTTAATACTTTTTAGCGAACAAATTAGCGTTTATTATCAAAAGGTTAAAAATAAAAATAAAAACTGTACAGACATACCTGTGAAATAGATTTCTTAGTTATATGATCTATCCCATTCATAAGATAGTCGGTTTAATTGGTTTTCCATGGCTACATAGGCGTAACCTCGAGCATTCAGTGTCTTTTCTTCTAAACATATGAACGGTCCGTCTCTGCATAAAGTAACAAATTCGGTATTTGAATAGGTTTGATTATTAGAACATTTACCTCCATGTGACCATTTTCCGCATTTGTGACATCGTTCTAGGTGTCGTGCTCTTATTTTCGCTGCGGATTTTGATTTTCCTTTACCAAATTGTAACTTATTATCTTCGCATCTGGATTCTTTTCTAACTCTGTCCATTCTTTCTCTGATTACTGATACTATTTCACTCGGGAGTATATCATTATTTCTTTTAGTGATCAAAGCGTGTAGCATTAGACCATGGTTTAGTTCACAGGCAGTCTTCATTTTGTAAAAACCTAAAAAAAAATAAAAATTCAGAATGGGGGGAGAAGACTAGTTCTTTAGGGTCTGCTAGGGAAAGACCATTCGGGTTCCATTTTCGAGAACTACACGAAAACAGATAATCTAACTCTAACAGAAATACATATTATCCCTTAAAGACTTGATTCTCCCCACACTTAGTTAGCTGTGGTGTCGAAATTGTGATTAACTTCGTTGTCGACTTCCATCGGACCATGTATGTAATGTTTAACTCTGTGACCATTAACTTTAAATTCCATCCCATTTGAATTTATTAATTCTATCGTTCCGTATGGGAAAACTCTTTTGACTATGAATGGTCCAGACCATCTTGATTTCAATTTTCCAGGAAATAGCTTGAATTGTGAATTGAAAAGAAGAACTCTGTCTCCTTCTTTAAATTCTTTTGAACTTCTGATTCTTTTATCATGCCATTTCTTCGTTCTTTCTTTATAGATTAACGAATTTTCGTATGCTTCATGTCTTAATTCTTCTAATTCATTTAGTTGACTTAATCGTAGACGTCCGGCTTCATGTAAATCAAGATTACATGTTTTCAAAGCCCAAAATGCTTTGTGTTCAATTTCTACTGGAAGATGACATGCTTTTCCATAAACAAGTCTAAAAGGTGTGGTTCCAATTGGAGTTTTGTAGGCTGTTCTAAAAGCCCAGAGTGCATCCTCCAATTTAATGGACCATTCCTTCGGATTTGATCCTACGGTTTTCTCTAGAATACGTTTTAAAGCTCGGTTGGTATTTTCAACTTGTCCACTTGTTTGTGGATGATATGCGGTGGAGATTTTATGAGTTACTCCATATCTTTTAAGAACTTTCTCAAGTTGATTATTACAGAAATGAGTACCCCGATCACTTATTAAAGCTTTCGGTGTTCCAAACCTTGCAAAAAGACGTTTTAAAAAGTTGACTACAACTCGTGCATCGTTAGTTGGGAGAGCTTGTGCTTCCGCCCATTTAGATACATAATCAATGGCTACGAGTATATATAGATTATTATGAGATTTTGGAAATGGACCCATAAAGTCAATACCCCAAATGTCAAATACTTCACATACTTGGATGACATTTTGTGGCATTTCATCACGTTGAATTATTTTTCCGGCCCTTTGACATGCATCACAAGATTTGCAAAGAAGGTGTGCGTCTTTGTAAATTGTAGGCCAATAGAATCCAGCTTCATAAACTTTTCTTGCTGTTAGTTGAGGCCCATAATGCCCTCCTGTTGGTCCTGTGTGACAATGGTTTAAAATTTTACTAGCTTCATCTCCAAATACACATCGGCGTATTATTCCATCGGGACAACTTTTAAACAGATGTGGATCTTCCCAGAAATAGTGTTTTATATCACTGAAGAATTTCTTTCGTCTTTGGTACGATAATCCTTTTTCAAGGAATCCACAAACTAAGTAGTTTGCATAGTCTGCAAACCATGGGATTTCTTTATAATCTATCTTCAATAGATATTCATCAGGAAAGTTGTCTTGTATGGCCGATTCATTCAGAACTTCTAATTCGGGATTTTCAAGACGAGAAAGATGATCAGCGGCGAGATTTTCTGCTCCTCTTTTATCTCGGATTTCAATATCAAACTCTTGTAAGAGTAAGATCCAACGGATTAATCTTGGTTTAGCATCTTGTTTTGAAAATAGGTATTTAAGAGCAGAATGGTCGGTATAGACCACCGTTTTTGCTAGAACGAGATATGATCGAAATTTGTCAAAAGCAAAGACAATAGCAAGGAGTTCTTTTTCAGTAGTTGTATAGTTCGTTTGTGCTCCTTGTAATGTCTTACTAGCATAATATATAGGTTGAAATCGTTTTTCAATCCTTTGTCCTAAAACGGCTCCCATTGCAAAATCACTTGCATCGCACATTAGTTCAAATGGTAGATTCCAATTTGGTGTTATCATGATCGGTGCATTAGTGAGTTTTTCTTTAAGAATATTAAAAGATTTGATACATTCATCTGAAAAGATGAATGGCGCATCCTTTTCTAGGAGTTTATTCATAGGAGTGGCAATTTTAGAAAAATCTTTTATGAAACGTCGGTAAAAACCGGCATGCCCTAGAAAACTCCTAACTCCTCTAACATTGGTGGGATGTGGAAGTTTAGCAATTACATCTACTTTAGCTCTATCCACTTCAATTCCTTCTTTTGAAATTTTATGTCCAAGAACGATGCCTTCTTTAACCATCAAATGGCATTTCTCCCAATTAAGTACTAGATTTGATTTTTCGCATCTAATTAGCATTCGTTCCAGATTAACTAGACATGATTTAAATGTATCACCGAAGACTGAAAAGTCATCCATGAAAACTTCCATGCATTCTTCTATCATGTCATGAAAAATCGCCATCATACACCTTTGAAAGGTTGCAGGGGCGTTACAAAGTCCAAATGGCATGCGTTTGTAAGCAAAAGTACCATAAGGGCACGTGAATGTGGTTTTCTCTTGGTCCTCGGGTGCTATTGGAATTTGAAAATATCCGGAAAATCCATCTAGAAAACAATAGTAACTATTTCCGGCTAATCTTTCCAACATTTGATCTATGAAAGGTAAGGGAAAGTGATCTTTTCTGGTGGCGTCATTTAATTTTCTATAATCAATACATACACGCCATCCTGTTACAGTCCTAGTAGGAATAAGCTCATTTTTCTCATTTGTAATGACAGTCATGCCACCCTTCTTAGGCACGCATTGAACTGGGCTTACCCATGGACTATCAGAGATTGGATAAATTAAACCTGCATCTAGCAGTTTAATAATCTCTTTCTTAACTACATCTTGCATATTAGGATTTAGTCTTCGTTGGCGTTGCACATACGTTTTATGACCTTCTTCCATAAGGATTTTATGTGTGCAATACGAAGGACTTATTCCTTTAATATCATGAATCTTCCATGCAATGGCTGGTTTATGAGCTTTCAACACAGAAATGAGTTGTGATTTCTCATTTTTAGTAAGAGAAGACGATATTATTACAGGTAATTCAGATTCACCATGTAAATAAGCGTATTCCAAATGGTTTGGAAGTGGCTTTAACTCTAATTTCGGAGGTTCTTCTATCGATGATTTATATCGATATCTGTCTTCTTCTTTTAGCATTTGAATTTCTTCTGTTGTTGGTTCATATCCATTAGCTATAAGTGTAGCTAACATTTTAGCTTCATCAATTGGTTCATTACCTTCTCCTAAAGAACATTCTCCTGTTCCTTGTAATTCTGGAAATTCTTCTAATAATTCTGCATGTGCATCTATAGTTTGAATATAATAACATGTATCATCTGCAGATTGTGGTTGTTGCATTGCTCTATCAACTGAAAAGGTAACACTCTCATCCTCTATACTTAGGGTCAGTTTCTTACCGAACACGTCTATCATTGCTTTAGCCGTGTTTAAGAATGGTCTTCCTAATATGAGAGGAACTTGAGAATCTTCTTCCATGTCCAAAACAACAAAATCTACTGGAAATACTAAAGTACCAACTTTAACTAGCATGTTCTCCATTATCCCTCTAGGATATTTTATTGATCTATCGGCTAGTTGTATGCTTATTCTGGTTGGTTTCAATTCTCCAAGGTCTAGTATAGTGTATAGTGAATACGGCATTAGATTTATACTAGCACCTAAGTCTGCCAATGCTTCTATTGAACTAAGACTACCCAGAAAACATGGAATTGTGAAACTTCCTGGATCAGATAATTTTTCTGGTATCTTATTCAACAGCACTGCTGAACAATTAGCATTCATAGTAACAGCCGAGAGTTCTTCCATTTTCTTTCTATTTGAGATTAGATCTTTCAAGAATTTAGCATATCTTGGCATTCCTGAAATCACATCAATGAAAGGAAGATTTACATTTATCTGTTTAAACATATCCAAGAATTTGGATTGCTCGGCTTCAAGTTTTTCTTTCTTCATTTTACTCGGGTAAGGAAGTGGTGGTTGGTATGGTTTAACATAAGGTTTATCCTTAACTGTGTTATCTTCATTATCCTTTTCAACTACCGGTTCTTTTTCCTTATCTTGATCAGGCTGTGGTTCTTGTGGAGTAGGAATAGTTTCATCAGAAGTTACAGGTATTTCAGGTGGTTTAAGTGTTGTACCACTTCTTGTGGTAATAGCTTTAGCTGTTTCATTCCGGGGGTTAGCATTTGTATCACTAGGTAGACTTCCCGGTTTTCTTTCACCTATTAATCTTGCTAGGTTACTTACTTCTTATTCCAGATTTTGAATAGAAGCTTGTTGATTTCTAAATGCTTGAGCATTTTGTTCATTGGTTTGTTTTTGAGATGTGAAAAACTGTGTTTGAGTTTCAACTAGCTTCGTCATCATATCTTCTAAATTCGGCTTTTTATCATCGGTTTGTTGTGGTGGTTTGTTTTGAAAATTAGGTCTTTGCTGATTGTAAGTATTATTGGATACTTGTTGATTGCTAGGACCTTGTTGGTTGTTGTATGGAATATTTCGGTTATAATTCTGGTTTTGATTGTAAATCGGTCTTGGCGGTTGATAATTATTCTGATAATTATTTCCAGGCCTTTGGTTTATGTATGAAATATTCTCTCTTTGTTCCATTGTTAATTCAATACTGAGACAATCTTTTGTCAAATGTGGTCCTCCACACTGCTCACAACTAATTCGTATTGAGTGAATATCCTTAGTCATCTTTTCCATTCGTCTCTCCACAGCATCTATCTTTGCGGAAATGGAATCTAAGTCATGGCTAGAATCGGCTCTAGCTGCTTTAGATGATCTAATGATATCTTTTTCTTGGTGCCACTCATGTGAGTGGGAAGCAGTGTTATCAATAATTTTGTAAGCATCAGTTTCGGTTTTCTTCATAATAGAACCACCAGCTGCTATATCTATGTCTTTCCTTGTAGTGATGTCGCATCCTTGGTAGAATATTTGTACTATTTGACAGGTGTCTAAACCATGTTGCGGACATCCTCTTAACAACTTTCCATATCTTGTCCACGCCTCATATAGAGTTTCATTTGGTTTCTGTGTGAACGTAACAATTTCTGCTTGAAGTCTTACGGCTTTAGATGCAGGAAAGAATTGTTTAAGAAATTTGTCAACTAAAACATCCCATGTATCAATCGCCCCTTCAGGTAACGATTCCAACCAATCTTTGGCTTCTCTCTTTAAAGTCCAGGGAAATAACATGAGATATATCTGTTCATCCTCCACTTCTCGGATTTTAAATAGTGTGCAGATCCTATTAAAGGTACGTAGATATTCATTTGGATCTTCCTTCGGCGCACCACTAAATTGGCATTGATTAGTCACCATGTGTAGAATTTGTCCTTTGATTTCATAATCTGGCGCATTAATGTCTGGATGAGTAATTGCGTGACCTTGGCCAGTGCGTTTAGCTCTCATTCGGTCTTCCATACCTAAAGGTTCCAGATTCTCCATAATTGAATTTGTTGAATCGGTATCACTAGATGATTCTGTTTTAATGGTTCGTTCCTCAACAATCTCTGTTTGAATGATTGGTGGCTCCGGAGGAAAGTTTAATGGTTCAGGATCTACGAACCGTTCCTGAATATTCTCCGGATTCACAATTGTGAGGTTGGGTTCAAAAAATGGATTATCGGAAATTCGAACTGAAGTACTTGGTCGACTGGATGACGATTCTAAAGAAAAATCAACGGCGGTTATATTTGCTAAATGTCTTGATCTAGTTACAGGTGGTGAACGTACAAAAGGTGATGAATGTCTTGCTCGGTGCATTCACTGAATATCCTATTAGTTTTAAAAAGGAAAGAAAAATTATAATAAGTTATCCAATTAATAGACTTTTCTGATTTTGCCCACGTTTCGAATAGCCAAAAGATGCAGCAGAGGGGCAGGATTCGTTTGGTCTCAATATAATTGAGGACTGTTTGGCTCCAATAACCCGGTCCACGTACAAATCCAACTATTACTACGAACCAGAAAATTTTGATGTCTATTAATTTAACCACTTAAAATAAATTTTCGTAATTTTAAGAAATTTAGATAAGAAGTAGAAAAAATTCTAAGTCCTAAAAACTAGAATGGCGAGAAATAAGAGAGAAAAAGAGTTCGTCGCAAAAGGTCGAAAAATAAAAAATGGTTGAAAAATAAAAGGTGACGGAAAAATAAAAGAAACTTATAAAAACTTAAAAATACTTAACTAACCTAACCTTATTACTACAACTAACTTAAAATTATAATCGCAAATTGAAATTACTAATTGGAATGACAATTGGTACATAGTAAAAGTCGTCTAAAAATATTAAAGCTTACAGGAAAAACTAAATTCCAAATGGAAATAACTTAAAAAGAAACTAAAACTTAAAATGGCGTCGCAAAATTCTAAAGCACCTAAATCTTAGTCTAAAGAAAAAGCACTTAAGGAATTCTACGGCAAAGCCTAAAAATCTAGGAGTAAAAATAACTATAGCAAAAACTAAGTTTAAAATTAAATATGAGCTAAAAATACAAAAGTTATGCTACAACGATTAAAAAGGGACAAAATATAAAAATATACAAAAAGTTGTAAAAAGTACAATTTTTATAAAAATATTATTTTTATATTATTTATTTAATAAAACTACTAATTTTATAATTTAATTAAACTTATTTAAACTAAAATATAAATTAAATAAAACTTAAATTAAAATAAAACTTAATTATAATATTAATTAGGGTTAATAATAATAATAATAATTAATAATCCGTAATAAATGCTGAATTAGGGCTTCTGTCCGTGTGTCAGGTACCCTCCGCGAGTCGCGGTATTTAATGCTTCAAACCCCGCGAGTCGCGGGGTTTCAAATTTCAGCTGACAGGTTTCAAATTCGACGCGTTTTTTCTTTATTTTTTTTTTTTTTTGTTTTCTGTTTTTTTCTATAAATAAAAGATATTTAATAAAACTTATATTTTTATAAATTAAAATAAAAATAAAGAAACTTATAAAACTTAAATATTTAACAAAATCTTAAAAAATACTTATATTTTTGTTTTTCTTTTTATATTTTTGAATAATTAAAACGTATTTTTACAAAAACGAATTTTTAATAGAAGTAAGCTAAAAATCTTTTTTTTTTATATTAGCGTTGCGCTTCCGGCTTTTAAGATAATCACCGGCAGCGGCGCCAAAAATACTTGATGTTATGCGAGGTGTATATAAAATAGTTATTAATTTTAGCAGGAAATACTATTAAATACGATACAATTTTACACAAGATATTTATTTATTTATAGAATGGATATACTTAAACCTTGCTACAACACTTATAGGCAGTGTACCTAATCGTACAGTAGTGTAGTTTTTAGTAAGTCCGGTTCGTTCCACAGGGAAATCTTTAAACAAAGCTCAACGCTATATTAGTTTACTTTTATTAAAAATACAAATATATATATAAGTAATATTATTATTATAAAGGGGGGTTTTTACCGTTTAATGACCGGTTTGTCGATTTTAAGACTTTAGTCGCAGTTAAAACCTAATGTAAAATATAAAATAAATACAAGACTTAAATTAAAGCGTAAAGTAAATAACGATAATGAAATTGCGAATAATAAAAGTGCGATAAAATAAACTTACGATAATTAAAAAGTACGATAATTAAAAGTGCGATTAAATAACAATAAATAAATGTGCGATAATTAGAAGTGCAATTAAATATAAAATAAAGGAAATTAAATATGAAATAAAAGAATTATGCTTATTTAAACTTCCGTAATCATGATGTTTGACGTGTTGATTTTAGTTTTATGCCCATGGGTTAATTGTCCTTTGTCCTGGATTATTTAATATGTCCGTCTGGTTTTTGTCCATAACAGTCCATCAGTCATAAATATAAAGTGCGAGTGTCCTCATCAAATTATTCTTATACCCGAAGTTAAATATTCCAACTAATTGGGGATTCGAATTGTAACAAGGTTTTAATACTTTGTTTAATGAATACACCAGGTTATCGACTGCGTGTAAACCAAGGTTTTACTACTTTGTTAACTATTACACCAATTACCCTTGAATGTAATTTCACCCCTGTTTTAATTATTCTAGTGGCTATTAATCCATTCCCGTGTCCGGTTAAATGAACAATTATTCGTACATATAAATACCCCGCCCATCGTGTCCGATCGAGTGTATATGGTAATTTATAGGGACGCCCAATTGTAAATCTTTATATTAACATTAACAAACTATCATTTAGTTAAACAAATATAAAGCCCATTAATAGCCCATAGTCTAATTTCCACAAGTGTCGTTCTTTTGTCCAAACCCCAATTATGGTACAAAGCCCAATTACCCAATTTTAGTAATTAGCCCAACATCATGATTACTTCGTTTTAAATAAGCATAATAATAACTTAGCTATGAGACATTAATGTAAAAAGGTTGAACATAACTTACAATGATTAAAAATAGCGTAGCGTTACACGGACAGAATTTCGACTTACACCCTTACAATATTCGCTAACATACCCTTATTATTAGAATTATAATTAAAATTAAAATATAAATTATAAATATAAATATAAATTTTACGTATGAATGAGGAAGAAAAAAGATGATGATTTTGATCAGAATTCGTTGGCTTTATAGGCAGTTTTCAATTTTGGGGCTCCGCGACTCGCGGTGAATTTTGCCTTCAAACTCCGCAAGTCGCGGAGTTTGAAATTCTAGCTCATATCTTGGAGTCTTTCTCTGCCGACGGTTTTTATTTATAAATATAATATATATATAATTAATATAATTAATTATATATTATATTATATTTATATACCTAGTTAACTTGTAATTTTTAGTCCGTTGCGTCGAGCGTTAAGAGTTGACTCTGGTCCCGGTTCCGGATTTTCGAACGTCCTTGCGTACAATTTTATATTTTGTACTTTGCGTTTTGAATCTTGTACTCTTGTAATTTCGAGACGTTTCTTATCAATAATTGGAACCTTTTTGATTGTCTTTTGTACTTTTGAGCTTTTTGGTCGTTTGCGTCTTCAATTTGTCGAATCTGTCTTTTGTCTTCACCTTTTATTATTTAAACGAATATCACTTGTAAATAGAACAATTGCAACTAAAAGCTTGTCTTTCTTGAGGAATAATGCTATGAAATATATGTTCGTTTTTAGCATTATTAGTATTACATTCTCTCAGAGCCCAGTATGCCTTGTGTTCAACTTCGACAGGTAGATGACACGCCTTATCGTAAATCAATCGGAAAGGTGTAGTACCGATGGGCGTTTTGAACGCAATTCTAAATGCCCAAAGCGCATCATCTAGCTTTCGATGCCAGATTTTTGGATTATTTTTAACCGTTCTTTCTAAAATTCGTTTAAGACCTCTGTTCGTGTTTTCAACTTGACCACTCGTTTGAGGGTGGTAAGAAGTTGAAAAACGATGATTAACTCCGTACTTTTTAAGAACTTTCTCCAGTAGTTGATTTGTAAAATGAGTTCCAAGATCACTGATTAATGCTTTTGGAATCCCAAAACGCGAGAAAAGATTTTAAGAAAGCTGACAACAACTCGAGCATCGTTAGTGGGTAGGGCTTTTGCTTCAGCCCATTTAGAAACGTAATCGACTGCCACGAGAATGTATTTGCATTTGTTAGAAACGGGAAATGGACCCATGAAGTCAATACCCCAAATGTCGAATACTTCGCATACTAAGATGCTTTGTTGTGGCATTTCGTCTCTCTTGGAGATATTTCCAGATCTTTGACAAGAATCACAAGTTTTTACCATATTGTATGCATCTTTAAAAATTGTAGGCCAGTAAAAACCTGAGTCAAAAACCTTTTTGGCTGTATAGCTTGGTCCAAAATGTCCACCAGCCGGTCCTTCATGACAGTGCTCTAGAATTTGTTGCGCTTCTTTGCCGTATACACATCGACGTATAACTTGGTCAGCCCCTATACGAAAGAGATTAGGGCTTTCCCAAAAGTAAAACTTCAGATCAGCAAAGAATTTCTTCTTTTGCTGATAAGTTTGATTTTTAACAAGAATTCCTGCGGCTAGATAATTAGCATAGCCCGCAAACCATGGAATTTCTTCTTCTATTTCAATTCGCATAAGGAACTCGTCCGGGAAAGTATCGTGAATAACAGATTCGTCGAGTGTTTCTAAGTTAGGATTTTCAAGACGGGATAAGTGATCTGCAGCGAGATTTTCAGCTCCTTTTTTATCTTTAATTTCAATGTCGAATTCTTGTAGGAGAAGAATCCAACGAATTAGTCTAGGTTTAGCATCTTGCTTTTTGAATAAGTACTTTAGGGCTGAATGATTGGTATAAACAATTGTTTTAGATAACACTAAGTAAGATCTAAACTTATCGAAAGAAAAAACTACTGCAAGGAGCTCCTTCTCAGTAGTTGTGTAATTCAACTGAGCTCCTGTAAGTGTTTTACTTGCGTAGTAAATTTGTTGAAATTTTTTATCTTGACGTTGACCTAACACAGCTCCCATCGCAAAATCACTAGCATCACACATTAGTTCGAAAGGTTTGGACCAGTCGGGTGATACCATAATGGGTGCATTCGTAAGTTTATTTTTTAGAATGGAGAAAGCTTGTAAGCATTTGTCATTGAAGTCGAATATACTGTCTTTCTCGAGAAGCTTAGTCATGGGTCGAGCGATTTTGGAAAAATCCTTTATGAATCGTCGATAGAATCCCGCATGACCTAAGAAACTACGAATTCCTTTAACGTTAGTTGGAGGAGGAAGCTTTGAGATTACATCGATCTTAGCTTTGTCTACTTCCATTCCATCTCGAGAAATCTTGTGTCCTAAAACAATGCCTTCCTTCACCATGAAGTAGCATTTTTCCCAATTTAAAACAAGATTTGATTCATCACAACGAATTAACATTCGCTCGAGGTTGGAAAGGCATGAATCGAAGGAGTCTCCAAAAACAGAGAAATCGTCCATAAAGACTTCCATACTTCCTTCTATCATGTCATGAAATATTGCCATCATACACCTTTGAAAGGTGCCTGGCGCGTTGGATAATCCTAACGGCATTCGTCGATATACGAATGTACCAAATGGACAAGTAAATGTTGTCTTGTCTTGGTCTTTTGGATCAATGGGAATTTGAAAATAACCGGAGAATCCATCAAGGAAACAATAGTATTCTTTTCCCGCTAAACGTTCTAGCATTTGATCAATATAAGGAAGTGGGAAATGATCTTTCCTTGTGGCGTCGTTTAAACGATGGTAGTCTATACAGACTCTCCAGCCAGTGACTGTTCTTGTAGTAACAGGTTCATTATCATCATTAAGAACGATAGTTGTACCTCCTTTCTTGGGTACTACTTGTACAAGACTAACCCATGGGCTATCGGATATAGGGTATATTAACCCGGCATCAAGTAACTTGATAACCTCCTTCTTGACAACTTCTTTCATGTTAGGGTTTAACCTTCGTTGTCTTTGTACTGCGGGTTTAAAATCTTCTTCCATCAGAATCTTATGAGTACAATAAGCGGGGTTAATCCCTGGAATATCAGTTGTTTTCCAAGCAATTGCTTTCTTATGAGTTTTTAGAACGGACATTAACCTACTCTTTTCGTTATCGGAAAGTTTTGATGAAATTATAACAGGTAATTGTGATGTACCTTAGAGAAAAGCATACTCCAAATGTTCTGGGAGTTCTTTAAGCTCCAAGGTTGGCGGTTCTTCCAAGGAAGATTTTATTCGGAACCTGTTACCATCGGTAATTTCTTCATAGGGTTCATCTTCTTTGGGAGTTTCTTGCTCACAATAATCTTCATCGATTACTACTTTCAATAATTCATCAAGTTCAAATTCTACATCGAATTCATCACCTTCACTCACTGAGGTGAAGTTCAAGGTGTCGACATTTAGTAATTCTTGTAATTCTTTTTCGACACAACAATCAACAATATCTACCTTATAACATTCGTCATCGGAAGAGATAGGTTATTTCATAGCTTTATCTATGTTTAGGGTAACTCTATCTTCCCCTACACCTAGACTAAGCTTTTTGTCTTTAACACGCACAATTGCGTCAGCAGTATTAAAAAATGGTCGCCCTAGAATTAGAGGAACCTTGCTATCTTCTTCCATTTCGAGGACAACAAAGTCGACAGGAAAGATTAAATGATTGACTTTAACTGGTTGGTTTTTGGCAATACCAATAGGATAGTTAAAAGTTCTATCTGCTAGGCGTATACACATCCTAGTTGGTTTTAGATCGCCTAGGTTTAATTTTAAGTATAAGGAGTGTGGCATAAGATTGATACTTGCGCCTAAGTCAGCTAATGCATTGTACATTACTGAATCTCCCATCAGACACGGAATAATGAAACTACCAGGATCTCTGAGTTTCGGTGGCATCTTTTGCTTTTGCAAAATTGCTGAGCATTCCTCATTGAGGAATGTGGTTGAAACTTCTTCATATTTACCTTTATCGGCTATGAGATCCTTAATAAACCTTCCATAATTTGGCATACCCCTAAGAACTTCCGCGAGTGGCATGTTAATGCTAATTTGTTTGATCATATCTGCAAATTTTTGATATTGGCTCACGAGTTTGTCTTTCTTTAATGCTTTCGGGTATGGAATAGGTGCTTTGTGCACCTTCAATGGTGGTTCTTCAATTTTCTTTGATATGATCTCAGGTGGATCATCTTTTTCTTGTTCTTTCCCAACATGTTCATCTATATCAATAGGTTCTTGTAAACTAGAAGAAGATAAAGGAACTTCTGAGGTCTTACTAGTTTCTGGGTTAACAGTTAAACCACTTCTATTAGTTATAGCATTTACATGCTCATTCCTTGTTTGATTGTTGTTGGGATTCACTTGAGTATTTGAGGGGAGAGCGCCTGGTGGCCTCTCTGATAGTAACTGTGAGATCCTTCCAACATCTCTTTCTAAATTCTGAATCGTAGGTTGTTGATTTCGAATTTGTTGAGTTTGAATCTCCGCAGTTTGCTCGTGCTTAACCATAAAATCTCTTAAGAGATCTTCTAAACCGGATTTCTTCTCGGGTTGTGGTTGTATAAGTGCTTGTGGTTGTGGTTGTGGTTGATTGTGTTGGAAATTATTTTGATAAATTCGTTGAGGTTGATTTCGGTTGTTTAGGTTATTGTAACCTGGTGGTGGATTTCTTTGATTTTGATTTTGATTTTGGAAATTTTGGTTATTTTGGTAAACCGGATTTCCTCCTTGATAGTTATTATTATTTAAACCTAAAGGTCCTCCTGTTTGGTAGTTGTTAATTGGAGGATATTTTCGGTTATTTGCTTCTATCGCTGGAAAATCGTTGAAATTCATTTCACCTTTTCGCAAGTAACCTAGGAAATTTGCTTGCTTTTCCATCGTTGTTTTATCACAATCTCTAGTAAGATGGGGGCCTTGGCACATTTCACATCCTACCCTGATAGCATGCATTTCCTTGGTTACTTTCTCAATTTGTCTTGCTTGATTTGCCATTTGTACTTTTAAAGAAGCAATTTCATCATCGCTTTCGATATTAGCAACAGTTGATGATCTAGAGAATTCTATCTCTTGATGCCAATTATGGGAATGTGCTGCTATATCGGCAAAGATTGTGTGAGCATCTTCTGGTGTTTTCTTCATTATCGAACCACCGACTGCAACATCGATATCTTTTCTAGTAGAAACATTTACTCCTTTATAAAATATTTGAACTTTTTGGAATGTATTCAACCCGTGTTGAGGACATACCCTAAGCATTTTGTTGAATCGGGTCCAAGCTTCATAAAGGGTTTCGTTTAGTTTTTGTTTGAAATGATTTATATCACTTTGCAATTTTGATGCTTTTGAAGCAGGGAAGAATTCTGACAAAAATTTGTCCATCATGTCATTTCAATTTTTGATATAACCTTCTGGTAATGAGTCTAGCCAATCTCTTGCATCGTCCTTTAAGGACCAAGGAAAGATTTTCAAACATGCGACTTCATCGGAGACGTCCTTAATTTTGAATAGTTTGCAAATGCTTACAAACTTACGAAGATGCTCGTTAGCATCCTCATTTGGAGCTCCACCGAATTGGCATGTATTAGTCACCATGTGAAGGAATTGACCTTTTATTTCAAAGCCGTCAGTCATCGTAGGTTGGATGATTGCGTGGCCTTGACCTGTTCTTGTCGCCTTCATTAATGCTTCCATCGTTTGATTTGTAACAGCCATATCTGGTTCTATGATTTGTTGAATATCTAGTTCAGAGTTAGAATCTAATGAAAGTGATTCTAAATCCTCAGTGAGAGATTCTACTTCTTGAGCTCTTAAGCGTTCGTGAAATTCTCTTTCGGGTTAAGGATATGGAGAAGTTAATTCAGTGTTGGAGGAACGTAAATACATGCATTAATTTCTATCATAACATTAAAAGCTTTTCTAGGAATGAATTCCTATAAAAGGATCGAATAACCTAAAGTCTATTAAAATCTTTTAAACGTAACTGATTCCCCGGCAGCGGCGCCAAAAAGTTGATGGGTTGAAACAATACCTTTATTTATGAACGGATTTGAGTTATTTTGTTACACGAATTGATTTATTGTATATGTGGTATTTTAATGATTTTAGGTTGATTTCACACATATAGGCAACTAGTCCTATCCGCGTAGTTTAGTTTGTCGGTAAATCCAGTTCGTTCCACAGGGAGACAGTGTTCAATGGTTTTTAATAGTCTTTGAACTTAAACTTATTTTAAGGGAGTTTTGGATTAGGAATTGATAATACTACATAATAATAATAAAATATAACTTAATCCTAATTTAATTGAACTACTTATTAATTTATACGAATACATTAATTATAATTATTAATTTAGAAGTGAATTAATTGAAATCATACTAATAAGTTTATTACTAAATGCTAATTAATAAAATGATAACTTTTTAATAAAACTAATTGTTTAGAATTTTGTTTTGAGCAATTATAATATAATTTTATTTAAATTAACTAAATAACATATTTTAACTAAATTAATATAAATTAATAGGAATTATAATATTTAACTAGTTATAAACTAATTACCAAATATAAATTAATACTAATTATAAACTAACAATTTAAATATAATAATAAAATAATTAAACCCTACATTTTAACCTAATTCGTACAGTACCCATATTATACTTACGCGTTTCGCGTAGTATAATACGCGTTTCGCGTATGGTTTGAAATGTACGCGTATCGTGTAGTTTTATACGCGATCCGCATATGATATGGTTGATGTGACAAAACAGTGACGAAAAAACTGAGTTATAAAGTTGTGTAATTATTTTCTTTTTAGTTTTACTGAATAAATATACGTGAATAATAAAAATAATAATTAACAATAAATAAAATGGGAGTGTTTACTTAAATGTGTCACCTCTAGGTCCATGGATTGTTTTATACGCGATCCGCGTATGATATAACCAATATTTTAGGAACCATTTATCACATGTTTCTATGAAGTATTACAGATATCATCGCTTTGGAATGTATAAACCTGAATATCTCGTTAAGGAAGTAAAGTCTTCCAAAATGACACACTTGCTAACTTATGTTAGAAGATGTAGTCCAGAACAGCTGTAGGTTGACGAAAAATCTTGAAAAGTCATCTCTATCATCGGCTGGAAATCCACCTCACCTCAGCATCAAACAGGGTTTTTGGTGGTCAGACTTATCCTAACCATGAGATGAATCTGTCTCGTACAATGGGGGGGCACATTGCAAATTAGCTTTTAAGACTAATGAATCTAATCCCCAGATGGATGATCTCTGTAAAGATCAACCGCATCTATGTTTGACCGCGATCAACATACATATGCCATAACAAATTGAGGTGTGCAAACTCATGGTTCACCGATGATATTTGGAAGCGATATAATTCTATTCTAAAACTTGTGCTATTTTATGAATTATATTGTGTAAAACTATTTTTAGGACATTCGGTTTCAAGTTCCATGATACTTCAATTATGGGGGCGGATAGCTTGCTAATCGCCGACTGACCCAACCCAGTTTTGACCTTCGCCAAAACCCAAATCATAACGGTTTCCCTTTTTACAATTTCATTATTATATGACTCGTGATATTACCCAAACCACGGAACCTTACTTTTTAATTTAGTGTTAGTAAATTAATTATAAGTTCGTCTAGTTTCTAGGAACGTAAAATCTTTTATCGTGTAGTTTTATACGCGATCCGCGTATGATATGGTTGATGTGACAAAACAGTGACGAACAAACTGAGTTATAAAGTTGTGTAATTATTTTCTTTTTAGTTTTACTGAATAAATATACGTGAATAATAAAAATAATAATTAACAATAAATAAAATGGGAGTGTTTACTTAAATGTGTCACCTCTAGATCCATGGATTGTTTTAAGTTTTAAGCTCGTATTAAAATGTTTAGTATAAAACTTTTATTTTCCTTTCGAATAAATAATAAGTTTTGACTAACTAAATTAAATCTAATTTTCATTGGATTATATTTAGATAGTTACTAGTCCTTAAGTAATTAAATTGAGACCCAACCCAGTTTTGACCTTCGCCAAAACCCAAATCATAACGGTTTCCCTTTTTACAATTTCATTATTATATGACTCGTGATATTACCCAAACCACCGAACCTTACTTTTTAATTTAGTGTTAGTAAATTAGTTATAAGTTCGTCTATATCACTTTTAATGTTGAAGCTTAACTTATATAAATAAAAATAACTTTCGTTATTTTAATCTAACAAATTAAGTGACAAGGGTTAAACATCCAAACACATAATAATGGTTCTTTCAATTAGGCTCAATATTAAAAATACTAAAGTTACATTTTAATTTTTACAAATGATAACAATTCATTTCACTAGGGGCTCTACATCTAGGCAAACACTAGGGAAATTTAGCTACTCATTAAACTAAGGGAAACATAAAAATATAAATATACAAACATAATAATAATGATAAAAATTGATAACGATAATTTTAACAGAATATACTTACTAAAAATTCTTCACTTTCATTAACTTCAATGGTAGAAAATTACAATAATAACACCCCTTTAGCGCGTACAATAATACCCTTAATCACGAACAATACACCCTTAATATTTTAAACTATCCTAAATATTGAACCTTGAAACTGAAAATTGAATGATACGGAGTACTAAAAATAAATGACAGTAACTAATGATTTTTTTTGTGATGTAGTCTTCTTGCAAAATATATATGTCTGCCTTCTCTGTATATGTGTACTCCCTATTATAAGTTGATGATGTAGTAGGTGGAATGATTGTATCCTTGCTTTCTTGCTGTACCACTAAAAAAGAATCCATATAAAATACAAAAGCCACCGTCCCATACACATTTGAATCTGAATCTGGTCAAGATATTACGTGTTTCGCGTAGGAGTTCACACGATCCGCGTAAGAGTTAAATACTACGCTTTTCGCGTAGGTCTTCACACGATTCGCGTAAGAACAGCCGACAGTTTTCTTTGTTTTTATTTTATGTTTTGTTCTCTTTTGATCCCGCGTTGACGTTTATCGATTTGGACCTTTTCATTTGAACTCTTTTTTTCTTCGCTCATCTTGAACTTGCGTTTGGGTAAACGTTATCTTGATATGTAATTGGTTTAAATCCATCGTTTATTGTTGTTTTATCGTCGTTTCTTCAAACAGCAAGCTCGCGTTAACTTTTGTTGTTTTCTCGTGATTTATACATTTGAATGTCTTAGTAAACAGTAAAAACCTATGAAATATAAATGATATTGCGTCGAATAATATGTATGTTTAAAGCAATATCAATCGTCATCACCATAGCCACCATCAAACTTGATCAATTGCTTAAACCTTCAACACGAGAATTTCAATTCACATCGTTCTCTACGCATTGATTTAAACAATTTGATCTCTAGAGATATAAAATCACTAACCCTAATCTTCTTAGATCTGATTTTGATCAATTACATAGTGTATTAATGTCTAGTGCTCAATTGATTGCGGTTAGAGTCGTTATTAGTCGTTAATTTGCTCGATTGTTGTTGTTTGATTAAATCACGAATTTGATTGCTATGAGTCTGATTATATGAGTTTATGTACTGATATTGTAATGTATCTAGATAGATCTCGAAAAATTAATAAGTTTGGACTTTGATTTCGCATGGTTTCGTTATCGTATGCTCAAGTTATGGTTAATCGAAGTTTCGTTAGGGTTTCACATGTAATCCGAATTTTCTGAGTTGTGTGATTTATGATTTGGCTAATGAAAAGTGTACCAATGTGATCCTTGCGAAAAACCATGCATGTTAGACTTAATATTTACGTTAAACGCTTTCGTAATGCTTTCGATATGTTAGAACGAAGATTCGTATTGTTAAGTGAGCTGAAACTGATTTTAATGTTAAACAAAAATTGCTAGAGTGAGTTAGGTGTTGATTGAGACTTTGATCTTCTGGAATATGAAAAATAAATGCAATAGCTAAATGATGATGGGCCATATCAGTCAGCCATAAACTTTGGGTTTGTGGATGGAATCCCCTTAGAAGGGTTAAAATGGCAGTTCCTGCTCCTTGGGAGGTACCAAATAAATGACAGCTTTTGAGTTCAGATTATCATATGAGATCAGTGAACCCTTCTACTAGGTTGCTCCTAACAGACTCCATGCTGGAATCTGCGGAGCTGTATTTTATATGTTACTTGACATATTTCATACGTATGTGAACTAGCGAAAACGTGAATTGCCATGAGATATATGCTCGTCTAAGTGATATGTCTGTTTGATGAACAAAACTGGAAGATCTGTAAAGATTGATTAAAATATACGAAATGGCTAAAGAGATATCTTTGATTATTTTACCACTAATATTTTGGAATGTTTTGAGATGACTACAATTGGCCGTTTATCAAAATCTATTTTCTATATTTTCTGAGAAATATTTCAAAACTGATCCGCGTGCTGAAACTGATTTAGTAAACCATAATTAGACCCCTTCTGACTTCTGACTTTTATATATCGTATGAGGCTTTGGATGGACTTTTTAGAATTGATTTTAAGTTTAGTTATGATCTGGAGTTGTTCATAATTTAATCATTTGTGTGCTGTGAGCTATAGTTGAATCTTTCTACGATGTACGTTTTTCGAAGGCATGCTTTAAACTGCGAATGTGCAATTTATTTAACTATGACTTGTAAAGTGATATTTGACCTAGGTTTGACATGTTGACCATGTTTGCATGACCTAATGAGATGTTTGACTTTAGTTGACCACTTGACCGAGTTGTCTTTTGGTTTGACTTTGGTTGACTTACTTGGATTAGTTGACTTTTACTTGTTTGTTGAGTCAGTCTGAGCACTAGCACTTTGCGTACACTATGGGTTGACATAGTTTGACCTATAAGTGTATACTTAAGATGATTTACTTGTTTAGGTTGCATTGTTCAGTCGTGATTGTTCAACTACAGTACAATTTGCTAAGATATTTCAGTGCTTTTGCTAAGGTGAGTCTATAGTCCCTTTTTCATCAACATTTTTGGGATGAGATACATGCTGCTTTTGAAACTATTTCTTAAACTGTTTTTACAACGATATTACATATTAGGCACGAGTAACTTAGCAAGAATATACATATGATTTCAGATCAAAAATCCCTTAGGTTGATTATATTAGTTACTTTGTAAGCTCGACTTATAGGGACGGTACCGTTAGGTTTGACAAACCTCGCCTAAAACATAACAGGCTTCTATTATGTTGTTACTCGTACACTTGATCAGTGTAGCGCAATGATAGGGTAAACTAAAGACGTGTGCTCGACTCACGCAAAGGTTAAAGCTTTATAATCAAGTGCTCATGATAAGTGTATATTATTACGAAGCTTTTCAGAAATCTCGTGGCCTAACTTACGATGAATGTTACTTAAACATGATGTTTAAAAACTTGAAACTACACATGGTAATTTCTACAAACAGATGAAATGAAAAGAACTTTTTGATGTCACTCACAGTTGAAACTTGACATCTTACAAACAGTTTATTACTTAGCATTTGCTATATGCAAACTTTTGAGATTAAACCTTTGCGGTTTATTCAGATAAATGATTTTGAGAAATGATTTTCGACAAACGATTTATGAAAACTATTTTAAGAACATACGAGAACTATTTACTCAAACTTGTAGATTCACTCAACTTTATGTTGATCCGTTTTGCATGTTTTATCTCAGGTATTAGTTGTTTCCGCTGTAGAACATTGCTGTTATATAGAATTCAAGCCAAGCATTGGGACCAGAGTTAATACGTCATCAGTGGATTCTGACGGGGTATTACATCTAGATCACTCAAGGTGTTAAAGCACACATTGATTCACTTCTCAAATCACTAAGAGAGCTACACAACGTATGTAATCAAAGTCAAGCCTAAAACTAACTCATAGCAATGGATCTTTAGCTAACTCAACAATACATGATCATGTAATTCATTCAAACAACATTATTCAATTGATTTGGAGCAAATACTAGCATTAGAGATTCATAGATAAGCAAACACAAGAGATTTAGCCAATCATAGCTAAGATCAAACTAATAATAAGCATAGAAATTTAAAAAATCATCATCTTCAAGTTATTACAAGTAAACAATGCAAAACATGAAAAGTAAAGTGAAGATTACAATCCAAAATGTAAAGAAGATGAAGATCTAAGCTAAATAATGATAAATCTTGAGCTAGCTTCCTTGAATCCACCCTTAAACACTAATGGATGATGAAATTAGGGTTTTGTGTATGAAATTCGGACCCCAAACAGCTGCTCTCTAAAGATGCATATCAAAAATGACCTAATCTTGATCCTTTTATAGTGCTGAAAATCAGGGCTGAAACAGCGACAGGAGCGCTGCTTTTGGCTCAGGAGCGGCGCTTTTGGCTTTAATGAGGAGCGGTGCTTTTGATCAGGAATGCGGCTTTTGGTTCAAATCAGGGGCGACGCTTTTATTGTAGGAGCAACGCTTTTGCTGGATAGGAGCGGCGCTTCTGGCTATAGGAACGGCGCTTTTGCTCACTGGTGGAAAATGGAGCTGAAATGTGCATGAGAACGTCGCTTTTGCAGTTAGTGCGGCGCTTTTGGCTCACAGGAGTGACGCTCTTGAATGAGGAACGGCGCTTTTGAAGCTGATTCTGCGCTTTCCATTTTCTTAGCCACTTTTCCCCAAGATTTGGTCAATTTTACACCAAATCAAGTCCTTAGCCCCCAAATAACCATTTAGGTCAATAGCACACAAAATAGGCTCTAAGATAGTCATAAACCGAGCAAAGCGATGTAGATATCGCGAGATAAAACATATATAAATGGAGCGATATCACCTTTCAATCTGCATAAACTCATAGTATGGAAGTGTATTGAATTCAAATGCATGTTTGATGTAATCCACTCCATTTTTTTTCTCTATCGCATATATTTCAAACTCTTTAATGTATGCCCAGGCTAAGATCTTTCCTTTTGCATTGATATGATCTTTTCTTTCAATAAACTTCAAAAACTTTGGCTCCACCTCCGGTTTCTTAAGATATTTTCTAATACCTCAACCTTCTCCTTGTTCAACTTAACCGACAAAAATCCTTCCCGTAACACTTCGTTATGTTCTTTCTCCTTACACTTTCAGTTTAACAACTCCTCATCCATCTTAAAGTATTCAACAATGGTAGGAAGATCATCACTTGCAACATCCTCATATCTGGGATAATCTTCTGTCGATTAATCTTCTGTAATCACCTCATCAAAACTTTCATCACTTTCATTCACTGCTTATGTTTCACTAGTATCATCATCAAGATTATCAGCCCTTGAAGATGATGTGGTTGTCCCTACATCATTAGATGTACTCGCTTCTTGTTCTAGATGTACTAGCCGGTCAATTTCTTCCCTTGAGAGATCGTGAGGGATCTCCCCCTCCTCTAAATCATCATAAACAGTAGAGTGATTAAGCTGATCCTACATAGATAAATATTCAGAAACAGTTATTACTTTAAGTGGAGTGACGTACTGTGCATTGTTCTCATCATAACCCTTTGAAACTTCAAGAGCATCATCTTCAAGCTCCTTATCCCAAGAACCAAAAGGATCATCACCTTCCTCATCCTCTTTAACAACTATCCTCTTGTAATGACCCGTCCTAATCCATCCGGACAAAGTCCACATCGATTACAAACGATTCACAATAGTTGGTTACATCGCGAGGTACTTGACCTCTATATGATACATTTTACAAACATTGCATTCGTTTTTGAAAAGACAATCTTTCATTACATTGAAAGTTGACGGCATGCATACCATTTCATAATATATCTAACTATAATTGACTTAATAATAATCTTGATGAACTCAACGACTCGAATGCAACGTCTTTTGAAATATGTCATGAATGACTCCAAGTAATATCTCTAAGGTGAGCAAATGCACAGCGGAAGATTTCTTTCATACCTGAGAATAAACATGCTTTAAAGTGTCAACCAAAAGGTTGGTGAGTTCATTGGTTTAACATAAATAATCATTTCATAATTTTAATAGACTACAAGATTTCATATTTCCATTTCTCATAAACATACGTCTCATGCATAGAGACAAAAATATCATTCATATGGATTGAACACCTGGTAACCGACATTCACAATATGCATATAAGAATATCTCCATCATTCCGGGATCCTCCTTCGGACATGATATAAATTTCGAAGTACTAAAGCATCCGGTACTTTGGACGGGGCTTGTTGGGCCCGATAGATCTATCTTTAGAGTTCTCGTCAATTAGGGTTTCTGTTCCCTAATTCTTAGATTACCAGACTATTTAAAAAGGGCATATTCGATTAGATAATCCAACCATAGAATGTAGTTTCGATCACTTGTGTCCATTTCGTAAAACATTTATAAAAGCAGCGCATGCATTCTCAGTCCCAAAAATATATATTGCGAAAGCATTTAAAAGGGGATTAATGAAAACTCACAATACTGTATTTCATAGTAAAAATACATATGACGCCATTGAACAACTGAACAATGCAGGGTTGACCTTGGATTCACGAACCTATATCATTTATATATATATATATATATATATATATATATATATATATATATATATATATATATATATATATATATATATATATATATATATATATATATATATATATTAACACATAAAATGGTAATCGAACAAATTTATATATTATTAGAGATTTAATTGCTATTTAATTAGGTTTTTCATTAATAACCTTATTAATTATATTTATTAATATTTATTATAAAAGTATTAATATAGTTATGTTATGTGTAGTAAATATAGTTTTATATAACTAATAGTTATTTGATAAAATAATATTGATAATAACAATAAATAAAAGTTGTTTTATTTTACAACAACAACAACAATAATAATAATAATAATAATAATAATAATAATAATAATAATAATAATAATAATAATAATAATAATAATAATAATAATAATACTAATAATAATAATAATAATAATAATAATAATAATAATAATAATAATAATAATAATAATAATAATAATAATAATAATAATAAATAGATAGATAACTACCTCAAGGAAGTAGCCCTAAAAATAATGCCCAAGTCCAGGTTTGAACCCGCGACCTCCCGTTCACCCGAAACATACTTAACCATTGAACCGTTAATACTTCTTGTTATATATATCGCATACTTAATTATATAACATATACCAAATAATTTTATCATCTTCATCACCATCATTCTCATCATTCTGTATCATCATAATGTACCTCGCCATCATATATCATCATCATAATCATTGTCATCCTTCTTCATAATCACCATAGTCTCTTATCATCATCATCATACTTCGATCATTTAATCATCTCATCATGATATCATCATCATTCATTTTCATTTTATCACCGTCTTGATCATCATACTCACCTTCGTCACGATCATTATAATAATATTATACGCCATCATCAACTCACGATCATCATCATCATCATCATACGGTCGCCATCACTCGACGTTCATTCACCATCATCTTCATTATCTTATCGTAATCATCATCATTATCATCACTTGTAATATCATCCTCATCATCACCATTAACCTTTTTCATCATCATCACTTATCTTAACATTCTCATTGATAACATTGTAACATAATCCTTTTATGTACAACCTCTTCATCATCGAACTAGATATTACGTATCATAATCATTTTCATTCAAAATTTTGTGGGTTTCGATTAAGCTAGCAACAAATGTTCGAAGCAATAGCTTAACAGGTGGCTCGTAAATGGTGAGATAAGACAGGAAAAAGGATTAAGCAACAACACCATTGAAATGTCCCGTTCTTATTGACTAAAAACGTTCCATATTAATTGATTTCGTTGCGAGGTTTTGACCTCTATATGAGACGTTTTTCAAAGACTGCATTCATTTTTAAAACAAACCATAACCTTTATTTCATAGATAATGGTTTTAAAAAGCTTTACGTAGATTATCAAATAATGATAATCTAAAATATCCTGTTTACACACGACCATTACATAATGGTTTACAATACAATTATGTTACAACAAAATAAGTTTCTTGAATGCAGTTTTTACACAATATCATACAAGCATGGACTCCAAATCTCGTCCTTATTTAAGTATGCGACAGCGGAAGCTCTTAATAATCACCTGAGAATAAACATGCTTAAAACGTCAACAAAAATGTTGGTGAGTTATAGGTTTAACCTATATATATCAAATCATAATAATAGACCACAAGATTTCATATTTCAATACACATCCCATACATAGAGATAAAAATCATTCATATGGTGAACACCTGGTAACCGACATTAACAAGATGCATATATAAGAATATCCCCATCATTCCGGGACACCCTTCGGATATGATATAAATTTCGAAGTACTAAAGCATCCGGTACTTTGGATGGGGCTTGTTGGGCCCGATAGATCTATCTTTAGGATTCGCGTCAATTAGGGTGTTTGTTCCCTAATTCTTAGATTACCAGACTTAATAAAAAGGGGCATATTCGATTTCGATAATTCAACCATAGAATGTAGTTTCACGTACTTGTGTCTATTTTGTAAATCATTTATAAAACCTGCATGTATTCTCATCCCAAAAATATTAGATTTTAAAAGTGGGACTATAACTCACTTTCACAGATTTTTACTTCGTCGGGAAGTAAGACTTGGCCACTGGTTGATTCACGAACCTATAACAATATATACATATATATCAAAGTATGTTCAAAATATATTTACAACACTTTTAATATATTTTGATGTTTTAAGTTTATTAAGTCAGCTGTCCTCGTTAGTAACCTACAACTAGTTGTCCACAGTTAGATGTACAGAAATAAATCGATAAATATTATCTTGAATCAATCCACGACCCAGTGTATACGTATATCAGTATTGATCACAACTCAAACTATATATATTTTGGAATCAACCTCAACCCTGTATAGCTAACTCCAACATTCACATATAGAGTGTCTATGGTTGTTCCGAAATATATATAGATGTGTCGACATGATAGGTCGAAACATTGTATACGTGTCTATGGTATCTCAAGATTACATAATATACAATACAAGTTGATTAAGTTATGGTTGGAATAGATTTGTTACCAATTTTCACGTAGCTAAAATGAGAAAAATTATCCAATCTTGTTTTACCCATAACTTCTTCATTTTAAATCCGTTTTGAGTGAATCAAATTGCTATGGTTTCATATTGAACTCTATTTTATGAATCTAAACATAAAAGTATAGGTTTATAGTCGGAAAAATAAGTTACAAGTCGTTTTTGTAAAGGTAGTCATTTCAGTCGAAAGAACGACGTCTAGATGACCATTTTAGAAAACATACTTCCACTTTGAGTTTAACCATAATTTTTGGATATAGTTTCATGTTCATAATAAAAATCATTTTCCCAGAATAACAACTTTTAAATTAAAGTTTATCATAGTTTTTAATTAACTAACCCAAAACAGCCCGCGGTGTTACTACGACGGCGTAAATCCGGTTTTACGGTGTTTTTCGTGTTTCCAGGTTTTAAATCATTAAGTTAGCATATCATATAGATATAGAACATGTGTTTAGTTGATTTTAAAAGTCAAGTTAGAAGGATTAACTTTTATTTGCGAACAAGTTTAGAATTAACTAAACTATGTTCTAGTGATTACAAGTTTAAACCTTCGAATAAGATAGCTTTATATGTATGAATCGAATGATGTTATGAACATCATTACTACCTTAAGTTCCTTGGATAAACCTACTGGAAAAGAGAAAAGTGGATCTAGCTTCAATGGATCCTTGGATGGCTCGAAGTTCTTGAAGCAGAATCATGACACGAAAACAAGTTCAAGTAAGATCATCACTTGAAATAAGATTGTTATAGTTATAGAAATTGAACCAAAGTTTGAATATGATTATTACCTTGTATTAGAATGATAACCTACTGTAAGAAACAAAGATTTCTTGAGGTTGGATGATCACCTTACAAGATTGGAAGTGAGGTAGCAAACTTGAAAGTATTCTTGATTTTATGTAACTAGAACTTTTGGAATTTATGAAGAACACTTAGAACTTGAAGATATAACTTGAGAGAGATCAATTAGATGAAGAAAATTGAAGAATGAAAGTGTTTGTAGGTGTTTTTGGTCGTTGGTGTATGGATTAGATATAAAGGATATGTAATTTTGTTTTCATGTAAATAAGTCATGAATGATTACTCATATTTTTGTAATTTTATGAGATATTTCATGCTAGTTACCAAATGATGGTTCCCACATGTGTTAGGTGACTCACATGGGCTGCTAAGAGCTGATCATTGGAGTGTATATACCAATAGTACATACATCTAAAAGCTGTGTATTGTACGAGTACGAATACGGGTGCATACGAGTAGAATTGTTGATGAAACTGAACGAGGATGTAATTGTAAGCATTTTTGTTAAGTAGAAGTATTTTGATAAGTGTCTTGAAGTCTTTCAAAAGTGTATGAATACATATTAAAACACTACATGTATATACATTTTAACTGAGTCGTTAAGTCATCGTTAGTCGTTACATGTAAATGTTGTTTTGAAACCTTTAGGTTAATGATCTTGTTGAATGTTGTTAACCCATTGTTTATTATAACAAATGAGATATTAAATTGTTATATTATCATGATATTATGATATATAATATATCTCAGTATGATGTATATACAGTTAAATGTCGTTACAACGATAATCGTTACATATATGTCTCGTTTCGAAATCATTAAGTTAGTAGTCTTATTTTTACATATGTATTTCATTGTTAATACACTTAATAATATATTTACTTATCATTTAACATAATTAACCAAGTGTATCAATATCTTAATATGATTCATATGTACCTAGTAAGACGTTGTTATAACGATAATCGTTATATATATCGTTTTCGAGTTTATTAAATTAATAGTCTCATTTTTATGTATATAACTCATTGTTAAAATACCTAATGAGATACATACTTATAATAAAAACATGTTAACTATATATATAACCATATATATGTCATCGTATAGTTTTTACAAGTTTTAACGTTCGTGAATCACCGGTCAACTTGGGTGGTCAATTGTCTATATGAAACATATTTCAATTAATCAAGTCTTAACAAGTTTGATTGCTTAACATGTTGGAAACATTTAATCATGTAAATATCAATCTCAATTAATATATATAAACATGGAAAAGTTCGGGTCACTACAGTACCTACCCGTTAAATAAATTTCGTCCCGAAATTTTAAGCTGTTGAAGGTGTTGAAGAATCTTCTGGAAATAGATGCGGGTATTTCTTCTTCATCTGATCTTCACGCTCCCAGGTGAACTTGGGTCCTCTACGAGCATTCCATCGAACCTTAACAATTGGTATCTTGTTTTGCTTAAGTCTTTTAACCTCACGATCCATTATTTCGACGGGTTCTTCGATGAATTGAAGTTTTTCGTTGATTTGGATTTCATCTAACGGAATAGTGAGATCTTCTTTAGCAAAACATTTCTTCAAATTCGAGACGTGGAAAGTGTTATGTACAGCCGCGAGTTGTTGAGGTAACTCAAGTCTGTAAGCTACTGGTCCGACACGATCAATAATCTTGAATGGTCCAATATACCTTGGATTTAATTTCCCTCGTTTACCAAATCGAACAACGCCTTTCCAAGGTGCAACTTTAAGCATGACCATCTCTCCAATTTCAAATTCTATATCTTTTCTTTTAATGTCAGCGTAGCTCTTTTGTCGACTTTGGGCGGTTTTCAACCGTTGTTGAATTTGGATGATCTTCTCGGTAGTTTCTTGTATAATCTCCGGACCCGTAATCTGTCTATCACCCACTTCACTCCAACAAATCGGAGACCTGCACTTTCTACCATAAAGTGCTTCAAACGGCGCCATCTCAATGCTTGAATGGTAGCTGTTGTTGTAGGAAAATTCTGCTAACGGTATATGTCGATCCCAACTGTTTCCGAAATCAATAACACATGCCCGTAGCATGTCTTCAAGCGTTTGTATCGTCCTTTCGCTCTGCCCATCAGTTTGTGGATGATAGGCAGTACTCATGTCTAGACGAGTTCCTAATGCTTGCTGTAATGTCTGCCAGAATCTTGAAATAAATCTGCCATCCCTATCAGAGATAATAGAGATTGGTATTCCATGTCTGGAGACGACTTCCTTCAAATACAGTCGTGCTAACTTCTCCATCTTGTCATCTTCTCTTATTGGCAGGAAGTGTGCTGATTTGGTGAGAGATCAACTATTACCCAAATAGTATCAAAACCACTTGCAGTCCTTGGCAATTTAGTGATGAAATCCATGGTAATGTTTTCCCATTTCCATTCCGGGATTTTGGGTTGTTGAAGTAGACCTGATGGTTTCTGATGCTCAGCTTTGACCTTAGAACACGTCAAACATTCTCCTACGTATTTAGCAACATCGACTTTCATACCCGGCCACCAAAAATGTTTCTTGAGATCCTTGTACATCTTCCCCGTTCCAGGATGTATTGAGTATCTGGTTTTATGAGCTTCTCTAAGTACCATTTCTCTCATATCTCCAAATTTTGGTACCCAAATCCTTTCAGCCCTATACCGGGTTCCGTCTTCCCGAATATTAAGATGCTTCTCCGATCCTTTGGGTATTTCATCCTTTAAATTTTCCTCTTTTAAAACTCCTTGTTGCGCCTCCTTTATTTGAGTAGTAAGGTTATTATGAATCATTATATTCATAGATTTTACTCGAATGGGTTCTCTGTCCTTCCTGCTCAAGGCATCGGCTACCACATTTGCCTTCCCCGGGTGGTAACGAATCTCAAAGTCGTAATCATTCAATAATTCAATCCACCTACGCTGCCTCATATTCAGTTGTTTCTGATTAAATATGTGTTGAAGACTTTTGTGGTCGGTATATATAATACTTTTGACCCCATATAAGTAGTGCCTCCAAGTCTTTAATGCAAAAACAACCGCGCCTAATTCCAAATCATGCGTCGTATAATTTTGTTCGTGAATCTTCAATTGTCTAGACGCATAAGCAATCACCTTCGTTCGTTGCATTAATACACAACCGAGACCTTGCTTTGATGCATCACAATAAATCACAAAATCATCATTCCCTTCAGGCAATGACAATATAGGTGCCGTAGTTAGCTTTTTCTTCAATAACTGAAACGCTTTCTCTTGTTCATCATTCCATTCAAATTTCTTCCCTTTATGCGTTAATGCAGTCAAGGGTTTTGCTATTCTGGAAAAGTCTTGGATGAACCTTCTGTAGTAACCAGCTAGTCCTAAAAACTGGCGTATGTGTTTCGGAGTTTTCGGGGTTTCCCACTTTTCAACAGTTTCTATCTTTGCCGGATCCACCTTAATACCTTCTTTGTTCACTATGTGACCGAGGAATTGAACTTCTTCCAACCAAAATGCACACTTTGAAAACTTAGCATACAATTCTTCCTTCCTCAATACTTCTAACACCTTTCTCAAATGTTCACCGTGTTCTTGGTCATTCTTTGAGTAAATAAGTATGTCATCAATGAAAACAATGACAAACTTGTCAAGGTATGGTCCACACACTCGGTTCATAAGGTCCATGAACACAGCTGGTGCATTAGTTAAACCAAACGGCATGACCATAAACTCGTAATGACCGTAACGTGTTCTGAAAGCAGTCTTTGGAATATCATCTTCTTTCACCCGCATTTGATGATACCCGGAACGTAAGTCAATCTTTGAATAAACAGACGAGCCTTGTAGTTGATCAAATAAGTCATCGATTCTCGGTAGTGGGTAGCGGTTCTTGATGGTAAGTTTGTTCAACTCTCGGTAGTCGATACACAACCTGAATGTACCATCTTTCTTCTTGACAAACAAAACAGGAGCTCCCCACGGTGATGTGCTTGGTCGAATGAAACCACGCTCTAAAAGTTCTTGTAATTGGCTTTGTAGTTCTTTCATCTCGCTGGGTGCGAGTCTGTAAGGAGCACGAGCTATTGGTGCAGCTCCTGGTACAAGATCTATTTGAAATTCAACGGATCGATGTGGGGGTAATCCCGGTAATTCTTTCGGAAATACATCAGGAAATTCTTTTGCGACGGGAACATCATTGATGCTCTTTTCTTCAGTTTGTACTTTCTCGACGTGTGCTAGAACAGCATAGCAACCTTTTCTTATTAGTTTTTGTGCTTTCAAATTACTAATAAGATGTAGCTTCGTGTTGCCCTTTTCTCCGTACACCATTAAGGGTTTTCCTTTTTCTCGTATAATGCGAATTGCATTTTTGTAACAAACGATCTCCGCTTTCACTTCTTTCAACCAGTCCATACCGATTATCACATCAAAACTCCCTAACTCTACTGGTATCAAATCAATCTTAAATGTTTCGCTAACCAGTTTAATTTCTCGATTCCGACATATATTATCTGCTGAAATTAATTTACCATTTGCTAATTCGAGTAAAAATTTACTATCCAAAGGCGTCAATGGACAACTTAATTTAGCACAAAAATCTCTACTCATATAGCTTCTATCCGCACCCGAATCAAATAAAACGTAAGCAGATTTATTGTCAATAAGAAACGTACCCGTAACAAGCTCCGGGTCTTCCTGTGCCTCTGCCGCATTAATATTGAAAACTCTTCCACGGCCTTGTCCATTCGTGTTCTCCTGGTTCGGGCAATTTCTAATAATGTGGCCCGGTTTTCCACATTTATAACAAACTACATTGGCATAACTTGCTCCGACACTACTTGCTCCGCCATTACTCGTTCCGACACCATTTGTTCTTTTCGTTCTATTAACCCCTGGTCCGTAGACCTCACACTTCGCCGCGCTATGACCATTTCTTTTACACTTGTTGCAAAATTTGGTGCAGAACCCCGAGTGATTCTTTTCACACCTTTGGCATAGCTGCTTCTGATTGTTGTTGTTGTTGCGGTTATTGTTGTTGTTGGGATGATTGTTGTAGTTGCTGTTGTTGTTGTTGTTGTTATTGTTGGGCCGTTTGTTGTAGTTGCGATTGATGTTGCGATTGTTGGGATAATTGTTGCGATTATTGTTGTAATTGCTGTTGTTGTTGTATTGGTGATTCTTATCACCGTTTTCCTCCCACTTTCTTTTGACTTGCTTCACATTGGCCTCTTCAGCAGTCTGTTCTTTAATTCTTTCTTCAATTTGGTTCACGAGTTTGTGAGCCATTCTACATGCCTGTTGTATGGAGGCGGGCTCGTGTGAACTTATATCTTCTTGGATTCTTTCCGGTAATCCTTTCACAAACGCGTCGATCTTCTCTTCCTCATCTTCGAATGCTCCCGGACACAATAGGCACAATTCTGTGAATCGTCTTTCGTACGTGGTAATATCAAATCCTTGGGTTCGTAACCCTCTAAGTTCTGTCTTGAGCTTATTGACCTCGGTTCTGGGACGGTACTTCTCGTTCATCAAGTGCTTGAATGCTGACCACAGTAGTGCGTACGCATCGTCTTGTCCCACTTGCTCTAGATAGGTATTCCACCATGTTAACGCAGAACCTGTGAAGGTATGCGTAGCGTACTTTACTTTGTCCTCTTCAGTACACTTACTTATGGCAAACACCGATTCGACCTTCTCGGTCCACCGTTTCAATCCGATCGGTCCTTCGGTTCCATCAAATTCCAAAGGTTTGCAGGCAGTGAATTCTTTGTAGGTGCATCCTACACGATTTCCTGTACTGCTAGATCCAAGGTTATTGTTGGTATGTAGCGCAGCCTGTACTGCGGCTATGTTTGAAGCTAGAAAAGTACGGAATTCCTCTTCATTCATATTCACGGTGTGTCGAGTAGTCGGTGCCATTTCCTTCAAAATAGTTAAATGGAACAAGTTAATCATACAGAATATTAAGAGTAGTTAATAGTATTTCGTAGCATAATATGAACTCATTTATAAAAGCTTTTTCTTCATATTAGCGTTTTATAAGTTTAAATTCGGGTAGTACCTACCCGTTAAGTTCATACTTAGTAGCTAATATACAATTCAACTACTACAATTCTATATGAAAAACTGATTATAATAATATTTCGCGTTCAAACTTTTATACAATATTTTACAAACTTACAATACCGTTTATTTTACATAAAGCATGAAATATAGCACACAATAACTTTGATACAAGATAGTTGTGAAGATAATTCTAGCTAGTACACAAGTCGTTCAGCAAAGGCAATAAAGACACGTAATTCATACGTCCAGAAACAAGTCATGCATTCTGGTTTTACTAGGACTACTTCCCATCCTTGGTCTTGTGCAACATAACCGTTATGGCCGTTGATAAGACAGCGTGTTGTAGCGTCGTCAAAGGGACGAGGGTTACGTAATGTCCAACAGTCCCGTAATAATCTAAAAACCTCATTTCTTACCCCAATTACCGACTCCGTCACTTGTGGAAACGTTTTGTTTAATAGTTGTAGCCCGATGTTCTTGTTCTCACTTTGGTGAGAAGCGAACATTACTAATCCGTAAGCATAACATGCTTCTTTATGTTGCATGTTAGCCGCTTTTTCTAAATCACGAAGTCCAATATTCGGATATATTGAGTCAAAATAATTTCTTAACCCGTTGCGTAAAATAGCATTTGGGTTCCCCGCAATATATGCGTCAAAGTAAACACATCGTAACTTATGGGTTTCCCAATGTGATATCCCCCATCTTTCAAACGAAAGTCTCTTATAAACCAAGACATTCTTGGAACGTTCTTCGAATGTCTTACAAACTGATCTCGCCTTAAATAGTTGTGCCGAGGAATTCTGGCCGACTCTAGACAAGATTTCATCAATCATGTCTCCGGGTAGGTCTCTTAAAATATTGGGTTGTCTATCCATTTTGTGTTTTTAAACTGTAAAATAGACAAGAGTTAGATTCATAAAAAAAATACTTATTAATACAAGCAATTTTTACATATATCATAAAGCATACGAACACTATATTACATATATTACACATATTACACCACACGAACACAACTATCTTATTCCGACTCGCTCGTTTCTTCTTCTTCGGTTTTGGTTCGTTTTGCCAAGTTTCTAGGGATATATGATGTTCCCCTAATACGAGCCGTCGTGATCCACATTGGTTTAGAAAAACCTGGTGGTTTAGAGGTTCCCGGGTCATTGTTACAACTTAAGGACTTCGGGGGTTGACGATACATATAAAGTTCATCGGGGTTGGAATTAGATTTCTCTATTTTTATGCCCTTTCCCTTATTATTTTCTTTTGCCTTTTTAAATTCAGTTGGGGTAATTTCTATAACATCATCGGAATTCTCGTCGGAATCCGATTCATCGGAGAATTGGTAATCCTCCCAATATTTTGCTTCCTTGGCGGAAACACCATTGACCATAATTAACCTTGGTCGGTTGGTTGAGGATTTTCTTTTACTTAACCGTTTTATTATTTCCCCCACCGGTTCTATTTCTTCATCCGGTTCCGATTCTTCTTCCGGTTCCGATTCTTCTTCCGGTTCCGACTCTTCTTCCGGTTCCTCTTCGGGAACTTGTGAATCAGTCCACGAATCATTCCAATTTACATTTGACTCTTCATTATTATTAGGTGAGTCAATGGGACTTGTTCTAGAGGTAGACATCTATCACATAATATCAAACGCGTTAAGAGATTAATATATCACATAATATTCACATGTTAAAAATATATAGTTTCCAACAAAATTTGTTAAGCAATCATTTTTCAAGTAAACACGGTCGAAGTCCAGACTCACTAATGCATCCTAACAAACTCGATAAGACACACTAATGCAAAATTCTGGTTCTCTAAGACCAACGCTCGGATACCAACTGAAATGTCCCGTTCTTATTGACTAAAAACGTTCCATATTAATTGATTTCGTTGCGAGGTTTTGACCTCTATATGAGACGTTTTTCAAAGACTGCATTCATTTTTAAAACAAACCATAACCTTTATTTCATAGATAATGGTTTTAAAAAGCTTTACGTAGATTATCAAATAATGATAATCTAAAATATCCTGTTTACACACGACCATTACATAATGGTTTACAATACAATTATGTTACAACAAAATAAGTTTCTTGAATGCAGTTTTTACACAATATCATACAAGCATGGACTCCAAATCTCGTCCTTATTTAAGTATGCGACAGCGGAAGCTCTTAATAATCACCTGAGAATAAACATGCTTAAAACGTCAACAAAAATGTTGGTGAGTTATAGGTTTAACCTATATATATCAAATCATAATAATAGACCACAAGATTTCATATTTCAATACACATCCCATACATAGAGATAAAAATCATTCATATGGTGAACACCTGGTAACCGACATTAACAAGATGCATATATAAGAATATCCCCATCATTCCGGGACACCCTTCGGATATGATATAAATTTCGAAGTACTAAAGCATCCGGTACTTTGGATGGGGCTTGTTGGGCCCGATAGATCTATCTTTAGGATTCGCGTCAATTAGGGTGTTTGTTCCCTAATTCTTAGATTACCAGACTTAATAAAAAGGGGCATATTCGATTTCGATAATTCAACCATAGAATGTAGTTTCACGTACTTGTGTCTATTTTGTAAATCATTTATAAAACCTGCATGTATTCTCATCCCAAAAATATTAGATTTTAAAAGTGGGACTATAACTCACTTTCACATATTTTTACTTCGTCGGGAAGTAAGACTTGGCCACTGGTTGATTCACGAACCTATAACAATATATACATATATATCAAAGTATGTTCAAAATATATTTACAACACTTTTAATATATTTTGATGTTTTAAGTTTATTAAGTCAGCTGTCCTCGTTAGTAACCTACAACTAGTTGTCCACAGTTAGATGTACAGAAATAAATCGATAAATATTATCTTGAATCAATCCACGACCCAGTGTATACGTATATCAGTATTGATCACAACTCAAACTATATATATTTTGGAATCAACCTCAACCCTGTATAGCTAACTCCAACATTCACATATAGAGTGTCTATGGTTGTTCCGAAATATATATAGATGTGTCGACATGATAGGTCGAAACATTGTATACGTGTCTATGGTATCTCAAGATTACATAATATACAATACAAGTTGATTAAGTTATGGTTGGAATAGATTTGTTACCAATTTTCACGTAGCTAAAATGAGAAAAATTATCCAATCTTGTTTTACCCATAACTTCTTCATTTTAAATCCGTTTTGAGTGAATCAAATTGCTATGGTTTCATATTGAACTCTATTTTATGAATCTAAACATAAAAGTATAGGTTTATAGTCGGAAAAATAAGTTACAAGTCATTTTTGTAAAGGTAGTCATTTCAGTCGAAAGAACGACGTCTAGATGACCATTTTAGAAAACATACTTCCACTTTGAGTTTAACCATAATTTTTGGATATAGTTTCATGTTCATAATAAAAATCATTTTCCCAGAATAACAACTTTTAAATCAAAGTTTATCATAGTTTTTAATTAACTAACCCAAAACAGCCCGCGGTGTTACTACGACGGCGTAAATCCGGTTTTACGGTGTTTTTCGTGTTTCCAGGTTTTAAATCATTAAGTTAGCATATCATATAGATATAGAACATGTGTTTAGTTGATTTTAAAAGTCAAGTTAGAAGGATTAACTTTTATTTGCGAACAAGTTTAGAATTAACTAAACTATGTTCTAGTGATTACAAGTTTAAACCTTCGAATAAGATAGCTTTATATGTATGAATCGAATGATGTTATGAACATCATTACTACCTTAAGTTCCTTGGATAAACCTACTGGAAAAGAGAAAAGTGGATCTAGCTTCAATGGATCCTTGGATGGCTCGAAGTTCTTGAAGCAGAATCATGACACGAAAACAAGTTCAAGTAAGATCATCACTTGAAATAAGATTGTTATAGTTATAGAAATTGAACCAAAGTTTGAATATGATTATTACCTTGTATTAGAATGATAACCTACTGTAAGAAACAAAGATTTCTTGAGGTTGGATGATCACCTTACAAGATTGGAAGTGAGGTAGCAAACTTGAAAGTATTCTTGATTTTATGTAACTAGAACTTTTGGAATTTATGAAGAACACTTAGAACTTGAAGATAGAACTTGAGAGAGATCAATTAGATGAAGAAAATTGAAGAATGAAAGTGTTTGTAGGTGTTTTTGGTCGTTGGTGTATGGATTAGATATAAAGGATATGTAATTTTGTTTTCATGTAAATAAGTCATGAATGATTACTCATATTTTTGTAATTTTATGAGATATTTCATGCTTGTTGCCAAATGATGGTTCCCACATGTGTTAGGTGACTCAAATGGGCTGCTAAGAGCTGATCATTGGAGTGTATATACCAATAGTACATACATCTAAAAGCTGTGTATTGTACGAGTACGAATACGGGTGCATACGAGTAGAATTGTTGATGAAACTGAACGAGGATGTAATTGTAAGCATTTTTGTTAAGTAGAAGTATTTTGATAAGTGTCTTGAAGTCTTTCAAAAGTGTATGAATACATATTAAAACACTACATGTATATACATTTTAACTGAGTCGTTAAGTCATCGTTAGTCGTTACATGTAAATGTTGTTTTGAAACCTTTAGGTTAACGATCTTGTTGAATGTTGTTAACCCATTGTTTATTATAACAAATGAGATATTAAATTGTTATATTATCATGATATTATGATATATAATATATCTCAGTATGATGTATATACAGTTAAATGTCGTTACAACGATAATCGTTACATATATGTCTCGTTTCGAAATCATTAAGTTAGTAGTCTTATTTTTACATATGTATTTCATTGTTAATACACTTAATAATATATTTACTTATCATTTAACATAATTAACCAAGTGTATCAATATCTTAATATGATTCATATGTACCTAGTAAGACGTTGTTATAACGATAATCGTTATATATATCGTTTTCGAGTTTATTAAATTAATAGTCTCATTTTTATGTATATAACTCATTGTTAAAATACCTAATGAGATACATACTTATAATAAAAACATGTTAACTATATATATAACCATATATATGTCATCGTATAGTTTTTACAAGTTTTAACGTTCGTGAATCACCGGTCAACTTGGGTGGTCAATTGTCTATATGAAACATATTTCAATTAATCAAGTCTTAACAAGTTTGATTGCTTAACATGTTGGAAACATTTAATCATGTAAATATCAATCTCAATTAATATATATAAACATGGAAAAGTTCGGGTCACTACAACCATGGTTCGATTGTGATTTTTATTCGAGCAAAAGCATTAGTGTAATTCGATTCATAAAAGGGCCACAAACAACCATAATAAATTGTTAGGCTTGAGATATAATACTTCAAACCAACATAGGCTTATAGTGGACTGACATTAACAAAATGTAATGTTGGGCTTTTGGGTTAATTTGTAAAAAGAAACAAACGAGTAGATGCAAGTAGCAGTAAGACTGTTTAGAGTGATGGTTTATGGTTTTATTCCGCATAAAAACAAGAAAAACAGTTGCAGCAAAAAATGAAACGTGAGTCAAGTATAGCAGCAGGTTAACATTAGCATTTTAATTGTTTTCAAGGTGTTCCATTAACCAGAAAAAAAAAATAATTACCGTAGCAGCATAAAGAAAGTAGGTTGTTCGAAAATGTGAGGGTGGGTTTCATGGAGATCGTGGTGTGTTCTCGGACAAGAATTAAACAGGAAAGCGAGTAGCATCAAGTAACAACAGAAAAAATATTGGCGGTTTGTTGAGGATTTGATGGTAATCGAACAAAGGCAGAAGTTACATCAGTTTGCAAGTGGAGGTTTGTGTGAGTTCAAAATGGTGGCGTTTTGATGATTGAAGGTTCGATGGTTGATGATGGTTGTTAGTAATGGGTTCACGAGAAAAAAAAACAGCAATAGTGGCATCACGTCGAAGAGTTAGCATGCCTAGTTCAACACAAACAGCTGTTAATTGGGCCACTATTGAAATCATTTATCTCAGTGGCATCACGTCGAAGGTTTGTGATGGAGGTGAGGTGGTGGAACTCGGTTGTTTGGGTGGTTATTGATGGCGTTTTACGAAGAGAAATGGAAAGAGGAAGAAGAGAGAGAGAGAGAGAGAGAGAGAGAGAGAGAGAGAGAAGGTGGTGGCGCTTCGGTGATGGTTTACATTACATAAGAAAAAATATGAAAGAGTTCGAGGGTTGTGGTTTGGGTATCGTTTGAACTCGTTGAGCAAAGGGTTCAGTTTTGATTGTGTAGTTGATTAATATCAAGTTGTTGATAAAGTTGGGAATTGACAGCATAATATGGCAGACAAGCAAGTAAAGTTGTTGTGATGATTAATTGACTACCACCTAATATCAATATCCATCCACTCATATCTATATACTCGTAATACATACATATATAGTAATAGATATTTTAATATATAATAATATAATAATAATTATAATATAATTTAAAAATAAACGTGTAAGAAAGTTAGCCGTCACCATTCACGGACTAAATTTCGTACTCCGTTGTTAATCAGGGATAAAAGTCTTCGAAATTTTTTTTCATATTTTTAAATTAAATAGCTTTATTTATTTTGGTCATTATGGTATAAAATTCAATCATTAACTATCAAATAAAAATTACATTAATTATTAGCTCCCAACCCCAAGTAAAATATAAAAAGTTTTAAAATTCAACAAATAGTTCCTAAATTCATTATGAACAAACCTATAAATTGTATAACTCATTTTCGAATCACCGTTCATTTTAAAATCACAAAAGTTCGTTTTTAACTTGTTTAATATCGATCGAATGATAATTGAGTGCTATTGACAATTACAAAAAAAATTTAAAACCACAAAATATACATTTAATATACTTTATTTATATAGATGTGTTTTTAATAATAATTTTCATAATATCATATTTTTATTTTATTTTACATAATTAAATTTAATAACAATAACATATAATATTTCAATTTATAATTTATTATTTATTTATATATACACACCTATCTATCTACAAATAGTGATTCGTGAGTCATCGGGAATGGTCGAAGGTCAATTGAATATATGAAACAGTTCAAAATTTTTTGAGACTCAACATTACAGATGTTGCTTATCATGACAAAAATATATAATCGTATCGAAATCATATAAAGATTAAGTTTAAATTTAGTCAGAAATTCCCGGTTCATCACAGTACCTACCCGTTAAAGAAATTTCGTCCCGAAATTTGAGTGAGGTGGTCATGGCTAACAATAAAAATGTTTTCATGACGAATATGAGTTGATAAATAGAGTTTTGTCATCATTGAGTAATATGAATAAAACAATTTGATTATTCGAAGAGCACGAGTGAAGCTATTCACAAAAGAATGAAATGAGAAACAAAGATTTGTTTTTAACTTTTGACGTAGTCAGGTTTGAATTCCGGAATTCAAGGGATTTAAAAGAAAATCTTGAAGATCTATAAGATCTGATTCTTCGGGATTTATGAAAATTAAGATCTCTTTAATTAAATACGGTGATCTGCCCCGATTACTACGTCTGATATTTCCTTTATAAATTTACCTTTTCCTTTCCATTTGTTTTCACCACTTCTATACTCAATTCCCAAATTCAAAAGATTTATGAAATACTTAACCCTGTTCTGATCCTTGTCCTTATCCTGATTATCGCAACAATCATTCTCCTTTTCCAACTTCCACCGGAGGAATCCGTTTATTTCTACTATGCTTTAGGGATTATTGTATTTATAATCCTCCCGTGTCTTTATATTGCTATACTCACTGATATCCACGGTTTGTAATTTCGGTGTTGTTGTTGGGCTTTATATTTTCTCTTATATTTTGGAACTCTTTGCTTTTTCATTATCCTCCCGACCTCTAGTAAAGCGAGTAATGGTCCAGAATTCGTAAGTATGGAATTTCGAATAAACATCGTGTTCTAAATAAGAACTAATGTATTAGCACGATTTGATTTATCAAATTACCAGATTCACTGAGAATAGAACTATCAAGAAAATACTTTCTTGATATGTTCAGAAGTTGTGCATAATGAAAGAGTTATGTAACATGGCACATGATGACGTTATGATCTGTGAATCATCACGTCTCATTAGAAACTCAGCATGACTTACTGTAATATAATCACGTTGATCAAGTGTCATTATATTATACTAACTCATGCATCAGTTCCCAACACTACTTCAAAACATTCATATTTTAAATTTGAAAGTTTACGGGATATAGAAACTAACAGTTTCTATATGATGTAACACTGATAGCACGAAGCGATTAATGATTTCAGATAAGATTAGTTATGAAAATATATTTGGAAATATCGAGGATATTTATAATGAAAGATACGATAATATCTCGGAATATCTAAGATCAGAGGATGATAGAAACTATTGTCTGCAAGAGTTTAGAGTAAAGAACAAGATATTCGCTAAAGACTTTAGCAGGCATTGAATCATTTGGATTCTTTGAAGTCAAACTTATTCTTTGTGATTTGTCCACGGCTTTCTTCCTAGTTTCACATAATCTGCTTTTCAGTACTAAATTTTCTATTGAATGTTTCCAATATAATGATACACGGGAAGCACGAGGAGGTATATAATTTCGGACGAGAATATTTATGAAAATATCCTCAGAAATATCGAAGATATTAAAGATGATATTTTGGAATTTCTAAGTTCGATGGTTGATGGAGAAAGATTTTCCGCAAGATTTTAACATGACTTCGGAGCAATATATTCTCTAAAGATTTCGGCGGATCCAGAATTACCTGGATTCTTTGAATATAGGGTTTGGTCCTTGTCTTTGTCCTTGGTCTCCTTCGTGGTTAGCTCAATCCATTTTCCAGTTTCAACTTTTCTGAGCTTTTCCAACATACTATTCTTTATCATCGAATTTTCGATGATTAAGGTCGTTTACGGTTGTCTATGGTTTCTGCTGCTTCATTCAGCTTTTTCAACATTCAGAGTATTGATTTATGACTGAGTGCTTTTCAGAATTTCAGAATGAGAGATCATAATTCTAAGAGATAAATGTCATACATATAACTGTTGATGTGAAAACGTTGCGAGGCTCACAATACAGATTTGTTGATTCTCGATAATTGGTATGACAATTCTTGTTACAAGATGCGGATGAGTACATGATGAGACTTCAATAGATAATTATAGTGATTTGTCGGAGAGATTTAAACCAAGGAGCGATGAGGTTGCTGGTACATCTGCTGGTAATATGATAGAGTATGAAAGGTTCCCCGGTAACAAATAAAAGAGCACACATATATATCAAGGTTATAATAAGGTTGTTTCGAACGAAAAGTCGAAGTTGACTTGTTGGAGCTGGGACAAAATTGGCTAATCTGGAAACGGATTGCAAAGTTATTTTCGGTAATAACAACGCCAAAAGAGCTAGCACGAATACGTGTTAAACGTTTACTCAGGTTCTGAGAGTTTTCAAGTGCATAACTATATGCATCAATCCCTTATTACGTAGATGAAGTACTGTTGGTTCATCCTCTCGATTGAGGTGTTTTCAAGAATTACGAAAGGTTTGAACGCAAATTGTAATCGTCAAGATACAAATGAGGTTTAAGATGAAATCAAGTGGCAAACTTGAAGAATTGTTTAGTTTCATATATTATAGTCAATATTTTAATTCATTTTAATTGTCCAATGTTATTAGTCCACAGTCGATAGTCCACAGTTGACAGTCCAATAATTCATATTCATATACAATTTAATAAATAATATTCGAATTAATTAATACGTATCGTGACCCGTGTACATGTCTCAGACTCGATCACAACTCAAAGTATATATATTATTATAGAATCATCCTCAACCCTGTATAGAGAACTCGATCATTACTGCATATAGAGTGTCTATGGTGATTCCAAATAATATATATAGATGCGTCGATATGATATGTCAAAACTTTGTATACGTGTCCCGATATTTAAAGTGCGTAAGATAAATAACAGAAATTAACTGATGATAAATTAAATGCGTAAAGTAAATAATAGAAATTAAATGACGATAAATAAAATTACGAGAATATAAATTGCGATAATTAAATTGCGATAAATAAAAATGTAATACGAAATTAACAGTTAGCTAGGAACAGTTAGCTAGGATTTTGTTAGCGTGGATTCTTAACAAAATTTCTCATAGTTAATTTGTTTGTTTCTAACAAATTTTATTTTGTGCAATGTTTTCTTCATTATGCCACTTGTTGGATTATGATAGATCAAAATTCAAGTATGAAATTGAATGAAAATGGTTATTCTGTGATGAACGGATACGTATATCGGTGGATGTAAGTAGAATAGTAAATGACTGTTGAATCAGATTTGAAGAATGTACAGTGTAACTTATTAATGTGAAATTTAAATATTCCTCGGGTATTACCTTCCCGTTAAAATATTTTCACCATTATTAGTTTGTACAAAAGAATTTTAATTACAATCTTTATGAAAATATACTTACATATATATTTTCTTCAGATGTAATCATAGATTTAATGAGTTAATATAATATTAATCTCATTTGATTTACCATTAGAACTAGAATATATAATCTCTAAAATATTAAAGATTACGTAATCGTCATGTCGAACGAAGATAAATGATGTAGAACGATTCACAGATTGATGATTATGCTCGAGGTACATAATTAGATGTTAAGGTGTATGATGTGAACTTGAGTTGTTGGTGGTACTGGTATTGATGTTGGTGCTGGTGATGTTGCTGAAGCTGGTACGTTTTGCACCATATTCTCCAACTTGATTACTAGAGCGAGAAGTTCATTGACTTCTTGTATTACTCCGAGATGATTGTCGGTCGGAACGAGCGGATGAATAAGGTTTAGAATCTGAGTTATGATATAGTCGTGGCGAGATATTCTAGAAATGAGGGTGAAAATGGTGTTACGAACAGGTTCGACGGTAAGTGTTTCAGGTTCTTCGCCAAAAGGTGAATTCGGTTAGTGGAAGGGATCGCCTTCTGCGCGTCTCCATTGATTAAGTCAACTACGAATCCATCAGATGAATTGGAGATGGATGATTGGTTGATTCATTCTGCTGACGTTGCTTTCGGAGCTTAGATGACTATCCATTCGGAATAACTGTCGGGATAACTATCGGAATAGCTGTAGAAATCCGAGGAACTCGAACTAGTTGAAGGATTCATCTCGTACGATCAGATAAAGGGTTTTCGATAAGAAATAGATTATAGGATGTAGATTAGTATCCTGCAATACATAATTTACATATGCATCTGTAATACTAAAATCTCATAAGTTACGTAGGAATCTACGGAAGCTGTCAGGTAAAGATAACATGAACAGATACGCTAAGATATGAATTAGCAGATACGCTAAGATATGAATTAGTAGATACGCTAAGATATGAATTTTGTCTATACACTATTCATGCAGTCAATGCAATAAGATGTGCTAGACTAAGAATAATCAGCAGGTAATTTACTAAGGATGATAAACAAATGATTTCTGACAAATATGATAAGCAAAACTTTTGACATGCAGACACGGTCGAAGTCCAGACTCACTAATGCATCCTAACAACTTATCAGTTAGACACATTAATGCAGACCCGGTTCACTAAGACCACCGCTCTGATACCAACTGTAATGACCCGTCCTAATCCATTCGGACAAAGTCCACATCGATTACAAACGATTCACAATAGTTGGTTACATCGCGAGGTACTTGACCTCTATATGATACATTTTACAAACATTGCATTCGTTTTTGAAAAGACAATCTTTCATTACATTGAAAGTTGACGGCATGCATATCATTTCATAATATATCTAACTATAATTGACTTAATAATAATCTTGATGAACTCAACGACTCGAATGCAACGTCTTTTGAAATATGTCATGAATGACTCCAAGTAATATCTCTAAGGTGAGCAAATGCACAGCGGAAGATTTCTTTCATACCTGAGAATAAACATGCTTTAAAGTATCAACCAAAAGGTTGGTGAGTTCATTAGTTTAACATAAATAATCATTTCATAATTTTAATAGACCACAAGATTTCATATTTCCATTTCTCATAAACATACGTCCCATGCATAGAGACAAAAATATCATTCATATGGATTGAACACCTGGTAACCGACATTCACAATATGCATATAAGAATATCCCCATCATTCTGGGATCCTCCTTCGGACATGATATAAATTTCGAAGTACTAAAGCATCCGGTACTTTGGATGGGGCTTGTTGGGCCCGATAGATCTATCTTTAGAGTTCGCGTCAATTAGGGTTTCTGTTCCCTAATTCTTAGATTACCAGACTATATAAAAAGGGCATATTCGATTAGATAATCCAACCATAGAATGTAGTTTCGATCACTTGTCTCCATTTCGTAAAACATTTATAAAAGCAGCGCATGCATTCTCAGTCCCAAAAATATATATTGCGAAAGCATTTAAAAGGGGATTAATGAAAACTCACAATACTGTATTTCGTAGTAAAAATACATATGACGCCATTGAACAACTGAACAATGCAGGGTTGACCTTGGATTCACGAACCTATATCATTTATATATATATTAACACATAAAATGGTAATCGAACAAATTTATATATTATTAGAGATTTAATTGCTATTTAATTAGGTTTTTCATTAATAACCTTATTAATTATATTTATTAATATTTATTATAAAAGTATTAATATAGTTATGTTATGTGTAGTAAATATAGTTTTATATAACTAATAGTTATTTGATAAAATAATATTGATAATAACAATATATAAAAGTTGTTTTATTTTACAACAACAACAACAACAACAACAACAACAATAATAATAATAATAATAATAATAATAATAATAATAATAATAATAATAATAATAATAATAATAATAATAATAATAATAATAATAATAATAATAATAATAATAATAATAATAATAATAATAATAATAATAATAATAATAATAATAATAATAATAGATAGATAGATAGATAACTACCTCAAGGAAGTAGCCCTAAAAATAATGCCCAAGTCCAGGTTTGAACCCGCGACCTCCCGTTCACCCGAAACATACTTAACCATTGAACCGTTAATACTTCTTGTTATATATATCGCATACTTAATTATATAACATATACCAAATAATTTTATCATCTTCATCACCATCATTCTCATCATTCTGTATCATCATAATGTACCTCGCCATCATATATCATCATCATAATCATTGTCATCCTTCTTCATAATCACCATAGTCTCTTATCATCATCATCATACTTCGATCATTTAATCATCTCATTATGATATCATCATCATTCATTTTCATTTTATCACCGTCTTGATCATCATACTCACCTTCGTCACGATCATTATAATAATATTATACGCCATCATCAACTCACGATCATCATCATCATCATCATCATACGGTCGCCATCACTCGACGTTCATTCACCATCATCTTCATTATCTTATCGTAATCATCATCATTATCATCATCATTATCATCACTTGTAATATCATCCTCATCATCACCATTAACCTTTTTCATCATCATCACTTATCTTAACATTCTCATTGATAACATTGTAACATAATCCTTTTATGTACAACCTCTTCATCATCGAACTAGATATTACGTATCATAATCATTTTCATTCAAAATTTTGTGGGTTTCGATTAAACTAGCAACAAATGTTCGAAGCAATAGCTTAACAGGTGGCTCGTAAATGGTGAGATAAGACAGGAAAAAGGTTTAAGCAACAATACCATGGTTCGATTGTGATTTTTATTCGAGCAAAAGCATTAGTGTAATTCGATTCATAAAAGGGCCACAAACAACCATAATAAATTGTTGGGCTTGAGATATAATACTTCAAACCAACATAGGCTTATAGTGGACTGACATTAACAAAATGTAATGTTGGGCTTTTGGGTTCATTTGTAAAAAGAAACAAATAAGTAGATGCAAGTAGCAGTAAGACTGTTTAGAGTGATGGTTTATGGTTTTATTCCGCATAAAAACAAGAAAAACAGTTGCAGCAAAAAATGAAATGTGAGTCAAGTATAGCAGCAGGTTAACATTAGCATTTTAATTGTTTTCAAGGTGTTCCATTAACCAGAAAAAAAAAATAACCGTAGCAGCATAAAGAAAGTAGGTTGTTAGAAAATGTGAGGGTGGGTTTCATGGAGATCGTGGTGTGTTCTCGGACAAGAATTAAACAGGAAAGCGAGTAGCATCAAGTAACAACAGAAAAAATATTGGCGGTTTGTTGAGGATTTGATGGTAATCGAACAAAGGCAGAAGTTACATCAGTTTGCAAGTGGAGGTTTGTGTGAGTTCAAAATGGTGGCGTTTTGATGATTGAAGGTTCGATGGTTGATGATGGTTGTTAGTAATGGGTTCACGAAAAAAAAAACAGCAATAGTGGCATCACGTCGAAGAGTTAGCATGCCTAGTTCAACACAAACAGCTGTTAATTGGGCCCCTATTGAAATCATTTATCTCAGTGGCATCACGTCGAAGGTTTGTGATGGAGGTGAGGTGGTGGAACTCGGTTGTTTGGGTGGTTATTGATGGCGTTTTACGAAGAGAAATGGAAAGAGGAAGAAGAGAGAGAGAGAGAGAAGGTGGTGGCGCTTCGGTGATGGTTTACATTACATAAGAAAAAATATGAAAGAGTTCGAGGGTTGTGGTTTGGGTATCGTTTGAACTCGTTGAGCAAAGGGTTCAGTTTTGATTGTGTAGTTGATTAATATCAACTTGTTGATAAAGTTGGGAATTGACAGCATAATATGGCAGACAAGCAAGTAAAGTTGTTGTGATGATTAATTGAGTACCACCTAATATCAATATCCATCCACTCATATCTATATACTCGTAATACATACATATATAGTAATAGATATTTTAATATATAATAATATAATAATAATTATAATATAATTTAAAAATAAACGTGTAAGAAAGTTAGCCGTCACCATTCACGGATTAAATTTCGTACTCCGTTGTTAATCAGTGATAAAAGTCTTCGAAATTTTTTTTCATATTTTTAAATTAAATAGCTTTATTTATTTTGGTCATTATGGTATAAAATTTAATCATTAACTATCAAATAAAAATTACATTAATTATTAGCTCCCAACCCCAAGTAAAATATAAAAAGTTTTAAAATTCAACAAATAGTTCCTAAATTCATTATGAACAAACCTATAAATTGTATAACTCATTTTTGAATCACCGTTCATTTTAAAATCACAAAAGTTCGTTTTTAACTTGTTTAATATCGATCGAATGATAATTGAGTGCTACTGACAATTACAAAATAAATTTAAAACCACAAAATATACATTTAATATACTTTATTTATATAGATGTGTTTTTAATAATAATTTTCATAATATCATATTTTTATTTTATTTTACATAATTAAATTTAATAACAACAACATATAATATTTCAATTTATAATTTATTATTTATTTATATATACACACCTATCTATCTACAAATAGTGATTCGTGAGTCATCGGGAATGGTCGAAGGTCAATTGAATATATGAAACAGTTCAAAATTTTTTGAGATTCAACATTACAGATGTTGCTTATCATGACAAAAATATATAATCGTATCGAAATCATATAAAGATTAAGTTTAAATTTAGTCAGAAATTCCCGGGTCATCACACCTCTTCTCTCACTCGTCTAACCTTTCCTTAAGACCTCGGGACTCGGTTTGAACCATAACAATAGTCAAAGCTTGACTATTTATCGTGGACTTCAACTCATCAATCTTCATCTTCTATTGTTCAACAGTTGTTCTTAATTGTTCCATTTTGGCTTTTTGCTTTTCTTTATCATCCTTCACCTGTCGGGCAATGAAGATAGTCGTAACCGTACCGGCCCAACCGTCGGGCAATGAAGATAGCAAAAACAATGCCTCAAGCTCATCATCAAATTTAATATTCACCAATTTCAACCGAGTTAAAATCGAATTAAATTCGTTAACATGATCTGCCGCCGAGGAACCCTCCATCATCCTAGCATTCACCAATTGCCGAAACAAGAAAATTTTGTTCAAAGCGGATGACTTTTTATACATGTTGGATAACGCCGTAATCAATCCCGTAGTTGTGGTTTATCCCACAATGTTGTAAGAAACGTTCTTGGCTAGAGAAAATCGAACAACCCCTAGGGCTTGCCTATCCAATAACTCCCACTCGCCTTGAGCCATCTCTTCCGGTTCAACACCTTTTAACGGTTGCTAAAGATTCTTTTGATACAGCACATCTTCAATTTGTATCTTCCAAAAGCTAAAATCATTTCCATCAAACTTATCAATCTTTACCTCGTTCTTTTTCGCCATTGTTCTCGTAAAACCGAATCGAGGCTCTTGATACCACTTGTTAGGAATAAAGCACGTGAGCCCTAACAAGACTTGATAATCCTAAGTTATCAAACCCACCGACAATAAAAGAAAATATTTGATGTATACGAAGAAACTAGCAAAAACAATAAAGACAAAAGAATTTAACGAGGTTATATGGAATCACGAATGATTACTTTAATCCTCGACCATCAAGGAGAGTTCTTTTATTGATAATTTGCATGGATACATTTATGGGTTACAATAGGATGCTTAAATAGGCAAAACAATACAAGGAAATAGCTAAAGCTTATGTCAATTCCTTGGAAGAAGTCAAAACAGGCGCAACTAATGAAGTCGGAGTGGAAGATATCTAAAGGTCTTTGTGTATGTTTGTTTTTGGTGTATATCCTTAAGGTTATTTTGGCATTTTGGTTGGTTTGATGTGCTTAGTTATTTCGTGGGACACGTTTTACGAATTAAACTAGAAATTTTTTGTTTTGTGCTGTCAAACAATTAATTGCTTTGTTTAATTTAAATCGTGTATTGTTACAATGATTTACAGGAAGTCACTGAGGCGTATTAGCTGATTTGATCATTGAATATAGCAGCTAATACGAAACAAGCAGGAAGTTCCATCAATGCTGATGCGTTAGTTAATGATTCGCAAAATGCCTTGTCAAGTAGTATGCAGGCAAATGTTAATACTATCGCGGGAAATTCAGGGCAAGAACCGCTAGCTAAAGCGCCTAGTGACAATCCTGCTAATACCGATTCGCAACTAAAGGTTGCTGCTGAAAAAATGGTCGCGCGTAGGAATTTACAACAACACTGTGAAGAAAATGTCGCTGACGGCAAGCGATTACGGATTTTGGCTGGAAAAGCAGACAAAGTCCTTGGCACTGCTATTGAACAAGCTAGACAGGATGGTTGTGAATCTCGCATGCCGCGAACTTTCATATGGCCGTTGAAAGATTCTGGATCACAAGTTGATCGCTTAGTTATTGACCATCGCGATAGTGATAGCGATGGCACAGATGAACGTGTTATTTTAAATTCTGTTTATAATTCAAAGACTGCGAAAGCGCCAAGAGAAGAAAGTGAATTTTCTGATGATTCAGACAATGCAGAGGAATTTGTAAAAATTCCACATGTTAAGCGAAGGCGACCACCAGCACATTTCCCTCCTCATGGGGATGAAGGTGAAGCATCTGATGCTGTTCGCAGAGAAAATGCACAACATTTATTAGCGGATGCTTTTAGAAGCATTGCGCCTAAGTCAATGCAACATAAGTTTGAACAACCGAATTTCTTGCAAGATATGATCGCCAAGTTTTACGCGGAGAATACTGATACTCGCAGAAAAAAGGCGACTGAAATTACCACTGCTGCAGACAAGTTTGTCCAGCATATTTCTTATTATCCAATTGTTACACCGCCTATTGTGCCAGCGACATTGGGAGTTTACTCAGGGTTAACTGACCCCTTGGATTTTTTTCAGCGATTTGAAGGTGTGGTAAGCACCTATAATTGGGACGAACCGATTGCGTGTAGGGTATTTCCTATGGTTTTGCAAGGATCTGCCAGGGAGTGGTTCCATAGCCTGCAAGCTCGCAGTATTATTGGCTTCATTGATCTTCACGATAAATTTTTGCTGCACTTTCAAAATCTCTTACCGCAGAAGAAGACACATATAGAATGTCATGATATTAAGCAAGGCAACAAGGAAACTTTGAACGCATTACTTACGCGATACATTTATGAATGCCAAAAGATACCAAGTTTGAATGAGGATTAAAAAATCTCTGGGTTTTTGCATGCTATTAATCCGCAGCGACATCCAACGCATGTGCGAAGACTGCGAAGAGATGTCCCGCCAACTTTCGCTAAGGTCCAACAAGAAACATATGATTATCTCAGAGGTGGAGAAGATAGTACTATAACCCCTGCATGTGGGTGGGGTAAGGACAAAAGTTGGCGGGATGACAACGATTCTTTTCGCGATGGCAATGGCGATAATTACCGCGATTCAGGATATCCATGGCGAAATGGCGGCGGTGGTTACCCGCGCAATGATAGATTTCAAGGTCAAAATGATAACCATGGTTATAACCGTCGTGATCGTTATTCTTCAAGAAAATGGAATAATGAGTCTTTCAATATCATTCAGATGCTAACTAAAATGCCTAAGGAAATTTTGCTACAGGAAAGAGTTGCTAAGTCTTTTCCAGATCCGCAACCTTTAGGGGAGAACAGCATGCGAGATAGGTCAAAGTTTTGTGTTTTCCATGATGATTATGGTCATGACACCAATCGTTGTAGAGATTTGGCGGAACTGATCGCGGAGGAGTATGAGCAAGGCAAGTTGGACCATTTGATCATGCAGGGTGATGCAAGTACTGCGAATGTGATTATATTGCATGCAGAAACCAATGCTCCACAATTGCCAAATGTGGCTGAGCGAAAAGCTCCCACGGTGAAAAATCTTGGGGTAAAAATGGTGACTAATAAAGAAAATTAGCGCGGAATTCAGGTCATTAATGTGGTAGAGATACAGGGCAAAATGTCAGTATTCCAAATATCTGAACAAATTGCAAGCTGGCAATATCCCTCTATTGTTTTTCCTCCTACAAACCTGACTGCGGATGTTGATAAATCGGTAGTGGTTTCATGCCGCATTGCGAATACTGGCATTGTGATTATGAAAGTGCACATTGACACTGGTAGCAATGTAGATGTCATGTATGAGCAATGTTTTAGCAAATTACCCGCAAGTATTCAAGCTTTGATGAAACCTACTGTGGTTTCACTTGCTGGATTTTCAGGAGAGTCAACTTGGCATGTTGGTCAGTTGGAGTTGCATATTGAGTTAGTTGATGATCGCGATGAATCGCTAAGGCGCCAAGCATTGTTGAATCTTTATATAATGCGAAATCAGTCGCAATTCAATATGATTCTCGGGCGCACTGTGTAACATCCCGCCTTTTTCCGTTTACTTTCCGTTTATTTATTTAAAGTCCGTTATATAGTAATAACATCTTCCGTTAATACGTGTTTTAAAAATAATTCGTTTAGGTAATTCACACACCCGCTTCGAACTTGGGGGACTAAACTTGCCAAAAGACCAAACTTTTGACTAGGTCAACTAGTCAACACTTCACCCCCTCCACTCATTATCCATTTTCCTTTTTCCATTATCTTTAATACTTTCATCTTTTTCTCTCAAACTCTAATTCAAAGATTCATCATCTAAATCCAATCTAGCAAGTGTTTTGCAATACAAATTACATATTTGGGATCCTTGCAACTTCCTCTTTGATTCCATAACGATTTCATCAAGTTTGGGTAACTTTCTAAATACACTAAATTTCTTGTTCTTGATGTTTTTAACTTAGAAAAGTGTTAATTAGTGTCTATGGCTCAAGTCTAACATGAATATATGATTTATATGCTTGTTCTTGTCATTTTGATGTAACTAGCTTAAACTTAAAATGGGTGTGTTTGATTTTGAGATTTGGTTGCTTAAATGTTGTTAGATGTTAGAAGTGTATGTATTAAATGTGTTACTAGCATCACTAGCTTCAATTTGATGTGTAGGTTGATCAAGAATGCTTCATTAACATGATTAGTGATTTTGTGATAATGGGTTAGGGTTTGATATGAGTAAAATGGAAATTAAATGCTTTGAATACTTTGGAATGTTAATTGTGGGTATATAATTGTATTGTATGTGTAATTACCTACAAAACGGCGTATGATATGTATGCATTTAATTCCCGAATCATAATTGTGCATTTATGAACTTGAAAGCATTAATGATGGACATTTAATGAGCTTTCGACTTGGTTTTGTTTATTTTAAGTGATGTTTTGATTGATGAAATGTGTTTAGTTGTGTTCCTCGTTAAATTACCTTTCCAACGATGTATGGCGTGCGTTTTGAATGTTTTCGGTTCATGAATTATGTTAAATTGAGTTTTGGTTCGAGACTTGACAAAATACTGCAACCAGCACATTTTTCAGGAATGCGCGCTGCGCACCCCTTTGAGCGTCGCGCACATAGTGAAGTGAAAATGCTTAACTCCTGGGCTAGTACCTAATCTGGCTCCACGCGGTAGTGCACGCCGCGCACTCTTGCGCGCACCGCGATTTGCCCAGGCCACTTTTATTTTTGTTTTATTTTTCATAAAATTCTACTCGCTTAACCGCAACTCCGATTAACATGAAATTTGGATAGCATGCTCACATATGATTTCTCATCATAGAAAAATTGTCGACTACCCAACCCAACCCCGTTGACTTTGACTTTGACCAAGTTTGACTTTTAGTCAAACTTAACCAAATGTTTATACAACCGTTCTAACATGCTTTTAAACTTGTATCTTGCATGAAACTTGACAATTTGATTCATATGCTATATAATCGAGTCGTAACGAGCCATAGGACTAATTGAACAACTTTGACCAATCGTGTTACCGTTATTGATACAACCTACTTGTTTAGGTCAAGACTAGCAATTGTCCTTGCACACGTTTACTTGCGAAGTACTTTATTTTCTCGTGCACTCAAGGTGAGATCCTAGTCCCACTTTTACTTCTTTTTCAAAACTTACATTTGGGATGAGAAAACATAAAAGTTTCATTTTACAAAGTGAACACAAGTATGAAAACAAACATTCTACATACGAGTTAGAACAAAATCCTTAATTCGATTATCATTAGTTACACTTGTCGAGTGTAAGCGAGAACTTATGTTGTATGGCCATATGGGTTTGACAAACCCTCATTCGGACGGTTCGCTACCATCTACGGATGAAATATATTTTCGAGAAACAGTGTATGTTCTAACACTATTGTGATGGGGTTCTATGGATGGAAAGTTAAACCTTGATAATTGGGTGCTCGTGATAACAATTTTTGGAATGGTTTACTATTATTGAAATGTTACAAATCTTGTGGTTCATTTTACTTACTCACTTACTTACTTAAACCTATGATTTCACTGACGTTTTCGTTGACAGTTTTCTATGTTTTTCTCAGGTCTTTGAACGATACGTGATACATGCTTCCGCTCACTATTTTGTTACTTGCATTGGATGTTGAGTATATATGCATACATGGAGCGTCTTTTGACTTTATTTAAAACTGTGTCGCATAGGTTTCATTTGTACTTATAACTTTGTAACATAACTAATGGTTGAACTATTCTTGTAAACTTTGAAACAATATTTACATTTGAAATAAATGCGACATATTTTGGTCAAACGTTATTTTAAAGACTTATGACCACGTAACGGGACCTAAGTAGACGGCGCCGTCAATGACGATTTTGGTCGGGTCGCTACAGATGGTATCAGAGCGTTGGTTGTAGGGATTTAGAGTTCATTGATGTCAAACCCGAGTCATAGGGTACATTAGTGAGTCTAGACTACAGCCAGCATATAGACTTGAAGTAGGAATTACTTGACTACTTGTGCATTTATACTCGAACGTTTCTACTCATATCTAATCTTATTTCATCTTAATCTCACGTTTTTTAATTTGATTGACACGCCACCTTGACTATATGAAATAATGTCGAATGCACATATGAATCAGGGTAATATAATTTACTGGATTATATTACGGTGACTCATATGAACGTTCCGACATTATGACATAAAGAATTTAAGGCGAGTCAAGGAAAATTTTCTCTCTATCCTTATTCCATATCACGGTTAATATTATTAAGAATACTAATCAACGATATTCTTGTGTTTTGAAGGAACAATGCCTCTTCGCCGTGTACCATGCCATGAGACTCCCGAACAAGCTCTTCAACGAATGATAGCCACCGCCGTGGATGCGGCCATGGCCGGTCACTCCTCCAACAACAATAATAACAACAACCACAACAACTACAATCAAGGAGCCGGTAACTCAAGCGATGGGTGCTCCTACAAAGCCTTCATGGGGTGCAAACCTCACACTTTCGATGGAATCGGGGGACCGGTTGTGCTCACCTGATGGTTTGAGCAAACGGAAGCCATCTTTAGCATAAGCGGTTGTCAGGACCAAGACAAGGTCAAATACTCCACCCACACTTTCGCCGGTGTCGCTCTCACATGGTGGAACACCTATGTACAATCGGTGGGTACCGATGAAACTCACGCCCTCTCTTAGGCCGATTTAAGGGAAAAGATGATCATCAAATATTTCCCTCGTGAAGAAACCCGAAGGCTCGAACAAGAGCTAAGAACTTTAAAAGCGGTCGAAAACGATCTCAAGGCCTATAATCAACGATTTTCCGAACTAGCCTTGATGTGCCCAAACCTTGTCAACCCCGAGTCTTTAAGGGTTGAGCTTTACATGGATGGTCTTCCAAAGAGCATCAAACACGGGGTAATGTCATCCAAACCCGCAAATCATCAAGAAGCTTTGAAGATGGCCCGCCAATTGATAGAAACGGTGGATGAAATCGTAGTACCGGCACCTAAAGCCGAGGATAAGTTGGGTGGCAACAAAACAAAATGGGAAGCCCCCCAATCAAGCAACAACAACTTCACCAAGAAGCCTTTCACCTCCGACAGCAAGAAGGGTTATGCCGGAAACCTACCTCTTTGCAACAAATGCAACAAGCATCACTTTGGTGAATGTGGCAAGCTAATTTGTCACCGGTGTCAAGGAAGTGGCCATAGGTCCAACGATTGTAAAAGTGCCGCCCCCGTCGCTCGAAAGGGGCCCAATGTACCAAAGACGATCACTTGTTACGAATGTGGCCAAACGGGTCATTATAGAAATGAATGCCCAAAGAAGAAAGCCAACCCCAACACACGCGGCCGAGCTTTCAACATTAACGCCCAAGAGGCCTGAGATGACAATGAACTAGTCACGGGTACGTTTCTTCTCAACAACTCTTACGTTACTTGCTTATTCAATTCGAGTGCCGATAAATGCTTTGTATCCAAGACTTTGGCTCATACTCTTTGCACTTCACCACTTCCCCTAGATACTACTTATGCCATCGAGGTGGCCAACTGAAACCTATTGAGTGCCGACACATATTACCGGGGGTGTACATTAAACATTTTAAGTAATGAGTTTGAAATTGACTTGATACCCATGGAATTAGGGAACTTCGATGTAATAATCGGTATGAATTGGTTAGTCAAAATGAAATCTCACATCCTTTGGGATCTTAACGCAATCCGAATTCCTATCGAGAATGGTGAACCCTTTATTGTTTATGGCGATAAGAGTTGCACCGGACTCAACCTCGTTTCGTGCCTTAAAGTTAGAAAACTACTCCGTAAGGGTTGTTTTGCGATCCTTGCCCACGTTAAGAACCGATATCCTTTTCCTCACATCGATGACCTCTTTGATCAACTACAAGGGTCTTGTGTATATTCAAAAATCGATCTCCGCTCGGGTTATCATCAACTAAGGGTTAAGGGGGAAGATGTCTCCAAAACCGCTTTCCGGACTCGTTATGGTAGTTATGAATTTCTTGTAAAGCCATTTGGTCTAACTAATGCACCAGCGGTGTTCATGGACCTCATGAACCACGTGTGCAAACCATACCTCGACAAATTCGTTATCGTATTCATCGATGATATTTTGGTCTATTCTCAGAGCGAAGAAGAACACGAGGAACATCTCCGACTTGTGCTTGAACTTTTAAGACAAGAACGACTCTATGCCAAATTCTCCAAGTGTGAATTTTGGTTGAAGGAAGTTCAATTTCTTGGTCAAGTTGTAAGTGATCAAGGTATTAAAGTCGATCCATCAAAAATCGAAGCCATTAGTAAATGGGAGACTCCTACCACTCCTACTCACATTCGTCAATTCTTAGGTCTCATCGGATACTATCGTAGGTTCATCAAAGATTTCTCATTGGTCGCTCGTCCTCTAACCGCGTTAACTCATAAGGGAAGAAAATTTATTTGGGCAACCGCACAAGAATACGCATTTCAAATCTTGAAGACAAAGCTAACCACCGCCCATATTTTGTTTCTTCCCGAAGGCAATGACGACTTTGTTGTATATTTTGATGCCTCGAAACATGGTTTTGAGTGTGTGTTGATGCAACAAACGAAAGTTATTGCTTATGCCTCCCGACAACTAAAAATTCATAAACGGAACTACACGACACATGATCTCGAACTTAGAGTCGTTGTCTTTGCACTTAAAATGTGGAGACACTATATTTATGGGACCAAGAGTACTATCTTCACCGATCATAAAAGCCTCCAACACATCTTCGACCAAAAGCAACTAAACATGAGACAACGAAGGTGGATTGAAACTTTAAACGATTACGATTGCAAGCTTCGTTACCATCCCGGGAAGGCAAATGTAGTGGCCGATGCCTTAAGTCAAAAAGAAAGAGCGGTGCCTCTTCGTGCCCGAGCTTTAAACATCACCATTCACACCAACCTCAATAGTCAAATTCGGGTAGCCCAAGATGAGGCTCTCAAGGATGAAAACATTTCTCATGAACATTTGAACGTCCTCGCCTCTCGATTCGAAGTTAAGGAGACCGGGCTCTGATATTTCGGCAGAAGAATTTGGGTGCCTAGTTATGGGGAGTTACGAAGCCTCATTCTAGACGAAGCCCATAAGTCAAGATACTCGATTCATCCCGGTGCCAATAAGATGTACCATGACCTTAAAGAACAATATTGGTGGCCGAACATTAAAAGGGACGTTTCTACTTATGTTGCCAAGTGTTTGACTTGTTCCAAGGTCAAAGCCGAACACCAAAGGCTATCCGGGTTACTTCAACAACCCGAAATCCCGCAATGGAAGTGGGAAAGAATAACGATGGACTTCATCACCAAGCTACCAAAAACGACGGGCGGTTATGACACCATTTGGGTTATTGTTGATCGTCTCACCAAATCCGCCCACTTCCTAGCCATGAAGGAAACTGACAAAATGGAAAAACTTGCACAACTTTACATTAAAGAGGTCGTAGCCCGTCACGGTGTACCCTTATCGATTATTTCGGACCGAGATGGCTGTTTTGTTTCTAGATTTTGGCGTACCTTACAAGAAGCATTGGGAACGCGTTTAGACATGAGCACCACATATCATCCACAAACCGATGGACAAAGCGAACGCATAATTCAAACTTTGGAAGACATGCTACGAGCTTGCGTTGTCGATTTTGGAAAAGCTTGGGACAAGCATTTGCCATTAGCCGAATTCTCTTATAACAATAGTTATCACGCGAGTATTAAAGCCGCACCTTTTGAAGCGTTATATGGCCGAAAATGTCGTTCTCCTCTTTGTTGGGCCGAAGTAGGCGACACACAAATCACCGGACCCGAACTCATTCATGAAACAACCGAGAAGATCATTCAAATCCGATATAGACTCAGGACGGCCCGTAGTAGTCAAAAGAGCTATACCGACAAAAAATGCAACGACCTCGAATTTCAAGTCGGTGACCGCGTAATGTTAAAAGTCGCACCTTGGAAGGGTGTAATCCGTTTCAGGAAACGCGGGAAGCTAAATCTGCGGTATATTGGTCCTTTCAAAATCTTGGAGCGTGTTGGAACCGTTGCTTATCGTTTAGATCTTCCGCCTCAATTGAGCTCCGTTCACCCTACCTTTCATGTATCAAACTTGAAGAAGTGTTTTGCTGAACCCGATGTCGTCATCCCTCCGAAGAACTTACTATTTATGACAAACTTCATTTTGTGGAGGAACCGGTTGAAATTGTGGACACCTCCATCAAAACGCTAAACCAAAGTAGAATCCCGATCGTTAAGGTCCGTTGGAATGCCAAACGGGGGCCCGAGTTTACTTGGGCAAGAGAAGATCAAATGCAAAAGAAATACCCTCATTTATTCGCGGATTCGAAAACGCAAGATCTCGAGGAAGAAACAACGACTACTACGCCTACTTAAATTTCGGGACGAAATTTCTTTTAAGGAGTAGGTAATGTAACATCCAGCCTTTTTCCGTTTACTTTCCGTTTATTTATTTAAAGTCCGTTATATAGTCATAACATCTTCCGTTAATACGCGTTTTAAAAATAATTCGTTTAGGTAATTCACGCACCCGCTTCGAACTTGGGGGACTAAACTTGCCAAAAGACCAAACTTTTGACTAGGTCAACTAGTCAACACTTCACCCCCTCCACTCATTGTCCATTTTCCTTTTTCCATTACCTTTAATACTTTCATCTTTTTCTCTCAAACTCCAATTCAAAGATTCATCATCTAAATCTAATCTAGCAAGTGTTTTGCAAAACAAATTACATATTTGGGATCCTTGCAACTTCCTCTTCGATTCCATACTGATTTCATCAAGTTTGGGTAAATTTCTAAAACACTAAATTTCTTGTTCTTGATATTTTTAATTTATAAAAGTGTTAATTAGTGTCTATGGCTCAAGTCTAACATGAATATATGATTTATATGCCTGTTCTTGTCATTTTGATGTAACTAGCTTAAACTTGAAATGGGTGTGTTTGATTTTGAGATTTGGTTACTTAAATGTTGTTAGATGTTAGAAGTGTATGTATTAAATGTGTTACTAGCATCACTAGCTTCAATTTGATGTGTAGGTTGATCAAGAATGCTTCATTAACATGATTAGTGATTTTGTGATATTGGGTTAGGGTTTGATAGGAGTAAAATGGAAATTAAATGCTTTGAATGCTTTGGAATGTTAATTGTGGGTATATAATAGTATTGTATGCGTAATTACCTACAAAACGGCGTATGATATGTATGCATTTAATTCCCGAATCATAATTGTGCATTTATGAACTTGAAAGCATTAATGATGGACATTTAATGAGCTTTCGACTTGGTTTTGTTTATTTTAAATGATGTTTTGATTGATGAAATGTGTTTAGTTGTGTTCCTCGTTAAATTACATTTCCAACGATGTATGGTGTGCGTTTTGAATGTTTTCGGTTCATGAATTATGTTAAATTGAGTTTTGGTTCGAGACTTGACAAAATACTGCAACCAGCACATTTTCCAGGAATGCGCGCCGCGCACCCCTTTGAGCGCCGCGCACATAGTGAAGTGAAAATGCTTAACTCCTGGGCTAGTACCTAATCTGGCTCCATGCGGTAGTGCGCGCCGCGCACTCTTGCACGCACCGCGCATTTGCCCAGGCCACTTTTATTTTTGTTTTATTTTTCATAAAATTCTACTCGCTTAACCGCAACTCCGATTAACATGAAATTTGTATAGCATGCTCACATATGATTTCTCATCATGGAAAAATTGTCGGATACCCAACTCGACCCCGTTGACTTTGACCAAGTTTGACTTTTAGTCAAACTTAACCAAATTTTTATACAACCGTTCTAACATGCTTTTAAACTTGTATCTTGCATGAAAATTGACAATTTGATTCACATGCTATATAATCGAGTCGTAATGAGCCATAATACTAATTGAACAACTTTGACCAATCGTGTTACCGTTATTGATACAACCTACTTGTTTAGGTCAAGACTAGCAATTGTCCTTGCACACATTTACTTGCGAAGTACTTTATTTTCTCATGCACTTACTTTTTTACTATTATTGAAATGTTACAAATCTTGTGGTTCATTTTACTTACTCACTTACTTACTTAAACCTATGATTTCACCAACATTTTCGTTGACAGTTTTCTGTGTTTTTCTCAGGTCTTTGAACGATATGTGATATATGCTTCCGCTCACTATTTTGTTACTTGCATTGGATGTCGAGTATATATGCATACATGGAGCGTATTTTGACTTCATTTAAAACTGTGTCGCATAGGTTTCATTTGTACTTATAACTTTGTAACGTAACTAATGGTTGAACTATTCTTGTAAACTTTGAAACAATCTTTACATTTGAAATAAATGCGACATATTTTGGTCAAACGTTATTTTAAAGACTTATGACCACGTAACGGGACCTAAGTAGACGGCGCCGTCAATGAAGATTTTAGTCGGGTCGCTACACACTGCTTTGCGCATGTTTGGCGCAATCCCTTCTACTATACATGGCATGGTTAAATTTTCTGCTAATAAGGGAATTGGCACGCTAACTTCTGCGGTGGTAGAGCCATTTTGTTCTATGATTATGGCAAGAGAAAGTGTGGGTGTTAAGGGACATTCAATCCACCTTGAATAGTGCGAATATTTGTAATAGAAGGCTTGTAATATAGTGCTTAGTCAAGTTTGATCAATGATTGATATGCTATTTTTTTTTCTGAAATTTGTATTGCGGAAAAGTAATGAATAAAGCAAAGATAGTTTCAGTGATTAATGGTTGTTTCTATACAAAGCAAAAACATTGCGTGTGGTCACGCGTAGTGATTATTTTGTATAATACAATTGCTTAATTTTCATAACACTGAATTAATGTTTGTGTAAATGTAATTAAGGCTCTGCGAATATTTTTAACAATATGGCATGGTTTTCGCTAAACATCGCCTGCTTAATGTTATAAAAATAATGCGAGTATGCATAGTGAAATAATACATTTAAAACCAAGTGATGAGATTGCGCACTTGTGTTAAGAAATGAATGTTGCGAAAGGATAAAATTTCCTAAGTGTTTGATCTTGCCAATACTTAGATGCTTCGCAATGCTAAAAATGGCCTAAGGATCAATTTGTCGGACTTAGAAGATTCGTAATGAATAACAGATTGTTTCGCATAAGTACGCGTTTGTTATGTGCACAATAGCGAATGTGGAAATTGCAAAGGGCAAGTCTGAATTATGAATATATGATAAAGTAAAGCGCTATATAAATAAGACAAGTTGCAACTGCGGAATATAAATGATTCATTAATAAACACGCTATGCAAGCGCGTGGAATTACAAAAAACGCAATTTATAATTGCGGGATTGAAATTTACAAATACTTAAGATATTTTAAAGCTTCAGAGCTTTAATATCTTCAAATGTAAAACCTTCGCGCTGACTAAGCTCTTCTAGCGCCGGGATGGCGATCTTTTCAACTTCTTTTTTTGCGATTTCCAGTGCTTCTTGTGCATCGCCGGTTGGGCAAATTTCACTGGCAATGTCCGCGGGAAGAGGTTGAGTAAGATCGCCAAGCTTGCAAAGCAAATCATGCCACTCACAGCGTGTAGCGAGTTTGGCAGCCTGGGCATACGCTTGGAACTTCTCAGTTACTGGCTGTGAATCCATAACTTTATCGCCGAATTCTGGCAAATATTTAACAAGCTGAGAAAATTGATGTTCAGCGTATTCTGCCCTCTTCTTGAGCATAGCGTTCTCATCCGTGGCATTTTTAAATTTTGCCTCAAACTTCTGCGCTCTCCTTTGTTGAGCGTTTGCAATTTTCACTTGCTTTTCATATTCGTCGGACATTTCATTGTAATGCTCAACATTGTCGACGGTTAAGCAAATCGAGTTAAAGCAATTCTGAATTCGATGTCTTTCGGATTGAGCATAGGACAGTTGGTGGTATTGTTGCTGAACATTTTGCGGCACAAACTTGCAAAGTTTGCGGTAGAGTTTGTTGGCATGTCTCTCCTCTGCAGCCTCCTCTGCATCTTCTTCTTCGCGGTTTGATGTTTCCGCATCATAAGGCAGGCTCAAAGTTTCTTTTCCAGGATCTTCCAAATTTTCGGGAATGTCCCCGGTAATGTTGTATAGAGGTTCCGGCTCCCCTGTAGAATCTGAAAGCACAACTAAAAAGAAATAAGTAAATACAGCAAATTACTGTAGTAACAATAATAGCGCAACGCAGGCAATGATGCGGATTGAGATTTTCTTACTCATTTCTTGTTCGGATAAAGAGCGAATGCGCCTTTTACGAGGTGTGGTAGCCCCCTCTGCTGACGCTTTGCGCCTTTTATGAGGTGTGGAAGCCCCCTCTGCTGACGCTTTGCGCTTACCGCGGTCTTCGTCCCCAGGGATGGAGAAGGTGTTGAGAATCGATTCATCAATAGGTATGATCTCGCCGTCGCCGACTTTAAGGAGACGCGCTAGCCTAATCCTACTAATATCTGTTGACCTCATCACCAGCTCAAGGTCAATCTCTGCAACGTAGTACCGCAAAAAGTTATGCAATTGTAAGAATAATATATATAATGCGTATTTCTGTAAAATAAAAAGTATAAGCAGTATACTGTTGTTGTCAGGGTCGATTAAAAGTGCGTCGCAATCGCCCCATAGCCAGTACATGGATACTCCGCCAATATAAAGCGGCACATTGGAGTATGCCCGCATAATCAAGGCTGCATTCTTGATTGTTTTCAGTAAATCTTGCTCAAGGTCATCCGGGGTGACCTTGTCATTCACCGTTGCGTCCATTTCGGTGCACCAAGTTTTGGATATGTTGCTATCAAAGTGGGCGGTATTATTAATAAAAAAGAAGGAGCTGCGCCAGTTCCCGATGGGATCCTTGGGAGAAGTCATCACGCCATGACGACCGCGGAAGGAATACCACCCCTTATCGTACGGTGTAAGACTATTAAAAGAGCGAAAGGTGTTGAGTAGTGGTTTCTCATTAAGTGCTTTGCAGTACATCTCGAATAGCACAATTTTATTAATCGCGTTTGGGTGCAGTTGTGCAACTGCAACCTTGTAGTATTCGCATACGCTGCAAAAAAAGGGAGTAAACGGAAGCCGTAAATTGCCATGTGATATGGCGGCCTCGTAAATGGTAATCATGCCCTTGGGTGGGGCATTAGCCCTATCTTCGGCTGATGGAGCGGTGGGTGAAAACTGTGCAAGCAGTGGATAATACTGTTGTAGGGTTTGGATTTTCACCTCCGTCATATATGAAACGAAGGCGCTGGGTGTATTAGCTGATGAAGAAGATGCCATTCATAATAATATATTTAGATCGGAAGATGAATTGAAAAGTTTTAAGGGTTGAATCGTTTAATTGCAACGAATGCGTGTGAATTTTAACAAGAAAGTTTGATCGAGTAAGCAATCGAGGAAGAATGCGTAAAGTTTTTTATGCGAATCATCCAGCTATTTATAATTGAAATTCGGGCGAGGAAGTCAAATGGGTAATGATTACTCTTAAACGGCTAAAATTACCGCAACGTGTAAACGGTAATTTTCTAGCCGTTACAGCGTTCCTGATTTGACAGTTTTGTAAAGTTACCGTTGTTGTTATGCGTTGAGATTAATAAAATCAACGGTAATAATTTGGTGGTAAAAAATTATTATTAAAAAATCAATTGCGAATATATTTTAAGGTAGCACGGTTTTATTTATAGAGTTTATCATGATACATCTGCTTCGCAAAATGTATCATAATAAACTGGGGGGACTTGATCATATACATAGCATTGTATATGTATATATTTTATTGACTAAAGGCCAAAAGCAGAAGTTACGCGAACTATAATAAAAAGGTGTGGAATATCCGCTGAAAATAAGCATAGCGGTTATGTTTCCGCTTTAATAAAAGACTGCGGTTTAATCCGCTAAGTTTCCGCGGATAGTTAAGTAATCTGCAGACCGCGGATATTTCGAATACTATAAATAGAGAGCATGACATCTCATTTATAGGTTGTTGATTCTCTGCCATTTGCCCAAGCCTTTGTGATTTTCACTTGTGACTTCGCCCAAGGAATTTCTACATTGTGCTAAGGTGAATTATGCTAATTGACAATCAAGACCGGGTCGGGGTGGTTGATCACTTGATTGAAAAGTGAAAGACGATCATCAGGGCCCAAAATAATCATCAAACATCCCATTCTCCATCTTAATCTCATTGCACTCAATCCGTAATTAAGTAACTCATTAATTAGGGATTGATCAGTTATTTTGCTATGCTTTGATTGTTTGGATATGGGTTTTTTCTTGTAGTCAGGTTTTGTTCCTCATTGTATTTTTTATATTAATAAGATTTACCGGGTAATACCCCAAAAATACAAGGAAATAGTTTTGGGAGCTAGAAAATTCTCCCGTCCAGTCCCGACTCGCGATCGCGAGCTCATCTCCTTCACCAGTTTCGCGATCGCGAAACACCTCCCGAACATAAACTCCAGTAGCGAATTTGGAACTAGCAGTCTCGAACTTTGTGTAGCAATTTTTGATTTTTTGACTCCTTGTTTAACTCGATTCGCACTCCTAACAACATCTACTTTTGTCTCACATGATATATCTTTTTTTGAACAAGAATGCCATTATGTGAGCTGTTTTTTTTTTTTTTTTTTTTTTTTTTTTCCTATTTTTTTTAATCGGAATTTTTACAAAGGCGCATCAACGTACTGCAACTCTTTCTATTATGTCAATTTATCTCATTTGATTTTGGTATCACATGGGATATGATCATGATCACTTTAAAATGGACATCCAAAAAACCCCAACTTGATTAGCTTTTTTCCAATACACGTGCGTTCAATTTGCAATATAAGCATTCCTAACTCAAGCAATTCCCAAAGAAAGTCGATGATTGATAGAGACCAGCTCATTACCTTTAGGATGCAGCCCAAGATCATTCAGTCCAGGCCCAACGAATGGAAAGTGTACAAGATGAAGAATGCAGGAGAGAGCAAGATCAATGGTCAAGATTAATTCAGTTTGTTACTTGTATGATAGGAATAATATATGGTGGATGTTGACAAATCTTGAAGTTCAATTTGCAGCCCGTTATTGAGATTAGTAAACTACAGTTTAAAAGCCCAAAAGCCCATATAAGACCGGCGTTTATTTTGCAGTGTATTAGTCTGAATTAAATGTTTTAGGTAGGTTGGATTTGGTAAAATGACTTGACCGAGTATGGTGCACGTGGGAGTGTGATTTACCATTTCCTTAGTAGTTAGTGGGTCTAAGTTAGGCAATTAGTTTTTAGTGGTAATTTACGTGGGTACATGGTAGTAAATGGATGTCATATATCTTGCTTTATGATGGCTATAAAACTGCTTCCAATGATTATGCCTTTTAAGCCGTGTTCCTCTTAGTCTTGGAGGATACCATTGATAGCAAATAGTTCAGCATCTAGTCCAGTCTTTAGTTCAGCCTTTAGCCCTTATCCATGTCTATTTCAATCATATTCGTGGACGGAAGATTATGTTATATTCTGTGGTACCTTTCAATTTTTTAGTTGTACATTTAATTAATTAATTAATATAGTGGGTCCCAAATTATTTGAGGAAGTATGTCATTGTTGGTATTGTTTAGTCCTGGGTTAGTCATGAGAAGGAAGTGTTGATGTGACGCTGATATAGCAGCTAATCCTGGGAAGGGAGGAACTTCACCATTAGACCATATTTATCCCTGAGGGGCGTGTTGGCGTGTTGTTGGGTGCGGGTGGGGTGCTTGATGAACGTGTTGTCAGACTGCTGTGTAATGGGTGGCGTGCTGAGTGGCGTGTTGGGCGTATTTTTTATTTCTTTTTCATTTTTCTTGTATTTATTTAAATTTGTTTATTAGTTATATTATTATTTTGAAATTATAATAACAAATTAATTTAATAAAACACACTAAAATTAATAATAAAAATACGATTACATTAAACGAGCTAGTGGTATAGTTGGCAAAACCAAGAGAAAAAGGTCGGGATGAAGATGATGACCCCGGAGTAGTCTGTTCACCAATATTGTACCCCCACTCATTCGGAAAAGACATTGTTTTTGTTTGATTTTGTGAAGTGTTTTTGAGTTGTGTTTGATTTGGTTGTGTATGTTGTGTCTGAAGTGCATATTGTATACATGTATATATACTGCAAAATCAAAAAAGAAAGATACAACCGTTGGAATTTTCGTGGATGGGAGCCAGACACGTCGACGATGGATTCAGACAAACTTTCGGTGCTCAGTTGATGCACGCCGCTAGCACTTGGTGGAGCACGGCATTGTTACATGGCGTGTTGGCCCGCACCGGTGGTAGCACGCCACCGTTAAATACGGTCTTAGGAGCACCCTAATTATAGCCTATTTATTTTAAGTAAATAAGTGGTTGAGAACAAAATGTAGTTAACAAGCATGTGACCAGTCGCGCGTTGCAGCGGCCCTTTATACGACGCGTACGAAAGTTTTTTGTATTATATAATTATGTATTTTCAGTCCTTTCATTTCGATTCCTTTGGAGTAGTAAACGAAGTTTTTAGCTTGTACCTTATATACAGCTAATTTTTCTTCTTTTCTTGTAAGTATTGCATTTCATACTGTATATAATATACTTACATTTCCATGTAATTATGTCGTATGCAGTACATACTAATATACTAATTCCACCAATCATTGGTTCACATAGCTTGCGATATCCACACAAATATATACCTCGGAAATCTCAACAACACCAGCTTGTCAGCAACTGATTATTTACCCTGCATTCACATTAAATCAAATTCAACTTCAATTTTAAAAATGAAACTAAAGTAATTTTAGGTTAACAATGACGAAACATCTTTTATATTTCGGTTACCTATTTTAATCGATGAAATGTTGACCACTTACCTTGGGGTTCAACCGCAACAGTAAAGTCGTACAATGGTACATGATGTTCCCAGTTTCAAAACGTAGTCAACCATTCAGGCTCTTCAAACGGTGTAAAAAACATACCTCCAATTGGGTAGAGGTATTCGGCAAGGTGACCCGTTATCTCCTTTTCTTTTCATCCTAGCCTCGGAAGGACTAAATATTTTATCAAAAGCGGCATCCGAGAAAGGCTTATTCAAAGGTGTTGAAATTGGTATTGACAAGATTGTGTTATCGCATCTCCAATATGCGGATGACACTATCTTTATCGGGAAATGGTCAAGAGCAAACGTCCTAAGTCTTCGTAATCTACTTAGTTGCTTCGAGTGGGCATCAGGTTTAAAAGTCAATTTTCATAAAAGTTGCTTATATGGAATCGGTGTTAGTCACGATGATGTTGCTCTTATGGCAAATCATTTGGGTTGTCAAGTGGGATCACTTCCTTTTACATATCTTGGTATGCCAATCGGTGCAAAGATGAATAAATTATTAAGTTGGCAACCGGTAGTGGATAAAATCAAAGCAAGACTTTCGAATTGGAAAATGCGTTCGATGTCATTTGGAGGTCGATTAGTCCTTATTAAGTCGGTTCTAAATAGTCTACCTTTGTATTACTTCTCGCTTTTTCGTGCCCCGCCGTGTGTACTAAAAATACTTGAGAGTGTGAGACGAGCGTTTTTTTGGGGTGGGTCGGATTCGGGTTCTAAAATCTCTTGGGTTAAATGGGATCGTGTCGTGTCACCTTACGACTATGGGGGGTTAAACATCGGGCTTCTTAAAAACAAAAATCTTTCGTTATTAGGGAAGTGGTAGTGGAGGTTCAAAACCGAAACCGACTCATTTTGAGTCAAAATTATTCGAAGTATTTATGGGTCGGATGGTGCTTTGGATTTGGATAGCGAATCTACTCGCTCTTCAAAGCCAACTATTTGGCGTAATATTGTATTGGCAGGTATCGAGCTTGAAGAAAATTTGGGGATTGATTTCAAAAGCTCCTTCATCAGAAACATTGGAAATGGGCGAACTACTCTATTCTGGGAAGAAAGGTGGTGTGGTGGCGTCAAGCTGAGAGAATTATTTCCTAGATTGTATCGATTAGAGATAAACAAAGTGGCGGTTATCGCGGATCGTGTAGACTTCAGCAGCAGGTCTCTACAATATAATTGGGAATGGCGGCGCAATCCCAGCGGAAGAACAAGTGGTGAACTCGACTCCTTACAAGCGATGTTGTCACAGTTTCAATTCGATGGTAACAGGCCTGACGATTGGACGTGGTCACTTGGATCAAATTCAAAACTTTCGGTCAAGCAGCTAACTCGGATCATCGATGAAAAATCTTTCGCAGGTACTCCTAATGCTTGTGAAACTTTGAGGAATAATTTGATTCCAAAGAAATTAGAAGTTTTTGTTTGGCGGGCACCAAAATCGACTCCCTGTTAGGCTAGAACTAGACAAACGGGGTATAGATTTACACAGTGTTAGGTGCCCACTATGTGATGACGATCTAGAATCGGTGGGTCAATCGTTAATCTTTTGTAAAGATGCTATGGAGATTTGGGATAAAGTCTTTGCTTGGTGGGGTCTTGGTAACATGTCTAACCTTAGTTTAAACGAGATATGTCGAGGCAATTGCTCGGCTTCCATGACTAAATTCGGGAAAAAAGGTTTGGCAAGCCATTGAATGGGTGTGTGTGTACTTAATTTGGAAGAATAGGAACAACATGGTCTTTCGAGGGAAAAAATGGAACGCCCAGGTTGCTTTGAATGAAATAGAAGTTAAATCTTATGAATGGATTTCAAAGAGATCGAGAGGAAGGCGCTTGGATTGGCTTTCATGGTTAAACGATCCTAGCGTATTTTTAAGATCATTGTAAAAATTTGTAATTCGTGTGGGTCTTGCTTCCTTTGCAACCCAAGTATTTTTTTGTTTTTGTGTTTGTTTCGTGTTCTTTGGTACTCATTGTGCCAAGAATTCTTCATGTATTGTACTCATGGTATTATGTTAATATAAATCCTACCTTGCTTTTCAAAAAAAGAAAAAAAAACATACCTCCAACTGATACCGAAGGCAACAATCAGTTATGCCACAAAACAAAAAAAACAGCTATGCAAAATCTAAAAATGTTTAACATATCGATTGTTAAACAAATAATTTTTCGTGTATCGAATGCTAACGCTTTAACCTTTTTTTTTTTTTTTTTGAAAAGCCAACAAAATATTATATTAAAATAAAAAGAGTACAAGATATCGAGCTATAAGAGCTCTTACACTTACTTTAGATATCTGAGAAGGTCTTTGCGGAGCTTAGGCATTTCGAGCTAAACGTGCAATCATTTCGATGGAGCCATATATAATAACAAGAAACCCAAACAACCACTTGCCAAATGGACGTTCCAAGATTTGTGTTTATTTGCGGGTTTGGGCATTTAGCGAGATCATTTAAGCACGAAAGATGTAGCTTGTCGAGATTCCACCACTTACGGATTCTTTCCCATATATCAATGGCGGAGTCACACTTAATAAGGGAGTGGTGAAGAGTTTCAATATCCTTGTCGCAAACCGGGCACCTAGTTGAATGGAGGTCGATGCCATTTTTATCTAATTCCGTTCGGACGGGAAGTTTATTTTGCTTCGCCCTCCAGATGAAAATAGCTATTTTTTACCGAACAAAGGGGTTAAGGTCAGTTTGCACGGCCTTAGAGGGCTGGACGCTGGATGTGACAAGACGTGACAGGAGGGAATCGGTAGAAAATTTCCCGCTTGCATAATGCTTCCACGACCATTTTTACGGGGAATCTGATGAGAATTGCAGCCCTTTTAAACCGTCTGTTAGACGAATAAGTTCATCATTTGTTCTCCATTTAGGTTGTGAAGTCCAATCCCATGAGAAAACAATAGAATTATCTATAACACCGACCCTATCGGCAACCGAGACGTCTTTAGACGATTCCAATCTGTAAAGTCGTGGATATGCTTCTTTGAGAGTAAGTTCACCAAACCATTTGTCATTCCAAAAGCTAGTATCCGTTCCATTACCTACAACTTTAGTGAAATCGTTAGAAAGATTAACCCCTAACTTAGTTAGGGGTTGCTCGATTTTAATAATGTTCGTCCAAATGCGCCCAGAAAATTTTTTCAATTCGATATCAGAAGGTATTGAGATGCAACTTAGTCCACCACTTTTCCCATAAATGCTTTTAATGACCCGTACCCAAAAAGTGTTTTCGTTTGTAAGAAATCTCCACCACCATTTGGTGAGAAGTGAAAGTTTTTTTAATTTTAAAGAGATAACATTTAGACCTCCAGAATCGTATGGTAAAAGAATTTGACTCCATTTAACCCAAGCCATTTTCCTTTCGTCAAAGGAACCTCTCCAAAAAAAATCACGACGCATACCTTCGAGTTCTTTAATTACACTTAATGGAGCTTTGAACAATGAGAAATAGTAGAGCGGGAGGCTACTTAAAACGGATTTGATGAGGGTTAGACGGCCCCCGAAGGATATGGATTTAGCCTTCCAATCGGAGAGTCGTTTTTTAACTTTTTCAAGAATGGGGGACCAAGTGGAGTGGATCTTTAGGTTTGCCCCAATGGGGAGACCGAGGTAAATAAAGGGAAAGGATCCTTCTTTGCAACCAAACCAAGTTGCAAGGCTATTAAGTTCGGGTTTAGTAGTACCGATACCGTACACATTGCTTTTTGAAAGATTTATTTTGAGTCCCGATAAATCTTCAATACATTTTAAAATTTTAAGAATATTTCTCACTTCAGCCTTGTTCCATTTACCAAAAATAATAGTATCATCCGCGTATTGCAAATGAGTTACTATTACTTTTTCTTTACCCACCTCAACACCGTTAATTAGTTTTTTAATTGAAGCCATTTTTAATAGTTGATTTAGGCCTTCCCCCGCAATGATGAAGAGGAAAGGGGAGAGAGGATTTCCTTGTCTTACTCCTCGTTTGGGGAGAAATTGGTCCGTGGGTGACCCGTTTATAAGGACGGAAATTGAAGTAGAGTTTAGGTAAGATAGAATCCATTTGACCCATTTACACCCGAACCCCATAGATTTCATTATAGAACAAAGAAAATCCCAATCTTGACAATCGAAAGCTTTTTCAAAATCCACTTTAAAAATAAAACTTTTTTGGTTCCTAGATTTGAGATCATCGATTGTTTCAAGTGCAATTAAAACACCGTCTAAAATGTATCTATTTGAAATGAAGGCGCTTTGCTCGTCACCAATTAGCCTCGGGATGTATTTTCTGATTCTGTTTGCAAGAATTTTTGAAAGAATTTTGTAGTAGCTCCCGATGAGACTAATTGGCCGGTAATTGGAAAAATTGAGGGGGTCTTTAATCTTAGGGATAAGAGTAATAAAGGAAGAATTACAACCGTTAGATATAGTACCCGTTTCCCAGAACCAATTGAGAGCTTTTAGGAGGTCATATTTGATTATGTCCCAAAATTTTGAGTAGAAAAGGAGATTGAAACCATCCGGGCCCGGGGCTTTAGTTTTATCACATCCTTTGATAGCATCAAGAACTTCCATTTCCGTGAATTGAGCTTCAAGTGTTTCGGCCATGTTGCTTTCCAGTTTTGGTCCATCCCAGTCGTTAAGATACCAAGCTTCAGTGTTGCTTCGTGTGAAAAGGCCCTGAAAAAAATGTAAAGCTTCAGATTTGATATTAGAAGGATTAGAGGACCATACCCCACCAATATTAACTCCGTGTATGTTGTTTTTCTGGTTCCTTCGCCGAATATATGAATGAAAGAACTTGCTATTTTCATCTCCTTCAAGGGCCCATTTAAATCTCGATTTTTGTTTGAGCATTTCGACTTGTGTTTTTTTCTTTTTGAAAAAGTAGTTCCCGCTCTTTCATCCATGTGTTATACTGATCTTCCGAAAGGTTGGTATGTTCAGCCTTTTTCTCCCAATTATTCACCGAATTTGTAAGTTCTTCTATATCCGAATTGAGTTTACCATGGGAGGTGGAGAACCATTTTTTTAATTCTAGCTTAACCAGTTTCAGCTTGTCTCGAAAAATACAATCGAGTTTATAGCTTTTGACATTTGACGCCCAAGCGGATTTGATGATATTATAGGAATCTTTTTGATTTAACCATTCGTCGAAAACTTTGGTGGGTTTAGGACCAAAGTCAACGTTTCCTCCTTTTAAAAGTAGCGGGCAATGATCCGTGTGCTTTTTATCCAGAACCGTAACATTTATATTTGGCCAATGATGTAAGAAATTTTCCGAAACAAGGAATCTGTCCAATTTACTGAACTTTTTCCCGTTATCACTGATGCGCGTATAAGATCTTCCCCCTAGTGGCAAGTCTATTAGTGAGTTGCTTTTGATAAACTCGTTGAATAGCTTAGCTCTTCTTTCGCAGAATTCGGTATTAAACGAATAATGAGATCGGGACAGTTAAGTAAAAAAAAACATAAGTTTTAGAGTAGCTGCAGCAAATTATTATTGTTTAATGGCTAGAACTTTCAAAATTTTCAGACTGTGTTCTTAAGATTATCTTTTGACAACTTCCATTTTGTATCCCCGTTACCAAACAGTCCCTTATTATTCCCAACCTATAAAAAGCAGCACGGCTACATAAGCCTACATTAATTGCATGAATAATGATACATGTTAGCTACGGCCTGCTGTATTCAGCCTGTCAATAAAATGAAAATGGAAGCTTAAGTATAATATTACTTTTAAAAAAAAAATTACTATGCTAAAATGTTACTTTCAACAACAATATTCTACACAAATAAACATAAAGTGAGAATACGATAAAAAGTGTACCTTGAAACTAAACTCGAAGTAGTGTTTTGGAAATTCCTCAGAGTTTACTCGAATTTTGTGATCATGCCGAATCTCAGAGAGGTGGGATTGTATATTGTTTGCAACCACTTTTTTGTAGGTTCAATGTAGAAGTTTGTTGTTTTGTAAGCGAGTTTGCTTGTTGTATATCCTTGAAGCGGTGTTGTTATGGACCAAGTTTGCTTGCACGGCAGGTCCCTACAATGCGCATAGTGATTGGTTATTAGTAAAGTAATAGTGAAATGACCAGTTAAATCACGGGTTTGTTTTAAAAATATAAATACTCAAATACACATTTCACAATATAAGAACCAAAAAACATAGGCGTATAAATAGAGTAATAACTAATAAGACATTTTCATACATCAATGCCTTATGTGTGTTTATGCTTAACATGAATACTCCCTACTTCAACATAATGAGACCATCAAACCATGTTTCAGACTCTTTGCAAGTATAATCAGTAACATACCACTCTAAAATTAAAACAGTAAGATGGATGACAACAACTCTCATCTTGAAATTATCCTACAAATAAAAACACAACATATTTCTTGAAATTATCCTACAAATAAAAACACAACATATTTAGAGTAGAATTTTACCAAAAATTTAAAACATATAACAATAGTTTAGTTGACTTAGGTCAAATATCCATTTATTTCTGGAAGGAAAAATAAACTTAATACCGTAAACAAATACTAACAAAGCACTTTTGCCATTTTCAGTTTATAAAGGTAAACACATTCTTAAAGGTAAACACATTATAACAGTACTAAACATTTTAAACATGGTCAATTCGTGTATCCAAAAAACTGGTCAAGGTTCCGCGTAGGAAGGGATATTAAGCTTAACAAAAAAAAATAGCCTATGGACCAATCTCATGACATAGGGTAGTTGTAACTATTTAAAAACATTAACCCATCGAGATTTCATAAGAAGGAAGTAAATAGTTTATCACATTAAGCTATCAAAATTTCGTAAGGAGGTAGTAAGTTTTATAACACCAACCTATCAAAATTTAATGACCTGTAGTGATTTTTCTTTTCAAAAATCACTAAAGAATCAAATAGACATCTAAATCTAACTATTAAAAATAACGCAATGAAAGAGTAAAAGAGGAGCTGCAGTTCAAGTATCCTACTTACAAAATAGTGTTTGAGACCCACACAACCCGAGCTCATATATCCAGTTCACATTCACCTTGAAAACTTCATGCATGTAATGCCGGCTCAATTTTCAGATTTATCGCCATCACCTTGCAACCAGTGGCGGATCCAGGAAAAATTTTCACCGGGGGCAGATTTTTTTCTAAAATGTAGGGAATTTTTTTTGGCAAAATATAGAGGTTTTGGGCAAAATATAGAGTTTTTTGAGTAAAATTTGGAGGTTTTTGGGCAAAATACGAAGGTTTTAGGGCAAAATATGAAGGTTTTGGGGCAAATAATGAAGGGTTTGGGGCAAAAAAAAAATTCCACCGGGGGCAAAATCGAAAAATCGAAAAAATTTGCACTAAAATTTCGAAATCCACCGGGGGCGGCCGCCCCCCTCCTTAACCCTTTGGATCCGCCTCTGCTTGCAACTTCATGTAACGTTTCGACTCTATAAGAAATGTCACTTGGTTATTTTTACACCATATCTACATCAAAACATAATTGACACACTAAACACAACTGGTCACCTAGTCGGAAGATTTTAACCGCATTACACTCATTTTAAAACCGACAAAGTCAATAAGGGTACATGTCTCATTTTTTATCCAATTGTAGAAACTGAACTGAAGTCAACCAATTTGTAGTAGCATATAATTCTATTTCTATATTATTTTTTACAAAACCGATTTGCTGCCATTCTTGAAAAACAGAAGATTTTGCACATTTACAATCCACCTAAGTTCACCAAATTTTAATTTAATTATATTTCTTAAACATATTACTTTACTTTAAGGGAAATACAATGTCATATAAATCCAAGTTTATCTCAAATTTACTAAATTCAACAACATATATGTCCAAAAGCCATCTTCTTTTAAGGCAACATTCTAAAATATCAGTACTTATATGCCCCCAAAACGGTCAGACCTAATTGACAAAAGTACACCCATAATCAATGTCTAAACATACAACTAAAACATAAACATCATTCAGCGACAATACCCATTGTAAAATTCTCCTTTTTAAAGAAAGGACTACATATGTTTGCATATGGATTGAAGAAGCATAATAAACACATAAATCGCTATATGGAGTAAATGCACACAGTTTCTACTACATCCAAGTAAATGCTACCTCTTAGTATTTATAATAAACATAAACATAAATCGACATAAGAATATAGCGTTATACCTGGAGTAAAAACACATAAAAGTTTACACGCCGAAAAATCAATTGTTGAACCTTCTTAGTTGTCAGATAAGAACCTTCAAAAAGAAGAGAAGAATATCATAGTATTAAAAAAATCCAAAAAACGGACCATGAAGATGACAAATATGTAAAAACAAAGATGAGAAATACATGAATCGTGAAGCAAAAAGCAGTTAGTGAGTACTTATATAAATAACAAAGCATGACAAAATCGAAGAGATACAACCAGTCATAACCCACTCACAAAAGTCAGGTGCATTGAAGCATAGATTAGACGAATCAATAGCATTTAGTTTAACTCACTTTTCGTCAAATGACGGCGTCATCTACGTATGGTCCCATTACATGGTCGTAAGTCTTTATAACAAAGTTTTACAGAAAAAAAAATCTGTCGCATTCATTTCATAAATAAGGATGTTTTAAAGTTTACAAAAGTAGTTTCCATAACAAGTACATAACAATGTTTAAAGTTTGTATGAAACACGTGCGACATAATTTAAAAGTAGTCAAAAAAGACGCTCCACGTATGCAAGTATACTCGACATCCAATGCAAGTATCAAAAAGTATGAGCGGAAGCATGTATCACCTAAGTTCAAGGACCTGAGAAAAACATAGAGAATCTGTCAACGAAAACGTTGGTGAAATCATAGGTTTAAATAAGTAAGTGAGTAAAAGTAAGTTGAACCACGAGATTTGCAACATCGATAAAGTCATAGTACATTCTAAAAGTTAATATTCACGAGCACTCAATTATCAAAGCTTAACATTCCGTCCGTTGAACCCCGTAATAATAGTGTTAGAACATACACTGTTTCCCGAAAATATATTTCACCCGTAGACGGTAGCGAACCGTCCGAAGTGAGGGTTTGTCAAACCCATATGGCCATATAACATAAGTTCTCGCTTACACCATCTGATGTAACTAATGATAATCGAATTGAGGATTTGTGTTCAAACTCGTATGTAGAATGTTTGTTTTCCCTGTACTTGTGTTCACGTAGTTTAAAAGAACGTTTATGTTTTCTCATCCCAAAAGTAAGTTCAAAAAGAGTAAAAGTGGGACTATGATCTCACCTTGAGTGCACGTACGAAAAGTACTTCACAAAATAACGTGTGCGAAGGATAGTGCTAGTCTTGACCTAAACAAATAGGTCGTATCAATAACGGTAAACACGATAGGTCAAAGATGTTCAATTAGTCCTATGGCTCGTTACGACTCGATTATGTAGCATGTGAAATCAAATTGTCAAGTTTCATGCAAGGTACAAGTGTATAAACAAGTTAGGAAGGTTGCATAATCATTTGGTTAAGTTTGACAAAAAGTCAAACTTTGGTCGGTCAAAGTCAACGAAAAAGTCAACACGTTCGGGTCGGGTCCCGAACTATTTTTCTGAGGTTTTTAATCATGTATGAGCATGTTAGGACAAGTTACATGTGAATCGGAGGTGCGTAGCATAGCAAACATTATTCGAAAATTGACAAAGTTGGACAGACCATAATGGCGCGCCGCGCGGGTATATGGCGCGCCGCGCCATTACCTGTGCAGAGAGTTCTGGCAGTTTTTAAGTTTTATGCACGAACCTAACTTCAAACAATCACCATTTATGATCCGCAAACAATCAAGACAAGTATCTTATACCGTTGGGAAGGTAATTTGACGAGGAAAACAACTAAACACATTTCATCAATCAATCTACCTATTACAACAACCAAAACCGCATCTAATGCTTAACATTAACCGCATACAAGTTCATAAATGCAATTCAATGATTCGGGCAACCAATTTACATGAATGATATGCCGTTTCGAAGGTAATCAAGCATACAATCCAACTAAATACTTACCAATAATAATCCATGGCATTCAATGCATCAAAAGTCCATTTCAAGTTCATCAAACCCTAACCCAAATTCACCAAAATCAATAATCAAGTTCATGAAGTTTTCTAAGGCAACCTACACATCAAATTGAAGCTAGTGATGCTAGTAACACAATTAAAACATCAACTTTTAACATCTAACAACATATGATCATCCTAAATTCAAGAACAACACACCAAAATCAAGTTCATGCTAGTTATACTAAAACAACGAGATCGAGCATACAAATTACATACACGACATCACAATGAGCCATAGACACTAACTAACACCATTTCAAGTCAAAAACACGAATTTAGAGAAATCTAGAGTTTTAGAAATGTTACCCAAACGAGATGAAGTTGGTACCAAAATGAAGAGGATGAAGAGAGGATCACGAAAATGTAATTTATTTTGTTGTAAGCCTCCTAGATCGGTTTTAGATGATGATTGAATGAATTTGGTAATGGTGTGTGTGTTCTTGCTAGAGAGAAAGAGAGAGAGATGGAGATGATAATGAATGGGTGAAAGGGGTTTGACCCTTTGACCTAGTCAAGGGTTTGATCCCTTGTCAAGTTTAGTCCCTCAACTTTCGTTCGGGTGCGTGAATTACCTAAACGAGATAATTTAAAACGCGTATCAACGGAAGATGTTATAAACATATAACGGACTTTAAATTAGTATAACGGAAAAGTAAATGGAAAAAGGCGGGATGTTACATTACCTACTCCTTAAAAGAAATTTGGTCCCGAAATTTAAGTAGGCGTAGTAGTCGTTGTTTCTTCCTCGAGATCTTGTATTTCCGAATTCACGAATAGATGAGGATACTTCCTTTGCATTTGATCTTGCCTTTCCCAAGTAAACTCGGGTCCCCTTTTGGCGTTCCAACGGACTTTAACAATCGGGATTCGGCTTTGTTTCAATGTCTTGACGGAGGTGTCCACAATTTCAACCGGTTCCTCCACAAAATGAAGTTTGTCATCAATAGTAAGTTTCTCGAGAGGAATGACGATATCGGGTTCGGCAAGACACTTTTTCAAGTTAGATACATGAAAAGTAGGATGGACGGAGCTTAGTTGAGGCGGAAGGTTTAAACGATAAGCAACGGTTCCAACACGCTCTAAGATTTCGAAAGGACCAACATACCGCGGATTTAGTTTCCCACGTTTCCCAAAACGGATGACACCTTTCCAAGGTGCGACTTTTAACATGACGCGGTCACCGACTTGAAATTCGAGGTCTTTGCGTCTTTTGTCGGTATAGCATTTTTGACGACTCCGGGCCGTCCGAAGCCTATCTCGGATTTGAAGAATCTTTTCGGTTGTTTCGTGAATGAGTTCGGGCCCGGAAATTTGCACGTCACCCACTTCGGCCCAACAAAGAGGAGAGAGACATTTTCGACCATATAACGCTTCAAAAGGTGCGGCTTTAATACTCGCGTGATAACTATTGTTGTAAGAGAACTCGGCGAGAGGTAAGTGCTTGTCCCAAGCTTTTCCGAAATCAACCACGCAAGCTCGTAACATGTCCTCTAAGGTTTGAATTGTACGTTCGCTTTGTCCATCGGTTTGAGGATGATATGCGGTGCTCATGTCTAAACGCGTTCCCAACGCTTCTTGCAATGTACGCCAAAATCTAGAAACGAAACGGCCATCTCGGTCGGAGATAATCGATAAAGGTACACCGTGTCGGGCTACGATCTCCTTAATGTAAAGTTGTGCAAGTTTCTCCATTTTGTCCGTTTCTTTCATGGCCAGGAAGTGTGCGGATTTGGTGAGACGGTCAACAATAACCCAAATGGTATCATAACCGCCCGTCGTTTTTGGTAGCTTGGTGATAAAATCCATCGTTATCCTTTCCCACTTCCATTGCGGGATCTCGGGTTGTTGAAGTAGTCCGGATGGTCTTTGGTGTTTGGCTTTGACTTTGGAACATGTCAAACACTTGGAAACATAAGTAGCTACGTCCCTTTTGATGTTCGGCCACCAATATAGTTGTTTAAGGTCGTGGTACATCTTATTGGCACCGGGGTGAATCGAGTATCGTGACTTATGGGCTTCGTCTAAAATAAGGCTTCGTAGGTCCCCATAACTAGGCACCCAAATCCTTCCGGCGTAATATCGGAGTCCGGTCTCCCTAATTTCGAATCGAGAGACGAGAATGTTCAAGAGCTCGTGTGAAAGGTTTTCATCCTTGAGAGCCTCATCTTGGGCTACCCGAATTTGGCTATTAAGGTTTGCGTGGATGGTGATGTTTAAGGCTCGGACACGAAGAGGCACCGCTCTTTCTTTTCGACTTAAGGCATCGGCTACTACGTTTGCCTTCCCGGGATGGTAACGAAGCTCGCAATCGTAATCGTTCAAAGTTTCAATCCATCGTCGTTGTCTCATGTTTAGTTGCTTTTGATCGAAAATGTGTTGGAGACTTTTGTGGTCGGTAAAGATAGTACTCTTGGTTCCATAAAGATAGTGTCTCCACATTTTAAGTGCAAAGACAACGGCTCCGAGTTCGAGATCATGAGTCGTGTAATTCCGTTCATGAATTTTTAGTTGTCGAGAAGCATAAGCAATGACTTTCGTTCGTTGCATCAATACACACCCAAAACCATGTTTCGAGGCATCGCAATATACAACAAAGTCATCATTGCCTTCGGGAAGTGACAAGATAGGAGCGGTGGTTAGCTTCGTTTTCAAGATTTGGAATGCGGATTCATGTTCGGTTGCCCAAACGAATTTTCTTCCCTTATGAGTTAACATGGTTAGAGGACGAGCAACCAAAGAAAAATCCTTGATGAATCTACGGTAGTACCCGGCGAGACCCAAGAATTGACGAATGTGAGTAGGAGTAGTAGGAGTCTCCCATTTACTAATGGCTTCGATTTTTGTGGGATCGACTTTAATACCTTGATCACTTACAACATGACCAAGAAATTGAACTTCCTTTAACCAAAATTCACACTTGGAGAATTTGGCATAAAGTCGTTCTTGTCTCAAGAGTTCAAGCACAAGTTGGAGATGTTGTTCGTGCTCTTCTTCATTTTTAGAATAGATCAATATGTCATCGATGAACACAATAACGAATTTATTGAGATACGGTTTGCACACGCGGTTCATAAGATCCATGAACACCGCCGGTGCGTTAGTGAGACCAAATGACATGACAAGGAATTCATAACTACCATAACGAGTTCAGAAAGCGGTTTTGGAGACATCTTCCCCCTTAACCCTCAATTGATGATAACCCGAGCGGAGATCGATTTTCGAATATACACAAGACCCTTGTAGTTGATCAAAGAGGTCATCGATGCGAGGAAGAGGATATCGGTTCTTAACCGTCAATTTGTTTAGTTCACGATAATCAATGCACATTCGTAGGGATCCGTCTTTCTTTTTAACAAACAAAATCGGAGCGCCCCATGGTGAATGGCTAGGTTGGATAAAACCACGATCAAGTAGTTCTTGGATTTGACTTTGCAATTCTTGCATTTCGGATGGAGCGAGTCTATATGGTGCACGTGCTACGGGTGCGGCTCCCGGAATAAGATCGATTTGGAATTCAACCGGTCGATGAGGTGGAAGACCCGGCAATTCATCGGGAAATACATCGGAATAGTCACTAACAATTGGCACATCACCGATGTGCTTCTCATCGGACTCGACTTTCTTAACGTGAGCAAGGATCGCAAAACAACCCTTACGGAGTAGTTTTCTAACTTTAAGGCACGAAACGAGGTTGAGTCTGGTGCAACTCTTATCGCCATAAACAATCAAAGGTTCACCATTCTCGATAGGAATTCGGATTGCGTTAAGATCACAAAGGATGTGAGATTTCGTTTTGACTAACCAATTCATACCGATTATTACATCAAAGCTTCCTAGTTCCATAGGTATCAAGTCAATTTCAAATTCCTTACCCAAAATGTTTAACGTACACCCCCGGTAACATGTGTCGGCACTTAATAGTTTCCCGTTAGCCACTTCAATGGTATAAGTGGTATCTAGTGGACGTGGTGGAGTATTAAAAGAATGAGTCAAAGTCTTGGATACAAAACTCTTATCGGCACCCGAATCGAATAAGCAAGAGACATAAGAATTGTTGAGAAGAAACGTACCCGTGACTAATTCATTATCATCTCGGGCTTCCTCGGTGTTGATGTTAAAGGCTCGGCCTCGGTTGTTGGGGTTGGCTTTCTTTTTCGGGCATTCGTTCTTATAATGGCCCGTTTGGCCACATTCGTAACAAGTGACCGTTTTTGGAGGATTGGGCCCCTTTCGAGCAACGGGGGCGGCGCTTGTGCAATTGTTGGCCCTATGACCAACACCTTGGCAACGGTGACAAACTAGCTTGTTACATTCGCCGTGATGATGCTTGTGGCATTTGTTGCAAAAAGGTAAGTTTCCGACATAACCCTTCTTGCCGTCGTTGTTGAAAGGCTTTTTGGTGAAGGTGTTGTTGTTGTAGTTGGTTGATGGAGTGGCTTCCCATTTCCTTTTGTTGCCACCCGACTTGTCCTCGGCCTTAGGAGCCGGCACTACGATTTCGTCAACCGTTTCGATTAATTGGCGGGCCATGTTCATAGCGGCTTGATGAGTAGCGGGTTTGGATGACATCACCCCTTGTTTGATGCTTTTTGGAAGACCGAGCATGTAGAGCTCAATCCTTTGAGATTCGGGGTTAACAAGATTAGGACACATCAAGGATAGTTCGGCGAAGCGTTGATTATAAGCTTTAAGATCGTTTCCGACCGCTTTCAAAGCTCTTAGTTCTTCCTCAAGCTTTCGGGTTTCTTCGCGCGGAAAATATTCAACAATCATCTTTTCCCTTAGATCGGCCCAAGAGAGGGCATGAGCTTCATCGGTACCCACCGATTGAACATAGGTGTTCCACCATGTTAGAGCAATTCCGGAGAAAGTGTGGGTGGAGTATTTGACCTTGTCTTGATCCCGACAACCGCTTATGCTAAAGACGGCCTCCGTTTGTTCAAACCAACGAGTAAGCACAACCGGTCCCCCGGTTCCATCATAAGTGTGAGGTTTGCACCCCATGAAAGCTTTGTAGGAGCACCCTTCGCTAGAGTTACCGGCTCCTTGGTTATTGTTGTTGTGGTTGGTGTTATTGTTGTTGTTAGACGAGTGACCGGCCATGGCCGCATCCACGGCGGTGGCTATCATGCATTGTAAGGCTTGTTCGGGAGTTTCATTGCGTCGTACACGGCGAGGAGGCATTGTTCCTTCAAAACAAAAGAATACCGTTGGTTAGTATTCTAAATAATACTAACCGTGATATGGAATAAAGATAGAGAGAAAATTATCCTTGACCCGCCTTAAATTCTTTATGTCATAATGTCGGAATGTTCATATGTGTCACCGTAATATAATCCCGGAAATTATATTACCCTAACTCATATGTGCATGCGACATTACTTCATATAGTCAAGGTGGCGTGCCAATTTAATTATACAACGCGAGATTAAGATAGAATAAGAGTAGATATGAGTAAGAGAGTTCGAGTATAAATGCACAAGTAGTCAAGTAATTCCTATGTCAAGTCTATATGCCGGTTGTAGTCTAGACTCACCAATGTACCCTATGACTCGGGGTTGACACTAATGAACTCTAAATCCCTACAACCTGGGCTCTGATACCACTTGTAGCGACCCCGACAAATCGTCAAATGACGGCGTCATCTACGTATGGTCCCATTACATGGTCGTAAGTCTTTATAACAAAGTTTGACCGAAAAAAAAATCTGTCGTATTCATTTCATAAATAAGGATGTTTCAAAGTTTACAAAAGTAGTTTCCATAACAAGTACATAACAATGTTTAAAGTTTGTATGAAACACGTGCGACACAATTTAAAAGTAGTCAAAAAGACGCTCCACGTATGCAAGTATACTCGACATCCAATGCAAGTATCAAAAAGTATGAGCGGAAGCATGTATCACCTAAGTTCAAGGACCTGAGAAAAACATAGAGAATCTGTCAACGAAAACGTTGGTGAAATCATAGGTTTAAATAAGTAAGTGAGTAAAAGTAAGTTGAACCACGAGATTTGCAACATCGATAAAGTCATAGTACATTCTAAAAGTTAATATTCACGAGCACTCAATTATCAAAGCTTAACATTCCGTCCGTTGAACCCCGTAATAATAGTGTTAGAACATACACTGTTTCCCGAAAATATATTTCACCCGTAGACGGTAGCGAACCGTCCGAAGTGAGGGTTTGTCAAACCCATATGGCCATATAACATAAGTTCTCGCTTACACCATCTGATGTAACTAATGATAATCGAATTGAGGATTTGTGTTCAAACTCGTATGTAGAATGTTTGTTTTCCCTGTACTTGTGTTCACGTAGTTTAAAAGAACGTTTATGTTTTCTCATCCCAAAAGTAAGTTCAAAAAGAGTAAAAGTGGGACTATGATCTCACCTTGAGTGCACGTACGAAAAGTACTTCACAAAATAACGTGTGCGAAGGATAGTGCTAGTCTTGACCTAAACAAATAGGTCATATCAATAACGGTAAACACGATAGGTCAAAGATGTTCAATTAGTCCTATGGCTCGTTACGACTCGATTATGTAGCATGTGAAATCAAATTGTCAAGTTTCATGCAAGGTACAAGTGTATAAACAAGTTAGGAAGGTTGCATAATCATTTGGTTAAGTTTGACAAAAAGTCAAACTTTGGTCGGTCAAAGTCAACGAAAAAGTCAACACATTCGGGTCGGGTCCCGAACTATTTTTCTGAGGTTTTTAATCATGTATGAGCATGTTAGGACAAGTTACATGTGAATCGGAGGTGCGTAGCATAGCAAACATTATTCGAAAATTGACAAAGTTGGACAGACCATAATGGCGCGCCGCGCGGGTATATGGCGCGCCGCGCCATTACCTGTGCAGAGAGTTCTGGCAGTTTTTAAGTTTTATGCACGAACCTAACTTCAAACAATCACCATTTATGATCCGCAAACAATCAAGACAAGTATCTTATACCGTTGGGAAGGTAATTTGACGAGGAAAACAACTAAACACATTTCATCAATCAATCTACCTATTACAACAACCAAAACCGCATCTAATGCTTAACATTAACCGCATACAAGTTCATAAATGCAATTCAATGATTCGGGCAACCAATGTACATGAATGATATGCCGTTTCGAAGGTAATCAAGCATACAATCCAACTAAACATTTACCAATAATAATCCATGGCATTCAATGCATCAAAAGTCCATTTCAAGTTCATCAAACCCTAACCCAAATTCACCAAAATCAATAATCAAGTTCATGAAGTTTTCTAAGGCAACCTACACATCAAATTGAAGCTAGTGATGCTAGTAACACAATTAAAACATCAACTTTTAACATCTAACAACATATGATCATCCTAAATTCAAGAACAACACACCAAAATCAAGTTCATGCTAGTTATACTAAAACAACGAGATCGAGCATACAAATTACATACACGAAATCACAATGAGCCATAGACACTAACTAACACCATTTCAAGTCAAAAACACGAATTTAGAGAAATCTAGAGTTTTAGAAATGTTACCCAAACGAGATGAAGTTGGTACCAAAATGAAGAGGATGAAGAGAGGATCACGAATATGTAATTTATTTTGTTGTAAGCCTCCTAGATCGGTTTTAGATGATGATTGAATGAATTTGGTAATGGTGTGTGTGTTCTTGCTAGAGAGAAAGAGAGAGAGATGGAGATGATAATGAATGGGTGAAAGGGGTTTGACCCTTTGACCTAGTCAAGGGTTTGATCCCTTGTCAAGTTTAGTCCCTCAACTTTCGTTCGGGTGCGTGAATTACCTAAACGAGATAATTTAAAACGCGTATCAACGGAAGATGTTATAAACATATAACGGACTTTAAATTAGTATAACGGAAAAGTAAATGGAAAAAGGCGGGATGTTACAATGCACACAGTTTCTACTAAATCCAAGTAAATGCTACCTCTTAGTATTTATAATAAACATAAACATAAATCGACATAAGAATATAGCGTTATACCTGGAGAAAAAACACATAAAAGTTTACACGCCGAAAAATCAATTGTTGAACCTTCTTAGTTGTCAGATAAGAACCTTCAAAAAGAAGAGAAGAATATCATAGTATTAAAAAAATCCAAAAAACGGACCATGAAGATGACAAATATGTAAAAACAAAGATGAGAAATACATGAATCGTGAAGCAAAAAGCAGTTAGTGAGTACTTATATAAATAACAAAGCATGACAAAATCGAAGAGATACAACCAGTCATAACCCACTCACAAAAGTCAGGTGCATTGAAGCATAGATTAGACGAATCAATAGCATTTAGTTTAACTCACTTTTTATACATCCTAAAAGCCATAGATTAGACACTGTCCAAAACACATAAAACCATAAAATATACACTATCCAGATCTCGAAGATGAGATTTTTGTTATTTTTTCATCAATACATCCCAACTAAAACCAAAATCGGTACAAACCAAACTACTAGCAAAACTTACATAGAAATTTTTTATCACTGAGTACTTATATAAAGCATAAAAGCAATGTACAGAGTAAATTAATTAATGGCTACATCTGTTTAACTTACACAAATTATAATTCATTATATTTAAAGTAAAACATATACACTGCAATGACTTTAGAATGAAATTATACAATATACCAGAAAGGATGTCATCAAGAGATTCTTGAGACTGATCAGAGCATCATCTTCTACTCACCAACTTAAACGATTTAATTGCTTTTTCAGCCTGAATCAGGTGCTTCATAACAACAACCATTTCTCGAATTAATCTGATACTCCAATTTATAGAAAGTATCGGTAAGTTAGATTTCCTAGGGTTTTGATCTGCACAATCGAAGTATCTGCACAATCGATTTGATAGGGTTTTGAGAGCGTGCTTTTATTTTTCTATCCAATTAAAAGGAGAGCGTGCGTTTTTTTATACTAATATCTAAAATATAATTATAAAAATTATAATTTTAATTGTAAATTAAATGATTAATGATGTCATCTAGAGTGTCTAGATTTTTTTCTTTTTTCTTTTACAATTTTTTAACAAAGAAAATTATTTTTTATGACATCATCATTTTAGCAATATAATAGAATCTATAGATGTTATTTCGGTGGCTTTTAAAATTTGTTGTCTACTGTTATGTCTGAACAAAGAGGCTAAATTATATTATAAATGGGCGGCCACTTACGTGTTTGTCTAATAATACGCAACATGGATAAATTGAAGTGGTGTTGTTGTGGACATGACCGGGGAAGAGGTCGGGGGTCCAAGTGAGTCGAGATGGTGTTGAACGTATCCGGGAGAGCCGCGGTGAATGTTACGTATGGTGTGGTGATTGAGTAGCATGGATAAATTGATTAAGGGAGTGATTGTTGGACTAATCAATTTATGCCTTATGCTAAGTATAAGTTTAATTTAATTGTTACGTGTCTATTGTTAATTAATAGTTCTAATTAATTGCTAGTTAGTGGGAATTAGTAATATTGTTGACCGAGATTCAAGGTGTACGTGTGGTGTATATGTGATGGCATATTAAATGTTAGATCATGTGTATGATCATGGGTAGTGGGCTTAGTGGGCTACTTATAGTTTTTAGTATTTAAGTAAAAGCATTGTAAACCATTTAATTAAAAAAAGGGGGGGAAAGGAATGATGTAGTCCTCGGTGTGATTTCGTTTCTTTATTTTTGGCTTACTAAATAACAGTAGTTTGATTTTAGTTATTTTTATATTTGAGTATTAGGGACCTGTGTCCCAACAATTAGTATCAGAGCTTTGGTGCGGCTTCAACTAAGGTCGTGTTGTTCTTGGGATGATACTAAACCGGGGTACAAGAAATCGGTATAACCAGGTGGGTTTGATTTCTTGGGTGGTAGAAGAGTTTCATGAGAAGAAGCTAAACCGGAGAACAAGAAATTGGTATAATGTGACGATCGCTCCAAATTCATATGGACGAACACGTCATTCATCGATTTCATTGCGAGGTATTTGACCTCTATATGATACGTTTTGTAAATATTGCATTTTTTTGAAAAGGCACACCATAAATGAATATTTAAATCAAAGGTTTTCGACATCTGATGATTTCTACATATAGAAAATCACCGTAATATAATAGTTTACACTAGTACTTCCGTTGACAATGCAGTCAAAATAAGATACATGGTGATGATTTGGTGAATGCAACGTTTCCTTGAAAAATATGCCACGTAAGACTCCATGCACATAGCTTCTCTAACATATAAGCAAACAGCGGAAGACTTCTAGGGAACCTGAGAATAAACATGCTAACAAGTGTCAACACAAAGGTTGGTGAGTTCATAGTTTTAATGTTTTGCATAATCTATACATAAAGGTGGATCACAAGATTCCAGTTGTTTCATCCAGAAACGTTTATCAAAATATTCTATGAAGTTGAGCACCCTAGCAACTAAACTTAACGTATATATAATTTATATCCTTTGTATAATCATCTTAATAATACACGCAAACCAACTTGTACGCTTCTCAAATAGCATACGTCCGTTAAAAGGCTAGTGCTCTAGCTCGGACGGGGATATCAAGCCCTATGGATCCATATACCTCTATTCGCGCCCATCAGTTCTTATAACCGACAGTTACTAGTTACCAAAGCTAAGGGATTTTTGGTTCAAACTGTACTTGTGTCCATTGCGTTTAAAATAAATTGCATGTATTCTCAGCCCAAAAATATATTGCAAAAACAATTAAAAAGGGATCAATGAAACTCACCTTAGCAGCACATAAAGTCGTTCACCGAAATGTGACCGAAACTTGGAATACCAAATAACCGTAGATCTCAACCTAGAGAACATATGTTGGTCAATAATTGTCTATCAAGCTAGGTCAGGTCATAGTGTATCACAATCCTAATGCTCGAGATCAACATACAAAAGTTATCAAAGGTCATTTCAAAAAGTCAATCTGACTCAATACAATAGTTGAATGATCATGGCAATCGAAACATTTTAACATTTCACATAGTTTCCTAATTTTTGTAAAATTAAACTATAGTTTTTATAAGGCTTTAAAATATGATAAAACAATCAATTTTGACAAGTTTTCAACAAAACGAGACGTGCCTTATATAAGAATTCATTTACTCCGCTGGTAATATTTAAAAATTCAATTTATCAATCTTATAAACAAGTTGTTTAAATATTAATTGCATATTCAAAAGCAATTTCAATTAACGTTAATCATAATTCAGTTGATCATATCTTTTAATTCGTTCATCGAAATCATACGATATCTAAAAGAAAAGTTATTGATTTTTCGCCAGCTTTCCAAAAACATGCATATCATATACCTTTTATTAGTAATATATGTATTTAATTCGTGATTCATCATAAACTGTTTAACTATGAAATTTAGCATACTAGCATGCATAAACATATATACTCGAGTACTAGACATGTATACACTATTAATATATAAAAGATAAGATATGAATGCTCACGTATCAATATTGTGATTCAATATTGCAGGAAAGTACGTAGACGCAACGGAGATGATAAACACTAGGTTAGACTTGCGAATAATACCCATGAACATTACTCATAATCTCCATAGCTATAACCCATAGTTTTCTTAGTTTAAACCCGTTTGAAAACTTGTTTTGAATGTGACATGCTCATGACCTCGTCGTAGTATTTTATGTATAATACTAATTAATAATACTCCGGACTATAAGATTAATAATAATATTAATCTTTATAATAATAATAATAATAATAATAATAATAATAATAATAATAATAATAATAATAATAATATTAATAATAATTATTATTATTATATAACAGAGGGAGTAAGAAATAGAATATGGGTGTGTGTGTGTGTACGTTGAGCAAACTGGCCAATTTATAGAATGTTTCTGAATTCTGACTGCCATGCGATCGCATGGGTTTTATGCCTATTTCTCATGCGATCGCATGACCCCAAAATCCAGCTCACAATTTTTTGTTGTTTTGTTTGTCGAAATATTTTTATAATATATATATATATATATATATATATATATATATATATATATATATATATATATATATATATATATATATAATATTTAATTTATATTAATTAATTATATATTATATTATATTATATTCACGTGCATAGTTGACTTTTAATTTTTGGTCCGATGACTCGTACGTTTACACTCGACTAATATCTCAGTTCTGGTTTCTCGAATGCATTTTCGTATGCTTAAAAAACTTGTACTTTACGTTTCGTGATTCGTATCTTTTTCAAAATATAATCTTAAATTATCAATAAACTATATTACTCAAAGTATAACTTATACATTTTAGTAATTTGGTCATTTGCTTCTATAAATCAACTCCTCGTTGTTTATTAAAATATATTTAATAATATTGAAACGTTTTATATCTAATTCAATTCTATGCATCATCACATTGTAAAATATATATTTTCGTTTAGAAAAATATAAATTTGTATATAATATTTATTTATCAAACAGAACAATAAATGGGTGTTACTATTGTTTACAAAAATAATTTTGAACCTTAATATATATATATATATACAATATATATAAATATTTTTTCTATACATGTTGCAAGTTATTTATATATCAAATACAGTTAAAAAGGAAAGATTTCTTAAATCAAGGTGGACCTCTCAACAAAGACTTATCACAATACTTACGGGATTTATAATTGTTGAAATATCTGCTAATCCAATCGTTGGTATTATCTTCTAATTCCGTAGATGAATATATTAAGCATATATTGAGACAAATACGTTTAATCTAAAATATTATACATTTAATACTTTGTTAACGTTTTCAAGTTATAATATATGCTATATATATATATATATATATATATATATATATATATATATATATATATATATATATATATATATATATATATATATATATATATATTCATATCCATTTACATATTCGTTCGTGAATCGTCGAGCATAGTCAAAAGGGTAATTGAATGTATGAACATAGTTCCAAAATTTTCGACACTCAACATTACAAACTTTGCTTATCGTGTCGGAATCATGTAAAGATTAAAGTTTAAATTTGGTCAAAAATTTTCGGGTTGTCACAGTACCTACCCGTTAAAGAAATTTCGTCCCGAAAATTGAGTGGAGTTGTCATGGTTGACAGTTAGAACATTTTTCATGCCGATATGAGTTGATAAGTAGAATTTATTACCATTAGGTAATATGGATAAACAATTCAATTACTCGAGGCGTATGAAAGAAGTTATCGTAAAAGAGTGAAATGATGAAATTAAGGTTCGTCTTAACTCTTGACGTAGTCACGATTGATTTCCGGAATTCAAGGGAACTTTCATAATCTATATAAGATTTGATTCTCCGAAAATTAAGGAGATTAAGATTTTCTTTGATTAAATGCGTAATCTGCCTCGATTGCTATGTCTGATATTTCCTTATAAATTGTCCTCTTCCATTCCATTATTTTCACCATTTCTATAATCTCTTCCTTAATTCTTATTTCCAAAAGGTTGTGAAAATGCTAAATCCAGTTCTAATTCTTGATATTTTCTTGGCTATCGTATCCTTCATTCTTCTGTTTCATCTACCACCGGAGGAATTTATTTTCTTCTACTATTACCTTGGTGTTATAGTATTTTTCATTATCCCGTGTCTTTATATTGCTATATGCATTGATATACATGGTTTGTAATTTCGGTGTTGCTATCGAGCTTTATATTCTCCATTATATTTCGGAGCTTCATGCTTTCATTTTCTCTTCCCGACCTTAAGTCAAGTGGATAATGGTCCAGAATTTGTAGATATGAATTTCGGAATGAACATAGTTAATGTTCTAAGAAGGAAATTGTAATGGCACGGTCTTGATTTGTCAAATTACCAGAATATCCGAAAAAGATCGAATCATCAAGAAAATATTTTCTTGATATGTTTAGAGGTTAAATATAATGAAAGAGTTATGTAACATGGTTCATGATGAGGGTATGATCTGTGAACCTTTATAACGTTCCATTAGAAACTCAGCATGACTTACTGTAATATAATCACGTTGATCAAGTGTCATTATATTATACTAACTCATGCTTCAGTTCCCAACACTACTTCAAACACATTCATATTTTAAACTCGAAGGTTTCAGAATTTAGAAACTAAAATAGTTTTTTTTATGATTTTACACAGATAGCGCGAAGAAGTAAATGATTTCGGATAACAATAGTTGTGAAGATATCTTCAGAAACATCGAAGATATTTATAATGAAAGATATGATGATATCTTAGAACATTTAAGATCAGAGGATGATGAAGAATATTGTCCGCAAGGATTTTAGAGTAAGGAACAAGGTATTTGCTAAGGATTTCAGCAGACACTGAATCATTTGGATTCTTTGAAGGCAGGTTTAGTATTTGTGATTTGTCCACAGCCTCCTTCATACTTTGCTCAATTCGTTTTCCAGTTTCAAACTTTCTCTTTTTCTTAGCTTTGCCAACACACTATTCTTTATCATCAAACTTTTTACTGTTAAGGTCGTTTACAGTTTTTGCTGCTTCATCAGCATCTTTCGAAATTTCGAGAATTAGTTCGCAGTTTAGGGTGTTTTTCAGAAACTTCACATTCAAAGTACGTAAGTATAGGAGATAGATGTTATATATACATATATAACTGTTGGTATATACATGCTGCGAGATTTCAAAATATGGATTGCTGATTCCCAGTAATTGGCAAGACAATTCTTGTTACAAGATGCAGATGAGTAAATGATGGGGTTTCAATAAATATAATGATTTTTCGGAAAGTCAAAGATCAGTGAAGTTGTTGGTAAGTTTATTGCTAATGTGGTGGAACATAAACGGTTCCCCGGTAACGATGGCGAAAGGGGCAACGTATATATCAAGGTTATAATAAGGCTGTTTCGACTGAAGAATCGAAGTTGACTAGCTGGAGCTGTGACAAAACTGTCTATTTTGAAAAGGGATTGAAAAGTTATTTTAGCTAATAAAATCCAAAGGTTATGACACGGATACGTGTTAAACTATGACTTTGGTTTCGAGGGTTTTTTAGGTACAAGACTGCGGTTAACATGTGGTTGGATCATCATCTCGATTGTTCATTATTTGAAGTGTCTTGAGGGATTTGAACATAGATTGTAATCGTTAATATTCATATGATGTTCTAGGATTTTGAATGATACAAATACTTTTCTGGGTTCTATGAATGGAAATGATGTTCTAGCACAGTTTTGAAGTCAAAGTATAGCTTCGAAAGATGTAGGAATCTAAGAATGATGTCTTTTGTTAAATCTGGACTTGGATTTTGATTTGTCAAAATCAAAATATGTAATCAAATTTGGATGAGGATGGTTGTTTTGATTTTTATAAAAGAATATATATATTGTTATGAAAGTAGTGAGTATAGTTGATGATTTGTTGAATTAGAATCGGAGAATGTAACATATTAATTATGAATTTATATATCTATCGGGTATTACCTACCCGTTAAAATATTCTCACCATTAACAGTTTGTACAAAAGAATTTTCTTAATTACAATATTTATGAAAATATACCTACATATATATTTTCTTTAGGTGTAATCATGGATTTAATGTGTTAACATAATATTAATCTCATCTAGTTTTCGACTAGGACTAGAATATATAATCTCTAAAACTTTTAGAAACTACATATTCTCTGCAGAATATTTCTTCGATGAAGTTATGAATCAATACTTCATCGTTTGTTGTTGTTGGTATTCCTTGGTATCTATGGTGCGTATGACGTTGATGTTTGAGGTACAGATTATGATGTTAAGGTGTAGGATGCGGATGTTGTTGTTGGTGGTGGTAATGATACTGTTGGTGTTGATGTCGGTGGTACTGTTGATGCCGGTGATGCTGCTGGTGCTTGTAACCTTTGCACCATATTCTCCAAAGCCACTACCCGATCGCGAAGCTCGTTGACTTCTTCTATTACACCGGGATGATTGTTGGTTTGGACGAACGGATGAATAAGATTCAGAATTTGAGATAGTATATTATCGTGACGAGATACTCTGAAAATGAGAGAGAAAATGGTGTCTCGAACAGGTTCGCCGGTAAGTGCTTCAGGTTCTTCGCCAAGAGGGGAATGTGGTGGATGGAAGGGATTACCTTCTTCTGGTCTCCAATGATTAAGTAGGCTATGAACTCATCCCCAATTCATCCAGAATAGGTGATGGCTGATTGGTTGATCCATTCCGGTTACACTGTCTTCGGAATTCAGGTGAATATCCATATCGGAATAGCTGTCAGAGTTTATGGAATTTGAACTAGATACGGGATCCATCTTGTATAATTAGGGAGATGATTTTTAATATGAATTAGATTATAGAATTTAGTTTGATTCTTCAATACATAATTTACATATGTATATAATACCAAATTCCATAAATCACGGAGAAATTTTCGGAAGATGTCAGAAAAGGTTTACAGTAACAGATACGCTAAGATATGAATTTTTGTCTATACAATATTTATGCAATAAATACAGGAAAATGTGTCTAGACTTAAGAATGATAAGCATGTAATTTCTGACAAGAAATGATAAGCAAAACTTTTAACATGCAGACACGGTCGAAGTCCAGACTTACTAATGCATCTTAACAACTATCAGTTAGACACATTCATGCAAGACCTGGTTCACTAGGACCAACGCTCTGATACCAACTGTGACGATCGCTCCAAATCCATATGGACGAACACGTCATTCATCGATTTCATTGCGAGGTATTTGACCTCTATATGATACGTTTTATAAATATTGCATTTTTTTGAAAAGGCACACCATAAATGAATATTTAAATCAAAGGTTTTCGACATCTGATGATTTCTACATATAGACAATCATCGTAATATAATAGTTTAGAATAGTACTTCCGTTGACAATGTGGTCAAAATAAGATACATGGTGATGATTTGGTGAATGCAACGTTTCCTTGAAAAATATGCCATGTAAGACTCCATGCACATAGCTTGTCTAACATATAAGCAAACAGCAGAAGACTTCTAGAGAACCTGAGAATAAACATGCTAACAAGTGTCAACACAAAGGTTGGTGAGTTCATAGTTTTAATGTTTTACATAATCTGTACATAAATGTGGATCACAAGATTTCAGTTATTTCATCCAGAAACATTTATCAAAATATTCTACGAAATTGAGCACCCTGGTAACTAAACTTAACGTATATATAATTTATACCCTTTGTATAATCATCTTAATAATACACGCAAGCCAACGTGTACGCTTCTCAAATAACATACGTCCGTTAAAAGGCTAGTGCTCTAGCTCGGACGGGGATATCAAGCCCTATGGATCCATATACCTCTATTCGCGCCCATCGGTTCTTATAACCGACAGTTACTAGTTACCAAAGCTAAGGGATTTTCGGTTCAAACTCGGTGTAGAATTTAGTATGTACTTGTGTCCATTGCGTTTAAAATAAATTGCATGTATTCTCAGCCCAAAAATATATTGCAAAAGCAATTAAAAAGGGATCAATGAAACTCACCTTAGCAGTACATAAAGTTGTTCACCGAAATGTGACCGAAACTTAGAATACCAAATAACAGTAGATCTCAACCTAGAGAACATGTGTTGGTCAATAATTGTCTATCAAGCTAGGCCAGGTCATAGTGTATCATAATCCTAATGCTCGAGATCGACATACAAAAGTTATCAAAAGTCATTTCAAAAAGTCAATCTGACTCAATACAATAGTTGAATGATCATGGCAATCGAAACATTTTAACATTTCACATAGTTTCCTAATTTTTGTAAAATTAAACTATAGTTTTTATAAGGCTTTAAAATATGATAAAATAATTAATTTTGACAATTGTTCAACAAAACGAGACGTGCCTTATATAAGAATTCATTTACTTCGCTGGTAAAAAAATTCAATTTATCAATCTTATAAACAAGTTGTTTAAATATTAATTGCAGATTCAAAAGCAATTTCAATTAACGTTAATCATAATTCAGTTGATCATATCTTTTAATTCGTTCATCGAAATCATACGATATCTAAAAGAAAAGTTATTGATTTTTCGCCAGCTTTCCAAAAACATGCATATCATATACCTTTTATTAGTAATATATGTATTTAATTCGTGATTCATCATAAACTATTTAACGACGAAATTTAGCATACTAGCATGCATAAACATATATACTCGAGCACTAGACATGTATACACTATTAATATATAAAAGATAAGATATGAATGCTCACGTATCAATATTGTGATTCAATATTGCAGGAAAGTACGTAGACCTAACGGAGATGATAAACACTAGGTTAGACTTGCGAATAATACCCATGAACATTACTCATAATCTCCATAGCTATAATCCATAGTTTCCTTAGCTTAAACCCGTTTGAAAACTTGTTTTGAATGTGACATGCTCACGACCTCGTCGTAGTATTTTATGTATAATACTAATTAATAATACTCCGGACTATAAGATTAATAATAATATTAATCTTAATAATAATAATAATAATAATAATAATAATAATAATAATAATTATTATTATTATTATTATTATAATAATAATAATAATAATAATAATAATAATTATTATTATTATTATTATTATTATATAACAGATGGAGTAAGAAATAGAATATGGGTGTGTGTGTACGTTGAGCAAACTGGCCAATTTATAAAGAGTTTCTGAATTCTGACTGCCATGCGATCGCATGGGTTTTATGCCTATTTCTCATGTAATTGCATGACCCCAAAATTCAGCTCACAATTTTTTGTTGTTTTATTTGTCGACATATTTTTATAATATATATATATATATATATATATATATATATATATATATATATATATATATATATATATATATATATATATAAATTTATATTAATTAATTATATATTATATTATATTCACGTGCATAGTTGATTTTTAATTTTTGGTCCGATGACTCGTACGTTTACGCTCGACTAATGTCTCAGTTCCGGTTTCTCGAATGCATTTTCGTATGCTTAGAAAACTTGTACTTTACGTTTCGTGATTCGTACCTTTTTCAAAATATAATCTTAAATTATCAATAAACTATATTACTCAAAGTATAACTTATACATTTTAGTAATTTGGTCATTTGCTTATATAAATCAACTCCTCGTTATTTATTAAAATATATTTAATAATATCGAAACGTTTTATATCTAATTCAATTCTATGCATTATCACATTGTAAAATATATATTTTCGTTTAGAAAAATATAAATTTGTATATAATATTTATTTATCAAACAGAACAATAAATGGGTGTTACTATTGTTTAAAAAAATAATTTCGAACCTTAATATATATATATATATATATACAATATATATAAATATTTTTTCTATACACGTTGCAAGTTATTTATATATCAAATACAGTTAAAAAGGAAAGATTTCTTAAATCAAGGTGGACCTCTCAACAAAAACTTATCACAATACTTACGGGATTTATAATTGTTGAAATATCTGCTAATCCAATCGTTGGCATTATCTTCTAATTCCGTAGATGAATATATTAAGCATATATTGAGACAAATACGTTTAATCTAAAATATTATACATTTAATACTTTGTTAACGTTTTCAAGTTATAATATATATATATATATATATATATATATATATATATATATATATATATATATATATATATATATATATATATATATATATATATATATATATATATATATATATATATATATATATTCATATCCATTTACATATTCGTTCGTGAATCGTCGAGCATAGTCAAAAGGGTAATTGAATGTATGAACATAGTTCCAAAATTTTCGAGACTCAACATTACAAACTTTTCTTATCGTGTCAGAATCATATAAAGATTAAAGTTTAAATTTGGTCGAAAATTTCCGGGTTGTCACATATAATCATGTCGGTTTGTTTTCTTGGGTGGTGGAAGAGCTTCATGAGCAATATGATCGGGAAAGTTGGAGTTGTCAAAAGTGTTGTTGAAGGTGTCTACGAGGTTGTCAAAACTTGTTCGTGAAAAGAGACTAACCGGGGACAAGTGATCGGTAGAGCCCGTGGCCAGGGTTTGATTTCTTGGGTGGTGTGAAAGTTTCTTAGAACAAGTGTGATCGGGATGGTTTTTGAAGTCAAGGGGAAAACATGTGTTATTGTACATTGTGGCTATGGAGTTTCAAACCGAGATGACTATGGACGTGACCGAGGAAGAGGTCAGGTGTCCGGGAAGAGTCGAGATGGTTTTGAACAGTTTAAACCGAGATGGCTGTGGACGTGACCGGGGAAGAGGTCGGGGGTCCAAGTGAGTCGAGATGGTGTTGAACGTATCCGGGAGAGCCGCGGTGAATGTTACGTGTGGTGTGGTGATTGAGTAGCATGGATAAATTGATTAAGGGAGTGATTGTTGGACTAATCAATTTATGTCTTATGCTAAGTATAAGTTTAATTTAATTGTTACGTATCTATTGTTAGTTAATAGTTCTAATTAATTGCTAGTTAGTGGGAATTAGTAATATTGTTGACCGAGATTCAAGTTGTACGTGTGGTGTACATGTGATGGCATAGTAAATGTTAGATCATGTGTATGATCATGGGTAGTGGGCTACTTATAGTTTGTAGTATTTAAGTAAAAGCATTGTAAACCATTTAATTAAAAAAAAAAGGGGGGAAAGGAACGATGTAGTTCTCGGTGTGATTTCGTTTCTTTATTTTTGGCTTACTAAATAACAGTAGTTTGATTTTAGTTATTTTTATATTTGAGTATTAGGGACCTGTGTCCCAACAGGTTCCTTGAAGCTAAAATGTTTTGCCCAAACCCGAAAATATACGTTAGGGTAAGCATCAAACATAAAATTGCCACTTACTACAATAAATTAGCAAGAAAATTATAAACCCTAACTAAAAAGAAAAACTTAACTTACAGTAACAAAGACTCTTAGGCTAAAAGGACCTAATCAGCAGCGGTGATGGTAAACTTTGTCGATGGTAGTAGCAGCCGCGATGTTAGAAGAGGAGACGCTAGCAACGGCAGTGAAGGCGGTAGTAATAGACTAACCATTTTCAGATTAGTCATATATCCAAAATTAACAAATTCGTAACAAAAAAATTGTACCTGGTATATCAATGGCGGAGAGGACGACGGTGCTTGTGACGGAGTAGGTTTAAGGCTTAGATATCGACATCGCTTGCGACCAATACGCTGATGGTGAGAGCGGTGGTGATGGAGGCGATAACAGGCGAACAGCGGGCGGTTTTTACGCTGGAGAGGGTGGCGCTGATGGCTGCGAGGCTTACGTCGTGTTACGCCGGCGTAAATTGTTGCGACAGTGGTGTTGGTGTTTATGGCGCCAAGGATGGTCGCGAGCGTGATGTTAGGGAAGACAATGGGATGGAATGGAGGAAAGGGTATGTTTTCTTCTTACACTTTCCTCAAGCCAGTAGGTTCCAGGCTCAACCAAAAAATATCTACCATACTTAAAAGACCAAAATACCATTTTTGATTAAAATAATCGAGTGAGCAGTAAAAAGTTTGTGTTCAATTGTAATAATAACAAGTTTCAGGGATATCCAACACCAACCTTTTCTAATGATTATCAATTATGATAGGAGATACCCTCAACCGACTGTTGAGTTCCTCAACAATTATTATTTTATACATATTCGAAGATAATTAGGTGACTACCTTCAAACGCTACAGATCGTCCATGACTTCTGATTTTTAGATGATAGTTATACTTAGTATGATCATCTAATGTCAAGAATTCATCAGTCATGTCTATCAGTACATCACACAACAGATAAACATAAACGCTCAAATCAGTCCTTACTAATCAATTATCAATTCTCAGTACAGTAATTTCTTCATCTCCAACAGTACATTAACAAAAACAAGCTCATTTTCGGAATTTTCACTTTTTAGGGTTTTCTGATGAGGCATTTTACACTTTTTAGGTATTTTCTGTTGAGACTTATACTCCCCCTAAAATACTAAAAACATAAAATCTTTTTGTCTTTTAGCATTTTAAACAAAAGAAACGGAAAATAGCTACAGACTAGCATGCAAACATGAAAGAAATCATGCAGAGATATGCATATAGCAAACATAATCATGCGGTATAGATAAACATAAACTAATTATCTATATGTCATGCAACCTACATGCAAAGTCTAAAAGCTTGATTAAACCTCACCGGCGATATCCGAAATTACTTTATCTCGATCAACAATGTCATTCATCTCTAATAGGAGCAAGAACCTAGGTTTATCAAAAGCCTTAGTATAAAGGTCAGCCCGCTGGTCCTTAGTACCTATCCTCTTAACCTCTATTTATCAAATGAATAATTAAAATTAACGTAATTAGAATATTCTTGTTATTTAATATTAAAGTGTGAGAGCAGGACTAATAATTTGTAAGGGAAAAAAGAGGTAAAAATAAGTAAAAAAAAAAATATTAAAAAAAATATAAAAAAATAAAAAATTGGTAATTAAAAATAATAGAGATTAGATTAGATTAAAAAACGAATTTAAAAATAAAAGAATAGGAGTGAAGTACTGAATTAAAAATAAAAAATATTAAGAGGTATATTATGACAACTTTAAAAAAAATTGAAGAGTAGTATGTAAAATAGTAAAAAGAAAAGAAAATAAAGAAATGAGAAAAAAAATATTAAGGGATATATTACGACAATTTTAAAAAATTGGAGATTCAATAAAAAATAAGAGAGATTAGATTAGATTAAAAAAAAAATTAAAAATAAAAGGATAGAAGTGAATGACTGAATTAAAAATAAAAAAGATTAAGGGGTTTATTAAGACAACTTTAAAAAATTAGAGATTAACATGTAAAAAAGTAAAAAGGAAAGAATATATAGAAATGAGAAAATAAAATATAGTAAAGGGTACATTATCACAACTTTATAAAATTAGAGATTAATATTTAAAAGAATAAAAAGAAAAGAAAATAGAGAAATAAAAAGGGGCAACTGAGAATTGAACTCAAGACTCATCGGTCACAAAGACACACAAATAACTACTGATCCAATCTCGCATATGTTACATGATTACAATGTTTACTATATAAAGTTTAAATTAATTGATGTTTGAAGGATGCTATAGAGGAATAGTAACTTGATTTGCTTAAATGTAATATTATTATTTATTAATAATAATAATAATAATAATAATAATAATAATAATAATAATAATTGTGTGTATTGTTTCTTTATATATATATATATATATTCAATTATTTAGTTGAGTATATTTATGTATTACTCCGTATTATTCACGTTCCATCACCGGAGAGGATAGTTTGTTAGAGGCATCTTTCGTTTTCATGTAATCATGTTCGAGTTGTATTGGAGCCTTTTGGCTTGGGCAGAAAGATAGTTTTCATCTTTTCTGATTTGAATTTTCTTATTTAATAAAGATAGTTATCATCTTTTCTGATTTAAATTTTCTTACATTGAAGTTGTATGGTTTACTTTGGTTATATGATCAAAATGTTAATTTGATCAAAATGTTAATTAACGGCGTAATTTTTTCTTAAATAAAAATCTCCTTCCACTTACAAATTATGTGTTACAATCATTCCATACAATTACATCCTATCATTGACCAACTCAAGAGTCATTCCAGGGCTGCATCAATAATTCAATATCGTTGTTACATTAACCAATAAATAGGTGATTAAACTAATACTAATATCGTTACATTCAATTTGTAATTATCATCTAAAAGGTGCCCTCTAGAATACTTTTATATATGTCGGGATATGAAAAAGTAATCTGTTGATCTGGAATCTGGATTGTATACTCTTTTCTAATTCCCAACTATCAAGCCTTTCACTTTTAAGTTACACCGCTTTGGAAGATTTCACTCTTTTTAATTTACCGATGTTTTTTATATTCTCGGGGAAAGAATTCACTTGGATGAAGCTCTTGTTGAGGCCAAAACACCATTTCTTACTCTTAACTATAAGCAACTATAAGCAAGTGAAATTTTATGCAGGTTATAAATGTTGGAAAATTATAAGTTTTGAATTGAAATTGATTGTCTTTTGTTTCACATAAATGTACTAATTTAATGTCATTTGTTCTAACTAAATATGACCATATATTATGATGCAAATTATAAGTTTTTAACTTCTATTTTATCAACATTAAAACTATGGTTTATGGTAATTAAAGAAGTCCTTTAATCATCCCTCCTCCATCTATATAAATAAGACAATTCTCTTCAAGTTTTCTAATGATTTAGAGAGCTTGAGATGAGAGAAATCGAAAAACTCTAGTAAAAAACACACACAAGTTCATTTGTAAACTTAATCGTGTACTAGGCTTATTGACAACCTTTTCAGGCATATGTTCAAGTCCGGCAGTACGCTGTTTAGGACCGGTGTACCCTGGGAGCAGACAAGGAATCTGTTTAAAGAAATTGTGTTAAACAAAAGCCCGGTTCAACCTTTAATTCGGTTAGATCGTTCTATCTTTCGTTCTTATGATGATTATTTATTATACATATTTGCTATCTGATTATTACGTTTCTGATGATACATATAATTGTTTCTGTTTCGTATACATATTTCCTACAAACTTAAACAGATTCGTGTTCACGAAATTGATTTTTTTTTTTTTGTTGTACGAAACTGAGTCGAAACGGTTTTTGCTGCTACTGTTAGTTTTATTGTTACATGATAATTTATCCTGATATATATTATGCAATATTTATTTTATAGCATATATGTTCTAATATATAAAACTCTAATACGAGATTACATATTTTGTTGTATCTTGTTGTCAATTAAATTGCCGGATTAATAATATGATTAAATATTCTGAGTTTATTCTGCATGGTCCGATTATGTTTGAACTGCTGCTACCGCTTGATTAACATGTTCAAAACTATTATTTTATTATGTTATAATACATATATATGTCCATAGTGGACGTTTGGAAGCATTATATCTAATTTGGTTATAATTATTAATTATTAATTAATTATTATTAATTAATTAATTAACTCTTATATACTAAATGTGGTGGCAAAATATGTAGTTTTAGTTATATCCGATTGTAGTTTTGAGTTCGCGTTTACATTACAACCGGTTCCTCAACTTCAGCTATATTTACACAACGACAATATGTAGTTTTAGTTATATCCGATTGTAGTTTTGAGTTTGCGTTCACATTACAACCGGTTCCTCAACTTCAGCTATATTTACACAACGACCCCTCAAGTTTACACTATTTCAGGGGTTAAAAGTGTAAATATATAATTTTATTAAAATAAAAGAAACTAGTTTCACTCGAATTTATAACGGGTCTATCTTCTCGCTCGGTGCGAGTTAAATTTTTCTGAGACCACCGTTCAATTCGTAAAAATCTTACGAATCCAACGGGACTAACTATACGAGAAACGGACAATTTTTAAAAAAACACTAAACACAACGACAACCCGTATCTTTCCGCTCGCCACGAGTTAAATTTTTCGACGGCAGCGTCAGACTTGAAATAATTTTATGAACAAAACGAAACTAACCACGTTCGAAACGGACACTTTTTAAAAAACGCTAAACACAACGACAGCCCGTATCTTTCTGCTCGCCGCGAGTTAAATTTTTCCAACAGCACCGTTACACTCGAAAAAATTTATTGAACAAAACAAAACTAACTACGTTCGAAACGGATACTTTTTAAAAAATGTTTAACACAACGACATCTAAAACGGCGCTTAACACATGGGTCGTGTTCCCCTCTGTAAATACACAACGCTACGTTAAATATGAATACGCAGCTCGAAAGCCCCCGCAGCAACTCGCGGACCGGTCCGGACTAGTTTATAGCTATATGACTATAAAGATCTAATACAGTACCTTTGGTATATTTGATCAATATATAATATGAATGCAATTGGACTTTTCTGCCGAATATTTATGTTTACTAAAACTTAAATATGATATGGTCTGTTAATTAGTTTACAGATTAAACGTATAATGGATCCCGTCTTATTCTGCGTTTTTCTATTAATAAATTTTTGGACTTTTGATTTCACATATGCTCCGTATAAATTTATGCGTTTCATCATGTGTATTTGACTTGTATATTAGATATATAGATATAGATATATAATATTAATATTAATGGCTATGTGCATAATATTTAGACACATGCTATTATTTTTATCAATGTGTCACTTGATTAGATGAAAGCCAAAATAGTATGACTAATAAGGAATCAAAACGACCTATATAATTCGTATATACATCATGATTTGTTTTGATTGCGGACTTTGAATTATGGATCATGGACTATTGTTGTGATTTATTTCTAGCACATGTATTGGATTACGGAGTATTACTTTATATTAATTGGCATAACATGAATTAATTTATTAGGATGTTGCTTATATGAACTAAGTGATACTTGGTCAAAATTTTCATTTTTGTATTACGTGAATTATAGTTTGTTGCAAATTTTGTTATTTAATTCCGTGTTGAATTCAGATCATGCCGAGAACCCTGAAAAGTTCACGTGTGTGAACTTTAAGCGTTGGCAATAAAAGAATTTTTTTTTTTATCTGACCACGCTGAACCTTTCGGGGTTCTTCACTGAACAGCTTTCTAAGTTGATGATGGGAACATGATGCGGTTCTTAATCAGGCAGAAAGACCTGAGAAGTTCACTTGTGTAAACTTTAAGCGTTGATAAAAAAAGATGTTCTTTTATCTAACCACGCTGAACCTTGCGAGGTTCTTGACTGAACTGCTTCCCAAGTTGCTGAAGGGAACATGATGCTCAAATTGTGAGCGCAGGTTCAGGCTTGGAATCACTCGGATTCCTTGTGCTGCAACTATATTTTGAATGACATGGTTGATTCGTTATATAACATGTATTCAAACGGTTTTCGGACTGTTTTCAGACTGTTTTCGAACATGACTTTAATCAGGTTTTTCGAAATGTTTCCGGGCTGTTTTCGGATTGTTTTCGGACTGCTTTTCAGAATGTTTTCAAACAGTATTCGAGACTGGTTTTAAACCTGTTTGGTTTAATCGTTTGTGTTAAACAGATTAGTTTATTCGTTTGTGTTAAACGGTTTAGTTTAACTGTTTGTGTTAAACGATATAGTTTAACCTTTTGGTTGAAACCTTTTTGAGAGAAAATGTGTTTGATTTACGTGGTTGGGTTTAAACGTGTTCATGTAACGACCCAACCCGTCGATTACCGGTCCATAATTTTTTTTTCCTTTTTAATATATATTAAATAGCACTTTAGGTCCCATTACACAATTTTCTAAACGTATTTGTTATCATGTTACGTCTAGCGACTTTAATAAAACGTACATTACATAATTAAATCATAAACCGGGTTATACTCATGACCCATTTGACTAAATCAATATACGTCACATGACCCGACTAATTACTTTTACACAAAACCGAGCATGGTGATTGGGACTACGCTACCCAATCCTAAATCGAGTCCAAAAGCAAGATCTTCTAAAGCAACCTAGCCAAGATCTCTAATCCCCACGCTTACCCAAGCCGCCATCACGCGTACCTATAAAAATATCAACAACGAGAGGGTAAGCTAATGCTTAGTGAATGTAAAGATACTATACATATACATATGTATAAAATTACTACGCATCACTAAGCACAAAAGCAAACACATACCACCTTCGCATGGTAAACAAGCTACAAAAGAGCACATACACAAAGTAGCTACACGCTATGTAATAACCAAGCTAACGCCACAAGATTAGCTACAACACAACAATAAGTATGTACGCATATACAATAAATATAATCAACACATCAATAAGGTTAACCCCTTAACCTAAACCACATGAAGGTTGGCCGAACTTCACGCGCCTTAGTGAATCTGAACTTCACGCGACTCACTACCTTCAAACAACTTGACTATTAAGGATGGCCGAACTTCACGTGCCTTTATGAATCTGAACATCACGCGACTCATACCTTAGTCAAACATCACAATAGGGTTGGCCGAACTTCACGCGCCTTAGTGAATCTGAACATCACGCGACTCACTACCCGAATCATCTCCACGACAGCAAAACCCATCGCCAAAGGGTTTATTCAATATGCTAGCCAATCACAACATCAAGGGTAGTAACCCATAACGCATAAGCGTATCACATGGACCCGAAGCACAAGAGGAGTCCATTCTCCCACACAAACATATAGTAAACCCGAGCAAGGGTCACTCTACACACACGCACCCATCCTATACTTACATACACGTATAGCAAATTTACACTCACCTTAAACGCCTCGATGAAGTGCAATCCAACCCACAACTCGCCAATGGAACGTACCTATTCCATTTATCACATAATCATCAATACAAACTTATTTGGACTCTCGACCCGCCTGTAACATCCCGTCTTTTTCCGTTTACTTTCCGTTAATTAATTTAACCTCCGTTATTTAATTATAACATCTCTCGTTTACTCTACGTATTTAAGAAAATTCGTTTGGATAATTCACTCACCCGCTTTTAGACTAAACTTGCCAAGAGGCCAAAGATTTAACTAGGTCAACTAGTCAAACCCTTCTCCTCCTCCACTCATTCACCACCTCCTCATTCTTGATACTTCCACTTTTCCTCTCAACACACTCAATTAAAGAATCATCATCTAAATTCGATCTAGCAAGCGTTCTTCAAAACAAATTACATATTTGGAATCCTCGCAACTTCCTCTTTGATTCCATACCAACTTCATCTCATTTGGGTAACTTTCTAAAAACACTAAATTTCTTGTTCTTAATCTTTAAAACTTAAAAGTGTGATAATTAGTGTCTATGGCTCAAGTCTAACATGAATATGTGATTTATATGCTCGATCTTGTTGTTTTGAGTAACTAGCATGAACTTGATAATTGGGTGTGTTTGATCTTGAAATTTAGTTGCTTAAGTGTTGTTAGATGTTGAAAGTGCATGTATTAAATGTGTTACTAGCATCACTAGCTTCAATTTGGTGTGTAGGTTGACATGGAAAAGCTTCATAAACATAATTGTTAAATTTATGATTTTGGGTTAGGGTTTGATAGAAGTAAAATGAACTTTTGATGCATTGAATGCTTTCCAATGTTGTTTGTAAGTGTTTAGTTGCATTGTTTGCATAATTACCTACAAAATGACGTATTATATGTGTGCATTTATTTCCTGAATCACCAAAATGCATTTATGAACTTGGAAGCATTTATGATGAACATTAAATGAACATTTAACTTGGTTTTGATAATTGTAAATGATGTTTTTGGTTAAAGAAATGTGTTTAGTTATGTTCCTCATTAAATTACCTTTCCAACAATGTATGACTTGCATTTTAAGTGTTTACGGTTCATTAGTTATGTTTGTTTGAAGTTTGGTTCGTGCACTTGTTAAAATTCAGAAACAACATTTACCCAGGTACATGAGCGCCGCTCCTGCACTAAGAGCGCCGCTCCTGGTCAGCCTTTTTTTGGAGTTTGTCATCAGATGTCAGGAGCGCCACTCCTGGAAACAAGAGCATCGCTTCTGGGTCCTCAAAAGCGCCGCTCCTGGTTTTGGTGCGCCGCTCCTGTGCAGAAAAAGTAGACCAACTTATTATGTGTTTTCACAAATTCATCCCTGCTTACTCGCAACTCCGATTAACATGAAACTTGGCCAACACGTTTATATATGATTTCTAATTGAAGAAAAATTGTCGGATGCCCGACCCGACCCCGTCGATGTTGACTTTGACCAAGTTTGACTTTTTAGTCAAACTTAACCAAATACTTATGTAATCGTTCTATTCTTCTTTTATACTTGATTCTTGCATGAAACTTGACAATTTGATTCACATGCTATATAATCGAGTCGTAATGAGCCATAGGACTAATTGAACAACTTTGACCAATCGTGTTTACCGTTATTGATACGACCTACTTGTTTAGGTCAAGACTAGCATTCGTCCTTGTACACGTTTACTTTGTGAAGTACCTTATTTACTCGTGCACTCAAGGTGAGATCATAGTCCCATCTTTCAATAACTTTTATACTTTTAAATCATGGGATGAGAAACATATACGTATCATACTTTTATACTTTGAACACAAGTACGAAAACAAACATTCCACAGCGAGTTAGAACAAAAAGCCTCAAATCAATTATCATTAGTTACACCTGCAGGGTGTAAACGTGAACTTATGTTATGTGATCACATGGGCTTGACGAGCCCTCATTCGGACGGTTCGCTACCGTTAGCGGATGAAATATATTTTCGAGTATAATGTCTGTTCTAACACTACGTAACAGGGTACAAAACAGTTAAGTTTTGATAATTGGGTGCTCGCGAACGTGCAACAACTTTTGGAATGCAAACGATTTAGATAATCAACTTTATGGAAATATTAAATCTTGTGGTTCATAAATAACGTTACTAATACACCTATGATTTCACCAACGTTTTCGTTGACGGTTTTCTATATGTTTTCTCAGGTCCTTGAATGCTATGTGATACATGCTTCTGCACTCTTTTTGATACTTGCTTGGATGTCGAGTATACATGCATACATGGAGCGTGTTTTGACTTACTTTAAATTGTGTCGCATAGGTTTCATTTGTACTTTAAACGTTGTAATTTAACTAGTCGTTGAACTACTTTTGTAAACTTTGAAATATCCTTACATTTGAAATGAATGCGACATATTTTGGGTCAAACGTTGTTTTAAAGACTTATGACCACGTAACGGGACCTAAGTAGATGACGCCGTCAATGTCGATTTTGTCAGGTCGCTATAGATGGTATCAGTGCGTTGGTTGTAGGGATTTAGAGGTCATTGGTGTCAACCCCGAGTCATAGGGTACATTAGTGAGTCTAGACTACAACCGGCATATAGACTTGAAGTAGGAATTACTTGACTACTTGTGCATTATTACTCAAACTCTTCTATTCATATCTAACTCTTATTCCATCTTAATCTCACGTTGTTTAATTTGATTGACACGCCACCTTGACTATATGAAATAATGTCGAATGCACATATGAATTAGGGTAATATAATTGTCGGGATTATATTACGGTGACTCATATGGACGTTCTTGTGATGACCCGGGAATTTCCGACCAAATTTAAACTTAATCTTTATATGATTTCGATACGATAAGCAAAGTCTGTAATATTGAGTCTAAAAAGTTTTGAAATTATGTTCATATATTCAATTGACCTTCGACCAATCCCGTCGATTCACGAACAACTATTTGTTAATAGATATGTGTGTATATATATAAATAATAATTGGAAGTATAATTTGAAATATTGAATGTTTTTGTTATGAAATATGACATTATAATAATTACTATCTAAAACATATCTACATATACATAAATGTATATTAAAAATAAATACTAAATGATTGTAATACTCGTTTGATGTTCTGATTGATATTAAGCAAGTTAAATTCGAACTTATGTGATTATAAAATAAACAGTGATCAAAAAATGAGTTAGATAAATTTTAGCCTTATTAAAAATATATTTAGGAGCTAATTAATAAATTTCAACACTTTTTATATTTTACCCAGGATCAGGAGTGGACAGTGAGTTAATTGTAGTTTAATAATTTTAAATAGTTAATGATTGAATTTTATATCATAATGACTGAAATAAATAAATATAGTTAATTTTAAAATAGGGGATTTTTTTCTGAATTAAATTTATCAATAAACTGTTTAGCAAGGAGCACGGGATTCAGTCCGTGAAAGGAATAGTAAACTAATTATTGAAGGCTGTTAACTGTTATACATTCGGATATTTAATTCGTTACTATAGTTAACTAGCAATCAATCATGACTCTTAATATATATTTACATATAGATAGATTATCTATATACATATGTATACACTCAAATTCCACTTGACAAACAATAACATGTCCGTGATAATTGAAATATAATTGAGAATACTGTGCTTGATTGAATTCAATTCTGTTTCCTTTCATTCCTTTCATTTTTAGGAGTCTACTTTATTAATTATTATTAGTTATATATATTAACATATAAACAAAATATAATCACGAGTTGTAAAACTTTTGATTATTGTTAAATTAGGAATCCAATTCATTACTAATAGAATAGAGTATTATTATTATATTAAATAAATCAAATCTTATTATGTATATAAGTAGATATATATAAGATATATAGAGGCATCCACATATCCCTCTCCTTCTTGTTCTATTAACTGAAGTAACACCCGCCACCATACAATCGATAACCCTCCTTTCCACCACCATAACCCACCATCGGTTCATCAACAAAGCTATCTTGTTTCTATTTATTTTTTTATCAAGTGAATCGGACACCAAATGACCACCATGAATTCCATTATTCATGTTTATGTTCACCATCTCAAACCACACGCAAATAACAACCAGTTCACTAGGATTGCATCAAATACCATCATACAATAATCATAACAAACCATCAAACCATCTATGTTTGCTCTTCTTTGACAAGTATCACTCGCCACCACCATCCTCCAACACCCAAAATCACTACTTTCATGCTATTACTCTTTCTGTTACAGCTCAATCCAACAACAACAGGTACCTGCTACTGTAGTTTTATATTCATGTTTCTGTCCAGCTAAATCGTCGCAATCCATCATCAACCATTAACAAGAAGCTGCTACAGTGTCACTGTCTGTTTTGGCTCGAAATCTCAAGCACCACCCACCCAGCTTTTATTCTTTCTTCTCCTTATTTGATAACCGCCACCACATGCCACCATAAACACTATGATCAACCACCAAGAAGCTGTTTCTATTAAATTTGAGTACCCAGGTGATCCTTGCCAAAACTTATTTGGATTACAACTGCTATGTACGTTTAACAACATAAATAATCCACTTTGATGATCTATTGTTGTCGTCGGAAACATAATCAAACCACAGCCATAAACCGTCACCTATAACCATCTTTTTTTTTCTTTCATAATCATAATTCGATTAAAACTACTTCTGTTTTCTTTGTACGATTACAGCCCCTAACCACCAAAGCAACCACCACTTCATTGTCATCGTTGTTGTCCTCTTTGCTGTTACAGTCGACCGACAAGATCACCATGAAATCCCTCTCTCTCCTCTCTCTCCTCTTATTTATCATAAACAACCACCATCGAAACCCTACAACAACTGCCTTTTATTCTGTTGCTACTCGCTACTCAACAGCCCCTGAAACCATCGAATATATACTGCAATTCGCTGCAACTGGTACTTGTTATTTTTTTTTATTTTTTTTGTTTTCCATCTATATCGCAAACAGCAACCATCTTTGAATCTTGTTCATGTTTGAAACCCACAAATGTGATCTAAAGTACTACTTCTGTTTTCCTGTTTTAAACACAAGATCATCATCCTTTACTACTAATGATCGATGGCCATGACAACAAAACAACCATCATCATATCATAGAACATGTTGCTGTAGAATTTTAAAAGAATAAGAAACCGAACCAGCTGTTGATCTTCCTTTTTCTGCTTTACTGCCCAACCACCGTGATATTTTTTTAGTTGTCGGCCACTACCACATTGTAAATATATCTGTATACCGAGCCCTTAATCTGTTTGATGAAACTTGGGCCGAACGTTTGTTCATGGACTCCAAGTAGGTGGGTTTAGCTAGTTGGGTTGTTTAATTTAACTTGGGCCGAGTTTTCTTGTTTTGTTATGTGGGCCGTAAACCTGAATTTGATATTGGGCCGAGAACCTGGTTTAACTTGTTGGGCCATGATTAAATTGGGACGAGACAGATGATAGGTTAAATGAATATGGGTTTCGAGTTATAACAGAAAAGTAGAAACAGGGGAATGGTTTAAGGTGTTGTTGGGTTTTGAGAGGTCACGGGTTCGAACCTAGACTGTGGCATTTGTTTTTGGGAACTTGTTGCTCTAAGGTAGTTTTATTGTTATTATTATTATTATTATGATTAATATTATCATGTCATTATTATTATTAAGATAAGTATTATTATTATCATTAACATTATTATCATTATGAATATAAATATTATTACTATCATGACTATTAAAATTATCATTTTAAAACTATCATTTTTATTAAAACTATTATTTTTACTTATCATTAATAATATTATTATCATTATTATTTTTTATCATAAACATGATTATTATTATTATTATTATTAATATTATTATTATTATTATTATTATTATTATTATTATTATTATTATTATTATTATTATTATTATTATTATTATTATTATTATTATTATTATTATTATTATTATTATTATTATTAACATTATTTTATCAAATAAATACTTATATAGAACATGTATAAAAAGTATATATATATATATATAAATATATAACAATTAAAATAATATATATTAATATTAATATATAAATTAAGATGGAATGTATCAATTTGTTCGATTACAATTATATGTGTTAATAAATATATAAATGATATAGGTTCGTGAATCCGAGGCCAACCCTGCATTGTTCAATGTCGTCATATGTATTTTTACTACAAAATACAGTACTGTGAGTTTCATTATTCCCTTTTTATATACATTTTTGGGCTGAGAATACATGCGCTGCTTTTATAACTGTTTTACGAAATAGACACGAGTAAATGAAACTACATTCTATGGTTGGATTATTAAACTGAATATGCCCCTTTTTAGTCTGGTAATCTAAGAATTAGGGAACAGACACCCTAATTGAAGCGAATCCTAAAGATAGATCTATCGGGCCCAACGAGCCCCATCCAAAGTACCGGATGCTTTAGTACTTCGAAATTTATATCATGTCCAAAGGAGGATCCCGGAATGATAGGGGATATTCTTATATGTATATTGTGAATGTCGGTTACCAGGTGTTCAATCCATATGAATGATATTTTGGTCTCTATGCATGGGACGTATATTTATGAGAAATGGAAATATGAAATCTTGTGGTCTATTAAAATTATGAAATGATTATTTTTGTTAAACTAATGAACTCACCAACCTTTTGGTTGATACTTTCAAGCATGTTTATTCTCAGGTACGAAAGAAATCTTCCGCTGTGCATTTGCTCATCTTAGAGATATTACTTGGAGTCATTCATGACATATTTCAAAAGACGTTACATTCGAGTCGTTGAGTTCATCAAGATTATTATTAAGTCAATTATAGTAAGATATATTACGAAATGGTATACATGTTGTCAACTTTCGATGAAATGAAAGATTGTCTTTTCAAAAACGAATGCAATGTTTGTAAAATGTATCATATAGAGGTCAAGTACCTCGCGATGTAATCAACTGTTGTGAATCGTTTATAATCGATATGGACTTCGTCCGGATGGATTAGGACGGGTCCTTTCAGTTGGTATCAGAGCGGTGGTCGTAGCGAACCAGGTCTTGCATTAGTGTTTCTAACTAGGAGTTGTTAGGATGCATTAGTGAGTCTGGACTTCGACTTAATAGTTGTTAGGTTACTTTAAGGAGTCTGGACTTGAACCTGGTCTGCATGTCAAAAGTTTTGCTTATCATTTCGTGTCGAAAATTACCTGCTTATCATTCTTAGAGAATCACTTGCTTATCATTCTTAGTCTAGACACGTTTTAATGCATTGACTGCATGAATAGTGTATAGACAAACTTCATATCTTAGCGTATCTACTACTTCATATCTTAGCGTATCTGTTACTGTAACTTTGTCTAACATATTCCGTAGATTCCTCCGTAACTTATGGGATTTTAGTATTATATATGCATATGTAAATTATGTATTATAAGGTACTAATCTACATCCTATAATCTATTTCTTATCGAAAATCCTTCATCTGATTGTACGAGATGAATCCCTCAACCAGTTCGAGTCCCTCAGATTCCGATAACTATTCCGATAGTTATTCCGACAGCTATTCCGACATAGATGTTCACCTAAGCTCTGAAAACAGCGTCATCGGTATGAATCAACCAAACAGCCATTATCAATTCATCTGATGGGTTCGTAGTTGACTTAATTAATGGAAACGCGCAGAAGGCAATCCCTTCCACCAACCGAATTCACCTCTTGACAATGAACTTGAAGCGTTTACCGGCGAACCTATTCGAGACACCATTTTCAGTCTTATTTCTAGGGTAACTCGACAAGATTATATTCTATCCACAATTCTGAACCTTATTCATCCGCTCGTTCCGACCGACAATCATCCTGGAGTAATAAGTCAACGAACTTCGCGCTCGAATAATCAATTCGAAGAATATGGTGCAAAATGTACCAGCTTCAGCAACATCACCGGCACCAACAGTACCATCAATAACAGCACCAGTACCATCAACAATCCATGCTTCAATATCATCATCTGTACTTTGAGTATGATCTTCATTCTACGTATCGTTCTACCTCATTTATCTTCGTTCGACATGGCGAATATGTAATCTCTAAAGTTTTAGAGATTATTTATTCTAGTTCCAACCGAAAAGCAAATGAGTTTAATATCACATTGACTCATTAAATCCATGATTACGTCTGAAGAAAATATATATGTATATATGCTTTCATAAAGATTGTAATCAAAATTTTTATTGTACAAACTGTTAATGGTGAAAATATTTTAACGGGTAGGTAATACCCGAGGAATATTTAGATTTCACATTAATAAGTTACACTGTACATTCTTCGAATCTGATTCAACAGTCATTTACTATCCTATTTACAAACACCGATATACATATCCGTTCACTACAAAATAACCATTTTTATTCAATTTCATATTTGGATTTTGACTTATCAGAATCCAACAAGTGGCATAATGAAGAAAACATTTGACAAAATAAAATTTGTTAGAGACAAACAAATGAACTATGAGAAATTTTGTTAAGAATCCACGCTAACTGTTCCTAGCTAATTGTTCCCAGCTAACTGATTACACTTTATTTATCGCAATTTAATTATCGCAATTTACATTCTCGCAATTTTATTTATCGTCATTTAATTTCTGTCATTTACTTTACACATTTAATTTATCGTCATTTAGTTTCTGTTATTTATTTTACACACTTTAAATATCGGGACACGTATACAAGGTTTTGACATATCATATCGACGCATCTATATATATTATTTGGAATCACCATAGACACTCTATATGCAGTAATGATTGAGTTCTCTATACACGGTTGAAGTTGATTCTATAATAATATATATACTTTGAGTTGTGATCAAGTCTGAGACATGTACACGGGTCACGATACATATTAATTAATTCGAATATTATATATTAAACTGTATATGAATTATTGGACTGTCAATGTGGACTATCGACTGTGGACTAATAATATTGGACAATTAAAATGAATTAAAATATTGATTATAACATATGAAACTAAACATTTCTTCAAGTTTGCCACTTGATTTCATCCTAAATTTCATTTGTATCTTGACAATTACAATCTGCGTTCAAATTTTTCATGATCCTTTAAAACACCTCAATCAAGAAGATGAATCAACCGCACTTCATCTACGGGAGAAAAGATTGATGCATTTAGTTATGCATCTGAAAAACTCTCAGAAACTGAGTAAACGTTTAACACGTAGTTGTGCTAATTCCTTTAGTGTTATTATTACCCAAAATAACTTTGTATTCCTTTTCCAAATTAGCAAATTTTGTCACAGCTCTAGTAGGTCAACTTTGACTTTTCATTCGAAACAACCTTATTATAACCTTGATATATATGTGCGCTCTTTTATTATTACCGGGGAACCTTTTATATTCCACCATAGTACCATCAGCGTTTAATCATCTAAAAATAAAATTCTCCTGAAACCACCTCGGATTGATAACCGATGATTCAAATATCGTAGCATTACATGCAGAGGAAACAGAAAAATGGTAGATGGTCTAAACGGCCAAAAAGTTTGATAATAAAGAAGGGAATGTTAGGAACGCTCGATAGAAAATTTAGTACTGAAAAACAGATTGAGCAAACTATGAAGGAGACCAAGGCAAAATACAAAGACCATACCCTATATTCAAAGAATCCAGATAATTCGGGATCCGTTGAAATCTTTAGAGAATATCTTGCTCCGAAGTCATGTTAAAATCTTGCGGAAAACCTTTCTTCATCAACCATCGAACTTAGAAATTCCAAAAATATCCTCATCAATATTTTCGATATTTCTGAGGATATTTTCATAAATAATCTCGTCCGAAAATTATATACCTCTTCGTGCTTCCTGTGTATCATTATATTGGAAACATTCAATAGAAAATTTAGTACCGAAAAGCAGATTATGCGAAACTATGAAGAAAGCCGTGGACAAATCACAAAGAATAAGTTTGACTTCAAAGAATCCAAATGATTCAATACCTGCTAAAGTCTTTAGCGAATATCTTGCTCTTTACTCTAAACCCTTACGGACAATAGTTTCTATCATCCTCTGATCTTAGATATTCCGAGATATTATCGTAACTTTCATTATAAATATCATCGGTATTTCTGAATATATTTTCATAACTAATCTTATCTGAAATTATTAATCTCTTCATGATATCAGTGTTACATCATATAGAAACTGTTAGTTTCTATATTCTGTAAACTTTCGAGCTTAAAATATGAATGTTATTGAAGTAATGTTGGGAACTGATGCATGAGTTAGTATAATATAATGACACTTGATCAACGTGATTATATTACAGTAAGTCATGCTGAGTTTCTAAATGGAACATGATGATTCACAGATTATAACGTCATCATGTGTCATGTTACATAACTCTTTCATTTTGATTAACTTATGAACATATCAAGAAAATATATTCTTGATAGTTCTATCCTCAGTGATTCTGGTAATTTGACAAATCAAATCGTGCTAATACGTTCTTTCTTGTTTAGAACATTAAACTCATTCGAAACTCCACACTTATGAATTCTAGACCGTTACTTGCAAAAAGAAAACAAAAGCATGAAGCTCTGAGATTGAAAGGGGGTATAAATCGCAGCAAATAAGAGAGAGCATTAACTGTGAATGACAATGATTATAGAAGACGGAAACAGGTATTCCAAAATATAAGAGAAAATATAAAACCCAATAACAACACGGAGGTTTCAAACCGGGGATATTAATACGAATAGCAATATAAAGACACGGTAGAATTAAGAATAGTATCCCCCAAGGTAAAAGTAGAAGTAAACAGATTCGTCAGGTGGAAGTTGGAAAAAGGAGAATGATTGTTACGATAGTAAGGGTGAGGACAAGGATTTGAACTGAATTAAGCATTTGTTCAATCTTTTGAATTTGAGAATTGAGTATAGGAATGGTAAAAGTAATGGAACGGGAGAAGTTAATTTATAGTAAAAGGTCTGATAGAGGAAGCAAGAAAGATCTCCGCATTTAATTAGAGAGATCCTAATTTCCTTATTTGCCGAAGAATCAAATCTTATAAATTTCAAAGATTTTTCTTTTAAACCCCTGGAATTCTGGAATTCCACCAAGACAACGTCAAAAGTAAAGAAACACCTTATTTTCTAAATTCAATCATGACTACATCAAAAGTTAAATCTCTATCTCAATATTTTGTGATAGCTTCATTCGTACTCTTCAAATAATCAAATTATTTTATCCATATTACTCAATGATGATAAAACTCTTTTGATCAGCTCATATTGTCAGGAAAACATATTTATTGTTAGCCATGACGACCTCACTCAAATTTCGGGACGAAATTTCTTTAACGGGTAGGTACTGTGATGACCCGGGAATTTCCGACCAAATTTAAACTTAATCTTTATATGATTTCGATACGATAAGCAAAGTCTGTAATATTGAGTCTCAAAAGTTTTGAAATTATGTTCAAATATTCAATTGACCTTCGACCAATCCCGTCGATTCACGAACAACTATTTGTTAATAGATATGTGTGTATATATATAAATAATAATTGGAAGTATAATTTGAAATATTGAATGTTGTTGTTATGAAATATGACATTATAATAATTACTATCTAAATCATATCTACATATACATAAATGTATATTAAAAATAAATACTAAATGATTGTAATACTCGTTTGATGTTCTGATTGATATTAAGCAAGTTAAATTTGAACTTATGTGATTATAAAATAAACAGTGATCCAAAAATGAGTTAGATAAATTTTAGGCTTATTAAAAATATATTTAGGAGCTAATTAATAAATTTCAACACTTTTTATATTTTACCCAGGATCAGGAGTGGACAGTGAGTTAATTGTAGTTTAATAATTTTAAATAGTTAATGATCAAATTTTATATCATAATGACTGAAATAAATAAATATAGTTAATTTTAAAATAGGGGATTTTTTCTGAATTAAATTTATCAATAAACTGTTTAGCAAGGAGCACGAGATTCAGTCCATGAAAGGAATAGTAAACTAATTATTGAAGGCTGTTAACTGTTATACATTCGGATATTTAATTCGTTACTATAGTTGACTAGCAATCAATCATGACTCTTAATATATATTTACATATAGATAGATATACATATGTATACACTCAAATTCCACTTGACAAACAATAACATGTCCGTGATAATTGAAATATAATTGAGAATACTGTGCTTGATTGAATTCAATTCTGTTTCCTTTCATTCCTTTCATTTTCAGGAATCTACTTTATTAATTATTATTAGTTATATATATTAACATATAAACAAAATATAATCACGAGTTGTAAAACTTTTGATTATTGTTAAATTAGGAATCCAATTCATTACTAATAGAATAGAGTATTATTATTATATTAAATAAATCAAATCTTATTATGTATATAAGTAGATATATATATAAGATATATAGAGGCATCCACATATCCCTCTCTTTCTTGTTCTATTAACTGAAGTAACACCCGCCACCATACAACCGATAACCCTCCTTTCCACCACCATAACCCACCATCGGTTCATCAACAAAGCTATCTTGTTTCTATTTATTTTTTTATCAAGTGAATCGGACACCAAATGACCACCATGAATTCCATTATTCATGTTTATGTTCACCATCTCAAACCACACGCAAATAGCAACTGGTTCACTAGGATTGCATCAAATACCATCATACAATAATCATAACAAACCATCAAACCATCTATGTTTGCTCTTCTTCGACAAGTATCACTCGCCACCACCATCCTCCAACACCCAAAATCACTACTTTCATGCTATTACTCTTTCTGTTACAGCTCAATCCAACAACAACAGGTACCTGCTACTGTAGTTTTATATTCATGTTTCTGTCCAGCTAAATCGTCGCAATCCATCATCAACCATTAACAAGAAGCTGCTACAGTGTCACTGTCTGTTTTGGCTCGAAATCTCAAACACCACCCACCCAACTTTTATTCTTTCTTCTCCTTATTTGATAACCGGCACCAAATGCCACCATAAACACTATGATCAACCACCAAGAAGCTGTTTCTATTAAATTTGAGTACCCAGGTGATCCTTACCAAAACTTATTTGGATTACAACTGCTATGTACGTTTAACAACATAAATAATCCACTTTGATGATCTATTGTTGTCGTCGGAAACATAATCAAACCACAGCCATAAACCGGCACCTATAACCATCTTTTTTTTTCTTTCATAATCATAATTCGATTAAAACTACTTCTGTTTTCTTTGTACGATTACCGCCCCTAACCACCAAAGCAACCACCACTTCATTGTCATCGTTGTTGTCCTTTTTGCTGTTACAGTCGACCGACAAGATCACCATGAAATCCCTCTCTCTCCTCTCTCTCCTCTTATTTATCATAAACAACCACCATCGAAACCCTACAATAACTGCCTTTTATTCTGTTGCTACTCGCTACTCAACAGACCCTGAAACCATCGAATATATACTGCAATTCGCTACAACTGGTACTTGTTATTTTTTTATTTTTTTCCATCTATATCACAAACAGCAACCATCTTTGAATCTTGTTAATGTTTGAAACCCACGAATGTGATCTAAAGTACTACTTCTGTTTTCCTGTTTTAAACACAAGATCATCATCCTTTACTACTAATGATCGATGGCCATGACAACAAAACAACCATCATCATATCATAGAACATGTTGCTGTAGAATTTTAAAAGAATAAGAAACCGAACCAGCTGTTGATCTTCCTGTTTCTGCTTTACTGCCCAACCACCGTGATATTTTTTTAGTTGCCGGTCACTACCACATTGTAAATATATCTGTATACCGAGCCCTTAATCTGTTTGATGAAACTTGGGCTGAACGTTTGTTCATGGACTCCAAGTAGGTGGGTTTAGCTAGTTGGGTTGTTTAATTTAACTTGGGCCGAGTTTTCTTGTTTTGTTATGTGGGCCGTAAACCTGAATTTGATATTGGGCCGAGAACCCGGTTTAACTTGTTGGGCCATGATTAAATTGGGACGAGACAGATGATAGGTTAAATGAATATGGGTTTCGAGTTATAACAGAAAAGTAGAAACAGGGGAATGGTTTAAGGTGTTGTTGGGTTTTGAGAGGTCACGGGTTCGAACCTAGACTGTGGCATTTGTTTTTGGGAACTTGTTGCTCTAAGGTAGTTTTATTGTTATTATTATTATTATTATTATTATTATTATGATTAATATTATCATGTCATTATTATTATTAAGATAAGTATTATTATTATCATTAACATTATTATCATTATGAATATAAATATTATTACTATCATGACTATTAAAATTATCATTTTAAAACTATCATTTTTATTAAAACTATTATTTTTACTTATCATTAATAATATTATTATCATTATTATTATTTATCATAAATATGATTATTATTATTATTATTATTATTAACATTATTTTATCAAATAAATACTTATATAGAACATGTATAAAAAGTATATATATATATATATATATATATATATATATATATATATATATATATATATATATATATAAATATATAACAATTAAAATAATATATATTAATATTAATATATAAATTAAGATGGAATGTATCAATTTGTTCGATTACAATTATATGTGTTAATAAATATATAAATGATATAGGTTCGTGAATCCGAGGCCAACCCTGCATTGTTCAATGTCGTCATATGTATTTTTACTACAAAATACAGTACTGTGAGTTTCATTATTCCCTTTTTATATACATTTTTGGGCTGAGAATACATGCGCTGCTTTTATAACTGTTTTACGAAATAGACACGAGTAAATGAAACTACATTCTATGGTTGGATTATTAAACCGAATATGCCCCTATTTAGTCTGGTAATCTAAGAATTAGGGAACAGACACCCTAATTGACGCGAATCCTAAAGATAGATCTATCGGGCCCAACGAGCCCCATCCAAAGTACCGGATGCTTTAGTACTTCGAAATTTATATCATGTTCGAAGGAGGATCTCGGAATGATAGGGGATATTCTTATATGTATATTGTGAATGTCGGTTACCAGGTGTTCAATCCATATGAATGATATTTTGGTCTCTATGCATGGGACGTATATTTATGAGAAATGGAAATATGAAATCTTGTCGTCTATTAAAATTATGAAATGATTATTTTTGTTAAACTAATGAACTCACCAACCTTTTGGTTGACACTTTCAAGCATGTTTATTCTCAGGTACGAAAAAAATCTTCCGCTGTGCATTTGCTCATCTTAGAGATATTACTTGGAGTCATTCATGACATATTTCAAAAGACGTTACATTCGAGTCGTTGAGTTCATCAAGATTATTATTAAGTCAATTATAGTAAGATATATTACGAAATGGTATACATGTTGTCAACTTTCGATGAAATGAAAGATTGTCTTTTCAAAAACGAATGCAATGTTTGTAAAATGTATCATATAGAGGTCAAGTACCTCGCGATGTAATCAACTGTTGTGAATCGTTTATAATCGATATGGACTTCGTCCGGATGGATTAGGATGGGTCCTTTCAGTTCTGAGATTATAACATAAAGAATTTAGGGCGAGTCAAGGAAAATTTCTATCTATCTTTATTTTATATCACGATTAGTATTATTGAGAATACTAATTAACGATATTCTTGTGTCTTGAAGGAACAATGCCTCCTCGCCGAGTCCCACGCAATGAAACTCCCGAACAAGCTCTTCAACGAATGATAGCCACCGCCGTAGATGCAGCCATGGCCGTTCACTCTTCCAACAACAATAACAATAACAACCACAACAACATTAACAATGGAGCCGGTAATTCAAACGAGGGATGCTCCTACAAAGCTTTCATGGGGTGCAAACCTCATACTTTCGATGAAACCGGGGGATCGGTTACTCTCACCCGATGGTTTGAACAAACGGAAGCCGTTTTTAGCATAAACGATTGCCTGGACCAAGATAAGGTCAAGTTTTCCACTCACACTTTTGCCGGTATTGCTCTCACTTGGTGGAATACATATGTACAATCGGTGGGTACCGATGAAGCCCACGCACTCTCTTGGGCCGATTTAAGGGAAAAGATGATCACCGAATACTTCCTACATGAAGAGACCTTCAAGCTCGAACAAGAGCTAAGGACTTTAAAAGCGGTCGGAAATGACATCAAAGCTTATAATCAACGGTTTGCTGAGCTAGCCTTAATGTGTCCGGCTCTCGTGACTCCCGAGTCCTTAAGAGTTGAAATTTACATGGATGGCCTCCCTAAGAGCATCAAACACGGGGTAATGTCATCCAAACCCGCTAACCTACAAGAAGCTTTAAAGCTGGCCCGCCAATTGATAGAAATGGTGGATGAAATCGTAGTACCGACACCTAAGGTCGAGGATAAATCGGGTGGCAACAAAAGAAAATGGGAAGCCACTCAATCAAGCAACTACAACAACAACCACCCCGCCAAGAAACCTTTCACCTCCGACGGCAAGAAAAGTTATGTCAGAAATAAACCTTTTTGCAACAAACACAAACATCACTATGGTGAATGTGATAAGCGGTTTTGCCACCGATGCCAAAGAAGTGGTCATGTGGCTAACGATTGTAGAAGTGCCGCCCCTGTCACTAAAAAGGGGCCCAATGCACCAAAATCGGGTGTTTGTTTTGAATGTGGCCAACCGGGTCATTTTAGAAATGCATGCTCAAAGAAGAAAGCTAACCCCAATGCACGCGGCCGAGCTTTCAACATTAACACCGAGGAAGCCCGAGATGACAATGAACTAGTCACGGGTATGTTTCTTCTCAACCATTCTTATGTCTCTTGTTTATTCGATTCAGGTGCTGATAAGAGTTTTGTATCTAAGACTTTGGCTCATACCCTTGGCACTCCACCACTTCCCCTAGATACTACTTATGCCACTGAAGTGGCCGACGGGAAACTATTAAGTGCCGACACATATTACCGGGGGTGTACGTTAAACATATTGGGTAATGAGTTTGATATTGACTTGATACCCATGGAACTGGAGAGTTTTGATGTAATAATCGGTATGAATTGGATGGTCAAAACGAAATCTCACATCCTTTACGATCTTAACGCAATCCGAATTCCTATCGAGAATGGTGAACCCTTGATTGTCTATGGCGATAAGAGTTGCACCGGACTCAACCTCGTTTCGTGCCTTAAAGTTAGAAAATTTCTTCGTAAGGGTTGTTTCATGATTCTAGCCCATGTTAAGAAAGTCGAGACCAACGTGAAGCATATCGATGATGTGCCAATTGTTAGTGACTTTTCCGATGTTTTTTCCCGATGAATTGCCGGGTCTTCCAACTCATCGACCAATAGAATTCCAAATCGATCTTATTCTGGGAGCCGCACCCGTAGCACGTGCACTGTATAGACTTGCTCCATCCGAAATGCAAGAATTGCAAAGTCAAATCCAAGAACTACTTGACCGTGGTTTTATCCAACCTAGCCATTCACCATGGGGTGCTCCAGTTTTATTCGTTAAGAAGAAAGATGGATCCCTACGAATGTACATCGACTATCGTAAACTAAACAATTTGACGGTTAAGAACTGATATCCTCTTCCGCGCATCGACGACCTCTTTGATCAACTACAAGGGTCTTGTGTATATTCAAAAATCAATCTCCGCTCGGGTTATCATCAACTACGGGTTAAGGGGGAAGATGTCTCCAAAACCGCTTTCCGGACTCGTTATGGTAGTTATGAATTTCTTGTAATGCCATTTGGTCTAACCAACACACCGGCGGTGTTCATGGATCTTATGAACCGCGTGTGCAAACCATACCTCGACAAATTCGATATTGTATTCATCGATGATATCTTGGTCTATTCTAAAAGCGAAGAAGAGCACGAACAACACCTTCGACTTGTGCTCGAACTCTTGAGACAAGAACGACTCTATACCAAATTCTCCAAGTGTGAATTTTGGTTGAAGGAAGTTCAATTTCTCGGTCATTTCGTAAGCAACCAAGGTATTAAGGTCGATCCCGCAAAAATTGAAGCCATTTGCAAATGGGAAACCCCTACTACTCCTACTCACATTCGTCAATTCTTGGGTCTCGTCGGATACTATCGTAGATTCATCAAGGATTTCTCTTTGGTTGCTCGTCCTCTAACCGCATTAACTCACAAGGGAAAGAAATTCATTTGAGCAACCGAACAAGAGTCCGCGTTTCAAATCTTGAAGACAAAGCTAACCATCGCTCCTATCTTGTCTCTTCCTGAAGGCAATGATGATTTTGTTGTATATTGCAATTCCTCGAAACACGATTTTGGGTGTGTATTGATGCAACGAAAGAAAGTCATTGCTTATGCCTCTCGACAACTAAAAATTCATGAACGGAACTATACGACGCATGATCTCGAACTCGGAGCCGTTGTCTTTGCACTCAAAAATGTGGAGACATTATCTTTATGGAACCAAAAGTACTATTTTCACCGATCATAAAAGCCTCCAACACATCTTCGACCAAAAGCAACTAAACATGAGACAACGACGGTAGATTGAAACTTTGAACGATTACGATTGTGAGCTTCGTTACCATCCTGGAAAGGCAAATGTAGTAGCCGATGCCTTAAGTCAAAAAGAAAGAATGGTGCCCCTTCGTGTCCGAGCCTTAAACATCACCATTCACACCAACCTCCATAGCCAAATTCGGGTAGCTCAAGATGAAGCACTTAAGGATGAAAACATTTCTCTCGAACGCTTGAACGTCCTCGCCTCTCGATTCAAAGTTAAGGAGACCGGACTCCGATATTTCGCCGGAATAATTTGGGTACCTAGTTATGGGAATTTACGAAGCCTTATTCTAGACGAAGCCCATAAGTCAAGGTATTCGATTCATCCCGGTGCCAATAAGATGTACCACGACCTCAAAGAACAATATTGGTGGCTGAACATCAAAAAGGATGTTGCTACTTATGTTGCAAGGTGTTTAACATGTTCCAAGGTCAAAGCCAAACACCAAAGGCCGTCCGGGTTACTTCAACAACCCGAAATCCAGCAATGGAAGTGGGAAAGAATAACGACGTACTTCATCACAAAACTACCAAAGATGGCAGGCAGTTATGATACCATTTGGGTTATTATTGACCGTCTCACCAAATCCGCCCACTTCCTCGCCATGAAAGAAAAGGACAAAATGGACAAACTTGCACAATTGTATATAAAAGAGATCGTAACCCGTCACGGTGTACCCTTATCGATCATATTCAACCGAGATGCTCGTTTTGCTTCTAGATTTTGGCGTGCCTTACAAGAGGCCTTGGGAACGCGTTTGGACATGAGTACCGCATACCATCCACAAACCGACGGACAAAGCGAACGCACAATTCAAACCTTGGAAGACATGCTACGAGCTTGAGTTATCGACTTTGTAAAAGCTTGGGAAAAGCATTTTCCACTAGCCAAGTTCTCTTACAACAATAGTTAACACGCGAGTATAAAAGCCTCACCTTTTGAAGCGTTATATGGCCGCAAATGTCGTTCTCCTATTTGTTGGGCCGAAGTAGGTGAAAAGCATATCACCGGACCCGAACTCATTCACGAAACAATCGAGAATATCGTTCAAATCCGAGATAGGATCAGGACGGCCCGTAGTCGTCAAAGGAGCTATGCCAACATTAGACGCAACGATATCGAATTCCAATTCGGTGACCGCGTAATGTTAAAAGTCGCACCTTGGAAAGGTGTAATCTGTTTCGGGAAACGCGGGAAAATAGATCCACGATATGTTGGTCCTTTTGAAATCTTGGAGCGTATTGGACCCACTGCTTACCGTTTGGATGTCCCGACTCAATTGAGCTCCGTTCATCCTACCTTCCATGTGTCAAACTTGAAGAAGTGCCTTGCCGAACCTGATATCATCGTTCCTCTTAAAGAGCTTACTATTGATGACAAACTTCATTTCATAGAAGAACCGGTTGAAATTGTGGACAACTCCGTCAAAACGCTAAAACAAAGTAAAATCCCGATCGTTAAAGTTCGTTGGAATGCCAAAAGGGGACCTGAGTTTACTTGGGAAAGACAAGATCAAATGCAAAGAAAGTATCCTCACTTATTCGTAGAGTTGGAAACGCAAGAACTCGAGGAAGAAACAACGACTACTACGCCTACTTAAATTTCGGGACGAAATTTATTTTAAGGAGTAGGTAATGTAACATCCCGTCTTTTTCCGTTTACTTTCCGTTAAATAATTTAACCCCCGTTATTTAATTATAACATCTCTCATTTACTCTACATATTTAAGGAAATTCGTTTGGATAATTCACGCACCCGGTTTTAAACTTGAGGGACTAAACTTGCCAAGAGGCCAAAGATTTGACTAGGTCAACTAGTCAAATCCTTCTCCTCCTCTACTCATTCACCACCTCCTCATTCTTGATACTTCCACTTTTCCTCTCAACACACTCAATCAAAGAATCATCATCTAAATCCGATCTAGTAAGCGTTCTTCAAAACAAATTACATATTTGGAATTCTTGCAACTTCCTATTTGATTCCATACCAACTTCATCTCATTTGGGTAACTTTCTAAAAACACTAAATTTCTTGTTCTTGATCTTTAAAACTTAAAAGTGTGTTAATTAGTGTCTATGGCTCAAGTCTAACATGAATATGTGATTTATATGCTCGATCTTGTTGTTTTGAGTAACTAGCATGAACTTGATAATTGGGTGTTTGATCTTGAGATTTAGTTGCTTAAATGTTGTTAGATGTTGAAAGTGCATGTATTAAATGTGTTACTAGCATCACTAGCTTCAATTTGGTGTGTAGGTTGACATGGAAAAGCTTCATAAACATAATTGTTAAATTTATGATTTTGGGTTAGGGTTTGATAGAAGTAACATGAACTTTTGATGCATTGAATGCTTTCCAATGTTGTTTGTAAGTGTTTAGTTGCATTATATTCATAATTACCTACAAAACAGCATATTATATGTGTGCATTTATTTCCCGAATCACCAAAATGCATTTATGAACTTGGAAGCATTTATGATGAACATTAAATGAACATTTAACTTGGTTTTGATAATTATAAATGATGTTTATGGTTAAATAAATGTGTTTTGTTGTGTTCCTCGTTAAATTACCTTTCCAACGATGTATGGCATGCGTTTTAATTGTTTACGGTTCATTAGTTATGTTTGTTTGAAGTTTGGTTCGTGCACTTGTTAAAATTCAGAAACAACATTTTCCCAGGTACAGGAGCGCCGCTCCTGCACTAAGAGCACTGCTCCTGGAAACAAGAGTGTCGCTTCTGGGTCCTCAAGAGCGCCGCTCCTGGTTTTGGTGCGCCGCTCCTGTGCAGAAAAAGTAGACCAACTTATTATGTGTTTTCACAAATTCATCCCCGCTTACTCGCAACTCCGATTAACATGAAACTTGGCCAACACGTTTATATATGATTTCTAATTAAAGAAAAATTGTCGGATGCCCGACCCGACCCTGTCGACGTTGACTTTGGCCTTGACCAAGTTTGACTTTTAGTAAACTTAACCAAATACTTATGTAATCGTTCTAATCTTCTTTTATACTTGATTCTTGCTTGAAACTTGACAATTAGATTCACATGCTATATAATCGAGTCGTAATGAGCCATAGGACTAATTGAACAACTTTGACCAATCGTGTTTACCTTTATTGATACGACCTACTTGTTTAGGTCAAGACTAGCATTCGTCCTTGCACACGTTAACTTTGTGAAGTACCTTATTTACTCGTGCACTCGAGGTGAGATCATAGTCCCATCTTTCAATAACTTTTATACTTTTAAATCATGGGATGAGAAACATATACGTATCATACTTTTATACTTTGAACACAAGTACTAAAACAAACATTCCACAGCGAGTTAGAACAAAAAGCCTCAATTTAATTATCATTAGTTACATATGCAGGGTGTAAACGTGAACTTATGTTATGTGATCACATGGTCTTGACAAGCCCTCATTCGGACGGTTCGCTACCATTAGCGGATGAAATATATTTTCGAGTATAGTGTATGTTCTAACACAACGTAACAGACTAACAGGGTACAAACAGTTAAGTTTTGATAATTGGGTGCTCGCGAACGTGCACCAACTTTTGGAATGCAAACGATTTAGATAATCAACTTTATGGAAATATTAAATCTTGTAGTTCATAAATAACGTTACTAATACACCTATGATTTCACCAACGTTTTCATTGACGGTTTTCTATATGTTTTCTCAGGTCCTTGAACGCTATGTGATACATGCTTCCGCACTCTTTTTGATACTTGCTTGGATGTCGAGTATACATGCATACATGGAGCGTCTTTTGACTTACTTTAAATTGTGTCGCATAGGTTTCATTTGTACTTTTAACGTTGTAATGTAACTAGTCGTTGAACTACTTTTGTAAACTTTGAAACATCCTTACATTTGAAATGAATGCGACATATTTTGGGTCAAACATTGTTTTAAAGACTTATGACCACGTAACGGGACCTAAGTAGACGGCGCCGTCAACGTCGATTTTGTCGGGTCGCTATACCGCCCAAATGAACAACAAGTGCAAATTACACCCTTTTGCACTTTTAACGCTACTCGAAGGTCCGAAACCAACAAGACCAATTCCCGAGTACCCAACATACCTAAAAGTACCAACTTTAGCACTCGAACGCATTTTAACTAGAGTTTCACTCGAAAACCCATTTAACCCTTAAAAAGTTAACATCTCACCATTTGCTAGTTTTGACTTCAAAATGCCATCAACACAAGTTTATACTTTAACTTAACTCATTTTAAGTTTATAAACCTTACACAAACGACAATCGAACCGGAATCACCAACAAACCCTAATTTTGACTCTATTCAAAATTAGTCAACCAAATGTACACAAATGGTTTTCACTACATCAATAATCACTAATACTAGTGATTATTCACTCTTTGCAAGTTTCACATGTTTAAACTCGCTCACCAAACCCAAAACCCGCCTTCATCACTTATAAACCCGAATCCTAGTTATCATCTTCCATTGACAACTAGTGGGGTTCCATTTATGAACATACAATCAAAAGCCCTAAATTTAGATGATGAACACAAAAACAAAATTCGGAGTTAGAGCTTACCGCTAGTATCAACTTGTAGCTAAGAACGAGGAGAACGACGTTTCTTCTTGCTCCAAAGATCGAATCACGAATCTTCACACCTGATTTACTCTTAGATTCTAGGAAGGTTTTATGTTTTGGGAGAGAAATTAGAAAGAAAAGAGAAAAGAAAATGAGATAAATGAATAAGTGCACCAGAATTGGGGCTTAAATCTGCCTCATACGTGAAAAGACCAAAACGCCCTCACTTTCCCTTTAAAAATTACAAAATCCGGAACCAGTCACATAGTAGCGCCGCGCCGCGGCCTTCTTTCTCCCGCGACCTACAGCGTGGTCTGGTGGTCTTGTTTACATGTTTTCTGATCCCGATTCTAGTTAAATACCGCGCTGTGGTTCCCTCGGTCGCACCGAGACCTTGGGCGTGTTTCTTCCAGTTTTAACTTGTCGAACAATAAGACTCATACCCGCTTCGAGCTCTTCATTCGTGCAACGTACATACACTTTATGACACATATAACAACCCTCGATCAACTCTCGCACTCTTTACACATGCATATATATATATATATATATATATATATATATATACTTATTCGATACACACACACACACACACACACACATATATATATATATATATATATATATATATATATATATATATATATATATATATATATATATATATATATATATATATATATATATATATATATATATATATATCCTTTACTTATATATATATATATATATATATATATATATATATATATTCGTTATACGTCGTATGTGCTCTACATATATACATCGTACGAATAAACGAGTCTTACAGTTCAATTTACCCGTTTAGGTTGAAACCTGCTTGGTTTACCTATTTGGTTGAAACATGATTGGTTTAACCTAGTTGAGTTGAAACATGTTTGTTTAACTCAGTTTGTTCACGATAAAATGAAACTTTTATTTGGGCTGAAAACCTAAATAAGTTCATTTCATGTAATTGACCTGGATAGGAACTCACATTGAATAATGTGTTGTATGTTCCTAAAATTCGTAAGGAATCTGGTGTCCTGATGGTTGTTGAACAACTTTGGCGTTTAAAAAAAATGGAAAGTATGTTCAAAAGGTCATGTTGACCAAGAGTGAATGTATATTTAAATGGTTATGCCCTATAAATGTGAAACTCGTGTTAAAGCCAAATTAACGAGATCGTATTGGGTTGAACGTGTAACATCCTGTCTTTTTCCGTTTACTTTCCGTTCAATTATCTTAATGTCCGTTATATAATAATAATATCTTCCGTTAATACGCGTTTTTGAAATATCTCGTTTAGGTAATTCACGCACCCGCTTTTAAACTTGAGGGACTAAACTCACCAAGTGACCAAAGATGTGACTAGGTCAAATGGTCAACTTCTTCCTCATCCATTCATTCACCTCCTCCAAATCTAATACTTCAACTTTTTCTCTCAAACACCCAATACACAAATTCATCATCTAATTTCGATCTAGCAAGTGTTCATCAAAACAAATTACATATTTGGAATCCTTGCAACTTCCTCTTCGAATCCATACCAACTTCATCTCATTTGGGTAACCTTCTAAAAACACTAGATTTTATGTTCTTGATGTTTTTGACTTATAAAAGTGTTAGTTAGTGTCTATGGCTCGAGTCTAACATGAATATATGATTTGTATGCTCGATCTCGTTGTTTTAGTGTAACTAGCATGAACTTGAAAAGTGTGTGTTTAATCTTGAGTTTTGGATAATTAAATATTAATGTTTTGATAAAGTTCATGTATTAAATGTGCCACTAGCATCACTAGCTTCATTTTGATGTGTAGGTTGATTAAGAAAACATCACTAACATGATTTATGAGTTTGTGATTTTTGGTTAGGGTTTGGTAGTCTTCAATGTGAATTTTGATGCATTAAATGCTTGGCAAAGTTATTTGTGAATGTTTAGTTGCAATGTATGTTTAAGTACCTTCGAAACGGCATATCATACATGTAAATTGGTTGCCCGAATCATGAAACGCATTTAATGAACTTGAATGTAATAAATGATGAGCATTTAATGTGGTTTTTATTGTTGTAAATGCTAGAATTGATTGATGAAGTGTGGTTAGTTGCATTCCTCGTCAAAATACCTTTCTGGTGATATAAGATGCATGTTTTGAATGTTTTCAGATCATAAAAAGTGTTTGATTAAAGCTTGGTTCGTGCACTTGTGAAAATTCAGCAACTGCAACTGATCAGGTGTTTGGACGCTGATAATGCTAAAAACGAACATATATTTCATAGCATTATCCTTCCAGAAAGACAAGCTTTTAGTTGCAATTGTTCTATTTATAAGTGATATTTGTTTAAATAATAAAAGGTGAAGACAAAAGACAGATTCGACGATTTGAAGACGCAAATGACCAAAACGCTAAAAAGTACAAAGTACAATCCAAGTGGTTCAATTTATTGATGAGAAACGTCTAAAAATTACAAGAGTACAAGCCACGAAACGCAAAGTACAAGATTTTCAAAGCGTACAAAAGGACGTTCGAAAATCCGAAACCGAGACATGAACCAACTATCAACGTACGACTCAACGGACCTAACATTACAAGTCTTCTATGCACAAGAATATAATATAATATATATATATTTATATATATAATTATATAAAATTATATATATTATATATATATATATTTAAATAAAGTGTCGGCAAGTTAGAAAACAAGTTGATGGCTGCTGATCCAGCTGGCCATGTGATCGCATGGCCTGGAAGAGTTAATCCCATGCGATCGTATGGTAAGAAAAGGGTGGCCAAGTGCTATAAATTGGAACAAATTCAGCCGAGTTTGATACACCTTATTCAATCTGATCTCTCACTCTCTCAATATATATTTATATTTATATTTTATAATTATAATTTCAATATTAAGTTAATAATAATAAGGTTATAGTAGCGAATGTTTTAAGTTTTTAAAGTCAAAGTTCTGTCCGTGTAACGCTACGCGATAAATAATCACTGTAAGCTATGTTCTTCCTTTTTAAATTAATGTCTCGTAACTAAGTTATTATTATGCTTATTTGAGCCGAAGTAATCGTGATGTTGGGCTAAATATTAAGATAGGGTTATTGGATTTTGTACCATAATTCGGGTTTGGACAAAAGACCGACACTTGTGGACATTGGACTATGAACTATTAATAGATAGGGGGTATTGTCTAATCGAATGACAACTCATTGGAATCTGTCGAACCTATCTTCAAATTAGTTAATCTAATAATTATTAAATGATTATGCATGTCCTATTTAGTGACGTTTATACGACATCTTTTACGATCATTTAATTAATTATTCGGGTTGGGTAATTGATTATTCAAACTGATCAAGTGGGTAAATTAATGTTCAAATCTTATTAAAACAGGGGTGGATTACATACAAGGGTAATTGGTGTAATTGTTAACAAAGTATTAAAACCTTGGATTACACGCAGTCGATAACCTGGTGTAATTATTAACAAAGTATTAAAACCTTGTTACAGTTTAAATCCCTAATTAGTTGGAATATTTGACTTCGGGAATAAGGTTAATTTGTTGAGCATTTTATAATTATGACCGATGAACTATTATGGATAAAAACCAGATAGGTTTCAAATAAATCCAGGACAAAGGACAATTAACCCAGAGTAATGAATTAAAATCAAAACTTCAAACATCATGATTACGGAAGTTTAAATAAGCATAATACTTTTATTTCATATTTAATCGTACCTTTATTTACTGTCATTTTAATTACTGCAATTTACTTTATCGCAATTTAAATTCTGTCATTTATATTATCGTCATTTATCTTTACGCTAAAAATATAAAATCGACAAACCGGTCATTAAACGGTAAAAACCCCCTTTTATAATAATATTACTATATATAATTATATATATTTTATATAAATATAGTTGTTAAAAATATAGTACGTAATCACTAGCTCCCTGTGGAATGAACCAGACTTACTAAAAACTACACTACTCTACGATTAGGTACACTGCCTATAGTGTTGTAGCAGAGTTTAGGTATATCCCATTTGTAAATAAATAATTAAAACTTGTGTAATTTCTATCGTATTTCGTAGTAAAAATATAGTATATCCCATTTGTAATTTAATTTTAATTAAAGTTTTTATAATTATAATTTAATACTTTTATAAAATATTATTTTTATAAAAATTGTATTTTTATAACTTTAGTTTTATTTTTATATTTTGTATTTTTTATCGTTTAATTCGTAACTTTTATATTTATCGTTCGTAATTAGTTTTAAACTTAGTTTTTGACGTAGTTATTTTATATTTCTAGATTTTTAGGCTTTGCCGTAAAATCCCTTAAGTGCTTTTTCTTTAGATTAAGATTTAGGCGCTTTAGAATTTTACGACGTCGCTTATCGCTTTAGTTTTAATAAATTTTAGTGCCTTTTTAAGTAATTGCCGTTTTTCCTTTAGAATTCCTTTTAAGCTTTAATACCGTTAGGCGCAACTTTTTAATTTTTAGTTTTTAAATCTATTAAGTTTTGACGCTTTGCTTTCTTATTATTATTTTTCGACTTTTTATTTTTCGACGTTTTTCGACGCACTCTTTTTCTTTCTCATTTCTACGCTCTAGTTTTTAGGACATAGAACTTTTAAAAATTTTAAATTTTTGAAGAAAAATTATTGTAAGCGATTGAATTAATAGACATCCAAAATTTCTGGTTCGTAGTAATAGTTGGATTTGTTAGTGGCGAGTTGTGGATTTTTCGATTTAAAGGATCCTGGCTACCTGCTGCATCTATTGACTATTCGAAAAGTGGGCAAAATCAGAAAAGTCTATTGATTTGATAACTTTAATAATTTTTATTTTTATAACTAATAGGATATTCAGTGAATGCACCGAGCGAAACGTTCACCACCTTTCATACGTTCATCACCTGTAACCCGATCAAGACATCTAGCCAATATTGTCGCCGTTGATTTTTCTTTAGAATCATCATCTAGTCGAACAAGTATTCCAATTCAAATTTCTGATAATCCATTTTTTGAACCCGACTTCACAATTGAAACCCCGGAGGATATTCAAGGACAATTCCAAGATCCTGAACCACTAATCATTCCTCCCGAACTATAAAGCGTTAAATCAGAATCCGCTAGTGATTTGTATTCAACAAAATTCAATTATGGAAGTAACGGAACCTCAAAGTATGGAAGATTGAATGAGAGCCACACGCACTGGCCAAGGTCACGCCATTATTCGGCCAGAAATTAATGCACCAGATTATGAAATCAAAGGACAAATCCTACATATGGTAACTAATCAATGCCAATATAGTGGTACGCCAAAAGAAGATCCAAACGAACATCTTCGAACCTTTAATAGGATATGTACTCTATTTAAAATCAGAGAAGTTGAGGATGAACAGATCTATCTCATGTTGTTTCCCTGGACTTTAAAGGGAGAAGCCAAAGATTGGTTAGAATCATTACCTGAATGAGCGATTGATACATGAGATGTCTTAGTTGAAAAATTTCTTAAATGATTCTTTCCGGCATCTAAAACCGTAAGACTTCAAGGAGAAATTGCTACGTTCGCGCAAAAGCCAAATGAAACATTATATGAGGCGTGGACAAGATTCGGAAAGTTGTTGAGAGGATGTCCTCAGCAAGGTTTAGACACTTATCAAATAGTACAAATATTCTACCAAGGTGTCGACGTTGCTACACGAAAAGACATCGACACAGCAGCTGGTGGTTCCATTATGAAGAAAACCGCAATTGAAGCTCACAAAATAATTGATAATACAGCCTCCCACTCGCATGAGTGGCACCAGGAAAAAGATATCTTTCATTCATCTAAAGCAGCTAGAGCCGATTCTATCCATGACTTTGATTCCGTTTCCGCAAAAATAGATGCTTTCGAGAGACGAATGGAAAAGATGTCTAAAGATATTCACGCGATACGAATCAGTTGTGAGCAATGCGGTGGACCACACTTAATGAAAGATTGTCACATTGAGCAAATGATGGAACAACGTGAGAATGTTTCCTATATGAACCAAAGGCCGGGAAATAATTATCAAAATAATTATCAACCGCCAAGGCCAAACTTCAATCGAAATCAAAACATTCTTTACAATTCAATTGGACCCAATAATAACTCGTACAACTAACAAGGTCCGAATAACCAACCAACTCAAAAGAACACTTTCAATCAACAAAGACCTGACTTGTATAAACCACCACAACAAACCGAAGAGAAAAAGCCAAATCTAGAAGAAATGGTACAAAAGTTAGTTGAATCTCAAACACTATTTATTACATCTCAAACCCAAACAAATGAGAGGTTTGATAAGTCATTAAGAACTCAACAAGCTTCCATTTTGAATCTAGAAAAACACGTAGGTACTCTTGCTAGCATAATGAGTGAGAGGGAACAAGGAAAGCTACCGAGTAATACTGAAGTAAATCCTCGGAATGAGAATGTTAATATGGTTTCAACAAATTCTGAAAAACCAGTACCAAAAGATGGGAAGATTTTAGATGTGAGTAACAATGAAGAAGTTACAACACCACCACCACCCGAGTATGTAAAGCCAGTAGTTATACCATACAGACCACCCATCCCGTTTCCAAGAAAAGGAGTTGAGTATGAGCAAGTAATAGGTAATAGAGTTTGTGATACCTCTGGAAAGAAGAAGAAGAATAAGAAAGTGCAAGAAACAAAAACCGTAAAGACATACCCGGTGAAGACAGTTCCACCAAAACCTCCACCTAGGTTGGGTGATCCGGGTGAATTTATTGTTCCTTGTCTACTTAGTGATTCTGTCATGTATGGCACTAGCAGATTTAGGTGCGAGTATAGGTGTTATGCCTCTTTCATTATATAAGAGATTCGGTGTAGGTGAGTTAAGTCCAACGAAAATGAGTGTTCGACTCCTTGATAAAACCATTAGGCACCCAGTTGGAATTGCTAACAACCTACCCGTTCAAGTGGGTAATCTAACCTTTCTAGTCGAATTTATTGTCATTGACATAGAAGAGGACTCAAACGTTCCTCTAATTTTAGGTCGACCATTCTTAGCGTCCACCGGGGCGTTATTTGATGTAAGAGAGGGTAGAATGACACTTAGTAATGGTGAAAAATCGATCACCTTTATGATTCGAAAGTCTAAATCTCCACCAACCAAAACTGTTGAACCAATAAAAATGATCGGTGAGAAGCATATTGTTTTACCAACTCCAACGGTAGTGCTTAACAATAATAAAACGCCTAAGTGTGGGGAAGATGAAGTAGCACCTAATGATGACATGATAACAAAGAACTCCGTTGTTGATGTGAAATTAAATGACCCCGTTATTAACAGTTCAATGAATAAACTTATTAAATGGATTCGCGATGCTAGAACCAAGAGGAACTCTAAGTTATATAACCGATTAGTATCCAATCTATCGCCTAAAGAAAAGGCGAAACTAGTTGAATTTGTGGATATTACATAGGAATTCGACCAATGGCTTAAAGCAAAAGTCACATATATGCAAGTTGATTATGGTCCAAGAGAAATTGACGATGAAGTTAACCACAAATTCGACACCACAGCTACCTAAGTGTGGGGATATTCAAATGTTCTAAAAAGAAAATGCTATCAAGAGTTAGTTGTTCTGTTCTCGTGTAGTTCCGAGAATGGAATCCGATTGGTCTTTTCCACTAGCAGACACTAAAGAACTAGTTTTCTTCCCTATTCTGATTTTTTTTTGTAGGTTTTGTATAAATTTAATATGCATTTTTAAATTTAAGTTTTATGTGAATTTAAAAACAAAATTTACTTTATTTAGTTAAGTTAAAAAAATGATTTCTAAAATTCGTCGTAAGTTAAAGACTAGGTCATAGAACCGAAATTGCTTTACCCAAGGACGGGGCGAAAAATCTTGTTATTATTATTTTAATTTTATTGATTTAAAGTATGCCAAAAATATTATATGAACGTGGGGTTATATACCCAACTTTAAAAAAATGTATATATGTTTGTAGTATATGTTATGTACAAAACAGGGTAAAAAGCGCACTTTCAAAAACTGACATTAAGTTCAGCAAAAGCTATTAATTTTGACGACAAGATGAAAAACAAATGTGATATAACAACTGCAGAAATGAACAAATGATGTGCACCATTTATCATTCAAACAAAGAAAAATATATTTGGAAACTTTGATAAATCTTAATCTTCTTTTTACGCTAATCGCCCTCATGAATTTAAATTTTTACTGATTTCTTGCAAATGAGGGCATTGCAAGATCTTAAGTGTGGGAAGGGATTAAATTCTTTCGGTTTTATACATTTGACTTATACACTTGGTTTAATAGTCACCGTTAAATTTTACTAATAAAACAGTAGTTGTATTAGAATCTAGTGCTCTCTGATAATAAAGAACAGCCCTAGTCTTATACTGACTACTCACTTCTAGTAAAATTTTTAAAAATTTTTAAATAAATGAATTCAAAATCATGTTTATACATATTTATGAACGATAAAACTAGGTGTTAATACCGAAATTAATGTTACCTCGGAAAGGACATAAATTGAGAAACAACCCAAAACGCTTGAATTCATTTAAATGGAATAGAAGAGAATAAAAAGGCAAAGAAAGAAATATAAAAGCCAAGTGTGGGAAAAATTTACCAAGTTATTCAAATTACATATCACATATTTTTGTACAAATAATGGAAGATACTTTTGTTTTGGACGATTTTAATCAGTTTTACCCGATTTCTTATAATATATTTGAAAGAAATGTGCCACTTGATTTAAAAGGAATTAAAGTCTTCCGGAAAAAGAAATGAAGGAAGTAAAGTCTTCCGAAAAAGACACACGCTTCTTGATTTAGGTCAGGAAGTTGTCGTCCAGACCAGTTGTAGAGTCTACGAAAAACCTTGAAAAGTTTTCTCGAAAATCAGCTGGATATCCACGGACCTCAGCATCAAACAGGGTCGCCATGTGGTCAGACTTATCCTAACCATGAGAGGATCTGTCTCGTAAAATGGGGAGGACGTCGTGCAAATTATCTTGATAAGACTAATGAATCAGATCCCCAGAAAGGATGATCTCCTAAAAGATTAAAAATCAGCATTTAAGCCTGATATTACTCAATCCTTGAGATTGACCTTAAAGATTGAGAATTACAACTCATGGAATTCGATGATATCTAAACTCGAGCTTGAATGAGAAAACATTTTGATCAAATTAAAATCGATTTGTTTTCTGAAACCCATTTTCAATGCGTTCATTACCATTGAACGTAAAATCCTAAGAATTCACCGAAATTCATTAGGTCACCCGAACCGAATCGGGTGTCAGCTGTAAGAACGGTGGTTGTATAGCATGGTCGAAGACATGACCTTGTGCCAGACCGAAAAATTATAGGGTGATCTTTACTATTTCTCCTACAAAAGATAGTAATTGCATCCGACACGATGTAGACCATAATCAAAAGCATGTCATTAGACATTGCCTTAACAGTTGCTTGTTCATCATTTTCCTTTACAACCGGACGATAGTTTACCGAAAGGTAATATACGGAACAAGTATACTGGACGTGTTGCTTTCCTAATACAAGGTTAGCAAGTGGGTGACACAAAACCGTAAGTTTTGAGCTAAAATTTTCAAATCTGAAACCCACAAAACCCACAAAAACATTTTGCAAACACCGGTGAATGGTTATTCTGGAAAACTTATCTAGGGTAAAAGCTAGATTGAATTTTTAAAAGATCAAATGTTTTCATAAAGATCCAATTTCCTAAAGGATCTAAATTTTTATAGTCATGTGGGACTGTAAACCACAACGTTACTATCATTGTTCATACCGCCGTATCAAAATCACTGATGTACAAAGTGTGAAGAATAAAGAAGTGATTCTAGTAAAGTTATATTCAAGTTCTATATTGCTTGAGGAAAAGCAACGCTCAAGTGTGGGAATATTTGATAATGCTAAAAACGAACATATATTTCATAGCATTATCCTTCCAGAAAGACAAGCTTTTAGTTTCAATTGTTCTATTTACAAGTGATATTCGTTTAAATAATAAAAGGTGAAGACAAAAGACAGATTCGACGATTTGAAGACGCAAATGACCAAAATGCTAAAAAGTACAAAGTACAATCCAAGTGGTTCAATTTATTGATGAGAAACGTCTAAAAATTACAAGAGTACAAGCCACGAAACGCAAAGTACAAGATTTCAAAGCGTACAAAACGACGTTCGAAAATCCGGAACCGAGACATGAACCAACTATCAACGTACGACTCAACGGACCTAAAATTACAAGTCTTCTATGCACAAGAATATAATATAATATATATATATAATTTTATATATATATATATATATATATATATATATATATATATATATATATATATATATATATATATATATATATAAAGTGTCGGCAAGCTAGAAAACAAGTTGATGGCTGCTGATCCAGCTGGCCATGTGATCGCATGGCCTGGAAGAGTTAATCCCATGCGATCGTATGGGAAGAAAAGGGTGGCCAAGTGCTATAAATTGGAACAAATTCAGCCGAGTTTGATACACCTTATTCAATCTGATCTCTCACTCTCTCAATATATATTTATATTTATATTTTATAATTATAATTTCAATATTAAGTTAATAATAATAAGGTTACAGTAGCGAATGTTTTAAGTTTTTATAGTCGAAGTTCTGTCCGTGTAACGCTACGCGATAAATAATCACTGTAAGCTATGTTCTTCCTTTTTAAATTAATGTCTCGTAACTAAGTTATTATTATGCTTATTTGAGCCGAAGTAATCGTGATGTTGGACTAAATATTAAGACAGGGTTATTGGATTTTGTACCATAATTCGGGTTTGGACAAAAGACCGACACTTGTGGACATTGGACTATGAACTATTAATAGATGGGGGTATTGTCTAATCGAATGACAACTCATTGGAATCTGTCGAACCTATCTTTAAATTAGTTAATCTAATAATTATTAAATGATTATGCATGTCCTATTTAGTGACGTTTATACGACATCTTTTACGATCATTTAATTAATTATTCGGGTTGGGTAATTGATTATTCAAACTGATCAAGTGGGTAAATTAATGTTCATATCTTATTAAAACAGGGGTGGATTACATACAAGAGTAATTGGTGTAATTGTTAACAAAGTATTAAAATCTTGGATTACACGCAGTCGATAACCTGGTGTAATTATTAACAAAGTATTAAACCTTGTTACAGTTTAAATCCCTAATTAGTTGGAATATTTGACTTCAGGAATAAGGTTAATTTGTCGAGCATTTTATAATTATGACCGATGAACTATTATGGACAAAAACCAGATAGGTTTCAAATAAATCCAGGACAAAGGACAATTAACCCAGAGTAATGAATTAAAATCAAAACGTCAAACATCATGATTACGGAAGTTTAAATAAGCATAATACTTTTATTTCATATTTCATCGTACCTTTATTTTCTGTCATTTTAATTACTGCAATTTACTTTATCGCAATTTAAATTCTATCATTTATATTATCGTCATTTATCTTTACGCTTAAAATATAAAATCGACAAACCGGTCATTAAACGGTAAAAACCCCCTTTTATAATAATATTACTATATATAATTATATATATTGTATATAAATATAGTTGTTAAAAATATAGTACGTAATCACTAGCTTCTTGTGAAACGAACCGGACTTACTAAAAACTACACTACTCTACGATTAGGTACACTGCCTGTAGTGTTGTAGCAGAGTTTAGGTATATCCCATTTGTAAATAAATAATTAAAACTTGTGTAATTTGTATCGTATTTCGTAGTAAAAATATAGTATATTTCGAACACCTCCGCTTTACACATCAGACACCGTCCAAAAATTTGGGACGCCATCCAGCCCTTCACATTTGGACGCCGTCCAGCCAATCTGGACGCCGTCCAAATGAACTATCATATTCTGCTTTGCTTGGTCAATTACCATTAAATTCTAACTATGCTATGCACCTCCGATTAACATGTAACTTGTTTTAACATGCTCATATATGATTATAAAACTCATAAAAATTTTCCGAGATCCGACCCCAACGTGTTGACTTTTTCGTTGACTTTGACTTTACCAAAGTTGACTTTCATCCAAACTTAACCAAATATTTATGCAATCGTTATAGCGTACTATTATACTTGTATCTTGCATGAAACTTGACAACGTGATTCACATGCTACGAAATTGAGTCGTAACGAGCCATATGACTAATTGAACACTTTGACCGACCGTGTTTACCGATATTGATATAACCTATTTGTTTAGGTCAAGACTAGCATTCGTTCTTGCACACGTTACTTTGTAAAGTACATTTATATTCGTGCACTCAAGGTGAGATCATAGTCCCACTTTTACTCTTTTAAACTTACATTTAGGATGAGAAAACATAAACATTTCATTTTACAAAGTGAACACAAGTACGGAAACAAACATTCTACGTACGAGTTAGAACAAAAATCCTCAATTCCATTATCATTAGTTAAACTTGCCGGGTGTAAGCGAGAACTTATGTTGTATGGCCATATGGGTTTGACAAACCCTCATTCGGACGGTTCGCTACCGTTATACGGATGAAATATATTTTCGAGAATAAGTGTATGTTCTAACACTATGTGATGGGGTAACGTTAGTTAAGCCTTAATAATTGGGTGCTCGTGATAACCATTTTTAGAATGATCATACTATTACTCCAACGTTATAAATTTTGTGGTTCAACTTACTTGCTTACGTACTCACTTACTATACCTATGATTTCACCAACGTTTTTCGTTGACAATTTTTCTATATGTTTTTCTCAGGTCCTTGAATGATATGTGTTACATGCTTCCGCACTCTATTTTTTATACTTGCTTGGATATCGAGTATACATGCATACATGGAGCGTCTTTTGACTTTACTTAGAACTTGTGTTGCATAGGTTTCATTTGTACTTAAAAGCATTGTATAGTTTTAGTCGTCAAACTACTTTGTAAACTTTGAAACATCTTTACATATGAAATGAATGCGACATATTTTGGTCAAACGTTGTTTTAAAGACTTATGACCACGTAACGGGACCTAAGTAGACGGCGCCGTCAATGACGATTTTTGTCGGGTCGCTACAGATGGTATCAGAGCATTGGTTATAGGGATTTAGAGTTCATTGGTGTCAACCTCGAGTCGTAGGGTACATTAGTGAGTCTAGACTACAACCGGCATATAGACTTGAAGTAGGACTTACTTGACTACTTGTGCATTTATACTCAAACTCTTTTATTCATATCTAACTCTTATTCCATCTTAATCTCACGTTGTTGATTTAATTGACACGCCATTTTGATTTTATGAGGAAATGTCGAATGCACATATGAATTAGGGTAATATAATTTTTGGGATTATATTACGGTGACTCATATGGACGTTCCGACATTATAACATAAAGAATTTAGGGCCAGTTAAGGAAAATTTCTATCTATCTTTATTTCATATCACGATTAGTATTATTGAAAATACTAATCAACGATATTCTTGTGTCTTGAAAGAACAATGCCTCCTAGCAGAGTCCCACACAATGAAACTCCCGAACAAGCTCTTCAACAAATGATAGCCACCGCCGTAGATGCGGCCATGGTCGGTCACTCATCCAACAACAATAACAATAACAACAATAATGGAGCCGATAACTCAAACGAGGGATGCTCCTACAAAGCTTTCATGGGGTGCAAACCTCATACTTTCGATGGGACCGGAGGACCGGTTACTCTCACTCGAAAGTTTGAGCAAACAGAAGCCATATTTAGCATAAGCGGTTGCCGGGACCAATACAAGGTCAAATACTCCACCCACACTTTTGCTGGTATCGCTCTCACGTGGTGAAACACGTATGTGCAATCGGTGGGTACCGATGAAGCCCACGCTCTCTCTTGGTCCGATTTAAAAGAAAAGATAATCACCGAATACTTTCCGCGCGAAGAGACCCGAAGGCTCGAAAGCGAGCTAAGAAGTTTGAAAGCGGTCGGAAACGACCTCAACGCTTATAATCAACGGTTTTTCGAGCTAGCTCTAATGTGTCCAAACCTTGTAAATCCCGAGCCTCTACGAGTTGAACTTTACATAGATGGCCTTCCTAAGAGCATCAAACACGGGGTAATGTCATCCAAACCCGCCAACCTACAAGAAGCTTTAAAGATGGCCCGCCAATTGATTGAAACGGTGGATGAAATCGTAGTACCGGCACCTAAGGCAGAGGATAAATCGGGTGGCAACAAAAGAAAATGGGAAGCCACTCAATCAAGCAACTACAACAACAACAACTTCACCAAAAAGCCTTTCACCTCCGATGGCAAGAAAATTTATGCCGGAACCAAACCTTTTTGCAACAAATGCCACAAGCATCACTTTGGTGAGTGTGGTAAGCTAATTTGCCACCGGTGCCAAGGAAGTGGTCATATGGCCAACGATTGTAGAAGTGCCGCCCCCGTCGCTCGAAAGGGACCCGATGCACCAAAGACGGTCATTTGTTACGGATGTGGCCAACAAGGTCATTTTATAAATGCATGCCCAAAGAAGAAATATAACCCCAATACGCGCGACCGAGCTTTCAACATTAACACCGAGGAAGCCTGAGATGACAATGAACTAGTCACGGGTACGTTTCTTCTCAACAATTCTTATGTCTCTTGCTTATTCAATTCGGGTGTCGATAAGAGCTTTGTATCCAAGACCTTGACTCATTCTTTTAGCACTCCACCACTCCCACTAGATACTACTTATACCATTAAAGTGGCCAACGGGAAACTATTGAGTGCCGACAAATTTTATCGGGGGTGTACGTTAAACTTGACGGGTAAAGACTTTGAAATTGGCTTGATACATATAGAACTAGGGAGCTTCGATGTAATAATTGGTATGGATTGGTTAGCCAAAATGAAATCTCACATCCTTTGTGATCTTAAAGCGATTCAAATTCCTATCGAGAATGGTGAACTCTTGATTGTCTATGGCGATAAGAGTTGCACCGGACTCAACCTCGTCTCGTGCCTTAAAGTTGAAAAATACCTTCGTAAAGGATGTTTCGTGATCCTAGCCCACGTTAAGAAAGTCGAGACCGATGAGAAGAATATCGATGATGTACCAATTGTTAGTGATTTTCCAATGTATTCCCCGACGAATTGCCGGGTCTTCCACCTCATCGATCGGTTGAATTTCAAATTGATCTTATTCCGGGAGCCGTACCCGTAGCACGTGCACCGTATAGAATTTCTCCATATGAAATTCAAGAATTGCAAAGTCAAATTCAAGAACTACTTGACCGTGGTTTTATCCAACCTAGCCATTCAACATGGGGCGCTCCGATTTTATTCGTTAAGAAGAAAGATGGATCCCTACGAATGTGCATTGACTATCGTGAACTAAATAAATTGACGGTTAAAAACCGATATCCTCTTCCACGCATCGATGACCTCTTTGATCAACTACAAGGATTTTGTGTATATTCAAAAATTGATCTTCGCTCGGGTTATCATCAACTAAGGGTTAAGGGGGAGGATGTCTCCAAAACTGCTTTTCGGACTCGCTATGGTAGTTACGAATTCTTTGTCATGCCATTTGGTCTAACTAATGCACCGGCGATGTTCATGGATCTAATGAACCGCGTGTGCAAAATGTATCTCGACAAGTTCATTATTGTATTCATCGATGACATCTTGGTCTATTCTAAAAGCGAAGAAGAGCAGGAACAACACCTTCAACTTATGCTCGAACTCTTGAGACAAGAACGACTCTATGCCAAATTCTCCAAGTGTGAATTTTGGTTGAAGGAAGTTCAATTTCTCGGTCATGTCGTAAGAAATCAAGGTATTAAACTCGATCCCGCAAAAATCGAGGCCATTAACAAATGGGAAACCCCTACTACTCCTACTCACATTCGTCAATTCTTGGGTCTCACCGGATACTATCGTAGATTCATCAAAGATTTCTCTTTCGTTGCACGTCCTCTAACCGCGTTAGCTTACAAGGGAAATAAATTCGTTTGGGCAACCGAACAAGAGTCCGCATTTCAAATCTTGAAGACAAAGCTAACCACTGCTTCTATCTTGTCACTTCTCGAAGGTAATGATGATTTTGTTGTATATTGTGATGCCTCGAAACATGGTTTTGGGTGTGTATTGATGCAACGAAAGAAAGTCATTCTTATGCATCCTGACAATTGAAAATCCATGAACAGAACTACATGACACATGATCTCGAACTCGGAGCCGTTGTCTTTGCACTTAAAATGTGGATACACTATCTTTATGGAACCAAAAGTACTATCTTCACCAATCACAAAAGCCTCCAACACATCTTCGACCAAAAGCAACTAAACATGAGACAACGACGGTGGATTGAAACTTTCAATGATTACGATTGTGAGCTTCGTTATCACCCCGGGAATGCAAATGTAGTAGCTAATGCCCTAAGTCGAAAAGAAAGAGCGGTGCCTCTTCGTGTCCGAGCTTTAAACATTACCATCCACACCAATCTCAATAACCAAATTCGTGTAGACCAAGATGAGTCTCTCAAGGATGAAAATATCTCTCTCGAACGCTTAAACGTCCTCACCTCTCGATTCGAAGTTAAGGATACCGGACTCCGATATTTCGTCAGAAGAATTTGGGTACCTAGTTATTGGGGCTTACGAAGCCTTATTTTGGAGGAAGCCCATAAGTCAAGATATTCGATTCACCCCGTTGCTAATAAGATGTACCACGACCTCAAAGAACAATATTGGTGGCCGAACATTAAAAGGGACGTCGCTACTTATGTTGGAAAGTGCTTAACTTGCTCCTAAGTCAAAGCCGAACATCAAAGACCATTCGGATTACTTCAACAACCCGAAATCCCGCAATAGAAGTGGGAAAGAATAACGATGGATTTTATCAAAAAACTACCCAAGACAATAGGCGGTTATGATACCATTTGGGTTATTGTTGACCGTCTCACCAAATCCGCCCACTTCCTAGCCATGAAGGAAATCGACAAAATGGAGAAACTTGTACAAATTTACATTAAAGAGATCGTAGCCCGTTACGGTGTATCATTATCGATTATTTCCGACCGAGATGGCCGTTTTGTTTCTAGATTTTGGCATACTTTACAAGAAGCGTTGGGGACACGATTAGACATGAGTACTGCATACCATCCGCAAACCGATGGACAAAGCAAACGCACAATTCAAACCTTGGAAGACATGTTACGAGCTTGCGTTATCGATTTTGGAAAAGCTTGGGATAAGCACTTACCCCTCGCCGAATTTTCTTACAACAATAGTTTTCACGCGAGTATTAACGCCGCACCATTCGAAGCATTATATGGTTGCAAGTGTCGTTCACCTCTTTGTTGGGCCGAAGTAGGCGACACACAAATCACCGGACCCGAACTCATTCATGAAACAACCGAGAAGATCGTTCAAATCCGAGATAGGCTTAGGATGGCCCATAGTCGTCAAAAGAGCTATACCGACGTTAGACATAACGACCTCGAATTTCGAGTCGGTGACCGCGTAATGTTAAAAGTCTCACCTTGGAAAGGTGTAATTCGTTTCGGGAAACGTGGGAAGCTAAATCCGTGGTATATTGGTCCTTTCAAAATCTTGGAGCGTGTTAGAACCGTTGCTTATCATTTAGATATTCCGCCTCAACTGAGCTCCGTTCATCCTACTTTCCATGTATCAAATTTGAAGAGGTATTTTGCCGAACCCGAACTCGTCATCCCTCTCGAGGAGCTAACTATTGATGACAAACTTCATTTTGTGGAAGAACCCGTTGAAATTGTGGACCATTCCGTCAAAACGTTAAAACAAAGCCGAATTCCGATTGTCAAAGTCCGTTGGAACGCCAAGAGAGGACCCGAGTTTACTTGGGAAAGGCAAGATCAAATGAAAAAGAAGTACCCTCATTTATTCATGGATTTGGAAACGCAAGATCCTGAGGAAGAAACAACGACTACTACGCCTACTTAGATTTCGGGACGAAATTTCTTTTAAGGAGTAGGTAATGTAACATCCCGTCTTTTTTCATTTACTTTCCGTTCAATTATCTTAATGTCCGTTATATAATTATAATATCTTCCATTAATACGCGTTTTTGAAATATCTCGTTTAGGTAATTCACGCACCCGCTTTTAAACTTGAGGGACTAAACTCGCCAAGTGACCAAAAATGTGACTAGGTCAAATGGTCAACTTCTTCCTCATCTATTCATTCACCTCCTCCAAATCTAATACTTCAACTTTTTCTCTCAAACACCCAATACACAAATTCATCATCTAATTTCAATCTAGCAAGTGTTCATCAAAACAAATTACATATTTGGAATCCTTGCAACTTCCTCTTCGAATCCATACCAACTTCATCTCATTTGGGTAACCTTCTAAAAACACTAGATTTTATGTTCTTGATGTTTTTGACTTATAAAAGTGTTAGTTAGTGTCTATGGCTCGAGTCTAACATGAATATATGATTTGTATGCTCGATCTCGTTGTTTTAGTGTAACTGGCATGAACTTGAAAAGTGTGTGTTTAATCTTGAGTTTTGGATGATTAAATATTAATGTTATGATAAAGTTCATGTGTTAAATGTGCCACTATCATCACTAACTTCATTTTGATGTGTAGGTTGATTAAGAAAACATCACTAACATGATTTATGAGTTTGTGATTTTTGGTTAGGGTTTGGTAGTCTTCAATGTGAATTTTGATACATTAAATGCTTGGCAAAGTTGTTTGGTAGTATTCAATGTGAATTTTGATACATTAAATGCTTGGCAAAGTTGTTTGTGAATGTTTAGTTGCAATGTATGTTCAAGTACCTTCGAAACGGCATATCATACATGTAAATTGGTTGCCCGAATCATGAAACGCATTTAATGAACTTGAATGTAATAAATGATGAGCATTTAATGTGGTTTTGATTATTGTAAATGCTAGAATTCATTGATGATGTGTGGTTAGTTGCATTCCTCGTCAAAATACCTTTCCGGTGATATAAGATGCATGTTTTAAATGTTTTCGGATCATAAAATGTGTTTGATTAAAGTTTGGTTCGTACACTTGTGAAAATTCAGCAACTGCAACTGATCAGGTGTTTGGATGCCGTACAAACATTTGGGACGCCATCCAGCCCTTCACATCTGGACGCTGTCCAAATGAACTATCAGATTCTGCTTTGCTTGGTCAATTACCGTTAAATTTTAACTATGCTATGCACCTCCGATTAACATGTAACTTGTTCTAACATGCTCATATATGATTATAAGACTCAGAAAATTGTCCGAGACCCGACCCGAACGTGTTTACTTTTTCGTTGACTTTGACTTTACCAAAGTTGACTTTCATCCAAACTTAACCAAATATTTATGCAATCGTTCTAGCGTACTATTATACTTGTATCTTGCATGAAACTTGACAACGTGATTCACATGCTATGAAATTGAGTCGTAATGAGCCATAGGGCTAATTGAACACTTTGACCGACCATGTTTACCGATATTGATACAACCTATTTGTTTAGGTCAAGACTAGCATTCGTTCTTGCACACGTTACATTGTGAAGTACATTTATATTCGTGCACTCAAGGTGAGATCATAGTCCCACTTTTACTCTTTTAAACTTACATTTGGGATGAGAAAACATAAACGTTTCATTTTAAAAAGTGAACACAAGTACGGAAACAAACATTCTACGTACGAATTAGAACAAAAATCCCCAATTCGATTATCATTAGTTACACTTGCCGGGTGTAAGCGAGAACTTATGTTGTATGGCCATATGGGTTTGACAAACCCTCATTCGGATGGTTCGCTATCGTTATGCGGATGAAATATATTTTCAAGAATAAGTGTATGTTCTAACACTATGCGATGGGGTAACGTTAGTTAAGCCTTGATAATTGGGTGCTCGTGATAACCATTTTTAGAATGATCATACTATTACTCCAACGTTATAAATCTTGTGGTTTAACTTACTTGCTTACGTACTCACTTACTAAACCTATGATTTCACCAACGTTTTTCGTTGACAGTTTTTCTATATGTTTTTCTCAGGTCCTTGAACGATATGTGTTACATGCTTCCGCACTCTATTTTTGATACTTGCTTGGATGTCGAGTATACATGCATACATGGAGCGTCTTTTGACTTTACTTAGAACTTGTGTCGCATATGTTTCATTTGTACTTAAAAGTGTTGTATCGTTTTAGTCGTCAAACTACTTTGTAAACTTTGAAACATCTTTACATATGAAATGAATGCGACATATTTTGGTCAAACGTTGTTTTAAAGACTTATGATCACATAACGGGACCTAAGTAGACGGCGCCGTCAATGATGATTTTGTCGGGTCGCTACAGAACGAATAACCATAACCCTTGATATGGTCCACGCCGATGTGTGTGATTTAAAATCCATTCCAACGAGGAATGGTAACAAGTAATTCATTACATTTTTCGATGATAGCACGAAGTATTGTGATGTTTACTTGTTGAAAACTAAAAATGAAAGAATTGAGAAGTTTATTGCTTATAAAAATGACGTTGAGAATAACTTGAATGGAAAATCAAGGTTATTCGTAGTGATAAAGGTGGTGAATATGTCGTAAATTTAGCTATTTTTGTTCACAAAATGACATTAGACATGATTTCACTGCGCCTTACTCACCCCAATCAAATGAGACTATTAAATGAAAAAATAAAACCTTTAAATATATGGCGAATGCCATGTTGGTAAGTTTTTGGTGTAAGCCAGTAAATGTGGGCGGATGTCATCGTATCGGCAAACTATCTTTTAAATAAGATACTTCAAAAGAAAAGGGATGAAACCCCAAACGATTTATGATGGAAAAGAAAACCATCCTATGAGTACCTCAAAGTGTGGGGGTGCCTATAAAAGATAGTTGTTCCACTACCAAAGGCACAAAATATAGGATCGAAGATTGTTGATTGCATATTTATCAGATATGCTGAACACAGAAGTGCTTATCGCTTCCTTGTGCATGAATCCAAGATTTTAGATATACACAAAGGTTTGATACTAGAATCGAGAAATTTTTCATTCTTGAAAATGTATTTTCATACATTACAAATGAACGTGGAAGTTCATCTAGGATAGACGATGATGGTGTTGAAGATGAGACACCTAATGAGCTAGTTCAAGAGGAACTAGTAGAATTAAAGGAACATCCTCGATAAATGGCATACGCTTATAGAGGAACTAATACTAAATGTATAAAAGATATACGTGATATTCAAAACCCTCTTAAATGGTATATTTAAGGAGGTGCTTAAGTGTATGAAGTCGGTTTTGTCCTGATACAAGGATATGGTATGTCGTTCCTTGTGAGAAAAGCTATGGAGAATATGAATGATGCGTCCTTTATTCTCATGATTTGGTTCTGAAGTCTATGGCGTACTAGACTTAGAGTTGTTAATAATGATCATCTGCAGAGATCAATTAACAACTAATTTTACATTGTGTTGAATTTGTTTAAAGACAAAATTGCTTTCATTCAATAATAGAGGGATTTGGTATATTGTGAACGTTATTGATGATGTGAATTATTCACATGTTATGTGAATTATGATATTGAAGATAATTATGAATATAAAGATGTCAATCTTTATTGTTTTATTATCTTGAGATTTTGAATCACCTAATCAGTATTCAGATGCAAATATAATTTGAGTGAGAAACTTTCGTTAAGTTATCTAAATTCGGCGTCTCTAAGTCAAACCTAGAACATGACCAAGAATTGCTCAAATGTGCTAAAATATGGGTCACAAAAGATGCAAATCTTATGTGTGGGCATTTGAACGCCTGATTGATTAGAATCATATTATAATATGAAGTTGCAAAACATGTAGGGGGAAGCTTTAAATCGACAAGCCGTAACCTTAGTTAGTTGTGTAAAATGAACACAATATCTTGAAAATATGGGGGTGTCTTGTACTTTGATATCAAGAACATGATTCATAATATCAAGAACATGATTAATGATAACATGTTTTAATGTACTCGATCCGACTTAGCATATGTTGTAAGCACGCTAAGTAGATACACGAGTAATTCAAATACATCTCATTAGAGTTAAGTCAGTAACAGATATCCTACAGTAACTAAGGGACACTGTGCTGCAAACTACATATCTGATACGAATGATTCCAGAGCGACAAGTGGGTATGTATTCACACTTGGAGGTGTGGCTATATCGTGGAAATCATTTAAATAAGCGGTTATTGCTAGATCCATGATGGAATCAGAATTCATCGCTTTAGATACAGCTTGTGAAGAGGTAGAATGGCTACGTCAATTCATTAAAGATACACTAGATGACGTAAGCCGGTGTCGGCTATATGTATACATTGTGATAGCCAAACGGTGATTGGTAGAGATCATATTACAATGTGTAATGGTATGAATAAATATATGAGACGTATACATACTAAAGTACGACAACTAATCTCTAGAGGAATTATCACTATTGACTATGTGAAGTCAAAGGATGATGTTGCGGATCTGCTGACAAAAGGCTATGAGTCGTTTGTGGGAATGGAACTGAAGCCCTTGAAAGGCTAAGTTTATATGAAGGAAAACCTAACTCAGTTGACTGGAGATCCCAAGATCTGAGTTCAATAGGACAGCCTACTTGTATGAACTGGCGAAGTCACTGTGGGGGAGTAAATTACTAAACTAGTAACCCCTACACCTTTTAAAGGGAGTTTAATAATTAAGAGTATACTTCCTACTCCATTTCCAAAAGTGACAAGTAAGAGGATAAGCCTTTGGCTTTTAATGATTCAACTGAAATAATTATGTGTGGTTAATCAGTAGCCATTCGGTGGTGAATCACCTATGTGAGAGAGAAGTGGGGTCGCTTCGAAGGGTATTGTTTGGGCACAATACTTGATAAGCTCTCGCAGAACCAGGCTAATGTTCACGACCATAACGAACATAACTATGAGGACTTGACTTTGTTAGGGAGAGTCTTGTGTGAAGCATATTGTCGCCTACACAAACGGCAGACGAGTTCAAAGACATCACCGTCTACTCAAAGTTAGTAGACTAAGTGCGTTTCATGAGCGAAGGTTCAAAGGGTAACACCAACATATCGTATGCAAGATTCAACTGCTGAAAACTTTGTTGGAACTTGTGTGTTTTTTAGGCCGATATATATTCATGCTGGAAATCTATGGATAAATGAGGTTTACCCAACTTTGCAGATATATGTGTGTAACATATATAATCATTGTGAATAATATTTGATATGGTTATGTGGTCGGTGGCCAAGACTTCATAACATTATATGTCCAAAGTAGATTTTAAGTGAATATCGATGCTCAAAGAGATGTAAAACGAGCTAACATGGATGGTGATATGAGTGATTCATAGTGTATTGGTTATCAATTTCATTCATGTGTGGGATTGTTGGAAAATTATAAGTTTTGAATTGAAATTGATTGTCTTTTTTTGCACATAAATGTACTAATTTAATACCATTTGTTGTAACTAAATATGACCATTTATTATGATGCAACTTATAAGTTTTTAACTTCTATTTTATTAACATTAAAACTATGGTTAATGGTCATTAAAGAAGTCATTTGATCATCCCTCCTCCATCTATATAAATGAGACAATTCTCTTCAAGTTTTCTAATGATTTAGAGTGTAGTGACCCGAACTTTTCCATGTTTATATATATTAATTGAGATTGATATTTACATGATTAAATGTTTCCAACATGTTAAGCAATCAAACTTGTTAAGACTTGATTAATTGAAATAGGTTTCATATAGACAATTGACCACCCAAGTTGACCGGTGATTCACGAACGTTAAAACTTGTAAAAACTGTATGATGAAATATATATGGATATATATATAGTTAACATGATACTATGATAAGTAAACATATCATTAAGTATATTAACAATGAACTACATATGTAAAAACAAGACTACTAACTTAATGATTTTTAAACGAGACATATATGTAACGATTATCGTTGTAAAGACATTTAATGTATATATATATCATATTAAGAGATATTCATACATGATAATATCATGATAATATAATAATTTAAAATCTCATTTGATATTATAAACATTGGGTTAACAACATTTAACAAGATCGTTAACCTAAAGGTTTCAAAACAACACTTACATGTAACGACTAACGATGACTTAACGACTCAGTTAAAATGTATATACATGTAGTGTTTTAATATGTATTCATACACTTTTGAAAGACTTCAAGATGCTTATCAAAATGCTTCTACTTAACAAAAATGCTTACAATTACATCCTCGTTCAGTTTCATCAACAATTCTACTCGTATGCACCCGTATTCGTACTCGTACAATACACAGCATTTAGATGTATGTACTATTGGTATATACACTCCAATGATCAGCTCTTAGCAGCCCATGTGAGTCACCTAACACATGTGGGAACCATCATTTGGCAACTAGCATTAAATATCTCATAAAATTACAAAAATATGAGTAATCATTCATGACTTATTTACATGAAAACAAAATTACATATCCTTTATATCTAATCCATACACCAACGACCAAAAACACCTACAAAAACTTTCATTCTTCAATTTTCTTCATCTAATTGATCTCTCTCAAGTTCTATCTTCAAGTTCTAAGTGTTCTTCATAAATTCTACAAGTTCTAGTTACATAAAATCAAGAATACTTCTAAGTTTGCTAGCTTACTTCCAATCTTGTAAGGTGATCATCCAACCTCAAGAAATCTTTGTTTCTTACAGTAGGTTATCATTCTAATACAAGGTAATAATCATATTCAAACTTTGGTTCAATTTCTATAACTATAACAATCTTATTTCAAGTGATGATCTTACTTGAACTTGTTTTCGTGTCATGATTCTGCTTCAAGAACTTCGAGCCATCCAAGTATCCGTTGAAGCTAGATCCATTTTTCTCTTTTCCAGTAGGTTTATTCAAGAAACTTAAGGTAGTAATGATGTTCATAACATCATTCAATTCATACATAAAAAGCTATCATATTCGAAGTGGTAAACTTGTAATCACTAGAACATAGTTTAGTTAATTCTAAACTTGTTCGCAAATAAAGTTAATCCTTCTAACTAAACTTTTAAAATCAACTATAAACATGATCTATATCTATATGATATGCTAACTTAATGATTTAAAACCCGAAAACACGATAAACACCATAAAACCGGATTTACGCCGTCGTAGTTACAACCGGGGGCTGTTTTGGTTTGGATAATTAAAAACTATGAAAAACTTTGATTTAAAAGCTATACTTCTGGGAAAATTATTTTTCTTATGAACATGAAACCATATCCAAAAATCATGGTTAAACTCAAAGTGAAAGTATGTTTTTCAAAACAGTCATCAAGATGTCGTTCTTTCGACTGAAATGACTACCTTTACAAAAACGACTTGTAACTTATTTTTATGACTATAAACCTATACTTTTTCTGTTTAGATTCATAAAATAGAGTTCAATATGAAACCATAGCAATTTGATTCACTCAAAACGGATTTAAAATGAAGAAGTTATGGGTAAAACAAGATTGGATAATTTTTCTCATTTTAGCTACGTGAAAATTGGTAACAAATCTATTCCAACCATAACTTAATCAACTTGTATTGTATATTATGTAATCTTGAGATACCATAGACACGTATACAATGTTTCGACCTATCATGTCGACACATCTATATATATTTCGGAACAACCATAGACACTCTATATGTGAATGTTGGAGTTAGCTATACAGGGTTGAGGTTGATTCCAAAATATATATAGTTTGAGTTGTGATCAATACTGAGATACGTATACACTGGGTCGTGGATTGATTCAAGATAATATTTATCGATTTATTTCTGTACATCTAACTGTGGACAACTAGTTGTAGGTTACTAACGAGGACAGCTGACTTAATAAACTTAAAACATCAAAATATATTAAAAGTGTTGTAAATATATTTTGAACATACTTTGATATATATGTATATATTGTTATAGGTTCGTGAATCAACCAGTGGCCAAGTCTTACTTCCCGATGAAGTAAAAATCTGTGAAAGTGAGTTATAGTCCCACTTTTAAAATCTAATATTTTTGGGATGAGAATACATGCAGGTTTTATAAATGATTTACAAAATAGACAAAAGTATGTGAAACTACATTCTATGGTTGAATTATCGAAATCGAATATGCCCCTTTTTATTAAGTCTGGTAATCTAAGAATTAGGGAACAGACACCCTAATTGACGCGAATCCTAAAGATAGATCTATTGGGCCCAACAAGCCCCATCCAAAGTACCGGATGCTTTAGTACTTCGAAATTTATATCATATCTGAAGGGTGTCCCGGAATGATAGGGATATTCTTATATATGCATCTTGTTAATGTTGGTTACCAGGTGTTCACCATATGAATGATTTTTATCTCTATGTATGGGATGTGTATTGAAATATGAAATCTTGTGGTCTATTGTTACGATTTGATATATATAGGTTAAACCTATAACTCACCAACATTTTTGTTGACGTTTAAAGCATGTTTATTCTCAGGTGAATACTAAGAGCTTCCGCTGTTGCATACTAAAATAAGGACAAGATTTGGAGTCCATGTTTGTATGATATTGTGAAAAAACTGCATTCAAGAAACTGATTTCGATGTAACATATTTGTATTGTAAACCATTATGTAATGGTCGTGTGTAAATAGGATATTTTAGATTATCATTATTTGATAATCTACGTAAAGCTTTTTAAACCTTTATTTATGAAATAAAGGTTATGGTTTGTTTTAAAAACGAATGCAGTCTTTGAAAAACATCTCATATAAAGGTCAAAACCTCGCAACGAAATCAATTAATATGGAACGTTTTTAATCAATAAGAACGGAACATTTCATAGAGAGCTAGAGATGAGAGAAATAGAAAAGCTTTAGTGAAAAAAACACACACAAGTTCATATGTAAGCTTAATCGTGTACTAGGCTTATTGACAACCTTTTCAGGCATATGTTCAAGTCCGGCGGTACGCTGCTTCAGACCGGTGTACCATGGGAATAGACGAAGAATCTGTGTCAGGGAATTGTGTCAAACACAAGTCCGGTTCAACCTTTAATTGGGTTAGATCGTTCTATCTTTTCGTTCTTATGATGATTATTTATTATACATATTTGCTATCTGATTATTACGTTTATGATGATTCATATAATTTTTCTGTTTCGTATACATATTTCCTACAATAAAAAATTGTGTTTGGAGGATGAGGCTCGCGTCTTCAAAACAATATTTCATCTAAATAAGTGATGTTTTATGTTGTCCTTCAGAATATGGAAGTCTTTCCCTATTTCTACAGATATGGACTTTTGCACTCTGGACCAAATGAGCCAAATTTCTGTAACATGATCATATATTCATCTGCTACTGGTTTCAATCTTGTCCTGTGTAGAAAACCAGTGTCCAAATGTTTCATGTTGTATTTACAAGTGAAAAAGGTTCGAAAATGTTGTGTTACCCTCTATACAAGTTATTTTTATATACGTCCTACTCATCACAATACACACCAATATATATAATAATGGATATTATGTGCTACTAGTTTCAAAAGCCCCGTGATGTACACACGGTCCAATGAATTTGTATTTATACTTTGTTTGTATACGATATTGGTCTTTAATGTTTATACAAAATTTTATGGATGGACCTAAAGTTTGTTTTACGTGGAATAGCCTAGTGTTTGAAAATGTTGCATCGTTGATCTCTGAATGTAACAAACGTTATTTCTCCATCGTGAGATGCACACGAGGGATTTTTAGTCATTTTACCTATTAGAACGGATTAGAAAAGAATGACTAAAGTTAGGGTGATCCACGTTAAATGACTAAAAACCCATCATGTGCATCATGTGATGCTCACTAACGATTGGAAAATAACGTTTGTTACATTTACGGATCAACGACACAACATTTTTAAACATTGGGGTAATCCACGTCAAAAAATTACTTTAGAAGACATCCATGAAACTTTGTGCAATCACTAAGAATAATGGCGTAATTTTGTTTTTTTAAATAGAAAGTTACAAATTTGATATGAAGTTGTGTCACTAGTTTATACATATTGTCCCCTCTATTTGACCACAGTAACCCTTCAGTATTTTTCATAAATATTACTCCGATTATTGTTAATTTATCTTTTATTTTTTATTTTTTGAAAAGTCAAAGAATTATATTAATGGAATCAAAATTATAGTACAACTTGAGGATGGCCAAGGTAGACATACAAATACAAACTGGAAGTAAAAAGAAATAAACAAGCAGTGTTAAGTCCGTAAACAAACTTAGGGACAATACCAGTCATGATCCAGACTAACATAGAGCCACTCGACTAGGATTACACTTTAGGATTCGACAACCATTGAAGCCATTCGAAGTTCTTTAACTTCACACACAGTGCCGTCCCATTAATTTAGATGTCCCTGTTCGAACGGAGGTGGAACTTAGTGGTACCCGAAGGTGGTACCTGCACGACTTGCGAAAATTTTCTAGTGTAATATTTTATAATTTTTAAGGGTAATGTTTTTTTATATCATTCGCCCCAAATTATTATTTTCACCGCTCATATTACAATCTCCAAGTTCCATCACTGTGTTCGAGACATAAAAAATATCCCTAATAAACATTAAACTATTATAAACTTGATTCGAACCGAGATTAAATGAGTTCAGACTCGAGCTTCTTGTTACAAGACAATTTTTTTATTTGATTATTACTAGGCTATAATTAAAATCAAAATTCAAAATTAATATTTACCAAAAAGGTAAATGATATATGGTGTAACTGTTTATAAAATATCGTTTAATTTAAATTTTGCTATTGATTATTGATCAATTGAAAAAATGATAGGCAATTTAAGTGGGTTGAAGTAAACATTAAAACGAAATAAGGGTGTAAACTGAGAATTGTAAACAAATAAACTTGTCGGAACATTCTTTGTATTTTTCCATACAAAAAAAAAAAAAAAAAAAAAATATATATATATATATATATATATATATATATACACATATATATATACATACACATATATACATATATACATATATACATACACATATATATATACATACACATATATACATACATACATATACATACATACATACATATACATACATATACATACATATACATATACATACATATACATATATATATATATATACATATATATATATATATATATATATATATATATATATATATATATATATATATATTTTGAAAGGCAAATATTATTATAACGAAACGAAAACTAGCAAGAAGCTAGCGAAACTCGATACAACGAAAAACACACACACGAAATAAAAGTCAACCTAGCCAAACACGAAAACTAACTAGAAGTTCCTTAAACCCCCAACCTAAAAAATCAAAAGCCAAACGAGAAACATACAAGAAGATCCTAAAGTACATGAAGCTCGATACATTAAAACACCACGAAAAACACGTAATTCTATGTTTCTGTTGCCGATGATGAGCAGATACATTAAATACAAAATATATATTTAAATAAGACAATTCTGAATTATCTTATAAACGAGATATATGGAAAATAATAAATGACCCCCAAATATTAGTGGGGACAGTGGGCCATGTGCCATGGAATAAATCCATAGAGTGTTTGCAAAAAAACGAAGAGATGATCGATATATTCAAACATGGAAGATCGAGTCGAATGAAGATCTATCCCTCATTAATCTTGTTCAAAGTGTACCAACAATCTTTATAGTTTCGCCCTCGAAATAAAATTCTCGATTTTGTGAAAGTAAATTATTTCTCATAATGTCACTTCCAAATGCAGCGGCTGCCAAATTTGCCTCATCGATTAAACCGATGTTTTAATGTAGTGAAGAACCGTTCGAGTTTAAGCTTAAAGACCACTTATCGTTCTCCCTGCAATGACATGAAAAAGTGTAAAATAGAGGTTAGTTCAGAAAGATCAGAGAGTGTGTCCAGTTAGGGGCTTGGGGCACACAAGCAGTTCCACGAGAACTCCCATGTGTTGTCCTTTCGAACCATACGATCTTTCATCGAAGCATTCTTGTTTGATTCAAGCATAAAGAGTTTGTGAAATCTGCCACTAAGCAAAGTGTTACCAAGCCGTAGTTGATTCCTAAATGAAGTGAATTGTTGATCTATCTTAACAATACTTAATTTAAAATTTAAAATTAAGTAAATTGAATAGTGTTTATTAATGTTAGTTATATCAATTATATTCATATTAGTTAATATTAATGCTAGAGAGTCGTATTAAATTTTGTCATATTGGTATATTATATTGATTGTGAAGATGGAAGATTCTAATATTTAAAATAATATTATTATTAAATATGAAATGAATAAATATTAATATTAAGTGTAATTAAAATAAATGGTAAATTCTGATTGGTTAATTACATTTCAAGTTAAAAGTTGAACGCTTAAAACATTATTCTTATACGTATTTAGAGATAATAAATTTCGATAAATGGAACTAAGAATTATAAATATCTTCATAACCTGTCTACGACTTTGTACTAGAGTATAAACGATATTGAAATAACATATTTCACAATTTACAATATAGAACAAACAAGAATTGGAGGTGGTTCGGTTTTTCGGCAAGTATCTAGTAATTTTTTCGATCGACTGTTTTCATGTGCTTCCTTGTTACTGCTGCTAAGAATGATAATGAGGCGAATTGATGCAGTTAGGAACGATAACCGCCCATAACCAAAACTTCGGTTAATCTATATCTTTAACTGTTAGGTTCGGTTAATAACGAATTAGTTAAATCGGCTAATTAGGTTAATGTATGAATGTAAATGAGTTTATTTGATTAACCAATTGCAGTAGAATAAAATTTCAATTGTTTCAATTCGTGCCTAATTCATCTAGGATTTACACTCCAAGTTATAGAAAATCAATTAACTTAATTAAATAAAAAAAAGGAATCATAAGACAACACTAACCTAACATCCTCCATTTTCATTTTCATATGTATGCCCTAAGTCACTCGATTTAATCTAAAGCACACCGGGTACCTAGTGCGACGATGGTGTGTGAAAAATTTCCTCCTAATGCGTGTTTGGGTGATAAATGAGAGCATTCGATGTCCAAATAGCTGATGAATATATATATATATATATATATATATATATATATATATATATATATATATATATATATATATATATATATATATATATATATATATATATATATATATTGGTGTCTTGACTGTCGTTTAGAGCCTAAATTGAATTTCAGGCAGGCTTTAAAACCCCTGGAAAAAAATAAAAAATATTCCTACTTACTGGCCGGCGATCCACTCGAAAGCAATCTCTTTATCCGTCGAATAGAGAAGAATGATGACTTTCTCTACTTTTGATAGTGTTTCACTATGAGTGGTGAAATGAGTTTTTTTTATTCTCGGATAGGGGAATGATTGTCTACATCTTACCTCCCCCATACACCACTCATGTAGTATTGGATTTTTGTTATATATATATATATATATATATATATATATATATATATATATATATATATATATATATATATATATATATATATATATATATATATACTTGTACCTCGGGTTATATTCATAATTATAGTGATTAACTTTTATTTTATAACAAAATCTTTGATTCTAAATATAATTTTATTTCATTATGGTGAGGTGCGGTTAAATTGGTGCATCTATTCTTTATTTTCATAATCAAACTGCAAATTTCGATTAATCCAAATAAGTTAACTACATCCGCGGTTATATGTTCGAATTGGTTAATCGGTTCGATTTTAGCGGTTAATCGGTTATGGTTCGGTTAATTAGATTTTGTGCTCAACCCTAATTGTTGCATTGGCTGGCTTTTCTCTAATCGTCGGCGTTGGTTTTTATTATATATGTTTGGTGCAATCGGTATACAGGTTTCTTTTGTTGGTGTGTTAGATATAGATTAATCTACATGCAAAGTGTGTTTTCACTTTGTTAATGAGACCGTTTGCTTTACGTTACTTCTTTTGTCGCTTGTTAGTCTCAGTTTGAACTCTCTTTGTATCGATTGTATTTGTTGATCTTCAGATCCCGTTATCGTTTTTTCGATAAGAAAATTAGAAGAAACAAGAAAACCAATTTCATGAATGTTACGGAAGAATAATGATAATGACGTACTGTATTAAATAGTAACGAAAGCATATTTAATTTTAAAGTTCAATTGAAAGATGCCAAAGGAATATGTTAGGTTGGTGTAGCTTGATGTTAGGTTAAGGTACCACATACAAAATGGGCTTATTGAGTTGTGTTATTGTACCTAGCCTATGGGCCTTTAAGCATTTCTCACAAGTATAGCATAAAGTTTGATTCTTGATCTTCTTTAAAGCCTAAAAAGCTTACACATCCAAAGATTTTTGTAACAAGTTATTGATCACTATTAACTACTATTCCCATCTCATTGAGATATAACACCTTTAATCCAAAATGCACATTCTTAAGAAAAAGTAATAAAAGAATTTTTACAAGCATGCATGCTTGCATACAATTCAGGGCCGTCCTGTTAAAAATATGGGCCCCGTTCGGCAAATACAAATTAGGCCTTTTATATCGTAAAAATTTTCATATATATAATAATTTCTATAAAACTAAAAATATCATGAGTACTACTACCATCTTTCAAAATAGCGGTTGCAAAAATTTAATATCAAACAATTAATGGACTTGCGCTGGATCACTAAATATAATATACGTAGGATTTTTCTTGGGCCCCTTCGGATTATGGGCCCTGTTCTATGGCACACTTAGCACATGCTCAAATCCGCCCCTGGCATACATACATAAACACATACGTAGTATTTATGAAGTAAAATATACGCAAATAGGCCTTTCAATATATATATATATATATATATATATATATATATATATATATATATATATATATATATATATATATATATATATATATATATGCGGGGGAAGCAATTTTTTTTTTCGTTTTTTGAAAAAACTTTATTCACGAACATTATAGATTTGATGATAATATGAACATTTAATAAAGACACTTTGTGATAAATGTTTTTATTTTTGCGGGAAAACGCTCGAAGAAGTAATATATAACAATTATCGTGTTTTTCGAGCGTATGTTGAGGTTTCAGTTTAGGTATTAGGGTTTAGATATTAGGGTTTATAGGGTTTAGATATTAGGGTTTTGAAATTTAGGATTTGGGGTTTAGATTTAGGGTTTACATTAAGGATTTAGATGGAGTTTTTAACACGAACTGTTTAGAGTTTGGGGTTTAGGGTTTAGGATTTCGGGTTTAGGGTTTGGTGTTTTGGGTTTATGGAATAAACTCAAAACACCATACCCTAAACGCTAAACCCTAAACTCTAAATCGGGCTAAACTTTACTTCACAAAATATGAAAAAAAAACGTTCACATTCTTCACGAACAATATTATCTTGAATGTTATTTTTGTCGATCGTTTTCTCGCCTAAATAATAACATTCATCACGAAGTGTCATTTCTAAATGTTCATATTTTCGTGTGATCTTGATGCTGGAAATTTTTTTTTCAAAAAAACGAAAAAAATTTTTGCTTCCCTCCGATTGGTTACTTCCCCATTGATCATGCCCATATATATATATATATATATATATATATATATATATATATATATATATATATATATATATATATATATATATATATATATATATATATATATATATATATAGTAGAAGGATGAAATGAGAAATTTGTTGGTGTGAGAACCCTGAGAACCATGAAATTCGAACAAAAAAAAAAACGATATTCGAACAAAAAAACCACAAGAACGAACCAAAATGTGAAGGGCGAACAAAATTTTCATCTGCATGTTCTACATTTTTGTAGAACGGCATGTAGAACACTTAAATTTTTGTTCGAATTCGTGCTTTTTGTTCGCCCGCGTGTTTTTTTTCACGTTTTTGCTCGAATTTGAACGAAAATGCCCCAATTCGAACGCATTTTCGTTCTACATTTTTGTAGAACCAAACAAAAAATGTAGAACATGTGATAAAATGCACCTAAATTTTTGTTCGACTCACATGTTTTTTTCGCCCGCGTGATTTTTTTTGTTCGAATTCCATTGTTTTTGTTCGCCCGCCAAGTTTTTTGTTCGAATTTCCTTGTTTTTGCTCGCCCGCCACTTTTTTTACTCGAATTTTAGTGTTGGGTTCTCAGGGTTCTCACACCAATTGAGTTCTCACTGGATCATCTCCCCACACACACACACACACACACACACACACACACACACACATATATATATATATATATATATATATATATATATATATATATATATATATATATACATATATATATATATATATATATATATATACATATATACTGTAATTAAATGTATCTTTGCTTCAATGATAATAAAAGATGAAAGATTAAAATAATAGAAACGGTGGGGAAAGAAAAAATAGCTTATTAGTCATTTTTGTTATAAGTTATAACTAGTGAACAATGTGAAACGACACACCTACGGATGATAAATACTCCAAATCTAAGTTCTTGAGTTTGTCAAATCTTATATCTCGAATTTTTTAGCTATAAAAAACCCAATTATTGTACAAGAATAGTGATATACAAAGTTATATAAATATTCATTAACATTGATGTATAAAATCTGATATAAGAAAACACCTTAAAAGTTGAGTGTTTCAAGGTCGTTATTATGTTAAACGAGTAGAGTAACGTTTTGATGATTTCACAACCAATGTTAATTTTATAGCATGTAAAGAATAAAAAACATCCAAATTCAAAAAAGCGTTCGTTGAAACCAAAAAATTTGATTTAAAACGATGTACGGACGTTTATTTGATAGTACATAATATTGTAATGGTTGCATATTTCTCTATTAAGTTTAAAGCAGTCTTCTCACATGGTTCTTTTAAAAAGATTATTTTGGTGGGTTTGTAATCTTTAAAAAACACCCCAAAAGTGAGAGACAAGCGCATATAATCAAAGATTTACATTGGAAGTTGAGTAGGATTTGGCATTTGACACACACCATGTTTATAACCAATTAGAACTTTCTTAATCTATCTATCTATCTACATTCTACATCCTTTTTGTTTCAAATTTTTTATCACTGGATCTTATTGTTACCTTTCTAGCTAACGCTAATTTAAACATTATTATTTAAAATATGAACGGGGTAAGTTGTTTTTTTTTTAAACAATTTTGTCTAAAAGTATGATTCGTGATTTTTTTTTAACGGCGATATCGACATCAAATACTCTCATTTGTCACCCACACACGCGTTAGAAGGAAACTCAATTCGCAAAGATGTTGGCACTACCATCGAAGGTTGGGAAAAATCCCCCAAAGACCTTGCCAAATCGCATTAATGTTGGCAGTACCATCAAAGGTTGGAAACTCCCTACTTAGAGTGGGAATTGAACCTGAGTTGGCAGTACCCCAAGTTGAATCTTACCTCATACCACTCAAGCCAAGCGTGGTATGATTAAGTGCACAAATAAACCAAAGACAGCTAGTTTGGACTTTGACTACACTTTTCATGCTAAGTTTAAATCAAAGGTAAAGTTTATGCCTCATAATTACCATTATAATTCTAATAGTTACTTTTGCTTCAAAACAACCTCTAATCACAATTTATAAATCGTTTAAGCATACCAATTATTATCAAAAGGCATTTTAAATACTTGGTACTTTTATTTACATGCACTGGTTTTGGGTAGAGGTGAAGATTAAATTTTCCCCTAATGAAAGATTGAGATGTTATATTTATATATATATATATATATATATATATATATATATATATATATATATATATATATATATATATATATATATATTAGGTTTTTGAGCCCGTGCGTTGCACGGGTGTAAAAAATCGTGCAAAAAGGGTAATTTCCAGTTCATATTGGTATGTAAATAGCGATTAAAAAAATAGATTATGTATAAGAATTATTTAAGAGTATGTGGTGTTGACAAATTTTAAAAATTTCTTTTGAGTTTAAGAGCCTATAGTGTTGACAAATTTTAAAAGTGTTGTTAGTAACTTAACGTTTACAATTTTTTTTTATTTCTCACAATTAATATCTTTTTCATTATTCTTTTGAGTTTAAGAGCCCGTTGTGTTGGTTTTAGAGCCCGTGCGTTGGATGGTGGTAAAATATTTTACAATTAATATATACAATTATTTTTTGAATAAAGACACTTCTGGTAGTGTCTAACTGATGCGGTAGACTTTTGAGCCCGCGTGTTGCATAGTTGTTAAATAAAACAATTAAAACTTACTTGGTTCTCTAATTGATATGGTAGATTTTTGAGCCAGTGTGTTCCATTATGATGTTTTGTAATATATACATGTACATATGTATTAAAATTAATTTAAATAGTGTTGAAATCATATATAAATACTAATTAAATAATAGATACATACATATTTATTCCTAATCTAGAATTTTAGCCCGTGCGATGCACGGTCGTTAAAAAATCAGATAAAAGATTAGTTATGATAAATCTCATTCATTATATTAGCTCGTAGAATGCACGACCGGTATACAATATGTTCAAACACCTAAGCAATAATTTAGAATATAAACAAAATTATTTATTTGTTTATTAATATATATACTAACAAATACACAAATTGAAATTGTATGTTAATTAATGAGATTAATTATTAATTATATTTTAAAAAGAAATTATTATATTATAATGTAAATAGTGATAATGAAATTATATTGAAAATAGAAAAAGAAAATAATTACCGTATATGTCTCATTAATTAATTTATTATAATCAACTTATATATATAGATTTAAGATTTGCATCATGGCATTTGTTTAATGCAATCCTATAACTCAAATAAATAAAGAACGATGCTCCGTATTAATTAGTACATTGTAAGTATAGTATAATAATAAAATAATTTAAATAATATATATAATCTATACATATAACCTATACATATAACAATCCATAAATAACTTTCAACCACAATCAAGAATAACTTTTTCGTTTATATATATACTAGGTTTTGAGCCCGTGCGCAAAAAATGTAATTTGCAGTTAATATTAATATGTAAATAGCGACACTAAAATAATAAAAAATATATAAAAATTATTTAAGAACCCGTGATGTTATCAAATTTTATAAATTTAATTAAGTTTAAGAGCCTGTGGTGTTGACAATTTTAAAAATTCCTTTTGAATTTAAGAGTCTGTGGTGTTGACAAATTTTAAAAGTTCTTTTGAGTTTAAGAGCACATGGTGTTGACAAATTTTAAAAGTAGTTTTGAGTGGTGTTAGTAACTTAATCTCTACAATTTTTTTTCTCACCATTAATATCTTTTAATATATAAATTATATACTACGTAATATTTAGAGTACATTGAAAATTTGTCATGGAACGTAATATTAGTAAAATATAAATTATATTATTTTAAAAATTATTATATACAAAATGTTTATGAAGAAAATAGTAACCCGCGAGTTTAATTTAGAAAAGTTATTATTCATTTTAATAAAATAATGGTACTCGGGTGAGTCGTCATGTATAATTAATATTATAATAGTTATATTTGTGTATTCATAAATATTTTAAGGGCTTAAATTGTAAATTTAAATAACTTTCATATTTATTGTTAAAAAGAACTCCGAATTTAAAACCCCGTATTTCTTTATAAATATTTTAAGGCCACAAGGGTTATACTTAGGGATGGCAATTGCCACCCGATCCGGTGGATATCCACCCGATCCACCCGCTTCGTGATGGATATGGATGAACCTAAATGGATATGGATGCGGATATGGATGAACCTAAATGGATATGGATATGGACATGGATGAAAAGTTTCATCCATGGATATCCATTACCACCCGAAATACGTATACAAATACATAAATATAGATATATTCTTATATATTTACTATTACAAGTTCATTTACCGTTAGATTTACATTTTGCTTTCAATTCTATAATGAAATAACTCTAATATATTACAAAAAAAACATGTATATCTAACAAAATAAACTTACAAATTTCATATTTAATTTTTTATAATCAATGTTTTATAACAAGTTTAGCAAATTTTGCTATATCTTCGACAAAGATTACACATTTTTATGGATAGAATTTTTAATGTCATGTCATATTTATTTTTGCTATACTACGTGTATGTTTTAATCGCATATTAAAAAAATACTATAACATTTTTTTTAATATCCATTGGATATCCACTAAACCGCTTAATCCATTGGATATGGATATGGACGGATGATCTGAAACTAAATGGATATGGATATGGATGAACAAAAACTAAATGGATATGGATATGAATACGGCATCACCCGATCCATATCCGATCCATTGCCATCCCTAGTTATACTTCCATAAATATTCCACGTTTAAGAGCCCATATTTATTCCAAATTTTAATAACTCCGAATTTAATAACATAATTAATTAATTATAAGTTAACACATGAAAGTACACACAGTTTTTATAATTGATATCGAGTATAATTCAGTTATGTATTTATGATTTAAGTTCAAGAATCTCGTGAAAATATATAATCTATAGATATAATCTATATATATAATAATCCATAAATAACTTTCAACCACAATCAAGAAAATACTTTTGGTTTATATATATATATATATATATATATATATATATATATATATATATATATATATATATATATATATATAGAGAGAGAGAGAGAGAGAGAGAAGAGATCCAGAAAGAACTAGGGGTGGAGAGATCTTAGGGATCTCAATCTATAAAAATTTCGAATTCGAATTATGTACTAGTCGCGATGCGAATAGCAACAGCCGCGACACGATGAACAAAGTCGCGCCGTGATGAGCAACAACCGCGACACGAGTTTGAGCTCAAAATTTGTTTCGGTTCAATATGCAACTTCAATTTGCAATAGATTGGGTTCAATCTGTACACAGATTGAGCTCAATCTGTGTGCACAGTTTTAGCTCAATCTGTCTATAGATTGAACCCAATATGTGTTAAAAAAAAAACGTTTCAAAATCTGTAAGTTCAGTCAGCTGCAGATCGATGTTCAATCTGCGTACAGATCGAAGTTCAATCTGCATACAGATTGAGGGTAAGTCTACAGATCGAAGTTCGATATGTGTCGGTTCCCTGGATTCTCTCATACCTTTGGTTCTCTCTGAGTCCTAACCATATATATATATATATATATATATATATATATATATATATATATATATATATATATATATATATATATATATATATATATATATATATATATATATATGGGCACGATCCATGGATAAGCTTAAAAGGAGTACAAACGGGATAAGCAAAATAAATTATTTTTTTTTTTAATTTTTTTTATATTCATAAATCTGCATTAAAATGCATCTCTAATCAATTTTTTTCATAAAAAAAAAGTTCAAAATCTTTCAAAAATCGATGATGAATGGTAAAATTAACCTTTCATCGGGTTAATTTATCATTCATCCTGTTTACGATGAATGATAAAATTAATCAATGCTAAAAAAACCAGATGAATGGTTAAATTAACCATTCATCTGTTTTTTTATCATTCATCATAAACAGATGAATGGTTAAATTAACCATTCATCTGCTTTTTTTTTTAGCATTGATTAATTTTATCATTCATCGCGAACAAAAAGAATGATAAATTAACCAGATGAATGGTTAATTTTACCATTCATCATCAATTTTTACCATTCATCATCGATGTTTACCATTCATCATCGATTTTCGAACGATTTTGTTAAAAAACTTTTTAATTTTTTTTTCGTTTTCTTCTATTTGCATATTAAAGGATCATTTTTTTTTTTTTAAATTTTGAAATTTTACTTATCCAGTTTGTACCTCATTTAGTGCTTATCCATGGATTAGTCCACTATAGGGGCACGATCTATGGATAAGCTTAAAAGGAGTACAAACGGGATAAGCAAAATAAAAAAAAAAAATTGAATTTTTTTTTACATTCATAAATCTGCATTAAAATGCACCTCTAATCAATTTTTTTCATAAAAATAAAAGTTCAAAATCATTCAAAAATCGATGATGAATGGTAAAATTAACCATTCATTGGGTTAATTTATCATTCATCTTGTTTACGATGAATTATAAAATTAATCAATGCTAAAAAAAACCAGATGAATGGTTAAATTAACCATTCATCTGTTTTTTTTATCATTCATCATAAACAGATGAATGGTTAAATTAACCATTCATCTGCTTTTTTTAGCATTTATTAATTTTATCATTCATCGCGAACAAAAATGAATGATAAATTAACCAGATGAATGGTTAATTTTACCATTCATCATCAATTTTTACCATTCATCATCGATGTTTACCATTCATCATCGATTTTCGAACGATTTTATTAAAAAACTTTTTAAAATTTTTTCGTTTTCTTCTATTTGCATATTAAAGGATCGTTTTTTTTTAAAAAAAAAATTTGAAATTTTACTTATCCCGTTTGTGCCCCATTTAGTACTTATCCCTCGATTGGTCCACTATATATATATATATATATATATATATATATATATATATATATATATATATATATATATATATATATATATATATATATATATATATATATATATATATATATATAAACCAAATCTAATTTACCACTATCGTGAAACATATTGTTAAGTGATATATACACAAGATATATATTCGAGTGCTTAGTACAAAAGTTAATGATTAAACAAAAGTCTTACAATTTAGATTGTTTAATGGCGCTAGTAAGATAATAACTAGTGACAAAAAACTAATTGGCCAGGGAAAAACGAAAATTATTGATAAACGAAAATTAAGTGATAAACGGAGTAAAGGGTAATCAATTGTTATTGTTTTTTTTTCTTTTTCTTTTTTGTTAAAATAACGAAAATTATTGAAAGAGAGAACCTTCATTAAATAATGAGAGTGATAGAGACAAAATAAACCGAAAATGTCCGAAACAAATAAACGTTACAAGTCGGCACTAAATCCATGGACTATAACAAATACTAAAATCGCTAAAACAAAGCTAATAAAAACCAGAGAGCGAAACCACTAAGCAAAGACAAACATATTGATGCCAAACACATATTATAAAACAATTCACTAAGCAAAATAAGAAAAACATTCAAACACCACTACAACGTTGTAACACCTTGGGGCAGGTTCCCTCGTTAACCAAAAAAAAAAAAAACGTTGCAACACCTTGTTCTTTTTTAATCACAGCGGAAGACTTAATTTACATAAATACACTTAGTTAATTTCAAACATGATTATCACAGATGCTTAGTTAATTACTTCATTACAAACCATAGTTGTTACGTTAAACGACTAGTTACATACTTACGAAAGTTAAGACATCAGAGTTCTTCTTGTCAAATATATCATCAGCCTGACTCCCGTTCCCGTGATAACCGGGAAATTTCCGACCAAATTTAAACTTAATCTTTATATGTTTCCGACACGATAAGCAAAGTCTGTAATGTTGAAATCTCAAAAACTTTGAACTGTGTTCATGAATTCATTTACTTTTCGACTGCTCTCGATGATTCACGAACAATTATGTGTAAATAGATATGTATGAATATATACACATGTGTGATTACTAAATTGAGAAAAATTAATAAAACATTTAACGGTTTAGTTGATATGAAAATAAGTTATGAAGTTATTATATGACTTGAAAACGTTAACAAAGTATTGGATGTATAATACTTTACATGATCGTATTTGTTTCAATATATGTTTAATATATCTATCGACGAAATTAAAAGATAATATCAAATGATTGAGTTATCAAGATTCATTATGATTACGAGACTCTGTTGAGAGGTCCACTTTGATTTAAGAAATCTTTCCCTTTTTAATGGTATTCGGAATAATTGGTAAAGTGATTTACAAGAAGGAACTAGACAATGGTTAGTGGAGTTTCCTGTTCGATTTCCTATATAGGTGTTAACTAGTTAACTGTCATATTATTTAGGGTGAAAGAGAAATGTTGGGAATATAGATAACTTAGAAAATGAATATCGATAAGTTAAGTAATCGATAGTAACCCTTGTTTATTGATTCGATTGATTTATAGATATGTAATTAGAACGTTTGAGAAGTTAAATTAAACGTTGGCGCATAAATGAATCATATCAAATTATGTACTATAGCGTAAAACGTAAGGTGATATAATAATATCTAACATTTAAACGATTTTAAATACATTAAACTTTATTAGTTTTTGAAAAACTAAATATTATATTAGCAAATAAATATTTCTAAAATATATAAGTTTATATTTTTAAATGATAATATCTTTATTTTATAAAGTGATAAAATATAATATTAACTTGTTCGTAAAACGTTTTGGATTTAAAATAGTATTATTAAAATATATATTGGTAAATAACGAGATGTCGATTTATAGAAGCAAATGACCAAAACACTCAAATGAATAAGTTATACTTTGAGTGGGATAATTTTTCATTGATTTTAGTCTTGTTATTGATAAAGGTACATTACACGAAACGTAAAGTACCAGTTTTCTAAGCGTACGAAAATGCGTTCGAAAAACCGGAACTGGTACTTAAGTCGAGGGTCAACGTACAACACATCGGTGTAAAAATTACAAATCAACTATGCACGAGAATATAATATAATATTTAATTAATTCTAAAGATTTAATATATTATTTATTAAATATATGTATATAATATGTCTTCAGCGTAAGTTTTGCAAAGTGATGGATTTGTGTCTCATGTGATCGCATGAGACAACCTTTACATTCTCATGCGATCGCATGAGGTGGTTATGTGGGATAAGTTTGCTTATAAAACGAGTTCGAGCTGTTTTCTCTTTCTCTATGATTACTCCGTATTATATATTTAATTTATATTATTATTATTATTATTATTATTATTATTATTATTATTATTATTATTATTATTATTATTATTATTATTATTATTATTATTATTATTATTAAGATTAATATTATTATTAATTTTATTATTAGTGGTATTATTATTAATTATTACACATAAAATACTACGACAAGGTTATGAGCGAGCGATTTCAAAACGAGTTTTACAAGTGGGGCAGAGTTAAGGAAATTATGGGTTATAGCTATGGAGGTTATGGGTATGGTTCGAGGGTATGCTCCTGAGGTCAATCTAGTGTTTATCATCTCGTCGCGTCTACTTACTTTCCTGCAATATTGAATCTCAATAGTGATACGTGAGCACTCATATCCTATCTTTTATATATTAATGGTGTATCCCTGACTAGTGCTCGAGTATATAGGATTATGCATGCTTGTACGTTTGTTATTGTCATTAGGCAGGTTATGTTGAATCCTGAATTAGATACATATGCTACTGAGATAAGGTACATGATATGCATGTCGTTGGAAAGCTAGCGAAAGATTAAGAACTTTTCATGTAGAACTCGTGTGATTTCGATGAACGGATTAAAAGATACGACTAACTGAATTTTAGTATTGTTATTAAAATGATTATTATTACTATCATCGTTATTATTACTATTATTATCTAATAATAATAATTATTATTATTATCATTATTGTTATAAGTGTTATCATTAAAAATTGTCATTTTTATTAGTATTACTATCGTTATTATCATTAAAATTATTATTGACATTATCATTATCATTATCATTATTATTACTATTATTATTATTAATTATTATTATTATTATTTTTTATTATTATTATCATTAAAATAGTTATTAATATTATCATTAATGTTATTATAATATTTATTATTATTAGTATCATTATCATTAAAATTAATATTAGTATCATCCAATTATTATAACTAATATTTATCATTATTATGAATGCGATATGAAAGAGGATTAAAAGCTATGAAAATAGTCGAGTAAGAAATAATGAGTATAAGTATCATGATTCAGTTAAAATAATGTTAAGATTTTGATTTAGATAAAATATCGTTTTTATTATTATTATTATTATTATTATTAAAAGTATCGTTAAAGTTAGAACTATCATTTTATCGAAATTGTCGTTTTAATATAAATATCATTGCTATTATAAAATATCATTATTATTATCATTTTAGTATTATTATTATTTAAAATTATCATTTTGAATAGAATTATTATTTTTATATAAAATATTATTATTACAGTTAATATTAAAAAGTATTGTTATTATTAAGATTATCATGATTAGAAGTATCATTTTATTTTAATCATTAGTAAATATAAATATTGTTATTATTATTAGTAGAATAATAATAATTATTGTTATTATTATAAAATAATACAACTTTACTTATTATTATTATTATTATTATTATTATTATCAATATTATTTTATCAAATGAAAATGTGATACAAAGATATTTTACCACATGTAATATAATTACAATACTAATACATACCACTATATATTATGATATTAAATGAACCTTATAAATTTTTACTTAAGATATATAAAAGAATATTTTTATTATATATAAATTTTAATATGAATTTTTATTTATTAATAAACGATTTACATTATTTACTATAATAAAATCTGTTAAATATATTTAAAATGACTATTTTTAAGTTATATAATAATCATGTATAGATGTTAGAGGTCATCTTGGGTCAAGTTGACTTTTGTTGACTTTTGCATATTAGTCTCGAGCATTAGGATTGTGGTACACTATGACCTGACCTAAATTGTTAGACATATATTGACCAACATATAAATATATATACTTAATATAGGTTCGTGAATCCGAGACCCAACCTTGCACTTGTTCAATGACGTCATGTGTATTTTTACCTCGAAATACAGTATTGTGAGTTTCATTTGCTCCCTTTTTAAATGCTTTTGCAATATATATTTTTGGGACTGAGAATACATGCACTTTTATAAATATTTTACAAAATAGACACAAGCAATCGAAACTACATTATATGGTTGATTGGATCGAAGCCGAATATGCCCCTTTTAGCCTGGTAATCTAAGAATTAGGGAACTGGCCCCTAATTGACGCGAATCCTAAAGGTAGATCTACGAGAACTAACAACCCCCATTCTGGAATTTGGAATGATTTAGTACTTCGATTTTATCATGTTCGATGGGTGTCCCGGAATGATGGGGATATTCTATATGCATCTTGTTAATATCGGTTACCAGGTGTTCACCATATGAATGATTTTTATCTCTATGCAGTTTGCGAAATGCCTGATATGAGATGTATATTTATGAGAAATGAAAATGAAAATCTTGTGGTCTATTAAGATTATGGAAATGATCGATTATGATAAACTAATGAACTCACCAACCTTTTGGTTGACACTTTAAAGCATGTTTATTCTCATGTATAAAGGAAATCTTCCGCTGTGCATTTGCTCATTTTAAAGATATTACTTGGAGTCATTCATTGCATATTTCAAAAGACGTTGTATTCAAGTCGTTGAGTTCAATAGAGATTATTATTAAGTAAATGACAATATAGGTCAATTATAGGTTGAATATTATGAAATGGTATACATACCTGTCAACTTTCGATGAAATGCATGTTTGTCTTTTAAAACGAATGCAATGTTTGTAAAATGTATCATATAGAGGTCAGATACCTCACAATGTATCCATATGTTATTGTATTCGTCCTTATAGATTAGGACAGGTCGTCTCATGTGGTATCAGAGCGGTGGTCTTAGCTAACCAGGTCTGCATTAGTGTGTCTAACTGATAAGTCGTTAGGATGCATTAGTGAGTCTGAACTTCGACCGTGTCTGCATGTCAAAAGTTTTGCTTATCATTTTTGTCAAAAATTGCCTGCTTATCATTCATAGTCTAGACACATCTTATTGCATTGATTGCATGAATAGTGTACAGACAAAAACTCATATGTTAGCATATCTGTTACTGTAAACTTTACCTGACATATTCCGTAAATTTCTCCGTAATCTACGAAATCTTTTGCTCTATATATATAGATATTCTATGTAGTTAGAATATCATCCAATATTCGAAAATCATTTCATATCGAAAATCCTATTTAATCAAACAAAATGGAATTCGTCATTAATTCAAGTCCCTCGGATTCCGAAATGGAATCCCATTCAAGCTCCGAAAGCAGTGTGACCGGAATGGATCAACCAATTAGCCATCATCTATTCTGGATGAATTGGGGATGGGTTCGTAGTCTCCTTAATCATTGGAGACAAGAAGAAGGCGATCCTTTCCATCCACCACATTGCCCTCTCGGCGAAGAACCTGAAGCACTTACCGGCGAACCTGTCCGAAACACCATTTTCTCTCTCATTTCCAGAGTATCTCGTCACGATTATATACTACATCAAATTCTAGATTTTATTTATCCGCTCGTCCGAACCGACAATCACCCCGGTGTAATAGAAGAATTCAACGAACTTCGCGCTCGGGTAGTGGCTTTGGAGAATATAGTGCAAAGGTTACAAACACCAGCAGCAGCACCAGCATGTGACGACCCGGAAATTTCCGACTAAATTTAAACTTAATCTTTATATGAATTCGACACGATAAGCAAAGTCTATAATGTTGAGTCTCAAAATTTTGAAACTGTTTCAAATATTCAATTACCCTTCGACTGCTCTCGACGATTCACGAACCATTATTTGTAAATATATATATATATATATATATATATATATATATATATATATATATATATATATATATATATATATATATATAGTTTTGAATTTATTTTGTAAGCAACAATAATGCTCAATTGTCATTCGATCGATAATAAGTAAGTTAAAATCAAACTTATATTATTTTAAAATAAACTGTGATTCAAAAATGAGTTTTACAAATAATAAACTTATTAAAAATGTATTTAGGAACTATTTGTTGAATTTTAAAACTTTTTATATTTTACTTGGGGTTGGGAGTGAATAATTAATGTAACTTTTATTTAATAGTTAGTGAGTGAATTCTATACCATAATGACCAAAATAAATAAAGATATTTAATTTAAAAATTTATGAATTTTTCGAAGACTTTTATCCGCCACTGATTAACAACGTGTAGCTCGAAATCCAGTCCGTAAAAGGAATTCAAATCAATAATTCATGGTTGCTTTACCTTTCACTTGGTGTTATAGTTCAATTCAATCAGATGCAGATAGAATCATTATCATATTATTAATATTATTATTATATTATAAATAGTTCTATTAACTCATATCCGTGAATGCAATGTATAACAAACCATCACCATCAAGAACATTTTAACTGTGCCTAATTGAAATTAGAGTTACTTTTCAGTTTTGTTTGCACATCTCCACTATCTCTTACTAATAATATACATATCCGTGTTACTAATTATTTTCTATCTTTATGTTCCATCTATCTATCCCCTTATATATGCACACGTATACTAGATATATAGATATATCCTTTTCATGATCTATTCTTGGTAAACCATAAAACCCAATCATCCACCTTCCATCGTCACCCTTCATCAAACTCACAACCTCACCATCAACCACCCTAACCCATCACCCATTGCTTGATAAAACTAACCACCGCCACCACCACCTTGATCATCACCCCTATCACTACACAAACATCACACTCATATATATATTTTCCTCTTATTCATTATATGTTAACCCGGAAACTTTTATATAGTGAAAGGTTTATAAACTTGCTTATTGTAGATTGTTAGCATATACTACGGAGTATAACTCAACAACACATATGTGATGGATTCACATGATTTTCTTTATGATAGTGTGCTTTTCAATCGCTATAGTACTGTCATAAGCTTCACCTCTTACACAAACACCATACACCCATTAAACTACTAACTGTTTTCTATTTTCATATGAATCACCCAACCATGTCAAATCACGAGTTGCTGCTCCTGCTATTTTCATTGATTCTGTTTCGGACAAACACCATCATCATAACAAACCATTAACCACCATCATCACCCTCACCATCTTCAACCTTCGGCTCAACCCACCATCAACAAACATCAACCTATATCACCACCATGGATCCCTAACGAATTGGGACTATCTTCCTGTTTCGTTAAACCAACAAGACAACCAACCTCACCTTGAAAATCATCTCGTCACCTCTCCACCACCCTACAACCGCCACTTCCACCACTACCATGAACCACCGTATAAATACAAGCCTCCATCTCTCTCTCTCTCTCTCTCTCTCTCTCCCTATATCACTGTATCTCTCTTTTCTTTCTGTTTCTTCCTCTTTGAACAACCCAACATGAACCACCACTATTATCACAACACCATTATATCAATCACTATCACCATATTCAACATCAACAATCATATTTGATCACCAAAAACTGTTGTCTGGTCGTTTCTGTTTGCAGCCGCCAAACCCAAATTATTCTCTACTACTACAGCGTTTTTACTTCTGTTTCCTATTTAAAACAACCATTAGAACCTCCATTAAACCATCATAGATCACCTCTACAGTCACGTGTTACAGCTAGCCTTTTTCTGTTTCTTTTATTCGACTAAAGCTACCCAAACCCCATCGTGATTTGTTGCTTATGTGTGTTTCTAATTCGCTGCAAACCAAAGGATGAAGATAATTATGATATGATGAATGGTTGATGAGTGAGGTGTAAGATGATAATGAAGCTTAATGATGATACAATAAAGATGATGTTGTAAGTTAAATAAAAATAAAAAGAACCGGAGGACCCCTCCATTACCTCTGTCGACTAACTTCCTTGCAAGATGGACAATATGGTGATGTGGATCTGAGCAAGTTGTTTGAACTATCTGCTTTTAGGCCAACTCATAAATCCATCGTTCAATTTAAAATTTAAAACGTCTTTTGGGCCGTAAATTAATATATGGACTTGTGAGGTTGTATGGACGAATTATTACCTATCTTCCTTGGGCCATTTAAACGTGTTTTTGGACTAAAAGTGTGATTGGGTTTAACTTGGGCCATGGGCTTGTTTAGTTAGTGGACTAATTGGGACAAGAAGAATTATAGAAGCAAGTAAAGATGGGTTAAATAATTGATCCTGTAAGTTTAATCAGAAAAATGAGAACAGCTCAATGGTTAAGAGTGTTGATAGGTGAGAGGGAGGTCGCGGGTTCGAGTCCTGGGGCATTTTGTTTTTGGAAAAAGCTTTTGAGGTAGTTAAGCTATTATCATTATTATTATTATTATTATATTATTATTATTATTATTATTATTATTATTATTATTATTATTATTATTATTATTATTATTATTATTATTATTATTATTATTTTTATTATTATTATTATTATTTTTATTATTGCTATCATTAATTATTATTATTATTGGTTAGTGTTATTATGGTTAAGATAATAATTATTATTACTATCATTAAGACAATTAACATTATTATCATTATTGTTAGTATTAGTAATATCATCATCATTATTATTAATAGTATTATTTTTATATAACAAATAAATATTATATACTTATTTTAATATTACATAAAAATTATATTAAACATATTAACATTAATTATATAAATATTACATAACAAATTTTAATTTTTGATATAATACCAACTACAAATATATATGTTTTGATATAACTATGTGTATGAATATTGATCATTTTACAAAATAACCATATATAAAATATAACAGAAGATATAAAATATAAATAAAGTATATATTTTTAAAACTACAACACTTAAAATATATAAATATTATATAGAAGGAATTATGTGATTATATGTGTTAATATATATATACTTGATATAGGTCGTGAATTCGAGGCCAACCTTGCATTGTTCAGTTTCGTCGTATGCATATTTTTACTACAAAATATCGTATCGTGAGTTTCATTTGCTCCCTTTTTAAATGCTTTTGCAATATATATTTTTGGAACTGAGAATACATGCGCTGCTTTTATAAATGTTTTACGAAATAGACACAAGTAATCGAAAACTACATTATATGGTTGGATTATGAAACCGAATATCACCCCTTCAAGTCTGGTAACCTAAGAATTAGGGAAATGGCCCCTAATTGACGCGAATCCTAAAGGTAGATCTATCGGGCCCAACGAGCCCCATCCAGGGTATGGATGCTTTAGTACTTCGAGGTATTATTTAGTATATTAGCTGCGCGCTGTATACTGGGGATATTCTATATGCATCTTGTTAAGGTCGGTTACCAGGTGTTCAATCCATATGAATGATTTTTATCTCTATGCAGTTTGCGAAATGCCTGATATGAGATGTGTATTTATGAGAAATGAAAATCTTGTGGTCTATTAAAATGATAGAAATGAATGTTTATGATAAACTAATGAACTCACCAACCTTTTGGTTGACACTTTAAAGCATGTTTATTCTCAGGTATTAAAGAAATCTTCCGTTGTGCATTTGCTCATTTTAGAGATATTACTTGGAGTCATTCATGACATATTTTAAAAGACGTTGCATTCAAGTCGTTTAGTTCATCAAGAATATTATTAAGTCATTTATAGATGGATATATGATGAAATGGTATGCATGCCGTCAACTTTCGATGTAATGAAAGTTTGTCTTTTAAACAAACGAATGCAACGTTTGTAAAATGTATCATATAGAGGTCAAATACCTCGCGATGTAACCAAATGTAATGTATTCGTCCAGATGGATTAGGACGGGTCGTCTCACAGTAGAATAACCAGTACCACCATCATCAACGTCAACAACCACAACCGCATCGTAAACCTCAACTTTACAATCTGTCCCACGAGCACCAATGTCATACGCTCTGTAGATACCAAGGAATACCAAAAACAACAAATGATGAAGTGTTGATTCATAACTTCATTGGAGAAATATTCTGCGACGATTATATAATCTCTAAAGTCTTAGAGATTATCTATTCTAGCCCTAACCATAAATCAGTTGAGTGAACCAAAATGATAGAAGGAAGAGTAGAAACCCTGATAAGAATGGTGTGTGATTTACAAGCTAGACTTGTTTTACCAATAGCATTAACGGTACCGTAGCATCACCATCACAGTCAGTGTCGTCAGTATCATCAGAATCAGCAGCACCTATAACATTACAAACTCCGCAAATTCAAGAATCATCATGGACATCATTACAAATCAACAACAAGTATGTCATATCAACGAGTTATGAAGTATTAACTCAGTTCCACTGAAGGATTTATATGTATGTCTTATTTATATAAATTTTTAAACCATAATAAAACTTTCTGTACTAAGCTATTATATGTGAATCCTAACTACTCGGTTAATTCATATTACTAATATGCAATGAGGTACGTCCTTCGTCTGCAACTTAACCATCGTTAGCTACAATTTCTGTCTCAATTCAATAAATTCCAAATCATAATAAACCAATTGTATTATTCAAATATATGTTTGATTTTACACTCTCATCATCGATGTACACGAAACTTTTCAAACAACTTCATTAGTACCTTGCGAAGTTCACAAGAATTCCACAAATACCCACATCATGCATAAACAAATAACGAAGTATTGATTCATAATTTCAATCATATTGAAGAAACACTCCGCGAAGATTATGTAATCACTAATGTTTTAGAGATTATCCATTTCTGATTCCAGCTAAAAATCAAATGAGTTTAATTTAATATTAACTCATTAAATCTACATTACATCTGAAGAAAATATACATACATATATATTTTCATAGAGACTGTAATAAAATTTATTTGTACAAAAATGTTACTTGTGAATTTTTTTTAACGGGTAGGTAATACCCGAGAGATATATAAATTCACAATTAATATGTTACATTCTTCGAACCTGATTCAACAACCATCAACTATACTCACTATTTTCATAACAATATACATTCTTTTATAGAAATCAAAACAACCATACTCATTCAAAATCTAATTACAAATTCTGATTTTGAAATCGCAGAATTCAACTCGAGATATAACCAAAATCATCACACTTAGATTCTTACATCTTTCTAAGCTATACTTTGACTTCAAAACTGTGTTAGAACATCATATGTATGTTAACAATTACAATCGGTGTTCAAACCCTTCGAAATTTTCTGAAGACACTTCAAATAATGAGCGATCGAGATGATGATCCAACCACATATTACCCACAGTTAAGTACCTGAAAAGCTCTCGAAACCAGAGTCATAGTTCGACACGTATCCGTGTCAGACCCTTTGGCATTTATTAGCTAAAATGGCTTTTCAATTCCTTTCCAAAGTAGTCAGTTTTGTCACAGCTCCAACAAGTCAACTTTAACTTCTCAATCAAAACAGCCTTATTATAACCCCGATAGATACGTTGCCCTTTCACCAACATTACCGGGGAACCATTTATGTTCCATCACATTAGCAATAAACTTACCAACAACTTCACTGATCTTTGATTTTCCGAAAAATCATTATAATTATCAAAACCCCATCATTTACTTATCTGCATCTTGTAACGAGAATTGTCATACGAATCATTGGGAATTAGCAATCAGTATTTTGAAATCTCGCAGTATATCGACGCCAACAGTTATACATATAACGTCTATCTCCTGGACTTACATACTGCGAATGTGAAATTTCTGAAAAACACCCTAAACTGTGAACTAGTTCTTGAAATTTTAAAAAATGCTGATGAAGCAGTAAAAACTGTAAACGACCTTAACAGTAAAAAGTTTGATGATAAAGAATAGTGTGCTGGCAAAGCTCAGAAAAAGAGAAGGTTTGGAACTAGAAAACGGATTGAGCAAAGTATGAAAGAGGCTGTGGATAAATCACAAAGGCTGAACCTGCCTTCAAATAATCCAAATGATTCAGTATCTGCTGAAGTCATTAACGAATACCTTGCTCCTAACTCTAAACCCCTACGAACAATATCCTTCATCATCCTCTGATATTAGAAATTCTAAGATATCATCGTATCTTTCATTATATATATCCTCCATATTTCTGAAGATATTTCCATAATTATTCTTATCTGAAATCATTTACCTCTTCGAGCTATATGTGTTACATCATAAAAAAAAACTATTTTAGTTTCTAAATTCTGAAACCGTCGAGTTTAAATTATGAATGTTTTGAAGTAGTGTTGGGAACTGAAGCATGAGTTAGTATAATATAATGACACTTGATCAACGTGATTATATTACAGTAAGTCATGCTGAGTTTTTAAATGGAACGTGATGATTCACAGATCATAACGTCATCATGTGCCATGTTACATGACTCTTGTATTCTATTTAACCTCTAACATATCAAAAAAATATTTCTTGATGATTCGGTCTTTTTCCGGATATTCTGGTAATTTGACAAATCAAGATCTTACCATTTCAATTTCCTTCTTAGAACATTTTCCATGTTCATTCGAAACTCCATAACTACGAATTCTGGACCATTACTGCTGTGCTTAATAGATAGAAGAGAAAACAGAGCATGAAAATCTAAAATAGAAATTGGAGTATAAATCGCAGCAAATAGGAGAGAGCATTAACTGTGGATGACAATGATTATAGGAGACAGAAGCAGAGACATCGAAATATAAGGGAAGATATAAAACTCAACAACAACGCAGAAATTACAAACCGTATAAATCGATGCATATAGCAATATAAAGGCATGGGAGAACTAAAAACACTATAAAACCCAGAGTATAGTAGAAATAAATAGATTCTTCCGGCGGCAGGTGAAAAAGAAGAATGACTGATATGAAAGTTAGAAGTATATCGAGAACCAGAACTGGATGGTGCATATTGACGAATGATTCAAAGTATGAATTACAGGAGAAAGAATAGAAGGTGTGAATTGTAAGGAAACGAAGGGGGTGGATTTATAGTAAAATATTCGACAGAGCAATCGAGACAGATCATCGCATTTAACCAAAGAAGATCCTAATTTCCTTAATTATTGAAGAACTAAATCTTATTACGAAGATTTTCTCTAAATTCCTTGAACTCCGAAAATCAATCCTATCTACGTCAAAAAAAGATATGATGAATCTACACCCACTCACTTCACTCTTTTGTGATAACTACACTCGTACTCTTCACAAAATTGAATTTTTTTATCTATATTACTCAATGATGATAAAACTCAAATTTTTAGCTCGTATGCGTCATGAAAACATATCTATTGTCAACTATGACTATCCTAATCAAATTTCGGGACGAAATTTCTTTAACGGGTAGGTATTGTGACAACCCAGAAATTTCCGACCAAATTTAAACTTACTCTTTATATGTTTCCGACACGATAAGCAAAGTCTGTAATGTTGAAATCTCAAAAACTTTGAACCGTGTTCATGTATTCAGTTACTCTTCGACTGCTCTCGATGATTCACGAACAATTATGTATAAATAGATATGTATGAATATATACACATGTGTGATTACTAAATTGAAAAAAATTAATAAAACATTTAACGGTTTAGTTGATATGAAAATAAGTTATGAAGTTATTATTTGACTTGAAAACATTAACAAAGTATTGGATGTATAATACTTTACATGATCGTATTTGTTTCAATATATGTTTAATATATCTATCGACGAAATTAAAAGATAATATCAAATGATTGAGTTATCAAGATTCATTATGATTGCCAGGCTCTGTTGAGAGGTCCACTTTGATTTAAGAAATCTTTCCTTTTTTAACGGTATTTGAAATAATTGGTAAAGTGATTTACAAGAAGGAACTAGACAAGGGTTAGTGGAGTTTCCTGTTCGATTTCCTATATAGGTGTTAACTAGTTAACTGTCATATTATTTAGGGTGAAAGAGAAATGTTGGGAATATAGATAACTTAGAAAATGAATAACGATAAGTTAAGTAATCGATAGTAACCCTTGTTTATTGATTCGATTGATTTATAGATATGTAATTAGAACGTTTGAGAAGTTAAATTAAACGTTGGCGCATAAATGAATCATATTAAATTATGTACTTGAGCGTAAAACGTAAGGTGATATAATAATATCTAACATTTAAATGATTTTAAATATATTAAACTTTATTAGTTTTTGAAAAACTAAATATTATATTAGCAAATAAATATTTCTAAAATATATAAGTTTATATTTTTAAATGATAATATCATTATTTTATAAAGTGATAAAATATAATATTAACTTAGTCATAAAACGTTTTGGATTTAAAATAGTATTATTAAAATATATATTGGTAAATAACGAGACGTCGATTTATAGAAGCAAATGAACAAAACACTCAATTGAATAAGTTATACTTTGAGTGGGATAATTTTTCATTGATTTGAGTCTTGTTATTGATAAAGGTACATTACACGAAACGTAAAGTACCAATTTTCTAAGCGTACGAAAATGCGTTCGAAAAACCAGAACTGGTACTTAAGTCGAGGGTCAACGTACAACACATCGGTGTAAAAATTACAAATAACTATGCACGAGAATATAATATAATATTTAATTAATTCTAAAGAATTAATATATTATTTATTAAATATATGTATATAATATGTCTTCAGCGTAAGTTTTGCAAAGTGATGGATTTGTGTCTCATGCGATCGCATGAGGCCACCTTTACATTCTCATGCGATCGCATGAGGTGGTTAGGTGGGATAAGTTTGCTTATAAAACGAGTTCGAGCCGTTTTGTGTTTCATTCATTCTCAATCTCTCTTTCTCTATGATTACGCCGTATAATATATTTAATTTATATTATTATTATTATTATTATTATTATTATTATTATTATTATTATTATTATTATTATTATTATTAAGATTAATATTATTATTAATCTTATTATTAGTGGTATTATTATTAATTATTACACATAAAATACTACGACAAGGTTATGAGCGAGCGATTTCAAAATGAGTTTTACGAGCGGGGCAGAGTTAAGGAAATTATGGGTTATAGCTATGGAGGTTATGGGTATGGTTCGAGGGTATGCTCCTGAGGTCAATCTAGTGTTTATCATCTCCGTCGCGTCTACGTACTTTCCTGCAATATTGAATCTCAATATTGATACGTTAGCACTCATATCCTATCTTCTATATATTAATGGTGTATCCCTGACTAGTGCTCGAGTATATAGGATTATGCATGCTTGTATGTTTGTTATTGTTGTTAGGCAGGTTATGTTGAATCCTGAATTAGATACATATGCTACTGAGATAAGATATATGATATGCATGTCGTTGGAAAGCTAGCAAAAAATTAAGAAATTTTCATGTAGAACTCATGTGATTTCGTTGAACGGATTAAAAGATACGACTAACTGAATTTTAGTATTGTTATTAAAATGATTATTATTACTATCATCGTTATTATCATCGTTATTATTATTATTATCTAATAATTATTATTATTATTATCATTATCGTTATAAGTATTATCATTAAAAATTATCATTTTTATTAGTATTACTATCGTTATTATCATTAAAATTATTATTAACATTATCATTATCATTATTATTACTATTATTATTATTATTATTATTATTATTATTATTATTATTATTATTATTATTTTTTATTATTATTATCATTAAAATAGTTATTAGTATTATCATTAATGTTATTATAATAATTATTATTATTAGTATCATTATCATTAAAATTAATATTAGTATCATCCAATTATTATAACTAATATTTTATCATTATTATGAATGCGATATGAAAGAGGATTAAAAGCTATGAAACTAGTCGAGTAAGAAATAATGAGTATCTTGATTCAGTTAAAATAATGTTAAGATTATGATTTAGATAAAATATCGTTTTTATTATTATTATTATTATTATTATTAAAAGTATCGTTAAAGTTAGAACTATCATTTTATCGAAATTATCGTTTTAATAGAAATATCATTGCTATTATAAAATATCATTATTATTATTATTATCATTTTAGTATTATTATTATTTAAAATTATCATTTTGAATAGAATTATTATTTTTATATAAAATATTATTATTATAGTTAATATTAAAAAGTATTGTTATTATTAAGATTATCATGATTAGAAGTATCATTTTATTTTAATCATTAGTAAATATAAATATTGTTATTATTATTAGTAGAATAACAATAATTATTATTATTACAAAATAATACAACTTTTACTTATTATTATTATTATCAATATTATTTTATCAAATGAAAATGTGATACAAAGATATTTTACCACATGTAGTATAATTACAATACTAATACATACCACTATATATTATGATATTAAATGAACCTTATAAATTTTTACTTAAGATATATAAAAGTATATTTTTATTATATATAAATTTTAATATGAATTTTTATTTATTAATAAACGATTTACATTATTTACTATAATAAAATCTGTTAAATATATTTAAAATGACTATTTTTAAGTTATATAATAATCATGTATAGATGTTAGAGGTCATCTTGGGTCAAGTTGACTTTTGTTGACTTTTGCATATTAGTCTCGAGCATTAGGATCGTGGTACACTATGACCTGACCTAAATTGTTAGACAAATATTGACCAACATATAAATATATATACTTAATATAGGTTCGTGAATCCGAGACCCAATCTTGCACTTGTTCAATGACGTCATGTGTATTTTTACTACGAAATACAGTATTGTGAGTTTCATTTGCTCCCTTTTTAAATGCTTTTGCAATATATATTTTTGGGACTGAGAATACATGCACTTTTATAAATATTTTACGAAATAGACACAAGTAATCGATACTACATTATATGGTTGAATGGATTGAAGCCGAATATGCCTCTTTTAGCCTGGTAATCTAAGAATTAGGGAACTTGTAGTGACCCGAACTTTTCCATGTTTATATATATTAAATGAAATTGATATTTATATGATTAAGTGTTTTCTAACATGTTAAGCAATCAAACTTGTTAAGACTTGATTAATTGAAATAGGTTTTATATAGACAATTGACCACCCAAGTTGACCGGTGATTCACGAACGTTAAAACTTGTAAAAACTATATGATGTCATATATATGGATATATATATAGTTAACATGGTATTATGATAAGTAAACATATCATTAAGTATATTAACAATGAACTACATATGTAAAAACACGACTACTAACTTAATGATTTCGAAACGAGACATATATGTAACGATTATCGTTGTAATGACATTTAATTGTATATATATCATATTAAGATATATTAATATATCATAATATCATGATAATGTAATAATTTAACATCTCATTTGATATAATAAACAATGGGTTAACAACACTTAACAGGATCGTTAACCTAAAGGCTTCAAAACAACATTTACATGTAACGACTAACGATGACTTAACGACTCAGTTAAAATGTATATACATGTAGTGTTTTAATATGTATTTATACACTTTTGAAAGACTTCAAGACACTTATCAAAATACTTCTACTTAACAAAAATGCTTATAATTACATCCTCGTTCAGTTTCATCAACAATTCTACTCGTATGCACCCGTATTCGTACTCGTACAACACACAGCTTTTAGATGTATGTACTATTGGTATATACACTCCAATGATCAGCTCTTAGTAGCCCATTTGAGTCACCTAACACATGTGGGAACCATCATTTGGCAACTAGCATGAAATATCTCATAAAATTACAAAAATATTAGTAATCATTCATGACTTATTTACATGTAAACAAAATTACACATCCTTTATATCTAATCCATATACCAACGACCAAAAACACCTACAAACACTTTCATTCATCAATTTTATTCATCAAATTGATCTCTCTCAAGTTCTATCTTCAAGTTCTAAGTGTTCTTCATAAATTCTATAAGTTCTAGTTTCATAAAATCAAGAATACTTCCAAGTTTGCTAGCTTACTTCCAATCTTGTAAAGTGATCATCCAATCTCAAGAAATATTTCTTATTTACAGTAAGATATCTTTCTAATACAAGGTAATACTCATATTCAAACTTTGATTCAATTTCTCTAACTATTACAATCTAATTTCGAGTGAAAATCTTACTTGAACTTGTTTTCGTGTCATGATTCTGCTTCAAGAACTTTCAGGCCATTCAAGGATCCTTTGAAGCTAGATATATTTTTCTAATTTCTAGTGGGTTTATCCACAAAACCCGAGGTAGTAATGATATTCATAACATCATTCGATTCATATATATAAAACTACCTTATTCGAAGGTTTAAACTTGTAATCACTAAAACATAGTTTAGTTAATTCTAAACTTGTTCGCAAACAAAAGTTAATCCTTCTAACTTGACTTTTAAAATCAACTAAACACATGTTCTATATCTATATGATATGCTAACTTAATGATTTAAAACCTGAAAACACGAAAAACACCGTAAAACTGGATATACGCCGTCGTAGTAATACTGCGGGCTGTTTTGGGTTATTTAATTAAAAACTATGATAAACTTTGATTTAAAAGTTGTTCTTCTGGGAGAATGATTTTTTTCATGAATATGAAACTATATCCAATAATCATGATTAAACTCAAAATGGAAGTATGTTTTCCAAAATGGTCATCTAGACGTCGTTCTTTCGACTGAAATGACTACCTTTACAAAAATGACTTGTAACCTGTATTTATGACTATAAAATTATACTTTTTCTCTATAGATTTATAAACTTAAGTTCAATATGAAACCATATCAATTGGATTCACTCAAAACGGATTTAAAACGAAGAAGTTATGGGTAAAACAAGATTGGATATTTTTACTTGTTGTAGCTACGTGAAAATTGGTAACAAATCTATAAAAATCATATCCTAGCTAACTTATATTGTATTATACATGTATTTTAATATATTATGTAATCTTGGGATACCATAGACACGTATGCAAATGTTTTGACATATCATATCGACCCATCTATATATATTATTTGGAACAACCATAGACACTCTATATGCAGTAATGTTGGAGTTAGCTATACAGGGTTGAGGTTGATTCCCAAAATATATATACTTTGAGTTGTGATCTAGCCTGAGACGTGTATACACTGGGTCGTGGATTGGGTCAAAATAATATATATCAATTTATTTCTGTACATCTAACTATGGACAACTAGTTGTAGGTTACTAACGAGGACAGCTGACTGAAAATATTTAAAACATTAAAACGTATTAAAAATGTTGTAAATATATTTTGAACATACTTTGATATATATGTACATATTTGTTATAGGTTTGTGAATCGACCAGTGGCCAAGTCTTACTTCCCGACGAAGTAAAAATCTGTGAAAGTGAGTTATAGTCCCACTTTTAAAATCTAATATTTTGGGATGAGAATACATGCAGCTTTATAAATGTTTTACAAAATAGACACAAGTACGCAAAACTACATTCTATGGTTGGATTATTAAACCGAATATCGCCCTTCAAGTCTGGTAGCCTAAGAATTAGGAAAATGGCCCCTAATTGACGCGAATCCTAAACATAGATCTATTGGGCTTAACAACCCCCATTCAGGTTATGGATGGTTTAGTACTTCAAGATTATTATACAGACGAGAGGTTCTATTTTGGGGATATTCTATGCATTAAGTTAACGAGGTGTTCAACATATGAATGATTTTTATCTCTATGCAGTTTGCGAAATGCCTGATAAGAGATGTGTTATATAAATGAAATCTTGTGGTCTATTATTATGATTTAATAATATGTAGGTTAAACCTATAACTCACCAACAATTTTGTTGACGTTTTAAGCATGTTTATTCTCAGGTGATTATTAAGAGCTTCCGCTGTTGCATACTAAATTAAGGACAAGATTTGGAGTCCATGCTTGTATAATATTGTTTAAAAACTGCATTCGAAGACTTATGTTGATGTGTAATATTATTGTAAACCATTATGTAATGGTCGTATGAAAAACGCTATATTTTAGATTATCATTATTTGATAATCGTCGTAATATTTTAAAGGTTATGGTTTTTTTTTTTTAAATCGAATGCAGTCTTTGAAAAACGTCTCATATAGAGGTCAAAACCTCGCGACGAAATCAATTAATATGGAACGTTTATAATCAATATGAATGGGACATTTCAGAACTGGCCCCTAATTGACGCGAATCTTAAAGGTAGATCTACAGGAACTAACAACCCCTATTCTGGAATTTGGAATGCTTTAGTACTTTGATTTTATCATGTCCGATGGTTGTCCCGGAATGATGGGGATATTCTATATGCATCTTGTTAATGTCAGTTACCAGGTGTTCACCATATGAATGATTTTTATCTCTATGCAGTTTGCGAAATGCCTGATATGAGATGTATATTTATGAGAAATGAAAATGAAAATCTTGTGGTCTATTAAGATTATGTAAATGATCGATTATGATAAACTAATGAACTCACCAACCTTTTGGTTGACACTTTAAAGCATGTTTATTCTCAGGTATAAAGGAAATCTTCCGCTGTGCATTTGCTCATTTTAAAGATATTACTTGGAGTCATTCATGGCATATTTCAAAAGACGTTGCATTCAAGTCGTTGAGTTCAATAGAGATTATTATTAAGTAAATGACAATATAGGTCAACTATAGGTTGAATATTATGAAATGGTATACATAAGTGTCAACTTTTGATGAAATGCAAGATTGTCTTTTAAAACGAATGCAATGTTTGTAAAATGTATCATATAGAGGTCAGATACCTCGCAATGTATCCATATGTTATTGTATTCATCCTTATAGATTAGGACGGGTCGTCTCAGTCCCTACCAGCACTAAGATCCAAAACCTGCAAGGGAGGGGTGAGGGGTTAGCACAAGGCTAAATGAATGGAACTATCAAAAGGTCTATCATACAGTACCAACTTGTACTCCTATAACAACAGCGTACAACAACAAGCAACTAGCAATTATGCTCCAACTAGAGGACCGGCGGCTTGTACGGGCACACGACCACTAGCTGATCAGGCTAGAGTCTACCGATAGTCCTTACTACTGAATCCCCAGTATAGTCATCCACACGCAGGTGATACGTCATTCAGCACTATACTCAACAAACAGTTGCCAACTGGACCCAACCACAACTAGGTTGACCTCTCTGAGCTGAACCTAACAGATCAAGGTTCCAACAACAACAACAATAACAACAATTTGTGCACATGCAACTAGTAAACTACTACTACTACAACAAGCAACTAATACTACTAAAACCATGGCAACCCTAATTGCAATCAACTGTATAACATAACTACTAAACATGACCACTAACAATAATATAAACATAGTAGCGCAACTTGCTACTCTATACTACACCAAGTCATAATCCCACTCACCGAATACCAGCAACTAGCTCAGATAATCTATCACTGAGCTGCTTCCTTATCCTTATCACCCGAACATAAGGAAAATCAAGTTAGTTTCTATCCGTTAGCACAAAACAGCACAATACAGTAAATCAGTATCAAAAGCGCCGCTAAAAAGTCTATACAACACTTATGCATTTTCAGAATTTACATCCTGATTATCATAAGTAACGCGGGCAGCATAACAGCTAGGTATCAATTCTTAATAAAATTTCCACTACCTAAGACCATCGGCCGACTGACCAAGACAATCGGCCGACTGTCGTCACACCATCGGGCGAGGGTCTCTTCCATCGACCGAACATTTAATGTAATTTCACTAGCCGAAGGATTTTAACATCGGTTGATGGTCATTGACCATCAGCTGGTTGTCATTCACCATAGGTCGATGGTCAACGACCACGACCGAAGGTAGTTCATCAGCTGCAGCAGCAGCAAAGTGACGAGTTTCGAGCAAAAATCACCAAATCTCTATCTTGGACCTATTTTTGACCTCAAAACCAACCATATTTTGTACAAAAAACATTTAGAAGCATAACCCCACAAGTGTTAAGCACAAACAACAACAAATTATACCAATTTGACTCAAAATCACACTTTAAATAAAAAAAAACTAACAAAAACCCCAAATTAACAAAGATTTGAACATGAAATCAAATGATTCTTACCTTGTTTAGACTCAAGAAATCACTTGCTACTGATTTCCAAGAAAAACAAGGATCAACAACAAGATTTGAAGATTAGGATTTGAGATGGTTAGGTAGAGTGTGTGAGAAGTGTCTGGAAGGAAGAAGAAATAAATGAGAAGAATCAGCTGGCATAGTCACTTAATTGGGGTTAAAACCCATACCTCATAACACACGGATATTTATCAGTTATCTGATATCTTTCGTACATCAATAGGCGACCCTAATGAAATTCAAATTAAATAAACAAACCTGTTCTGTGACCCTTGTCACAAACTGGTCTCAACTAAAACACCAAATAATTATAAACATATAATTACTAAAATCACTAATTACGCCATACACAAGAGTAAAATGGTCATTTCACCTAGGCCGGATTATAGGATGTTACAAACGTAGATAAATAACAACGAATTTTCATAAAAATGGTCAAAGTCAAAAACTATCTAAAATTGGAGCTCCCTCCTCAACTATTCCTTTATGTCCTTTAGCTGCATAACTTCCATTTACAAATTATTTGTACATTTGTTACTGTGCACACTTGAGATAGAGGCATAGATAAAGTACAACTACATATAGGGACATATTTCACAACATCTCAATTGCTTATTCTTTTCTTTGCTCACTTAATGTTCATGGAGAGTTGTTTGTACAATAAGTGTCTACTAACAATATCTTCAAGCATATCTTACAATCACATAAGCCTTAACATATCAATGACGTTAGATGATGAACTTGTGGGCATAGCTCAACAGTTCTCTCCATGTACTTTGTGTCATGGGATAGGGAGAGGTCATGGGTTCGATTCTTATAGATGACATGATTTTCTTTAAAACAATTGAACACCAATAATGGTAATATATATTGACCCTATAGGGAGATTTTACCGGATTCGATCACAGACCTCTACCCAGGATCACTGCCCGAATGGATGTGTTCTCGGGTACCGTTGATCGGGTTCGGGTTTCTGCCTGAACATGTGTGATCCGTGCAAATGATGAGGGTCGTTGAAATAAACCATCTACAGATGTCAAAAAACCGTCATAAAAAAAAAAATTCCAGTAAAGGGTATATCATTTTTTTTCTTTGCCCAAATTGGTGTCTTATTTGAATTTAGAACGTAAAAAAATTTCTGATATGAAGAAAATACCAATAACGGTAATATTCGTCCGTATGTGCTTCAACATAGACGCCACCTTATCGAATCTGATGAGGTGGCACCACGTCATCATCTTCTCCGATGAGGTGGTCCCCAGAAAATCGGAATTTCAGCCAGAAAAAGTCATCCAAAAATTTTTTGGCTGAAAAATTCGATGAAGTGGCGCCGAAAAGTTCGATGATGTGGCACTGGAAAGTTCGATGACTTGGTGTCGGAAAGTTTGATGATGTGGCACCACCTAATCAGATTCGATGAAGTGGCGTCTATGTGGAAGCACGTGTGGATGGATATTACCTTTATTCGTATTTTTCTCAAAATCAGAATCCTTTTTACGCACCAAATGAAAATAAGACACCCTCTTAGGTAAAGAAAAAAATGATATACCCTTTATGAGAAAATTGTGACTTCTATGTTACCTTTTTAGACAATTTGCTCTTGATATTATTATGTTCTCCGACACTACATAAAGAATACACATTTTTGATTTCCATGATATTCGGGGAAGATTATTATTATTATTATTATTATTATTATTATTATTATTATTATTATTATTATTATTATTATTATTATTATTATTATTATTATTATTATTATTATTATTATTATTATTATTATTATTATTATTATTATTTTAAACAGTGAGATCGGAATCACTCAAATAGATTACCAAAGGAGTTTAATGATATAAATAGCTGCACATCTATTGCGCAACATCAGAATGGTGCGCATCGTCCCATAATAATCACGCAAAACCACGTCAAGGCGCTTGCTCGCACGCCATCTGATTATATCTTAATGATATGCCCTCAGCATTGGTCGCATAGTTTAAACATGGCACCATCTAAATGGCATGGTTCAGGTTGAAGATGTACTATGGTGACACTAAAGCAAAAAGGAACCCTGTGGCAGGACGGTACGATCCTGACATTGCATAACAGCCAGGAAAGGACAGCAGGGTATCAAGGGGACAACACTAAAATAATGGCAGCACTTTTACAGCTTTATGGAATAAAAGGACAAAGACAAAGTAACGTGACACCAACATGTCCTTTTGTATCCTTACGTGGCACTAAGGGACAAAAGCTCACATGTATAAATAGATGTACCTTGAGCTAGAAACACACAATGATTGGGAATCATCTCCACTTCACCAAGATTCACTCTCAATCACATTTACCACACTAGCTAACTTGTGCGACCAGAATAGCTCTGTGATACACTTTGCGATTTCAGGTAACGTTTATAACATAAATCCTAACATCGCCATTGAGCCATCAGTTTCGGCTAACCCAAATGATGGTGGGTCATGTTTAACCACCTTTTCTGAGACCATCATCTCGTATGAGGGTTATTCACGGTACTCCAGACCGAAGAGATAAACTCAAGGAACCCTTAAATCCTCCTTTATTTTTGATCTTGCCCGAACCAAACCCCTTGGACCATTTTATGCTTGATTAAATGGCGCCATCCGTGGGACTCTAAGTTGAAAGGTTTTGTTAAAATAGTTTTCCCTTAAAGTTCTTTACCTTCAAATATTTCTTTTTTGTGTGTGTTTCAGTCCCAGGTAGTTTAGGCAAAACGCGAAGGAAATGACTAGTCAACCGGAGGCTTCTAAGGAAATTCCAGCGTGACCTCATGCACTGTGAGTATCTAAGCCAGCGGTGATGCAGGAAAGCAGCGGTACGAATGCATTGTAAACGAGAACTAGTCTCCCTCCCTCCCCGTAAACTCCAGTGCAAGGATTCAAGACGCCCAAGACTACGAGACCTATACCATGGGCGGTGAGCACCACCTACGTGGGAACCATTCTCATCTACATTAGCGCATCTGGGTTATCCACGCACGGTACTATTGCCGAGTTTTCAAGTATCAAGTCGTGCACACCCACTACGCCAGCTAACGCGATAGAAGCTTTGCAAAAAATTGCTTTTGACACGTAGGAGTTAAACATTCAAAGCACTAAGCTGAGCTCGGGGTTGTATCAGATGGAGCTACTAATAGAATCACGCCCTACCCCGACAGTCTATGTATCTCAGTAGACACCTCTCAACACAGTGTCGAATTCTGCGCCAAGCACCCAAACACTTGAAGAGCGCGCTCAAAAACCAAGCTTACTTGATTTACTCGCTAATGAAGGCTGCACCTGATGATATGGTTAAAAGATTTGAGCAACCAGGAAAGGCAGCGCTAATGGTTAGGAACCAATACGCAGTCATGAAGGGGGTTAGTGTTAAGCCAACATTTGAGACCGCGCCCACATCTGAAAAGTTCACGACTCACATACTTAATTACATCACCCCTACCTTACCTATAATCCCACTTACGTTAGGGTACTATGATGCGATTTTCGATCCTGATGACTTCTTACAGAAATATGATGGCATCGCTCGCAATCAAAGATGGGCATATGAAACCAAATGCACCGAATTCCCTTCCCTCCTCGAGGGAATAACGCGTCAATGGTTTAATAACTTGCCTATGCCGCTCATTTTTTCCTATCATGATTTAAGGGAGTGCTTCTTACTCAACTTTCACAACATGAGAGCATCTAGAAGGACTCATGTCGAATGTCTTGACATTAAACAAGGGTGTGGGGAGCCAATGGGACAGTTTATTAAAAGGTACAGTCGAGAAGTAGTGCGCATCCCTAAGTTTTTGTGCTTGTGTTCAAAGTTTAGGTTCTGAGTTTTGGTGTTTTGAACGTCAAAATCTTGTTGAAATTGAATTTTACTCGAAAACCCTAGGTTTTTCTGCCCAGGTCGTTTAAGAACAACCCTCGGCCGATCGTCTTAGACCATCGACAATTTGTCACTCACCATCGACCATTCATCACCTCACTTACACCCGATTGTCTCATTTAGAACTGGAGGAGAGTTTGTCATACCCTTGAGCAATTTGTCTTTACCATCGATCGTTTGTCCTTAGAACATCGATCGATTGACTCTTACCATCGACCGATAGTATCAACCATCGACCGAAGGACTAATAATTCACAAACTATTTAAAAAATACACCATCAGATGTAGGACGCAGACCATCAACCGACAGTCATTGACCTTCGAAAGACAGTAACTGAATATCGGTCGACACTCTTTTAATACAGGGTCTTAAATTGAACTTAATTAATCAACATGTCTGACACTAATTAAGATGTGGCTAATGAATACACTGCTCTTGTGATAACTCCCGGACTTCAGAAAATGTTACTTTCCAAGAGTGAATCGGGAACTTCAAATAAGGTTCCGAAACTTGAAAACCTTAAGGACTTCTTGGACTGGAAAAGCATATTTATGATATATTTGAATGGTATTGACTCTAGATTGTGAGAATTTAGTGAAACTAAGTATGTCTGGCCTGTAGGGGTAACAGTGAACAGAAAGAAACCTCACAGTTCGATCCTGCTGAACGTGAACAGTATAATTTGGAATGTAGATGTTATGCACAGCTTACTCAGGCTTTGTCTAAGGACATATTTCATCAGTTTAAGAACAGGAACAAGCCATCGTATACACTTTGGCTTGCTCTTCAGTCAGCCACAGAGGGTACCGCGACTTACCGTGCAACTAAAGGTAAGGTGTTAAAAGATGAATGGAGAGTATTTACTTCTCTTTCATCTGAGGTGCTTGGACAAACTTTGTCTAGATACCGACTTCTTATCTCTGAGATGACTGATTATGGAATTGAGGTGTCAGATGCTAAGGCTATATGAGTTTTGAAAGATGGACTTCCAGAAAGGTGGGATGCTGAAATTGAACAGATTTAGAATAGGGCTATTATATCTGGTCGACAGTTGACATTGACAGCTTTTACATCTAAGCTTATGGAAAAGGATGTTCAGGTTGAAGATAAGAGAAAACGACTTGGAACTGCTGCTCTACTGCAGCTGGTACTTCTTCTTTAGTGGTACATGCCCCATTGCAGACTGCATACATCTCATGTGATCACTCACAGACTTCAGCACCACCAACAGTGACTGGATATTTTCAGGCTAAATCTCAAGCCCAAGTTTCATCCGCTAAAATGATTGAGACCTCTCAAATGCATCAGAGTCAGAATCAAGTGCTAAAAATAGAGAATATAAAGAAGAGACCTATCGAGCTTATTCAGTAGGATATGGCACTGGCTTCTATATTGTTAATTCGTACAATGATATGATTAATGGTCAAATTGTTAATGCTCATATTGAGAATGAGGATTATGATCAAATTGATGAGGATGAGATAGAAAGAATGGATATTTTGTGGGCTATGGGTAGTGTTGTGAGACGGGCACGTAAGTACCTGAGGAAAATAGGTTAAACAACATTGAGTTTCAATAGAAATACTAAGTTTGGTTTTGATATGTCCAAGGTTAGATGTCATAACTGCGATGAGCTTGGTCACTTCAAGAGAACGTGCACAAGACCTGCTAATCATGATTTTCGTAATCTGTTCCATAATACACCTATTGAAGCTAACGTCAGGTACACTGTTCCTGTTGAGGAGATCTCAAAGGATACTACTGCTAGTGGTCAGTCTAAAGCTTTAACTACTACCTATGCTGATGAATTTTGTGATTGGTCTATTTCCGTTGAGACTTATAAAGCAAATGTGGTTTTTGTTGGTAAGACTGAGGCTGAGATAGAAGAAGAAAGGGTTTCTAGAAGGAATGCTGGTTGTGTAGGTAAGGATAATCCTGATTGCAAATGCTATGTTTGCAAGTGTGATACTAGATTGAAAAGAGCGGAAGAAGTTATGATGCTTTGTCTCAGAAAGAGAATTCGTGATCGTCTGTAAGATAAGTTTCGCAAGGCTAAGGATTTGTCAGATCTTGAGTTTACAACTAATTCTTTCAATGATGATGAACTTTTGGGAATGAGTGGTCATACGGGTACCTGGTTCAGGAGAGAACTAGAGCATTTAATTACAATTGGTGTTATAGGTACTGATGAAAAGATTGTTACAGTGAGAGGTTCTGATGGTACTGATAAGGTTGAAGGCACAGGAGGTTATGATGATGATTATTCTGATTGTACAAGTTCGGAGTCAGAATCAGAATCAGATGCAGATTCACGGGATGGTCGGAATGATTATGCTTTCATGGCCAACACTTCTACCAATGATATGGTATGCACTGAATATCAGTCTGTTTGTTCTAAATGCATTGATTTTGAACAGGCAATAGCTAGACTTGAATGTGTAATTTCTAAGCTTAGCGAAATTCTGATTACTTGTGAAAATTGTCCGAAACTTAGACTTGAGCTTAAGAATTTGAGTCTAGAAAATCAGACAAACAAAAAGAACTATCAGGATGCAGTTTATTACCTTAATAAGCAGAAAGAGTATGTAGATGCCATTAAGACTCTAGAAAATCAAGTAGGTTACTTAAAAGAAACTATCATAGATGATGAAAAGGTAATTAATATGCAGTTGAATCAGATAGAGACACTTACGATAGAAAGGGATTCGTATAAGTTGAAGTATGAATCCGAAAAATCTAGGATTGACAACTGGCAGAGAATAGATTATGTCAAATAGACTTTTAATCCTCCAAGGAATGATAAACAGAAAGGTCTAGGTTACAATCAGGTTGCTCCACCTCCTAGGAATGAGTTTATTATGAAACCTAGTGAGAAGAGTAAGGATGATGTTGTGGAACAGTAGTATGGTGAGTCTAAAGGGACACCTGTTGAGACTAAAAGTGAGGAGGTTAAGAGTAAGAAACTAGTAGAAAGTGTCTATGAGACGGAGTCAGATACTGATCGACACCGAGAAAGACAGCAAACCGTTTTGGCCTATGACTAAATACATCACTATTCTGAAAAATCCTAAGAATGCTCGTAGGGAGAGTGATGGTCAGAAAACTCCGATGAAGAGTGTTAAGAAGCGTAAGCAGACTAGAAAGAAGAACACTCCGTTATTTCCGGTTAAGTTTGTAAAAGTAGGTAACGTATCAAGCTCGGAGCTTGTTGATCCTAAAGTTGAACTTCCACCAAAAGGTGAGAGCTCTAATTCTGGCAAGGTGCCAAAGTATGTTCCCCATAGTCGTCGACAAACTATTAAACAACAAATTTTGTCACCCCCACCGACTAAACAACAGACCACACCACCTAGGAGACAGTTCTCACCTTCTAGGAATCAAGATTTTCATTCTAATTATTTTGATGGTGTTAGATGTTTTAACTGTGGGATGTTGGGGCATCGAGCTATGAATTGCAAACCCATTAATCGGACACCTCATAGGAAGATTGATCTGAGGCCTAAAAGATCTTTTAATCAGATATCATCTTCTCCGTTGTCAAAATCATCTTGTGTTCGTTCAAATGGAGTTAATGTTTTTCAAACTAATGATTATTACCGGAAACCAGTACCTAAGAATACAGTTTGGAAACATATATATGAGGTTAAGGGTGTTCAGACCTCTGACGGCCCTTTAGGATCTAAGGGTTAATGAGTGAAATTGCCAGTAGTTGGTGTTGGTGGGAAACCCACTGCCATTAGGGCATGGGTCGCCCTCTCGGACTAATCTCCTACTTTACATGGGCAAGTCGTCTACAATCCACGCTGTAGTACATGGATTGTTGATAATGAGGCGTCCAGGCACATAACAGGGAACTTGTCTTTACTAACTAATGTCAAGACAGTAGATGGTGGACCAGGTTCTTTTGCAAGTAGTCAAGGAGGTTATATTACTGCACAAGGGGTGATTGCTAATGAAAATGTTAGGTTTGATAAAGTTAATTTTGTAGAGCAGATGTTGAACAATCTGCTTTCAGTTTCACAGGTTGCTGACAAAAAGTGTACGGTTGCTTTTGATGACAAGTTTTGTTATATTTTGAGAAAAGAGTTTGTGATTCCTAAAGACATGATTCTGATGACCGCTCCTAGGTGCAAGGATCTTTATATTCTTGCTATGTGAAAGGCTCACATGAAAGCAGCTACAGGTCATCAGGCCTTTATTTCTAAAGCTACTGAACAGGAGTCTATCTTATGGCATAAGCGTATGGGTCATCTGAGTCTAAGGAAGATGAATAATCTTGTCCACAATGGACTAGTTGATGGAGTTGATGTTAAAAGTTTTCATATTCCTAAAGGTTGTCTTCCATGTAAGAAAGGAAAACAGACAAAGAAATCTCATGCTACCAAGAAGCATCATTCTATTACCGTTCCTCTGGAGTTGTTACACATGGATCTCTTCGGTCCAGTTAATCGCAAGACTATCACTGGAGATGCTTACTGCTTGGTGGTTACTGATGAATATTCACATTTCATTGGGTTGTTATGTTGAAGATTTAATCAGATACTTTTGAGCACTTAGAGCTTTGATTTTGAAGCTTGAAAGTTTATATAAGTTAAAAGTGAGAAAGATTCGTACGGATAATGGTACGGAATTTAAGAATCATCAGATGCTGCAGTTTTGTAATGAAAAGGGGATACAGTAACAGTTCAGTCCTGCTTATACACCGCAGTCAAATGGTGTTGCTGAGAGGAAGAATAGGACATTGATTGAGACTGCAAGAACAATGTTAGTCGATTCATGTTTACCCATTACTTTCTGGGGTGAAGCAGTGAGTACAACTTGTTATGTTATGAACTGAGTGTTAGTGGTTAAGATGCATGGAAAAACTTGTTATGAATTGTTACACAGGAAAAAGCCAAATATTAAACATCTTGAACCTTTTGGTGCTCCTTGTACTATCATGGTATGGGACACTGGAGGGAAATTTAATCCGAAGGTTGTCTCTGGTATTTTCTTGCACTATGAGAATCCTAATAAGAGAGTGTACAATACAAAAACTAGATTTGTTGAAGAACGTTTTGAGATTGATATTCAACGCAACGCTCCTGCTCATATTAGTAAAGGATTCGCATGGCAGTTTGAATATGACAAGCTATTTGATTCATTTAATCTTCCACCAGAAATTACTGATGATGAGGTGATTGCTCAGATGTTGTATGATGCTCAGAACTCCACAGAGAATGTTATTTCTATTCCTAGTCAGACTCAGAATCAGATTCAGAGTCCACACCCGAGTCCAGTTCTGAGTTTGCAGCGAAGTTCTCAAGGTGTTAAAGGTAATACTGATCCTTATGTGGAAATTGTGTATGAAACTGATGACGACAGTGATTTTGAGGAATTAATGGAAAGAAATCTGACATATTTAACTGAGGAACATGCTAATCCTCTCTATAATCAGCCACCAACTGTGACAGTATCTAAATAGCCGACTGAAGCAGGAGGTGTACGTAGGTTAAACCGTGTCATCTTTCTCCCAAAACGTTTGGATGATTATCTTGTTGATCCAATAGGTATTCCTCATATCAGTATTCCTCATACTACTACAAATGAAGCATCAACGTCTGGAGGTCAATCTACATCAGAAGTTCCGGTTGCAAATTCAAGTCCTTATACGTCGGAAGATGAAGAGACTGTGAGAGCGAATGTAGTGACAGCTTTCTATTCCTCCTTGAATAAGACGGGTAGAGTATTCGTGCATGCACATTCCTGCTATGTTTGTCAAATTGAACCCAAAGATGGCTACGAGGCATTACAGTATGATGAATGGGTAAGTGCAATGCAAGAAGAGGTGTTACAATTTTAAGCATCTGAAAGTTTGGAAATTGGTTAATCCGCCACATGGTTGCCAGCCCTATGGTCTTCGTTGGGTTTTAAAAAATAAGAAGGATGAACAGGGTATAGTGATCAGGAATAAGGCGAGATTGGTGGTGAAGGTATATCAGAAAATCCCTGAAATTGATTATGATGAAGTGTTTGCTCCAGTAGCTAGACTGGAGGCAATTAGAATTTTCTTGGCGTTTGCATCGTTTATGGGCTTCAAAGTCTATCAGATGGATGTCAAGAGTCCCTTTTTGTATGGTGAAATTAATGAGTGAGTCTATGTTGAACAACCGCCCAGTTTTGAAGATACATATTTCCCCAAAAAGGTTTATAGACTTGAAAAGGCACTGTATGGGCTTCATCAAGCTCCTAGAGTGTGGTATGCTACTTTGTACAATTACATGCTTGAAAATGGTTTCATAAGAGGTCTCATTGATCAGACTCTTTTCATCAAGAAGAAGGGACAACATCTCATGCTTGTGCAGGTTTATGTTGATGACCTCATTTTTGGATCAACGGATCAGATGATGGTTGATGATTTTGAAAAGGTTATGCAACGGAAGTTCAAAATGAGTTCCATGGGAACTTTTAAGTTTTTCTTAGGTTTGTAGGTTGCTCAGATGAATAAAGGCATCTTCTTGCATCAAACCAAGTATGTGGCTGATATCCTAACACGTTTTCAAATGAAAGCAGAGAGACCGGCTAAGACTCCCTTGTCGGTGAATCACGGGATTTCACCAGATAGTGAATGTGCTAAGGTGGATCAGACTTTATACAGGGCTATCATTGGGTCTCTAATGTATCTTACAGCTTCTCGACCAGATATTATGTTTGCGGTTTGCCTGTGTGCTCATTATCAGGCGAATCCTAACGTTCATCATATGCTCGTGGTTAAGAAGATTCTGAGATATTTGAAAGATACATTAAGTTTGGGTTATGGTATCCGTGTGATGATGACTTTGAACTGTGACGATCCGGAAATTTCCGACTAAATTTAAACTTAATCTTTATATGATTTCGACACGATAAGCAAAGTCTGTAATGTTGAGTCTCAAAATTTTTGAACTAATATATGGATTCATTTGACCTTTGACTATTCCCGACGATTCACGAACAATTGTGTATAAATAAATATATACAGATATATATAAATATAAACATAAGTATATATATAATAATTTTAAATTAATAAAATACACTTTAATCAATTTGAAGCTAAAAATGTAAAATAATAAACAGGATAATTAGTTTACTATTAAAAAGAATATATATATATATATATATATATATATATATATATATATATATATATATATATATATATATATATATATATAACATTATTATAAATCTATATAGATAAAGATATATAAATGATTTCTACTAATTATTATATTGTAACAGTTATAAAACTTATAAACATGAAATATTCAATAAATGTATTCATATAACATATGATATAATTATTAGGTATTACAAAATTAATAAGTTGTAATATTAATATATAAAATGTAATTAAAAGTTTAATTCTAGTCGTTATATTATTATTACATTCATTATTATTTAATATCAGTACTATTAAAATTATTGAAAATTATAAAATGAAAATTCATGCATTTGATTTGTTATGTTAATATTATTATTACTATTATAGTTTTTATTGTTAATATCATTATTAATATAACTAGTAATAAAATTCTAATTTTAGTTAGTACTAGTATTATTATGAGATATTATTATTGTCATTATCATTAATAATAATAATAATAATAATAATAATAATAATAATAATAATAATAATAATAATAATAATAATAATAATAATAATTATTATTATTATTATTATTATTATTATTATTATTATTATTATTATTATTATTATTAATATCATTTATTTAGTATTACTTGATAATATTAATATCATTATTATAAATGCCGTTATTAATATTATTAGAAAATTTAATTATTATAATTATTATTAATTAGTATTATTATTATTAATATTAATATTATTTTTAATATTATATATGTTATATGTAAATAAATAAAAACGCGTGTATAGGTTCCCATCAGTTATTTGTTTTCTCCTTCTGTTTCTTGTTGATCCGTGATTTCATGTCGACCTTACTATCAATATATAACAATTGATCAGTTCATATTATTGAAAATCATGCGAGTATTCACTATCACATTCAATTATAATTACTCAATTGATATCTGATGAGTTATATAAAGATTTAATATATATCGATACCTCTGTTCGCCACTTGTTTTAATCAATAGCCAATTTTTCGAATCAATCATCAAATTCAAAAATACAGATGTGTTAGGAAGCATCAAGTCTACCTATCTGCAAGTTTGTAACCTCTAATTCCTTCGATTGATTATTAAATTCGGAGTCAAAGTTTTAAATAAAAAAAAATCAACTGTTGTTCTTTGATTGAATTCGAAATTTCTGTTATGTTTCAAGTCAAATTGAGAATTTGGAAAGTTTACATGAATGTTTTCTAAACTATTTCATGTTATAATCATAGGTTAAAATGTTCTTAAATTCTTGATCAATATTTTTTTTTTGTGTTCTAACAGCGATAGTCTGCAGCAGACTTCTTTTATTAATTTTTTTTTGTTAATTCAATAAATTATAATTGTTAATTGTTTCTAATTAAATATAACATTCTAAATAAAATCGATAAGTACTTGTGTTGATTGGTAAACTCGACTGGTGGAATGGATTGTAAAACGAAGAAGATGAATAAAAGACAGAAACGGTATATATTTATTTTAGGATAGAATCATAACAGAAAAACTCAAACAGAGTGATGGTTAGAGTGTGTACCGGGTGGTCAAGAGGTCACGGGTTCGACCCCCGGACATGGGCCGCTATCTTTTTTTGGAACTCCTTCTTTTGAGGTAGTCAAATTTTATTTATTATTATTATTATTATTATTATTACAAAAAAATTATAATTATTATCATTATTATTGTTATGATTTTAGTTACTATTATTGTTATTAGTATTATTGTTATTATTGTAATTATTATTGTTATTGTTATTATTACTATTATAATTATAATTATTATTATAAATATAATAATTGTTATTATTATTATTATTATTATCATAAATATAAGTATTATATTTATTAGTATTATTATTATAAGTATTACTTGTGATATTATTATTAACTTTAATATTATTATCATTTTGATAAAAATGTTTATTATTATTATTATTATTATGATGAAAATAATAAAAATTATTATTATTTTCGTAAATATTAGTATTAGTATCTTTTTATAAATAATAGAATTGTTATTTAACATAAGTATATTATTAATGTTTTTATCATTATTTTTACTAATATTAACTTAGTATAATTAGAACTACTGTTTTGATAAACAAATGAAATACATAAATACATATGTATTTAACACATATAACATAACAAAATATTTTATTATATAAAAGAAATATATGAAATATAAATATATTATTAATATAAAAATAATATCATTAATAGGTTATATATATATATAAACTTATTCGATAATGATTATGTGTATTAATATATACACAAATGATATAGGTTCGTGAATCCGAGGCCAACCCTGCATTGTTCAGTTGTTCAATGTCCTCATATGTATTTTTACTACAAAATACAGTATCGTGACTTTCATTTGCTCCCTTTTTAAATGCTTTTACAATATATATTTTTGGGACTGAGAATACATGCGCCGCTTTTATATGTTTTACGAAATAGACACAAGTAATCGAAACTACATTCTATGGTTGGATTATCGAATCGAATATCACCCCTTTTTAGCTTGGTAGCCTAAGAATTAGGGAACAAACACCCTAATTGACGCGAATCCTAAAGGTAGATCTACGGGCCCTAACTCCCCCATACTAGAAAATGGTATACTTTAGTACTTCGAGTTATTAATACAGATGGATTTCTGTTTTGGGGATATTCTATATGCATTATGTTAACGTCGGTTACTAGGTGTTCAATCCATATGAATGATTTTTAAACACTTGCAAGTGTATGATTATTGGATAAAGGAAATCTTGTGGTCTATTAAAAATATGGAAATGATTGATTACGATAAACTAATGAACCCACCAACCTTTTGGTTGACACTTTAAAGCATATTTATTCTCAGGTATGAAAGAAATCTTCCGCTGTGTATTTGCTCATTTAGAGATATTATTTGGAGTCATTCATGACATATTTCAAAATACGTTGCATTCGAGTCATTGAGTTCATCAAGATTATTATTAAGTCAATTATAGTTGGATATATTATGAAATGATATGCATGCCGTCAACTTTCGATGTAATGAAAGTATATGTTTTAAATACGAATGCAATGTTTGTAAAATGTATCATATAGAGGTCAAGTACCTCGCGATGTAACCAAATGTAATGTATTCGTCCAGATGGATTAGGACGGGTCATTAGAGTTGGTATTAGAGCGGTGGTCTTAGCGAACCAGGTCTTGCATTAGTGTGTCTAACTGATAGTTGTTTAGATGCATTAGTGGGTCTGGACTTCGATCGTGTCTGCATGTCAAAAGTTTTGCTTATCATCCTTAAAGTCTAGACACGTCTTACTGCCTCTATTGCATAGACAGTGTATAGATAAATTCATATCTTAGCGTATCTGTTATTGTTACCCTTGCCTGACAGCTTCCGTAGATTCCTCCGTAACTTATGGGATTTTAGTATTATATATGCATATGTAAATTATATATTGCAGGGTACTAATCTACATCCTATAATCTATTTCTTATCAAAAATCCTTCATCTGATCGTACGAGATAAATCCATCAACCAGTTCGAGTCCCTCAGATTCCGATAGCTATTCCAATAGTTATTCCGACAACTATTCCGATATGAATATTCACCTGAGCTTCGAAAGTAGTGTAACCGGATTGGATCAACCAATTAGCCATCAATTCATCTGATGAGTTCGTAGTCGACTTAATCAACGAAAATGAGAAGAAGACGATTCCTTTCCACCAACCAAATTTCCCTCTTGGCGAAGAACCTGAAGCACTCACCGGCGAACCAAATCGAAACACCATTTTCACCATCATTTCCCGAATATCTCTCCACGATTAAATCCTATTTAAAATTCTAAACCTTACTCATCCGCTCATTCCGATCGACAATCATCCCGGAATAATAGAAGAAGTCAACGAGCTTCGCGATCGAGCAATCAATTTGGAGAATATAGTGCAAAACTTATCAGCTTCAACAACATCACTGATATCAACAGAACCACCAGCAACAACACCCGTACCATCAACAACACACGTCTCAACATCACAATCCATACCTCGAACTTAATCATCGTTCTACAAATTGTTCTACATCATTTATCTTCGTTCTGCATAATGATTATGTAATTTCTAATGTTTTAGAGATTATATATTCTAGTTCTAACGGTAAATCAAATGAGATTAATATCATATTAACTCATTAAATCCATGACTACATCTGAAGAAAATGTATATGTATATATATTTACATAAAGATTGTAATTAAAAATCCTTTCGTACAAACTGTTAATGGTGAAAATATTTTAACGGGTAGGTAATACCCAAGGAATATTTAGTTTTCACATTAATAAGTTACACTGTACATTCTTCGAATCTGATTCAACAGTCATTTACTATCCTATTTACAACCACAGCTATACGAATCCCTTCACCACAGAGTAACCATTTTCATTCAATTTCATAATTGGATTTTGACTTATTAGAATCCAACAAGTGGTATAATGAAGAAAACATTTGGCAAAATAAAATTTGTTAGAAACAAACAAATTAACCATGAGAAATTTTGTTAAGAATCCACGCTAACAAAATCCTAGCTAACTGTTCCTAGCTAACTGATTACATTTTATTTATCGCAATTTAATTATCACAATTTATATTCTCGCAATTTTATTTACCGTCATTTAATTTCTGTTATTTATTTTGTGCACTTTAAATATCGGGACACGTATACAAGGTTTTGACATATCATATCGACACATCTATATATATTATTTGGAATAACCATAGACACTCTATATGCAGTAATGTTCGAGTTAGCTATACAGGGTTGAGGTTGATTTTACAATAATATATATACTTTGAGTTGTGATCGAGTCTGAGACATGTATATAACGGGTCACGACATGTATTAATTAATTCGAATATTATATATTAAACTATATATGAATTATTGGATTACTAATTGTGGACTGCTAACTGTGGATAGCCAACATTGGACAATTAAAATGAATTAAAATATTGATTATAACATATGAAACTAAACAATTCTTCAAGTTTGCCACTTGATTTCATCTTAAACCTCATTTATATCTCGACGATTATAATCTGCGTTCAAACCTTTCATGATTCTTGAAAAACACCTCAATCGAGAGGATGAACCAACCGCACTTCATCTACGGAAGAAAAGATTTATACATATAGTTATGCACCTGAAAACACTCAGAACCTGAGTAAACATTTAACATGTATCTGTGCTAGCTCCTTTGGCGTTGTTATTACCGGAAATAACATTGCATTTTTTTCAAATTAGCCAATTTTGTCACAGCTCCAACAAATCAACTTCGACTTTCATTCGAATTAGCCTTATTATACCTCGATATATAAGTTTCCTTTCGTCATCGTTCTCGGAGAACCATTTATATTCCATCACATTAGCAGTAAACTTACCAGTAACTTCATTAATCTTTGACTTTCCGAAAAATCATTATATTGTTCATTAAAAACTCTATCATATACTCATCTAGACCTTGTAACGAGAATTGCCATATCAATTACTAAGAATCAGCAATCAGTATTTAGAATCTCGCAGCGTTTCTATGTCAACAGTATATGTATACATATAAAATTTATCTCCTAGAATTACGATCTTCAATTCTGAAATTTTGAAAAGCACCCAGCCTACGAATCAATACATTGAACTTTAAAAAAGCTGAATGAAGCAGCAGAAACTATAGACAACCGTAAACGACCTTAATCTTCGAAAGTTTAATGATAAAGAATAGTATGTTGGAAAAGCTCAGAAAAGTTGGAACTGGAAAACGGATTGAGCTAACCACGAAAGAGACCAAGGAAAAATACAAGGACCATATCCTATATTCAATGAATCTAGGTAATTCTGGATCTGTTGAAATCTTTAGAGAATATCTTGCTCCGAAGTCATGTTAAAATCTTGCAAAAAATTTTTCTTCATCAACCTTTGAACTTGGAAATTCCAAAATATCATCATAAATATCTTCGATATTTCTGAGGAAATTTTCATAAATATTCTCGTCCGAAATTATATACCTCTTCGTGCTTCATGTGTTTTATTATATTGGAAACTTCTATAAAATCTAAGTTTAATTTATGAATGAATTCTGGAGAAATGTAAAGAAACTGATGCATGAGTTAGTATAATATAATGACACTTGATCAATGTGATTATATTACAGTAAGTCATGCTGAGTTTCTAATAAAACGTGATGATTCACAGATCATAACGTCATCATGTGCCATGTTACACGACTCTTGTATTCTATTTAACCTCAAAAATATCAAAAAAATATCTTCTTGATGATTCGGTCTTTTCCGAATATTCTGGTAATTTGACAAATCAAATCGTGCTGCTACCTTTCCTTTCTAGATGAAGCTCCAAAATAGAAAGGGGGTATAAATCGCAGCGAATAAGAGAGATCATTAACTATGAATGACAATGATTATAGAAAATGGAAGCAGGGACTCCGAAATATAAGGGAGAATATAAAGCCCGATAATAACACATAAATTACACACCGCGGATATTAATACGAATAGCAATATAAAGACACGGTAGAATTATGAATAGTATCACCCCAAGGTAATACTAGAAGTAAATAGATTTTTCTGGTGGAAGATTGAAAAGAAGGATGACAGAAATGATAATCAGAAAAATATCAAGGATTAGAACGGAATTAAGCATTTTCACAATCTTTTGGATGTATGAACTAAGAAAGAAAGTATAGGAATGGTGAGAATAATGGAACGGAAGAGCTTAATCTATAATGGAAATATCAGATAGAGTAATCGAGGCAGATCACCGTATTTAATTATAGAGATCTTAATTTCCTTATTCACCGAAGAATCAAATCTTTTAGATTTTGAAGATTTTCTTTAAATCCCTTGAATTCTGGAATTCAACCCTGACTCTGTCAAAAGCTAAGACAAATCTTTATCCTTTCATTTCACTAATTTGTGATAGCTTCATTCGTACTCTTCGAATAATCGAAGTGTTTTATCCATATTACTCGATGATGATAAAACTCTATTCATCAACTCATATTCGTCATGAAAACATTTTTATTGTTAGTCATGACCACCTCACTCAAATTTCGGGATGAAATTTCTTTAACGGGTAGGTAATGTGACGACCCGAAAATTTCTGACCAAATTTAAACTTAATCTTTATATGATTTCGACACGATAATCAAAGTCTGTAATGTTGAGTCTCAAAATTTTTGAACTAATATATGGATTCATTTGACCTTTGACTATTCCCGACGATTCACGAACAATTGTGTATAAATAAATATATACAGATATATATAAATATAAACACAAGTGTATATATAATAATTTTAAATTAATAAAATACACTTTAATCAATTTGAAACTAAAAATGTAAAATAATAAACAGGATAATTAATTTATTATTAAAAAGAATATATATATATATATATATACATATATATATATATATATACATATACATATATATACATATATATATATATACATATATATATATACATATATATATATACATATACATATATATACATACATATATATATATATATATATATATATATATATATATATATATAACATTATTATAAATCTATATAGATAAAGATATATAATTGATTTCTACTAATTATTATATTGTAACAGTTATAAAACATATAAACATGAAATATTCAATAGATGTATTCATATAACATATGATATAATTATTATGTATTACAAAATTAATAAATTGTAATATTAATATATAAAATGTAATTAAAAGTTTAATTCTAGTCGTTATATTATTATTACATTCATTATTATTTAATATCAGTACTATTAAAATTATTGAAAATTATAAAATGAAAATTCATGCATTTGATTTGTTATGTTAATATTATTATTACTATTATAGTTTTTATTGTTAATATCATTATTAATATAACTAGTAATAAAATTCTAATTTTAGTTAATACTAGTATTATTATGAGATATTATTATTGTCATTATCATTAATAATTAATATTATTATTATTATTATTATTATTATTATTATTATTATTATTATTATTATTATTATTATTAATATCATTTATTTAGTATTACTTGATAATATTAATATCATTATTATAAATGCCATTATTAATATTATTAGAAAATTTAATTATTATAATTATTATTAATTAGTATTATTATTATTAATATTATTATTATTAATATTATTATTATTTTTAATATTATATATGTTATATGTAAATAAATAAAAACGCGTGTATAGGTTCCCATCAGTTATTTGTTTTCTCCTTCTGTTTCCTGTTGATCCGTGATTTCATGTCGACCTTACTATCAATATATAACAATTGATCAGTTCACATTATTGAAAATTGTTAACACCTATTTCCTTATGAGGCAAGGCTTAGTGTGTCAACACGATACTAGAAGTAATCTACCTTTATGTAGGCGAGTGTTGCCGACTGATGTTTTCCCTTGGGAAATAATCCCTGCAGACCCGGCTCACAAGTGTAGAAACTTGTGGGGTGGCTTAATCAATTTGTCGTCCGTAGAGCATAAAAGTGCTAGCCGGATGACTTCTAGTGAGAGAAAGTGCTAGAGAGAGAGATGAAGTCTCAGCTCTCAAGTTTGTCCAAATGTCTGAACTCTGTAAAATGACGACCCAAGGGGTCTATTTATAGTGTCAGATTCACCGGATTGTTCGGGGACACGTGTCAGATGATGATACGTTCTGTTACTTGTGTTCTGAAATTTACGCTGAAAGTGGTGTTCTCAGGCCAGGGCTTACGCGCTAGGCGGCCTTCAGGGCTTACGCATGACGGAACGGATAATTCTACAAAACTGTTGTTTCCAGCCTTCCTGATACTACTTTTATGCAACCATTATGCCTTTTATGTGTGTATACGATAGGATACACCATTAAGTCCCCCCAGTTTAATGACTTAAGCGTTTGAAAAATGATTAAGTTGTTAAACTTTTGATAACGCATGCCAAACTAGCCTGTTCATCGCCCATTTGCATCGGGGAAAACATTACAGGCAATAAATGCAGACGTATTTTACTGATGATGTGATGATTAATTTTAAATGGTTGAGAATCTCCACGCGCCTCTAGCTGTAAAAAGTGTCATTTCGTACCCTATGTTTAAACTTACCCGTACACGTGTCACAATCGTGTCCATAAAAATTGCATCAACAAACTCCTATATAAACTGGCATAACCCTTTTATCTTCACTTTTTTACCTTTACCAAGATCTAAAAAGCACATTTCTTCCCAAATCTTCATCGCTTTCTTCATCCTTCAACTTTTTTAAGGTTTATCGTCGTCCAAGGTCAGTGACACTTCATCTTACTGCTATTTCTTTCCTGTTGATATCTTTTTACTTTATTACCATGGCTTCTACACTGAGTACTGGACAAGAACACGCAGAGCCCTCTTCTTCAAATGATGCTGACATTCCAGAAGTTAGCACGATGGCTTCATCACTGACAAGAAAATACTTAGATGGTTTGAAGATTTCCTTTCCTCATCTTATTGTTTACCATGTTTGCTGATATTACTGTCCATGTTTAATTTTTGTAGCCAACACCGAGATGCAAGTTCGCTCTGCTCTCTTATCCCTCGATCTGGAGGATGAAGTTGAGATCACTGACCGTGCTAAAATTGCTGAAGAGCTAGAAGCAGAGAGGGCTGCAGCGGAGGCTAAGGCTGCTGCTGATGCTGCAGCTGCTGAAAAGGGGGAAGAAATCATTGTCAGCAGTTCTGACAGTGAGTCTGGGTCTGAACAGACAGACACTGAACGGACAGCGGATGACACCACCACCGCCGAGCAGCAGACATCAGGCTCGGTTGACATCACGGGTGAAACAAACCCCACTCCTCCTCCAACCCAAAATACAAGGAAGAAGAGCATAGGCTCTAAGAGGGCAAAAAGTACAGAGGGGAGCCAAAAACAGAAATGGAGAAGAAGTATGTCCATTCTGCTCGTTCTTGATAATGCACATGTCTTTGCTTATAACTTTTATATTTGTTCATAATGCTAATTTGTTTCTGTTAGTAATTTTAGCAGAGTCTGATGATAGACAAGGGAAGGCTACTGAAGGCGGTGAGCAGAGGCCGGAGGAGAACCTTGAAGGTGAAGGAGATAAGGGTCTGAAAACTCCTGACCTAAACTTTACTCCATTTGAGGAATCTGAATTCCATGAAGAGAGACCGGAAGGCGACTCTGCTTATCATTCTCCTCCTCCTAATATCACTAACCCTACTGTCACATCTTCCAATGTTCAGGAGCCATCTCTTCCTGCTCATGTGAGGACATTGCAGGCGATCATTCAGAATCCTGCTACTAAGGACAAAGAATTTTCAACTCTTCTTCAGGTATGAATGATAAAACTTCCTGCATGTATGATAATGCTAAAAACGAACATATATTTCATAGCATTATTCCTCAAGAAAGACAAGCTTTTAGTTGCAAATTATTCTATTTACAAGTGATATTCGTTTAAATAATAAAAGGTGAAGACAAAAGACAGATTCGACGAATTGAAGACGCAAACGACCAAAAAGCTCAAAAGTACAAAAGACAATCAAAGAGGTTCCAATTATTGATAAGAAACGTCTCGAAATTACAAGAGTGCAAGATTCAAAACGCAAAGTACAAAATATAAAATTGTACGCAAGGACGTTCGAAAATCCGGAACCGAGACCGGAGTCAACTCTCAATGCTCGACGCAACGGACTAAAAATTACAAGTCAACTATGCACATAAATATAATATAATATTTAAATAATTCTTATAATTATTTAATATATTATATTATTTATAAAACGTCGGCACAAGGAAACAAGCAACATGTGAACTCTCCCAGCTGGCCATGCGATCGCATGGCCAGGAAGAAGAAAGTCCATGCGATCGCATGGCATGAAAAGTCAGGCCACATCTCCTATAAAATCGAGTTTTGGTGAACCAAAAATCCATCCATCAATCTCTCTTCTCTCATATATACGTAAAATATATATAATTATATTTTAATTTTAATTTTAATTATAATTCTAATAATAAGGGTATGTTAGCGAATGTTGTAAGGGTGTAAGTCGAAATTCTGTCCGCATAACGCTACGCTATTTTTAATCATTGTAAGTTATGTTCAACCTTTTTATATTAATGTCTCGTAGCTAAGTTATTATTATGCTTATTTAAAACGAAGTAATCATGATGTTGGGCTAATTACTAAAATTGGGTAATTGAGCTTTGTACCATAATTGGGGTTTGGACAAAAGAACGACACTTGTGGAAATTAGACTATGGGCTATTAATGGGCTTTATATTTGTTTAACTAAATGAAAGTTTGTTAATGTTAATATAAAGATTTACAATTGGGCGTCCCTATAAATTACCATATACACTCAATCGGACACGATGGGCGGGGTATTTATATGTACGAATAATCGTTCATTTAACCGGACACGGGAATGGATTAATAGCCACTAGAATAATTAAAACAGGGGTGAAATTACATTCAAGGGTAATTGGTGTAATTGTTAACAAAGTAGTAAAACCTTGGTTTACACGCAGTCGATAACCTGGTGTATTCATTAAACAAAGTATTAAAACCTTGTTACAATTCGAATCCCCAATTAGTTGGAATATTTAACTTCGGGTATAATAATAATTTGACGAGGACACTCGCACTTTATATTTATGACTGATGGACTGTTATGGACAAAAACCAGACGGACAGATTAAATAATCCAGGACAAAGGACAATTAACCCATGGGCATAAAACTAAAATCAACACGTCGAACATCATGATTACGGAAGTTTAAATAAGCATAATTCTTTTATTTCATATTTAATTTCCTTTATTTTATATTTAATTGCACTTCTAATTATCGCATTTTTATTGTTAATTTATTTTATCGCACTTTTAATTATCGTACTCTTTAATTATCGCAAGTTTATTTTATCGCACTTTTATTATTCGCAATTTCATTATTGTTATTTACTTTACGCTTTAATTTAAGTCTTTTATTTATTTAATATTTTACATTAGGTTTTAACTGCGACTAAAGTTTTAAAATCGACAAACCGGTCATTAAACGGTAAAAACCCCCTTTTTATAATAATAATATTACTTATATATATATTTGTATTTTTATAAAAGTAAACTAATATAGCGTTGAGCTTTGTTTAAAGATTTCCCTGTGGAATGAACCAGACTTACTAAAAACTACACTACTTTACGATTAGGTACACTGCCTATAAGTGTTGTAGCAAGGTTTAAGTATATCCATTCTATAAATAAATAAATATCTTGTGTAAAATTGTATCGTATTTAATAGTTTTTCCTAGTAAAATATAAACTATTTCGTATACACCTCGCAAAACATCAAGTATTTTTGGCGCCGCTGCCGGGGAAACGCCTAAGAGAAACGCCACACACAAAAAAAAAAAAGATTTTTATTTTTAGTACGTTTTGTAGAAATACGTTTTAAATATTCGAAAATATAAAAATAAAAACAAAAATATAAATATTTTTTTTAGAGTTTGTAAGTTATATAAAAGTTTCTTTATCTTTATTTTATAAAAATATAAGTTTTATTTAATTTATATAAATATATTACATAATTTTATTAAAACAGGAAAAAAAAGAAAAAATATATATATATATTAATTCGGCCCGAACACTGTAGCAGCTCAGCTTTTGGCCCGAAACCCTAGCCCATGCGATCGCATGGCTGGGCAACTGAGGACTCATGCGATCGCATGAGCCCATCTGACACGCCAGACTGCAGCCTGCCTGCATTAATTACGGATAATAATAATAATTATAATATTAAAACCCTAATTAGGGTTATATATAATATATATTAATTTAGTTTTTATTATTAATTTGTATTTTTAGTTTAATTAGTTTATTTAAATTGTAAAATTAGTAGTTTTATTAAATAAATAATATAAAAATAATATTTTTATAAAAATTGTACTTTTTACAACTTTTTGTATATTTTTATATTTTATCCCTTTTTAATCGTTGTAGCATAACTTTTGTATTTTTAGCTCATATTTAATTTTAAACTTAGTTTTTGCTATAGTTATTTTTACTCCTAGATTTTTAGGCTTTGCCGTAGAATTCCTTAAGTGCTTTTTCTTTAGACTAAGATTTAGGTGCTTTAGAATTTTGCGACGCCTTTTTAAGTTTTAGTTTCTTTTTAAGTTATTTCCATTTGGGATTTAGTTTTTCCCGTAAGCTATAATATTTTTAGACGACCTTTTACTATGTATCAATTATCATTCCAATTAGTAATTTCAATTTGCGATTATAATTTTAAGTTAGTTGTAGTAATAAAGTTAGGTTAGTCAAGTATTTTTAAGTTTTATAAGTTTCTTTTATTTTTTCCGTCACCATTTATTTTTCAACCATTTTTCTTTTTCGACCTTTTTCGACGAGCTCTTTTTCTTTCTTATTTCTCGCTATTCTAGTTTTAGGACATAGATTTTTATTCTACTTCTTATCTAAATTTCTTAAAATTACGAAAATTTATTTTAAGTGGTTAAATTAATAGACATCAAAATTTTCTGGTTCGTAGTAATAGTTGGATTTGTACGTGGACCGGGTTATTGGAGCCAAACAGTCCTCAATTATATTGAGACCAAACGAATCCTGCCCCTCTGCTGCATCTTTTGGCTATTCGAAACGTGGGCAAAATCAGAAAAGTCTATTGATTGGATAACTTATTATAATTTTTCTTTCCTTTTTAAAACTAATACGATATTCAGTGAATGCACCGAGCAAGACGTTCACCACCTTTTGTACGTTCACCACCTGTAACTAGATCAAGACATTTAGCAAATATAACCGCCGTTAATTTTTCTTTAGAATCGTCATCCAGTAGACCAAGTACTTCAGTTCAAATTTCCGATAATCCATTTTTTGAACCCGACCTCACAATTGAGAATCCGGAGAATATTCAGGAACGGTTCGTAGATCCTGAACCACTAAACTTTCCTCCGGAACCACCAATCATTCAAACAGAGATTGTTGAGGAACGAACCATTAAATCAGAATCATCTAGTGATACCGATTCAACAAATTCAATTATGGAGAATCTGGAACCTCTAAGTATGGAAGACCGAATGAGAGCTAAACGCACTGGCCAAGGTCACGCAATTACTCATCCTGACATTAATGCGCCAGATTATGAAATCAAAGGACAAATTCTACATATGGTGACTAATCAATGCCAATTTAGTGGTGCGCCGAAGGAAGATCCAAATGAACATCTACGTACCTTTAATAGGATCTGCACACTATTTAAAATCCGAGAAGTGGAGGATGAACAGATATATCTCATGTTATTTCCCTGGACTTTAAAGGGAGAAGCCAAAGATTGGTTGGAATCGTTACCTGAAGGGGCGATTGATACATGGGATGTTTTAGTTGACAAATTTCTTAAACAATTCTTTCCTGCATCTAAAGCCGTAAGACTTCAAGCAGAAATTGTTACGTTCACGCAGAAACCAAATGAAACTCTATATGAGGCGTGGACAAGATATGGAAAGTTGTTAAGAGGATGTTCGCAACATGGTTTAGACACCTGTCAAATAGTACAAATATTCTACCAAGGATGCGACATCACTACAAGGAAAGACATAGATATAGCAGCTGGTGGTTCTATTATGAAGAAAACTGAAACTGATGCTTACAAAATTATTGATAACACTGCTTCCCACTCACATGAGTGGCACCAAGAAAAAGATATCATTAGATCATCTAAAGCAACTAGAGCCGATTCTAGCCATGACTTAGATTCCATTTCCGCAAAGATAGATGCTGTGGAGAGACGAATGGAAAAGATGACTAAAGATATTCACTCAATACGAATTAGTTGTGAGCAGTGTGGAGGACCACATTTGACAAAAGATTGTCTCAGTATTGAATTAACAATGGAACAAAGAGAGAATATTTCATACATAAACCAAAGGCCTGGAAATAATTATCAGAATAATTATCAACCGCCAAGACCGATTTACAATCAAAACCAGAATTATAACCGAAATATTCTATACAACAACCAACAAGGTCCTAGCAATCAACAAGTATCCAATAATACTTACAACCAGCAAAGACCGAATTTTCAAAACAAACCACCACAACAAACCGATGATAAAAAGCCGAATTTAGAAGATATGATGACGAAGCTAGTTGAAACTCAAACACAGTTTTTCACATCTCAGAAACAAACCAATGAACAAAATGCTCAAGCATTTAGAAATCAACAAGCTTCTATTCAAAATCTGGAACAAGAAGTAAGTAACCTAGCAAGGTTAATAGGTGAAAGAAAACCGGGAAGTCTACCTAGTGATACAAACGCTAACCCCCAGAATGAAACAGCTAAAGCCATTACCACAAGAAGTGGTACAACACTTAAACCACCTGAAATACTTGTAACTTCTGATGAAACTATTCCTACTCCACAAGAACCACAACCTGATCAAGATAAGGAAAAAGAACCGGTAGTTGAAAAAGTTAATGAAGATAACACAGTTAAGGATAAACCTTATGTTAAACCATACCAACCACCACTTCCTTACCCGAGTAAAATGAAGAAAGAGAAACTTGAAGCCGAGCAATCCAAATTTTTGGATATGTTTAAACAGATAAATGTAAATCTTCCTTTCATTGATGTGATTTCAGGAATGCCTAGATATGCTAAATTCTTGAAAGATCTAATCTCAAATAGAAAGAAAATGGAAGAACTCTCGGCTGTTACTATGAATGCTAATTGTTCAGCAGTGCTGTTGAATAAGATACCAGAAAAACTATCTGATCCAGGAAGTTTCACAATTCCATGTTTTCTGGGTAGTCTTAGTTCAATAGAAGCATTGGCAGACTTAGGTGCTAGTATAAATCTAATGCCGTATTCACTATACACTAAACTAGACCTTGGAGAATTGAAACCAACAAGAATAAGCATACAACTAGCCGATAGATCAATAAAATATCCTAGAGGGATAATGGAGAACATGCTAGTTAAAGTTGGTACTTTAGTATTTCCAGTAGATTTTGTTGTTTTGGACATGGAAGAAGATTCTCAAGTTCCTCTCATATTAGGAAGACCATTCTTAAACACGGCTAAAGCAATGATAGACGTGTTCGGTAAGAAACTGACCCTAAGTATAGAGGATGAGAGTGTTACCTTTTCAGTTGATAGAGCAATGCAACAACCACAATCTGCAGATGATACTTGTTATTATATTCAAACTATAGATGCACATGCAGAATTATTAGAAGAATTTCCAGAATTACAAGGAACAGGAGAATGTTCTTTAGGAGAAGGTAATGAACCAATTGATGAAGCTGAAATGTTAGCTACACTTATAGCTAATGGATATGAACCAACAACAGAAGAAATTCAAATGCTAAAAGAAGAAGACAGATATCGATATAAATCATCGATAGAAGAACCTCCGAAATTAGAGTTAAAGCCACTTCCAAACCATTTGAAATACGCTTATTTACATGGTGAATCTGAATTACCTGTAATAATATCATCTTCTCTTACTGAAAATGAGAAATCACAACTCATTTCTGTGTTGAAAGCTCATAAACCAGCCATTGCATGGAAGATTCATGATATTAAAGGAATAAGTCCTTCGTATTGCACACATAAAATCCTTATGGAAGAAGGTCATAAAACGTATGTGCAACGCCAACGAAGACTAAATCCTAATATGCAAGATGTAGTTAAGAAAGAGATTATTAAACTGCTAGATGCAGGTTTAATTTATCCAATCTCTGATAGTCCATGGGTAAGCCCAGTTCAATGCGTGCCTAAGAAGGGTGGCATGACTGTCATTACAAATGAGAAAAATGAGCTTATTCCTACTAGGACTGTAACAGGATGGCGTGTATGTATTGATTATAGAAAATTAAATGATGCCACCAGAAAAGATCACTTTCCCTTACCTTTCATAGATCAAATGTTGGAAAGATTAGCCGGAAATAGTTACTATTGTTTTCTAGATGGATTTTCCGGATATTTTCAAATTCCAATAGCACCCGAGGACCAAGAGAAAACCACATTCACGTGCCCTTATGGTACTTTTGCTTACAAACGCATGCTATTTGGACTTTGTAACGCCCCTGCAACCTTTCAAAGGTGTATGATGGCGATTTTTCACGACATGATAGAAGAATGCATGGAAGTATTCATGGATGACTTTTCAGTCTTCGGTGATACATTTGAATCATGTCTAGTTAATCTGGAACGAATGTTTCTTAGATGCGAACAATCCAATCTAGTACTTAATTGGGAGAAATGCCATTTTATGGTTAAAGAAGGCATCGTTCTTGGACATAAAATTTCAAAAGAAGGAATTGAAGTGGATAGAGCTAAAGTAGATGTAATTGCTAAACTTCCACATCCCACAAATGTTAGAGGAGTTAGGAGTTTTCTAGGGCATGCCGGTTTTTACCGACGTTTCATAAAAGATTTTTCTAAAATTGCCACTCCTATGAATAAACTCCTAGAAAAGGATGCGCCATTCATCTTTTCAGATGAGTGTATGAAATCTTTTAATATTCTTAAAGAGAAACTCACTAATGCGCCGAGCATGATAACACCAAATTGGAATCTACCATTTAAACTAATGTGCGATGCAAGTGATTTTGCAATGGGAGCCGTTTTAGGACAAAGGATTGAAAAACGATTTCAACCTATATATTATGCTAGTAAGACGTTACAAGGAGCACAAACAAACTATACAACTACTGAAAAAGAACTCCTTGCTATTGTCTTTGCTTTTGACAAATTTCGATCATATCTCGTTCTAGCAAAAACGGTGGTCTATACCGACCATTCTGCTCTTAGATACCAATTTTCAAAACAAGATGCTAAACCAAGATTAATACGTTGGATCTTACTCTTACAAGAGTTTGATATTGAAATCCGAGATAAAAGAGGAGCAGAAAATCTCGCCGCTGATCATCTTTCTAGTCTTGAAAATCCCGAATTAGAAGTTCTAAATGAATCAGCCATACAAGACAACTTTCCTGATGAATATCTATTGAAGATAAATTATAAAGAAATCCCATGGTTTGCAGACTATGCAAACTACTTAGTTTGTGGATTCCTTGAAAAAGGATTATCATACCAAAAACGGAAGAAATTCTTCAGTGATATAAAACACTATTTTTGGGAAGATCCACATTTGTTTAAAAGTTGTCCCGATGGAATAATACGCCGATGTGTATTTGGAGATGAAGCTAGTAAAATATTAAACCATTGTCACACAGGACCAACAGGAGGGCATTATGGGCCTCAACTAACAGCAAGAAAAGTTTATGAAGAATGGATTCTATTGGCCTACAATTTACAAAGACGCACACCTTCTTTGCAAATCCTGTGATGCATGTCAAAGGGCCGGAAAAATAAGTCAACGTGATGAAATGCCACAAAATGTCATCCAAGTATGTGAAGTATTTGACATTTGGGGTATTGACTTTATGGGTCCATTTCCAAAATCTAATAATAATCTATATATACTCGTAGCCATTGATTATGTATCTAAATGGGCGGAAGCACAAGCTCTCCCAACTAACGATGCACGAGTTGTAGTCAACTTTTTAAAACGTCTTTTTGCAAGGTTTGGAACACCGAAAGCTTTAATAAGTGATCGGGGTACTCATTTCTGTAATAATCAACTTGAGAAAGTTCTTAAAAGATATGGAGTAACTCATAAAATCTCCACCGCATATCATCCACAAACAAGTGGACAAGTTGAAAATACCAACCGAGCTTTAAAACGTATTCTAGAGAAAACCGTAGGATCAAATCCGAAGGAATGGTCCATTAAATTAGAGGATGCACTCTGGGCTTTTAGAACAGCCTACAAAACTCCAATTGGAACCACACCTTTTAGACTTGTTTATGGAAAAGCATGTCATCTTCCAGTAGAAATTGAACACAAAGCATTTTGGGCTTTGAAAACATGTAATCTTGATTTACATGAAGCCGGACGTCTACGATTAAGTCAACTAAATGAATTAGAAGAATTAAGACATGAAGCATACGAAAATTCGTTAATCTATAAGGAAATAACGAAGAAATGGCATGATAAAAAAATCAGAAGTTCAAAAGAATTTAAAGAAGGAGACAGAGTTCTTCTTTTCAATTCACGATTCAAGCTATTTCCTGGAAAATTGAAATCAAGATGGTCTGGACCATTCATAGTCAAAAGAGTTTTCCCATACGGAACGATAGAATTGATAAATTCAAATGGGATTGAATTTAAAGTTAATGGTCACAGAGTTAAACATTACATACATGGTCCGATGGAAGTCGACAACGAAGTTAATCACAATTTCGACACCACAGCTAACTAAGTGTGGGGAGAATCAAGTCTTTAAAGGATAATATGTATTTCTGTTAGAGTTAGATTGTCTGTTTTCGTGTAGTTCTCGAAAATGGAACTCGAATGGTCTTTCCCTAGCAGACCCTAAAGAACTAGTCTTCTCCCCCCATTCTGAATTTTTATTTTTTTTAGGTTTTTACAAAATGAAGACTGCCTGTGAACTAAACCATGGTCTAATGCTACACGCTTTGATCACTAAAAGAAATAATGACATACTACCGAGTGAAATAGTATCAGTAATCAGAGAAAGAATGGACGGAGTTAGAAAAGAATCCAGATGCGAAGATAATAAGTTACAATTTGGTAAAGGAAAATCAAAATCCGCAGCGAAAAGAAGAGCACGACACCTAGAAAGATGTCACAAATGCGGAAAATGGTCACATGGAGGTAAATGTTCAAATAATCAAACCTATTCAAATACCGAATTTGTTACTTTATGCAGAGACGGACCGTTCATATGTTTAGAAGAAAAGACACTAAATGCTCGAGGTTACGCTTATGTAGCTATGGAAAACCAATTAAACCGACTATCTTATGAATGGGATAGATCATATAACTAAGAAATCTATTTCACAGGTATGTCTGTACAGTTTTTATTTTTATTTTTATTTTTAACCTTTTGATAATAAACGCTAATTTGTTCGCTAAAAAGTATTAAATTGGTATTAAATAAAATTAGGTTTGGCGAACGAAATTATTGATATCATTCAAAAATTTATTACATCACTGCGAAATTTAACGTTTATTCTTAAGGTATAAATATCTTTAATCAATCAACCCAAAATATTTCAAAAATTCGTCATGAGTTAAATTAGGTCTTGGAACCGAAATTACTTTACCGAAAAGAGGGGCGCATATTTTTGATAATATTTGATAGATTAAAGTGGGATAAAAAGACAAAAAGATTTTTAATTTTATTTTTACCATGTTTTTAAAATTAATATAAATCTTAAATTAATATTGTAAACTTTGTGAAAACAATATATTTAAAAATTGTAAATATTTGAAAAATTAATATAAGATTGGTATGAATTTATAATATGAATTTTTAAATTAAGATTGGTGTGAATTTTTAATTTTTAAAGAAAAAAAAAATATATGAATTTTTAATTTTATGCATTTCAAATTTTAAGTTTGGTGTGAATTTTTAATATTAATTTTGAATTTTATATTTATGTTGTGTGAATTTAAAAACAAAAATTTACTTTATCTCATTAAGTTAAAAATATGATTTTTAAAATTCGTCGTAAGTTGAAGACTAGGTCTTTGAACCGAAATTGCTTTACCCAAGGGAGGGACGAGAACTTTTATTATCATTATTTTTAATCTTATTGAATTAAAGTATGCCAAAAACATTAAAAAACCCAAAAATCTTTACTTTTAAAAACAGCGCATTTTCAAAGACTGGCATTAAGTTCAGCAAAAGCTACTAATTTTGACGACAAGATGACAAATAAATGTGATGTCACAACAGACGGAATGAACAAATGATGTGCACCATTTATCATTTAGCAAACAAACGCCAATATATTTGAAAACTTTGGTAAAATTTAATCATTTTCACACAAATCACCCTCAATAATTTAAATTGTTACTGATTTCTTGCAAATGAGGGCATTGCAAGATCTTAAGTATGGGAAGGGGTTAAATTCTTTCGGATTTTAAATTTTTTTTTTTACTTTATACACTTGGTAACCATTAAAAATACTAGTAACGTAGTAGTTGTATTAGAATCTAGTGCTCTCTGATAATAAAGAACAGCCCTAGTCTTATATACTGACTACCCAATTCTAGTAAAATTTTTCAAAATTTTCAATTAAATGAACTCAAAATCATGTTTATACATATTTATGAACGATAAAACTAGGTGTTAACACCGAAATTATTGTTACCTCGGAAAGGACATAAATTGAGAAACAAACCAAAATGTTGAAATTCATTTAAAATGGAATAGAGGACGATAAAAAAGGAAAATAAAAGCCAAGTGTGGGAAAATTTACCAAGTTATCTTAAACATATGTCACATATATCTGTAACAAATAACTGAAAATACTTTTACTTTGGACTAAACTAAACTGTTTTACTCAATGAAAGAAAAGAAAAGATGGATCTACACGATGAATCAATTCCATCATTAAAAGGAAGTAAAGTCTTCCGAAAAAGAAACGCGCTTCTTGATTTAGGTCATGAAGTTGTCGTCCAGACCAGCTGTAGGTTGACGAAAAATCTAGAAAAGTCATCACTAAAATCAGCAGGAAATCCGCGGACCTCAGCATTAAACAGGGTCGCCAAGTGGTCAGATTTATCCTAACCATGAGAAGGATTTATCTTGTAAAATGGGGGGGGCACCATGCAAATTAGCTGGATAAGACTAATAAATCAGATCCCCAGAAAGGATAATCTCCTTAAAGATTAAAAATCAGCTTTTAAGACTGATATTACTCAATCCTAGAGATTGACCTTAAAGATTGAGAATTCAAACTCATGGAATTCAATGATATCTAAACTCGAGCTTGAACGAGAAAATATTTTGATCAAAATTACAAACCGATTTGTTTTCTGAAAACCCTATTTTTAATGCGTTCATTACCATTGAACGTGAAATCCTAGGAATTCACCTGGAATTCATTAGGTCACCTGAACCAAATCGGGTGTCAACCGTAAGAACGGTGGTTGCATAGTGGTCAAAGACAGGACCTTGTGCCATACCGAAAAATCATAAGGGTAAGCTTTACTATTGCTCCTACCAAGGATAGTAATTGCGTCCGACACGTTATAGACCATAATTAAAAGCATGTCAGGGGACATTGCCTTAACAGTTGCTTGTTCAACGCTTTCCTTTTCAACCGGACGGTAGTTTACCGAAAGGTAATATACGGGACAAGTAAACTGGACGTGTTGCTTTCCAAATACAAGGTTAGCAAGTGGGTGACACAAAACCGCAAGTTTTGAGTTAAAATTTTCAAATCTGAAACCCACCAAACCCACAAAAATATTTTGCAAACACCGGTAAAGGGTTATTCCGGAAAACTTATCTAGGGTAAAAACTAGATTTAATTTTCAAAAGATCAAATGTTTTCATAAAGATCCAATTTCCTTAATGGATCTAAATTTTTATAGTCATGTGGGACTGTAAACCATATCGTTACTACCATTTTTTATACCACCGTATAGAAAATCACTGATGTACAAAGTGTGAAGAATAAAGAAGTGATTCTAGTATTTCAAGACGATATTGCTTGAGGACAAACAACGCTCAAGTGTGGGAATATTTGATAATGCTAAAAACGAACATATATTTCATAGCATTATTCCTCAAGAAAGACAAGCTTTTAGTTGCAAATTATTCTATTTACAAGTGATATTTGTTTAAATAATAAAAGGTGAAGACAAAAGACAGATTCGACGAATTGAAGACGCAAACGACCAAAAAGCTCAAAAGTACAAAAGACAATCAAAGAGGTTCCAATTATTGATAAGAAATGTCTCGAAATTACAAGAGTGCAAGATTCAAAACGCAAAGTACAAAATATAAAATTGTACGCAAGGACGTTCGAAAATCCGGAACCGAGACCGGAGTCAACTCTCAATGCTCGACGCAACGGACTAAAAATTACAAGTCAACTATGCACATAAATATAATATAATATTTAAATAATTCTTATAATTATTTAATATATTATATTATTTATAAAACGTCGGCACAAGGAAACAAGCAACATGTGAACTCTCCCAGCTGGCCATGCGATCGCATGGCCAGGAAGAAGAAAGTCCATGCGATCGCATGGCATGAAAAGTCAGGCCACATCTCCTATAAAATCGAGTTTTGGTGAACCAAAAATCCATCCATCAATCTCTCTTCTCTCATATATACGTAAAATATATATAATTTATATTTTAATTTTAATTTTAATTATAATTCTAATAATAAGGGTATGTTAGCGAATGTTGTAAGGGTGTAAGTCGAAATTCTGTCCGCATAACGCTACGCTATTTTTAATCATTGTAAGTTATGTTCAACCTTTTTATATTAATGTCTCGTAGCTAAGTTATTATTATGCTTATTTAAAACGAAGTAATCATGATGTTGGGCTAATTACTAAAATTGGGTAATTGAGCTTTGTACCATAATTGGGGTTTGGACAAAAGAACGACACTTGTGGAAATTAGACTATGGGCTATTAATGGGCTTTATATTTGTTTAACTAAATGAAAGTTTGTTAATGTTAATATAAAGATTTACAATTGGGCGTCCCTATAAATTACCATATACACTCAATCGGACACGATGAGCGGGGTATTTATATGTACGAATAATCGTTCATTTAACCGGACACGGGAATGGATTAATAGCCACTAGAATAATTAAAACAGGGGTGAAATTACATTCAAGGGTAATTGGTGTAATTGTTAACAAAGTAGTAAAACCTTGGTTTACACGCAGTCGATAACCTGGTGTATTCATTAAACAAAGTATTAAAACCTTGTTACAATTCGAATCCCCAATTAGTTGGAATATTTAACTTCGGGTATAATAATAATTTGACGAGGACACTCGCACTTTATATTTATGACTGATGGACTGTTATGGACAAAAACCAGACGGACATATTAAATAATCCAGGACAAAGGACAATTAACCCATGGGCATAAAACTAAAATCAACACGTCGAACATCATGATTACGGAAGTTTAAATAAGCATAATTCTTTTATTTCATATTTAATTTCCTTTATTTTATATTTAATTGCACTTCTAATTATCGCATTTTTATTGTTAATTTATTTTATCGCACTTTTAATTATCGTACTCTTTAATTATCGCAAGTTTATTTTATCGCACTTTTATTATTCGCAATTTCATTATTGTTATTTACTTTACGCTTTAATTTAAGTCTTTTATTTATTTAATATTTTACATTAGGTTTTAACTGCGACTAAAGTTTTAAAATCGACAAACCGGTCATTAAACGGTAAAAACCCCCTTTTTATAATAATAATATTACTTATATATATATTTGTATTTTTATAAAAGTAAACTAATATAGCGTTGAGCTTTGTTTAAAGATTTCCCTGTGGAATGAACCGGACTTACTAAAAACTACACTACTTTACGATTAGGTACATTGCCTATAAGTGTTGTAGCAAGGTTTAAGTATATCCATTCTATAAATAAATAAATATCTTGTGTAAAATTGTATCGTATTTAATAGTTTTTCCTAGTAAAATATAAACTATTTCGTATACACCTCGCAAAACATCAATGTATATGCTTGCAATTTATTTATGTGAGTTGCTTGAAATTAACCATAAATTTTTTTCTTCTACAGGGTTATGCTATCCCTGAGCTAAAACCCCAGTTTACCGCTCTCCGCTCTGAGCAGCTCAGGGAATCAACTGCTACAGCTCATGTATTGCTGACCAACCATCTGGATTCTGTACTGCAATTGCAGAAGCAACATGATCCATACTTGCCTTTGCCCGTGCTGAGATTGCTCAAGGTGCAAATGCTCGCAAAAGAGCAATTGATGCTGAACGTGCCTTGACTGATGCTCAGAATATATTGAAGGCAAGAGAGGCTGAGCTGAAAAGTGCTCAAGATGCTGTTGTTGCTCTGCAAGAGGAGAAGGACAGGTTGGTGGATGCTGAAAAGAAAAAATTTGAGGAGGAGCAGGTGAAGGTGAGTGAGCTAGAAAAGGAGTTGAGTGCAGAGAGGGAGAAATCTGCTGAGCTTCTCCAGAGGGCGGAGAAGGGTGAGAGTAATTTTGCTGAGCTTAAGAAAGGGATACCGGGTGTGATAGCGAAAGTGCTTGGATCCAATCTTGTGGGGAATCCCTACAATGATTATGTTGAAGCTATTCGCACTCATTTCATTTCTGATGTTACAAACAAAATTACCAAATGCCTTGCACCAAACCAGACGCTTCCTGCTGCTATTTCCAACCTTATGCGTCCTGAAACTATGGAGAAGGTGGATGAAGCCAAAGACAGATTAATTAATCTGAAGATAGATGTTTATGATGAAGTGTGTAGCAGAGAGGAGTCATCTGCTCAGGATGTACTTAATGTTCAATTTTCATAAACTTGCAACTATTTGATGAACATCCGTTTGTAATAAATGTTGATAATTTGAATGCCATAAACATATGTTTATTGTAGTGATTATGCTTGTTTGTATGCTTGCACCAAATACTTTGATGTTTATTGTTTATAACCCATCTGCTATGCACTAAGCATATTGTGACGACCCGGAAATTTCTGACCAAATTTAAACTTTATCTTTAAATGATTTAATGTTTTCGACACGATAAGCAAAGTCTGTAATGTTGAGTCTCAAAGTTTTGGAACTATATTCATGTAATCAATTATTCTTTGACCGTTCTCGAGGATTCACGAACAATATATATATATATATAACTTAATGTGCATATATATATATATATATATATATATATATATATATATATATATATATATATATATATGATTTCAAATTATTTAGTAAACGATAGTAACATTCGATTATTGATTCGATTAATATTTAGATAGGTTAACTAAAACATTTAAGATGAACCAGTAAAACATTAATTTGCTACAGTATTTTCGAATTGCTACAGTACCCGAAAAGCTACAGTGTTTTCAAAAATCACTATTTGCTACAGTAAAAAACCTTTGCTACAGTAACTTTTCTACAGTAAAACACTATTTCAAAATGAAAATGTATATATTATATATATATTAACAAATAGCGAGACAATGATTTATAGAAGTAAATGACCAAAACACTCAAATGTATAAGTTATATCTCGATTGGTATAGTTTATGGATAATTTAAGACTATATTTTGACAAAGGTATGATTCACGAAACGTAAAGTACAAGTTTTCTTAGTATACGAAAGGACGTTCGAAAAACTGAAATCGGGACATAAGTCGAGTGATGACGTACGACTTATCGAAATGAAAATTACAAGTCAACTATGCACGTGAATTTAATATAATATATAATTAATTATATAAATTATATAAATTATATATTAATAAATAAATATGTCGACGAGGAAGAGTTAAATTACATGTGTGAGCTGGAAAAGGGATCCATGCGATCGCATGGAATCCCCTCACATTAGCCATGCGATCGCATGGCAGGGGAATTCAGGCCACACTATAAAAGCTCAATCATTCTGGCTCAGTTGCACACTCTCAATCTCTCTCGTATATATACATATATATTTATATTATTATTATTATTATTATTATTATTATTATTATTATTATTATTATTATTAAGATTAATATTATTATTATTAATCTTATTATTATTATTATTAATATTATACATAAAATATTACGACGAGGTTATGAGTGCGTCACTTTCAAAAATGAGTTTTCTAGCGAGATAGAACTAAGGAAACTATGGGTTATAGCTATGGAGGTTATGGGTAATGTTCGTGGGTATTGTTTGCAAATCAAACCTAGTGTTTATCATCTCTGTTACGTCCACGTACTTTCCTACAATATTGAATCACAATATTGATACGTGAGCATTCATATCTTATCTTTTATATATTAATAGTGTATACATGTCTAGTGCTCGAGTATATATGTTTATGCATGCTTTTATGCTAAATTTTATCGTTAGATAGTATGATGAATCACGAATTAAATACATATATTACTGATAAAAGGTATATGATATGCATGTCGTTGGAAAGCTGGCGAAAAATCAATAACTTTTCATTTAGAAACCGCGTAATTTCGGTGAACGAATTAAAAGTTATGATCAACTGAATTATGATTAACGTTAATTGAAATTGCTTTTGAATCTGCAATTGATATTTAAACAACTTGTTAATAAGATTGATAAAGTGGATTTTTGAATATTACCAATCGAGTAAATGAATCTTTATATAAGGTACGTCTCGTTTTGTTGAACTTTTGTCAAAATTAACTTTTTGAAACGACTTTGGATAACTTTTGTATGTCGATCTCGAGCATTAGGATTGTGATACACTATGACCTGACCTAGCTTGATAGACATTTATTGACCAACATATGTTCTCTAGGTTGAGATCTACGATTATTTGGTAATCCGAGTTTCAGTCACATTTTAGTGAACGACTTTATATGCTGCTAAGGTGAGTTTCATTTGCTCCCTTTTTAATTGCTTTTGCAATCTATATTTTTGGGCTGAGAATACATGCACTTTATTTTAAACGCAATGGATACAAGTACATACTAAATTCTACACCGAGTTTGAACCAAAAATCCCTTAGCTTTGGTAACTAGTAACTGCCAGTTATAAGAACTGGTGGGCGCGAGTAGTTATATATGGATCCATAGGGCTTGACATCCCCGTCTGCTCCAGGTATAGAAACCCTAGCCTAAACTATAAAACAGACGTATGCTATTTGAGTTTAGTACACGTTGGTTTGCGTGTATTGTACATGTTGGTTGCATGTATGTTAAAACAGGGGTACTTATTATAACGTTAAAGTTTAGCTACCAGGGTGCTCAATCTTGTAGAATATTTTGATAAATGTTTCTGGATGAAACAACTGAAATCTTGTGATCCACCTTTATGTACAGATTATGCAAAACATTAAAACTATGAACTCACCAACCTTTGTGTTGACACTTGTTAGCATGTTTATTCTCAGGTTCCCTAGAAGTCTTCCGCTGTTTGCTTATATGTTAGACAAGCTATGTGCATGGAGTCTTACATGGAATATTTTTCAAGGAAACGTTGCATTCACCAAATCATCACCATGTATCTTATTTTGACTGCATTGTTAATGGAAGTACTATTGTAAACTATTATTTACGGTGATTGTCTATATGTAGAAATCATCAGCTGTCAAAAACCTTTGATTTAAATATTCATTTATGGTGTGCCTTTTCAAAAGAATGCAATGTTTACAAAATGTATCATATAGAGGTCAAATACCTCGCAATGAAATCGATGAATGACGTGTTCGTCCATATGGATTTGGAGCGATCGTCACAGTTGGTATCAGAGCGTTGGTCCTAGCGAACCAGGTCTTGCATGAGTGTGTTTAACTGATAGTTGTTAAGATACATTAGTAAGTCTGGACTTCGACCGTGTCTGCATGTTAAAAGTTTTGCTTATCATTTCTTGTTGGAAATTACATGCTTATCATTCTTAAGTCTAGACACATTTTCCTGCATTTATTGCATAAATAGTGTATAGACAAAAATTCATATCTTAGCGTATCTGTTACTGTAAACTTTTCCTGACATCTTCCAAAAATTTCTCCGTGATTTATAGAATTTGGTATTATATATACATATGTAAATTATGTATTGAAGAATACCAAACTAAATTCTATAATCTAATTCATATCAAAAATCATCTCCCTAATTATACAAGATGGATCCTGTATCTAGTTCAAATTCCTTAAACTCTGACAGCTATTCCGATATGGATATTCACCTGAATTCCGAAGACAGTGTAACCGGAATGGATCAACCAATCAGCCATCACCTATTCGGGATGAATTGGGGATGGGTTCGTAGCCTACTTAATCATTGGAGACAAGAAGAAGGTGATCCTTTCCATCCACCACATTCCCCTCTTGGCGAAGAACCTGAAGCACTTACCGGCGAACCTGTTCGAGACACCATTTTCTCTCTCATTTCTAGAGTATCTCGTCACGATAATATACTATCTCAAATTTTGAATCTTATTCATCCGCTCGTCCGAACCAACAATCATCCCGGTGTAATAGAAGAAGTCAACAAGCTTCGTGCTCGGTTAGTGGCTTTGAAGAATATGGTGCAAAGGTTACAAGCACCAGCAGCGTCACCGGCATCAACAGTATCACCGAAAACAACACCAACAATACCATTACCACCACTAACAACAACCGCATCGCAAACCTCAACTTCACAATCTATTCCACGAGCATCAACGTCATACGCACCGTAGTTACCAAGAAATACCAGCAACAGTAACCGATGAAGTATTAACTCATTTCCCCTGAAGAAATTTTATGTATATTTAATATATATGAATTTTGAAATCAAAATAAATCTTTTCGTACTAAGCTATTACGTGTGAATCTTAACTAGTAGGTACTACTCGGTTAGTTCATATTACTAATATGCAATGATGTACATCCTTCCTTAACAACTTAACCATTGTTAACTACAATCTCTGTTTCAATTTAATAAATTCCATTTCATAATAAACCAAGTGTATTATTTAATTACATAATTGATTTTACATTTTCATTTTAGATATACTCGAAACTTTCCAGAAAACATCATCCGTGCCTTGTAAGGTTCACAAAAATTCCACGAGCATCAACATCCTTCACCGAGGAATAAGAATAAATAACAAAGTATCGATTACATTAGCGAAATACTCCGCAAAGATTATGTAATCTTTAATGTTTTAGAGATTAATCATTTCTAAGTCAAGCCGAAAATCAAATGAGCTTAATATGATATTAACTCATTAAATCTATGTTACATCTGAAGAAAATATACATACATATATTTTTATAAAGACGGTAATAAAAATTCTATTGTACAAAGTATTAATTGTGAAATCTTTAACGGGTAGGTAATACCCGAGAAATATTAAAGTTCACAATTAATATGTTACACTGTACATTCTTCAATTTTGATTAAAAAATCATTAACTATACTCACTACCTTAACTGCAATACACAATCATTCTCATACAAATTCGATTTCATATTCTGATATTGACGGATCAGAATCCAAGTCATAACTCTGAACTGGTGACATCACTCTTAGATGTCTATGTCTTTCAAAGCTATACTTTGACTTCAAAACTGTGCAAGATCCTTTAGCGTTGTTTTAACCGAAAATAACCTTGCAATCCCTTTTTAAAGTATCCAGTTTTACCACACTTCCAACCAGTCAACTTCAACTTTTCAGATTAGCCTTATTATAACCTTGACATATATGTTTTTGTTACTGGGGAACCTTTCATGTCACACCACATTAGCAGTAAATTTACCAACAACTTCATTGATCCTTGACCTTCCGAAAAATCCTTATACTCATTGAAACCCTATCATGTACTCATCCACATCTTGTAACAATAATTGCCATACCAACCAGGAATTAGCAATCAGTATTTAGAATTTTACAGCAATTCTATGCCAACAGTTATATATATACATATAATGGCTATCTTCTAAACTTATCTACTTCGAATGTGAAATTTCTGAAGAACACCCCAAACTGCAAAACCAGTTCTCCGAAATTGGAAAAATGCCGATGAAGCAGCAAAAACCGTAAACGACCTTAACAGTCAAAAGTTTGATGATAAAGAATAGTATGGTGGTAAAGCTGAGAAAAAGAGAAGGTTTGGAACTGGAAAACAGATTGAGCAGACTATGAAGGAGGCTGTGGACAAATCACAAAGGCTAAACCTGCCTTCAAAGAATACAAATGATTCAGTATCTGCTAAAGTCATTAACGAATACCTTGCTCCTGACTCAAAATCTGTTACGAACAAATCTTCTTCATCATCCTTCGATATTAGAAATTCTAAGATATCATCGTATCTTTCATTATAAATATCCTTGATATTTCTGGAGATATCTTCATAACTATTCTTATCTGAAATCATTCATCTCTTCACGCTATCAGTGTTACATCATAAAAAAAAACTATTTTAGTTTTAAAAATCTAAAAAATTCGAAAAATGGATGTTTGAAGTAATGTTGGGAATGGAAGCATGAGTTAGTATAATATAATGACACTTGATCAACGTGATTATATTAGAGCAAGTCATCCTGAGTTTCTAATGGAATGTGATAAAGGTTCACAGATCACACCCTCATCATGAACCATGTTACATAACTCTTTCATTCTATTTAACCTCTAAACATATCAAGAAAATATTTTTCTTGATGATTCGGTCTTTTTCGGATATTCTGGTAATTTGACAAATCAAGATCGTGCCATTACGATTACCTTCTTAGAACATTAACTACGTTCATCCAAAACTCCATACCTACGAATTCTGGACCATTATTCGCTTGACTTGAAGTCGGGAAGGAAAAACAAAAGCATGAAGCTCCTAAATATAAGGGAAAATATAAAGCCCAATAACAACCCCGAAATTTACAAACCATGTATATCAATGCGTATAGCAATATAAAGACACGGGAGAATGAAAAACACTATAACCCCAAGGTAATAGTAGAAGAAAATAACCTCCTCTGGTGGCAGATGAAAAAGAAGAATGAAGGATACGATAGCCAAGAAAATATCAAGAATCAGAACTGGATTAAGCATTTTCACAATCTATTAGGAAGTATGAAATAAGGAAGAAGCTTATAGGAGTGGTGAAAATAAATGAAACGGAAGAGGTCAATTTATAGTGAAATATCAGACATAGCAATCGAGGCAGATTACGCATTTAATTAAAGAAGATCTTAATCTCCTTAATTCCCGAAGAATCAAATCTTATTTAGAATATGAATATTTTCTATTCCTTAAATTTCGGAAATCAATCGTTACTACGTCAAAACTTAAGACGAATCTCTATTCCTTCATTTCACTATTTTACGATAATTTCTCTCATACGCTTCGAGTAATTGGATTGTTTTATCCATATTATTCAACGGTGATAAAACTCTAATTATCAACTCATATTCGTCATGAAAACATTTTTATTGTTAGCCATGACGACCTCACTCAAATTTCGGGACGAAATTTCTTTAACGGGTAGGTACTTTGACGACCCGGAAATTTCTGACCAAATTTAAACTTTATCTTTAAATGATTTAATATTTTCGACACAATAAGCAAAGTCTGTAATGTTGAGTCTCAAAGTTTTGGAACTATATTCATGTAATCAATTATTCTTTGACTGTTCTCGAAGATTCACGAACAATATATATATATATATATATATATATATATATATATATATATATATATAAAACTTAATGTGCATATATATATATATATATATATATATATATATATATATACATATATATATATATACATATATATATATATATGATTTCAAATTATTTAGTAAATGATAGTAACATTCGATTATTGATTCGATTAATATTTAGATAGGTTAACTAAAACGTTTAAGATGAACCAGTAAAACACTAATTTTCTACAGTATTTTCGAATTGCTAAGTACCCGAAAAGCTACAGTGTTTTCAAAAATCACTATTTGCTACAGTAAAAAAACTTTGCTACAGTAACTGTGCTACAGTAAAACACTATTTCAAAATGAAAATGTATATATTATATATATTAACAAATAGCGAGATTTTGATTTATAGAAGTAAATGACCAAAACACTCAAATGTATAAGTTATATCTCGATTGGTATAGTTTATGGATAATTTAAGACTATATTTTGACAAAGGTACGATTCACGAAACGTAAAGTACAAGTTTTCTCAGTATACGAAAGGACGTTCGAAAAACCAGAACCGGGACATAAGTCGAGTGATGACGTACGACTTATCGGAACGAAAATTACAAGTCAACTATGCACGTAAATTTAATATAATATATAATTAATTATATAAATTATATAAATTATATATTAATAAATAAATATGTCGACGAGGAAGAGTTAAATTACATGTGTGAGTTGGAAAAGGGATCCATGCGATCGCATGGAATCCCCTCACATTAGCCATGCGATCGCATGGCAGGGGAATTCAGGCCACACTATAAAAGTTCAATCATTCTGGCTCAGTTGCACACTCTCAATCTCTCTCGTATATATACATATATATTTATATTATTATTTATATTATTATTATTATTATTATTATTATTATTATTATTATTATTATTATTATTATTATTATTATTATTAAGATTAATATTATTATTATTAATTTTATTATTATTATTATTAGTAATATTATACATAAAATATTACGACGAGGTTATGAATGCGTCACTTTCAAAAATGAGTTTTCGAGCGGGATAGAGCTAAGGAAACTATGGGTTATAGCTATGGAGGTTATGGGTAATGTTCGTGGGTATTGTTTGCAAATCAAACCTAGTGTTTATCATCTCTGTTACGTCCACGTACTTTCCTACAATATTGAATCACAATATTGATACGTGAGCATTCATATCTTATCTTTTATATATTAATAGTGTATACATGTCTAGTGCTCGAGTATATATGTTTATGCATGCTTTTATGCTAAATTTCGTCGTTAGATAGTATGATGAATCATGAATTAAATACATATATTACTGATAAAAGGTATATGATATGCATGTCGTTGGAATGCTGGCAAAAAATCAATAACTTTTCATTTAGAAACCGCGTAATTTCGGTGAACGAATTAAAAGTTATGATCAACTGAATTATTATTAACGTTAATTGAAATTGCTTTTGAATCTGCAATTGATATTTAAACAACTTGTTAATAAGATTGATAAAGTGGATTTTTGAATATTACCAACCAAGTAAATGAATCTTTATATAAGGTACGTCTCGTTTTGTTGAACTTTTGTCAAAATTAACTTTTTGAAACGACTTTGGATAACTTTTGTATGTCGATCTTGAGCATTAGGATTGTGATACACTATGACCTGACCTAGCTTGATAGACATTTATTGACCAACATATGTTCTCTAGGTTGAGATCTACGATTATTTGGTAATCCGAGTTTCAGTCACATTTTGGTGAACCACTTTATATGCTGCTAAGGTGAGTTTCATTTGCTCCCTTTTTAATTGCTTTTGCAATCTATATTTTTGGGCTAAAAATACATGCACTTTATTTTAAACGCAATGGATACAAGTACATACTAAATTCTACACCAAGTTTGAACCAAAAATCCCTTAGCTTTGGTAACTAGTTACTGCCAGTTATAAGAACTGGTGGGCGCGAGTAGTTATATATGGATCCATAGGGCTTGACATCCCCGTCTGTTCCAGGTATAGAAACCCTAGCCTGAACTATAAAACAGACGTATGCTATTTAAGTTTAGTACCCGTTGGTTTGCGTGTATTGTATATGTTGGTTGCATGTATGTTAAAACAGGGGTACTTATTATAACGTTAAAGTTTAGCTACCAGGGTGCTCAATCTTGTATAATATTTTGATAAATGTTTCTGGATGAAACAACTGAAATCTTGCGATCCACCTTTATGTACAGATTATGCAAAACATTAAAACTATGAACTCATCAACCTTTGTGTTGACACTTGTTAGCATGTTTATTCTCAGGTTCCCTAGAAGTCTTCCGGTGTTTGCTTATATGTTAGACAAGCTATGTGCATGGAGTCTTACATGGCATATTTTTCAAGAAAACGTTGCATTCACCAAATCATCACCATGTATCTTATTTTGACTGCATTGTCAATGGAAGTACTATTGTAAACTATTATTTACGGTGATTGTCTATATGTAGAAATCATCAGCTGTCGAAAACCTTTGATTTAAATATTCATTTATGGTGTGCCTTTTCAAAAGAATGCAATGTTTACAAAACATATCATATAGAGGTCAAATACCTCTCAATAAAATCGATGAATGACGTGTTCGTCCATATGGATTTGGAGCGATCGTCACACATATCATAAAATTTCATGTACAATTGTACATTGTACAATTGAACAAAGCATTTTGAAAATTGTTTAAGGTAATTCACTTTTGGGTATCTTGCATTTGTTAACTTCAGCTAAATGAGCAACAGATCAAAAATTCGCTTAGCAAACATTATGCCTTCAAACATGCAGTAGAACATTTGTAGTTTGTTATACGCTTTCTGTCATCAAATTAATGAGGAATAGTTATGAAGTGTTCTTTGAAGAGTGATTATAAAATAATCTTTCCGCCATACGCCTTCCGTCATAAAATATATGTGGAAGAATTGTGTAATCTTTTTGGCCTTCATAAAATATAAACTTCTTTCGTTCTGTGAAGTAAGTTTTTTTTTATAATGTTTGTCATGACAAGTATCTGTTTTTTGCAATTTGTCTCGGTGCGTTATAGTAAAACTTTAACGTTTTCTAGCCGATCCCTTGTGCCTTTGCTAGCCGGCACAAAAGCTTCCGCCATTCGGAGGTATAAAAATACTCTCCTTCTGAGGGCAGGATATAAATGTAATGTTTTACATTTGTCACAGGCAGCGCTTTGCATAAGAAAAATATAAAATTTTATTGATCAGTACTGTGCAATACATAAACAATTGATGACGAATTTAGGTGGATCAAGCCTAATTAGTACACCATGAACGTTTAGTGTATGCTATTGAAAACATAGGCACTGTAAAGATGACCACAATGGTCTACAGTAAATTGATAAATTTTGTTCTTCAGAAATGCTAACAAACTGTTCTTATTGAAATGATAAATTTTGTTCTTGAGAAAATGCTGGAATTTGTTTCTTCAAACGCCAAGCGCCTAGCGCAGTCTGGCCTAAACACTTGATCATGGTATAAAGAACTCCTGAACCTCATCCTTACTGAACAACCGATTACGCCTCCTCTGATTCATATTGCCTTCTGGTAAGTTTGCAAATGTGGATCGTTCCCTTGTTTGTGCCACATACTGTGAGTGTTTGGCGGCTACTCCATTTAGAGTTGGGAATCTGATCTCTGCATGAGTCGTTGATATTATCGCTCCAAATTTTGCTAACGCTGCCCGTCCAAAAAGGACATTAAATCGAGAGTTGCCATCTAGAATAGTGAAATCAATTGTTTCAGTTCTCAATAGTGGAAGTGTTCCCAAAACAACCTCCAAACGAACTCGACCCATTGCATTCACTGGCGTTCCTGTTAGTCCTGAAACCTTCAAACTCGTCCGCCTAGCTCTAACCCACACATGCCTTGGAAAAGCCTTGAAACAATGCCAATAAATGATGTCAGCCTCACTGCCTGTATCTGTGTAGATATGGCTGACGAACTTGTTTGCAATTTCTGCTGAAATGACCAATGGCTGAACGAACAAGGCCCAATTTTGAATTGGTTGAAAAATGATTGGGGCATATCTCCAGCTATCAATATTGTTATCCGACTTCTCACCGTCCTCATAGTGACTTCCATTCAACCACACCATTTTGATTACAACGTCTGGAGTTGACTCACGCTCCGTGATCCGATTTTCGTACTGGTTTCTGTTATCTCTTCCGCCATGCTCTTCCCTTCATCTGTTCTCAACTCGATGACCTCTTCCACCATCATTCTTTTGCCATCTAAATTTCCTGCGAGGATCATTTCTCCTATATTATTTTCCTGGCAACAAGTGGTTTAACTCTCCTGCTTTGATCTTTGCGATGATTTCTCTTATCAGAGATTTGCAATTATCTGTATCATCACCCCATGCCTCATGAAAGTCACACCATAGCTCACTTTTTGGACCCTCTCTTTCTTCCATAGGTGCCGAAGGATTGAAAGTGGTCTGAATTAGTTCAGTGAAAAGAATCTCTTTGGGAGTTTTGATCAACGCCATTATCAAAGGATGCCTTTCTATTGGCCTCCTGTTGTGATGAAAATCGTTAGGATGATTGTTGCCTCTCCACCCACAATTGGAATTGTCATTCCTCCTCTGATTTCTATCAAAGTACCGCCCTCCGTTGTGCGGTTTGTTACTACTGCTACCATAAAATTTGTTCATCCCCCGCTCACCGGCTCGAACATGCTTCTGCGCCACTTCCAATGCCTGATGCAAAGTTTTTGGCAAGTCATACCTTAACGCATGAACAAGTGCATTAAATCGTCGTTGATCCAAACAGAAAATGAAACCAGATACTAGCTGAGATTCTGGACAATCAGGTATCTTCTGTGCTTCAAGTGTGTATCGCTTCATTAAATTACTCAAGGACTCATTGTGATGCATTGTGATCTCATGTGCATCAAGATGTGTCAAAGTACAGCTACGAAGATTTTGATACTGCATAACAAACTTTACACGGAGGTCCAAATAACTTGTGATGCTTCTAGGCGGTAAGCTAGCAAACTATTCCCTTGCCATTTTCTGCAGCACCATTAGAAACATATGACAAGCTACCTTGTCATCCCAATGCTGCAACCTCATTGCACCTTCAAACATAGTGAGGAAATCCTCAGGATCTGTTGTACCATCATAAACTCCAATTGCCGGTATGCCAAGATTCCTGGGTAACGAATAGTTAGCAATTCGATCAATGAAACACTTAGTGGATTCTGCCATAGCTGGTGGCTTTGTAGCTTGCTCTCCAGTAATGAGGGTGAAGAAATTATCTACAGCCACAGCACGGACAGCGGGATGCGCTAAGCGTTGCTTATACTTTGCCGGAGCTGTCTGCTTAAGGATGTCATTTAAGAGCAACACTGCCTGCTTCTCAGACATGAACTCATCTTTGTCAATTTCATCGTCAGAATCATTATTAATATAGCTCAAGTCATTATCATCCTCAGAATCATCAACAAGACTGCCCAGCTTGTCAAGTAGTCTGGATAACCTATACTTTGATATAGATTGCCTTTTCATGATTTGCCTGTCTTTGCCATCCGCCATCCGTCGAAAAGGTATAAATGATGGACATCATCGTGGTTGCATCAATGGTCGCCTCTCTAGATTAGTGACAAGGTTTGGAAGCCTTTCTGCACTTTTGGTTGTTGTTTCTTCGATTACTGGCCTTTTCTCTGAATTAGTTGCCAAACGCTTAAGCTTTTCTGCAGTTTCAGCTACTGTTTCTTCAATTGTACCGTCCGGTGGTAGAACAGGCACATCTTCAACAGTTATCATGTCTTCAGTTAATGAATTTTTGACTGCTTCAAGTATAAATGGAGCTTCAGTTGCTTTTGTTCCTTTTCCATTTCGCGTGTTCTTTGCATTAGTGGATGGCGCCATTGTTAACACGTATTTCCTTATGAGGTAAGGCTTAGTGTGTCAACACGATACTAGAAGTAATCTAGCTTTAGGTGGGCGAGTGTTACCAACTGATGTTTGCCCTTGGGAAATAATCCCTGCAGACCCGGCTGACAAGTGTAGAAACTTGTGGGGTGGCTTAATCAATATGTCATCCGTAGCGCGTAAAAGTGTTAGTCGGATGACTTCTAGTGAGAGAAAGTGCTAAAGAGAGATGAAGTCTCAGCTCTCAAGTTTGTCCAAATGTCTGAACTCTGTAAAATGACGACCCAATGGGTCTATTTATAGTATCAGATCCACCGGATTGTTCGGGGACACGTGTCAGATGATGATACTTTCTGTTACTTGTGTTTCAAAATTTACGCTGAAAGTGGCGTTCTCCGGCCAGGGCTTACGCGCTAGGCGGCCTTCAGGGCTTACGCATGACGGAACAACCTGTACAGCGGAGAACGCTGGACGGATAATTCCACAAAACTGTTGTTTCCAGCCTTCCTGATGCTACTTTTATGCAACCATTATGCCTTTTATGTGTGTATACGATAGGATACAAAATTAAAAATCATGCGAGTATTCACTATCACATTCAATTATAATTACTCAGTTGATATCTGATGAGTTATATAAAGATTTAATATATATCGATACCTCTGTTCGCCACTTGGTTTAATCAATAGCCAATTTTTCGAATCAATCATCAAATTCAAAAATATAGATGTGTTAGGAAGCATCAAGTCGACCTATCTGCAAGTTTGTAACCTCTAATTCCTTCGATTGATTATTAAATTTGGAGTCAAAGTTTTAAATAAAAAAAAGTCAACTGTTGTTCTTTGATTGAATTCGAAATTTCTGTTATGTTTCAAGTCAAATTGAGAATTTAGAAAGTTTACATGAATGTTTTCTAAACTATTTTATGTTATAATCATAGGTTAAAATGTTCTTAAATTCTTGATCAATAATTTTTTTTTTTTTTTTTTTTTTTTGTGTTCTAACAGCGATAGTCTGCAGCAGACTTCTTTTATTATTTTTTTTTTGTTAATTCAGTAAATTATAATTGTTAATTGTTTCTAATTAAATATAACATTCTAAATAAAATCGATAAGTACTTGTGTTGATTGGTAAACTCGACTGGTGGAATGGATTGTAAAACGAAGAAGATGAATGAAAGACAGAAACGGTATATATTTATTTTAGGATAGAATCATAACAGAAAAACTCAAACAGAGTGATGGTTAGAGTGTGTACCGGGTGGGCAAGAGGTCACGGGTTCAACCCCCAGGCATGGGCTGCTATCTTTTTTTAGAACTCCTTCTTTTGAGGTAGTCAAATTTTATTTATTATTATTATTATTATTATTATTATTATTATTATTATTATTATTATTATTATTATTATTATTATTATTATTATTATTATTACAAAAAAATTATAATTATTATAATTATTATCATTATTATTGTTATGATTTTAGTTACTATTATTGTTATTAGTATTATCGTAATTATTATTGTTATTGTTATTATTAGTATTATAATTATAATTATTATTATAAATATAATAATTGTTATTATTAATATTATCATAAATATAAGTATTATATTTATTAGTATTATTATTATAAGTATTACTTGTGATATTATTATTAACTTTAATATTATTATCATTTTGATAAAAATGTTTATTATTATTATTATTATTATTATTATTATTATGAAAAAAATACAAATTATTATTATTTTCGTAAATATTAGTATTAGTATCTTTTTATAAATAATAGAATTGTTATTTAACATAAGTATATTATTAATGTTTTTATCATTATTTTTACTAATATTTACTTAGTATAATTATAACTACTGTTTTGATAAACAAATGAAATACATAAATACATATGTATTTAACACATATAACATAACAAAATATTTTATTATATAAAAGAAATATATGAAATATAAATATATTATTTATATAAAAATAATATCATTAATAGGTTATATATATATAAACTTATTCGATAAAGATTATGTGTATTAATATATACACAAATGATATAGGTTCGTGAATCCGAGGCCAACCCTGCATTGTTCAGTTGTTCAATGTCCTCATATGTATTTTTACTACAAAAAACAGTATCGTGAGTTTCATTTGCTCCCTTTTAAATGCTTTTACAATATAAATTTTTGGGACTGAGAATACATGCGCCGCTTTTATATGTTTTACGAAATAGACACAAGTAATCGAAACTACATTCTATGGTTGGATTATCGAATCGAATATCACCCCTTTTTAGCTTGGTAGCCTAAGAATTAGGGAACAAACACCCTAATTGACGCGAATCCTAAAGGTAGATCTACGGGCCCTAACTCCCTCCATACTAGAAAATGGTATGCTTTAGTACTTTGAGTTATTAATATAGATGGATTTCTATTTTGGGGATATTCTATATGCATTATGTTAACGTCGGTTACAAGGTGTTCAATCCATATGAATGATTTTTAAACACTTGCAAGTGTATGATTATTGGATAAAGGAAATCTTGTGGTCTATTAAAAATATGGAAATGATTGATTACGATAAACTAATGAACTCACCAACCTTTTGGTTGACACTTTAAAGCATATTTATTCTCAGGTATGAAAGAAATCTTCCGCTGTGGTATTGCTCATTTAGAGATATTATCTGGAGTCATTCATGACATATTTCAAAAGACGTTGCATTCGAGTCGTTGAGTTCATCAAGATTATTATTAAGTCAATTATAGTTGGATATATTATGAAATGATATGCATGCCATCAACTTTCGATGTAATGAAAGTATGTCTTTTAAATACGAATGCAATGTTTGTAAAATGTATCATATAGAGGTCAAGTACCTCGCGATGTAACCAAATATAATGTATTCGTCCAGATGGATTAGGACGGGTCATTAGAGTTGGTATCAGAGCGGTGGTCTTAGCGAACCAGGTCTTGCATTAGTGTGTCTAACTGATAGTTGTTTAGATGCATTAGTGGGTCTGGACTTCGACCGTGTCTGCATGTCAAAAGTTTTGCTTATCATCTAGTGTAGAAAAATTATTTGCTTATCATCCTTAAAGTCTAGACACGTCTTACTACCTCTATTTCGTAGACAGTGTATAGATAAATTCAAATCTTAGCATATCTGTTATTGTTACCCTTGCCTGACAGCTTCCGTAGATTCCTCCATAACTTATGGGATTTTAGTATTATATATGCATATGCAAATTATATATTGCAGGGTACTAATCTATATCCTATAATCTATTTCTTATCAAAAATCCTTCATCTGATCGTACGAGATAAATCCCTCAACCAGTTCGAGTCCCTCGGATTTCGATAGCTATTTCAATAGTTATTCCGACAACTATTCCGATATGAATATTCACATGAGCTCCGAAAGTAGTGTAACTGGAATGGATCAACCAATTAGCCATCAATTCATCTGATAGGTTCGTAGTCTACTTAATTATTGGAGACAAGAAGAAGGTGATCCCTTCCATCTACCACATTCCCCTCTTTGCAAAGAACCTGAAGCACTCACCGGCGAACCAAATCGAAACACCATTTTCACCCTCATTTCCCGAATATCTCGCCACGATTAAATCCTATTTAAAATTCTAAACCTTACTCATCCGCTCATTCTATCACACCCCCAAATAAGGCCTGGGGTATTTGTGACTAATTATATCAAATCACAGTTGTATAAACGAGAACGACTCTATATGAGATGTTTTATTGAGTTTTGCAGTGGAAGATAAATAGATTACATTGTATTTAGAACATTAAATGTCTTTAATTGATATGATATGTAATGAAGAATCCAAGTATAGCAAGCAATCATCATCAAAGTAGCAGATATACAGCGGAAGCAATACTTAAGTACCTGAGAATAAACATGCTTAAAAAGTCAACACGAGGTTGAGTGAGTTCATAGGTTTGTCATAAATAATGATTTCAGTAATAGTGTTAGACCACAAGATTTGTTTTCATAAGTAGATCACTCAGATCCAGTCAAGTTGATCTCCCGCATGATCAAAAAGTTATGCCAGTGCGTGATATTTAGACTAAACGTTGTTTGCCCCGTGACAAGTTGTTCTGTCCTTGTCGTTTAATTTCATTATCAAGTAATACAAAGACTTAGTCAAATGTATCGGGGACGTTACTCCCGATAGGCCTATCCCCAATAATTAAGAATGCCGCAACAATTAAAAATATCACTGTAGGGACTTAGTCAGACATAGCCGGGTATAGCATAGTTTTAACAGTTGGTACTAATATTTAGACTAGACTTTCAAGTTTGCCCCGTAACAAGTTATCGTTTATACTTGTCGGTTGGGAACTTGCTGGTCATAGCCCAACATATCACAGTTTAATAGTTGGTACTTGTATTTAGACTAGACTTTCAAGTTTTCCCCGTAACAAGTTATCGTTTATACTTATCGGTTGGGGACTTACTGGTCATAGCCTAACATATCACAGTTTAATAGTTGATACGTGTAAAACAGTTATACAAGTTTCGCATGTATTCTCAGCCCAAAAATGTAAAGAGTAAAAGGGATCATATGAAACTCACATTAAATAGCAGTTGAAGTATTCCACGCAAGAAGGAAAGTAAAGCAAGTAAGTGATCTGGATATCAACCTTGAGGTATAACGTTTGATTAGTTAATGTCTAACTTGACATAAAGTATGTTTATTAATATAGCAACTATATTGACAGTGATTGTTTTCGAGAAAAGTTCTTATTTCTCAAAAGTTTCTATTTTTGGAAACCTACTATTTATCAAAAACTTTCACTTATAGTAAGCTTCTAGTTTAAGAATGTTCGAGTTATAATTCTTAACAAAGATGTTGTACAATCTCGCCCAAACTTCGTCGCTAACATGCAAGTCACTCGAATGATCTATTTTTACCGAGCGGCCCATGATCTCTTGATCAGAATCTAAGTCTTGGCATTCGAGATCTACAAGCGTCCCATAATGGTAACAAGGATCACCCTAGGCCACAAGTAGCGTTGATGTTTGTAGTCTTTGTACGCTATCTTTAATTATAACCTTCACGTTAGGTGCGTATATACATATATATATATATATATATATATTCATTAATTCGATTTTAATTATAACTCCTATATATTAATTCATAAAAATACTTTTATAATTTTTAGTAACATATATTAGTCAAGGTTAAATGAAATCATATAAAGATTTTTGTTTAAATTTTGCCGAAAATTTACGGGTTGTCACAGTATCCCCCTGTTAATAGAAATTTCATCCCGAAATTTAGTTGTTGCCATCAGTCGGCGTTGTTTGTAAACAGGTGAGGATATTTTCATTTTATTCGATTTTCACGTTCCCAGGTATACTCGGGGCCTTGTGTGAATTTCAACAGATAGAATATTGTTTTGTTTTAAGAGTTTAAGTCTTACGATTCATAAATTCTACGAAGTGCATTTTATTATTAATGCGGAGGTAATCTAAAGGATTTAATCAAGAGTGTCATTAATCAGGTTTTCTCAGAAAGAGATGATGGTGCTATATAAGCATGAAATTTGTTATGAATAGTAGTGAGCTTATTTAAACCTTGAGCGTTTATGCCACAATATTAGGGTAGATAAAACAGAGAGGAGTTAATGAAAATCATGGTCATGATATTTGATAGAGATCGTCATTGTTTACAACAAGGATATCTTAATGAGGTATATGAGTTGAAAATAGAGTTTTATCAACATTGGGTAATATGGATGAAACGATTTGATTATAGGAAGAGTATAAATGAAGCTATCATAAAAGATTGAAATGAGGAAATTAAATGTTTGCCTTAACTTTTGATATAGTTAAAGTTGATTTCCGGAATTTAAGGGATTTAAAAAAATCTTCATAATCTTTAGAAGATTTGATTCTCCAGTAATTAAGGAAATTAGGATTTTCTTTAATTAAATGCGGTGAATTGCCTCGATTGCTGTGTCTGGAATTTCGCTATAAATTAGCTTCTTCCGTTTCATTATCTTCTCCACTTCTATACTTTCTTTCCTCAATTCATACTTCCAAAATATTTGTTAATATGCTCAATCCAGTTCTTGTTCTTGACCTTATATTGGTTATCGCCACAATCTTCCTTCTTTTCCAACTCCTACCAGAGGAGTCTGTTTACTTCTATTATGCTCTAGGATTTATTGTGTTTTTAATTCTCCTGTGTCTTTATATTGCTATACGCATTGATATACACGGTTTGTAATTTCGGTATCGTTATCGGGCTTTATATTTTCCCTTATATGTTGAAGCTCTTTGCCTTTTTATTCTCCTCTCGACTCTAAGTAAAGCGAGTAATGGTCCAGAATTTGTAGGTATGAAGTTTCGAATGATTATAATATATAAAGTAGGAAGGAAAGGTAATAGTATGATTTGATTTGTCAAATTACCAGAATATCCGAAAAAGACCGGATCATCAAGAAAAATATTTTCTTGATATATTTAGAGTTTAAATAGAATGTAAGAGTCGTGTAACATGGCAAATAATGATTATAAAGTCTATGAATCATCATCTTCCATTAAAAATTTAGCATGACTTACTGTAATATAATCACGTTGGCCTGACGTCATTATATTATACTAACTCATGCTTCAATTCCCAACACTTCTTCAAAACATTTATAATTTAAACTTGAATATAGAAACTAAAACAGTTTCCTTTATGATGTGATAAATTTATCGCAAAGAGATAATTAATTGCTGACAAGAATCGTTATAAAGATATCTTCAGAAATATAGAGGATATTTATAATGAAAGATACGGTGATATCTTAGAATTTCTAAGATTCAATGACGAGGAAAATTCTTCTGTTTTCTCTGCATTTAATGCTACCATATCTGAATCATTGGTTATCAATCCGAGATGGTTTCAAGAAATTTTATTTTTAGATGATTAAACGCTGATTGTAATCGTCAACGGATCTAATGGTTAACGAATAGGCATTATTGATTTTAAAAGTGATGAATGATAATTTCGGTGGTTTGATGTGATAATTCATTGCAGAATACGAATGAATATAATTCATGAATGTAGTAATCTTTAGGAAGATAACATCTGCTAAAGATTTACTTGAATTTCGATATGTTAATTTCAGAATGTGTAATTGATTTTGTATGAAGATGATTATGTATCATTTGTAAAGGTAGTGCGTATAATTAATGATTTATGAATTGAAATTGAAGAATGTACAGTGTATTAATGTGAGATGTAAATATTTCTCGGGTATTACCTACCCGTTAAAATATTTTCACAATTAATAGTTTGTACAACAGAATTTACAATCTTTATGAAGATATAAGTTCATATATGTATTCTTCAGATATAATCATGGATTTAATGAGTGAATATATATTAAACTCATCTGATTTGCGGTTTGGAACGAGAGTAAATAATCTCCAAAACCTTAGAGATTTCATAATTGTCGCGAAATATTTTGCTAATGAAGTTATGAATCAATACATTCATCATTACACTTGATTTATTATGAAATGGAGTTTATTGTGTTGAAGCAGTGATTAACAATTGTTAAGTCATTAACGAAGGGTGTACATCATAGCATATTAGTGATATGAATTAACCAAGTAGTACATACTAGTTGAGATTCTCACGCAATTGCTTAGTACGACAAGATTTATTATTGTTCCAAATCATATATATAAGGTATACATATATAATTCTTCACGAAGAATGAGTCAATACATCTTAACTCATTATTATTAATATTCCTTGGTATCTATGGGCGTATGATGTTGATGTTTGAGGTACTGAGTGTGATGTTGAGGCGTGGGATGCGGATGTTGTTGTTGATGAAGCTGATGATGTTGGTGGTGATGTTGATGGTACTGTTGGTACTGGTGGTGATGCTGGTTATGCTGCTGGTGCTGCTGATGCTTGTAGAATTCGCACCAAATTCTCCAGAGCCACCACTCGAGCGCGAAGCTCATTGACTTCTTCTACTATTCCGGGATGATTGGCGGTTGGAACAAGGGTGTGAATAAGATCTAGAATCTTCGATATTATATATTCGTGATGGGATACCCTGGAAAGAAGATAGAAAATGGTGTTTCGGACTGGTTCGCTGGTAAGCGCTTCAGGTTCTTCTCCAAGAGGTGAATTCGGTTGGTGGAAGGGATCACCTTCTTCTTGCCTCCATTTATTGAGTCGGCTACGAACCCATCCCCAATTCATCCAGAATAGATGATGGCTGATTGGTTTGTTTGTTCTGGTTACGCTGCCGTTGGAGCTCGAGGAGTTCGAGAAATTCATATTATGTGTTTGGAATAGGGTTTGATATGAAATGGGTATTGATTATTGAATGATATATTCGTCTCCTTGAATACGTATTTATAGCAAAAAGATTTTCGTGAGTTACGGAGGAAATTTAGGAAAAGTGGTAGACAAATTTACTGGGATAGATATGATAAGATATAATAAGATATGATGTGTCTATATTCCAATAATGGCAGTATGACGTGTCGAGATCATAAAATGATAAGTATGTAATCTGATAATCTTTCGACTAAAGACTTTCAATTCGTAATGGCCTATTCAGGTCTAGGCGCTTGAGCTATATGATTCTTTAAATCGGTAATCCAAACCCTTCCATTCTAGAGTTTCGTAGACGCCATCCGTCAAGAAAATTCAATGATAAAAAATAACGAGAAATCAAAGATTTTAAAAGTAATGAATATGAATAGTAGAGATTTCAAGAATCATTGATAACATTTCATGTAATACATATGTAATACACAAAACCATGATAGATGCCAAAGGAATGTCAAGAATTTCAGAAATCATGGTGTCGCATTTAAATATGGTGGCGGAATTGGATAGTACTTAGGAGAATGAGCAGAGTTCTTAGATTGGCTTGGCATTCTAAGATAAGTAAAGTTTCTAAAGTATAGGGTAGCATTTAACAGTTAAAGGCAACAATTAAAGGCACTATGGTCAAGGATAGTTGTAGTCCTACATTGCTAAGGTACCTAATTGTTAAGGCACACATAAAATGCAATCCTGGTTCTCTACAACAACCTGCTCTGATACCAATCTATCACACCCCCAAATAAGGCCAGGGGTATTTGTGACTAATTATATCAAATCACAGTTGTATAAACGAGAACGACTCTATATGAGACGTTTTATTGAGTTTTGCAGCGGAAGATAAATAGATTACATTGTATGTAGAACATTAAATGTCTTTAATTGATATGATATGTAATGAAGAATCCAAGTATAGCAAGCAATCATCATCAAAGTAGCAGATATACAGCGGAAGCAATACTTAAGTACCTGAGAATAAACATGCTTAAAAAGTCAACACGAGGTTGAGTGAGTTCATAGGTTTGTCATAAATAATGATTTTAGTAATAGTGTTAGACCACAAGATTTGTTTTCATAAGTAGATCACTTAGATCCAGTCAAGTTGATCTCCCGCATGATCAAAAAGTTATGCCAGGGCGTGATATTTAGACTAAACGTTGTTTGCCCCGTGACAAGTTGTTCTGTCCTTGTCGTTTAATTTCATTATCAAGTAATACAAAGACTTAGTCAAATGTATCGGGGACGTTACTCCCGATAGGCCTATCCCCAATAATTAAGAATGCCGCAACAATTAAAAATATCACTGTAGGGACTTAGTCGGACATAGCCGGGTATAGCATAGTTTTAACAGTTGGTACTGATATTTAGACTAGACTTTCAAGTTTGCCCCGTAACAAGTTATTGTTTATACTTGTCGGTTGGGAACTTGCTGGTCATAGCCCAACATATCACAGTTTAATAGTTGTACTTGTATTTAGACTAGACTTTCAAGTTTGCCCCGTAACAAGTTATCGTTTATACTTGTCGGTTGGGGACTTGCTGGTCATAGCCTAACATATCACAGTTTAATAGTTGATACGTGTAAAACAGTTATAAAAGTTGCGCATGTATTCTCAGCCCAAAAATGTAAAGAGTAAAAGGGATCATATGAAACTCACATTAAATAGCAGTTGAAGTATTCCACGCAAGAAGGAAAGTAAAGCAAGTAAGTGATCTGGATATCAACCTTGAGGTATAACGTTTGATTAGTTAAAGTCTAACTTGACATAAAGTATGTTTATTAATATAGCAACTATATTGACAGTGACTGTTTTCGAGAAAAGTTCTTATTTCTCAAAAGTTTCTATTTTTGAAAACTTACTATTTATGAAAAACTTCCACTTATAGTAAGCTTCTAGTTTAAGAATGTTCAAGTTATAATTCTTAACAAAGATGTTGTACAATCTCGCCCAAACTTCGTCGCTAACATGCAAGTCACTCGAATGATCTATTGTTACCGAGCGGCCCATGATCTCTTGATCAGAATCTAAGTCTTGGCATTCGAGATCCACGAGCGTCCCATAATGGTAACAAGGATCACCCTAGGCCACAAGTAGTGGTGATGTTTGTAGTCTTTGTACGCTATCTTTAATTATAACCTTCACGTTAGGTGCGTATATACATATATATTCATTAATTCGATTTTAATTATAACTCCTATATATTAATTCATAAAAATACTTTTATAATTTTTAGTAACATATATTACTAATTATAACATGTTATTTATTTTAATTTTAATTGCATATAATTTATAACATTATTTACATGTTTCGGTAAAAAAATAATAAACCGAAGTCAAAAGTAAAAAGTAAAAAGTAAAAAGTAAAAAGTAAGAAAAAAATACTTACTAGTAGTAATTCTTCAAAGAGAGAATGATAGAAATTTTGGTGTGAGTTTGAATGAGAAATTAGGGGTATTTATACTTGAAAAAATTAGGTAAAAAGAATAAAATAATTAAAAGAAAAAGAAATATTTTAATTTTTAATGGGATTTTAAATTTCAAAAGTATTAAATGTTAGGTCATGGGATAATGCACAAAATAAAATAATAAAAGTATTTTTCCATTATAATTTTTAATTAAAAAGTAATTTATTTATATATTTATTTATTTTATCAAAAAAATCATTTATTTTAAGGATTTTTTTTAATATACATATTTTTAAAATAAATAAATTGATTTACTACTTTTCCAAGAATATTTGTCAATATTTTTTTTATTCATAATAACAATACTGATAATAAAGATATTACTTGTTGATATCTTGTTTAAAAAGGATATTAATAATAATAATATTAATATATCAAATTAATGCGTAATTATTTACAAATAATTGTTCGTGAATCGTCGGAATTAGTCGAGGTTAAATGAAATCATATAAAGATTTTGTTTAAATTTTGTCGGAAATTTATGGGTTGTCACAGTATCCCCCTGTTAATAGAAATTTTGTCCCGAAATTTAGTTGTTGCCATCAGTCGGCGTTGTTTGTAAACAGGTGAGGATATTTTCATTTTATTCGATTTTCACGTTCCCAGGTATACTCGGGGCCTTGCGTGAATTTCAACGGATAGAATATTGTTTTGTTTTAAGAGTTTAAGTCTTACGATTCATAAATTCTACGAAGTGCATTTTATTATTAATGCGGAGGTTATCTAAAGGATTTAATCAAGAGTGTCATTGATCAGGTTTTCTCAGAAAGAGATGATGGTGCTATATAAGCATGAAATGTGTTATGAATAGTAGTGAGCTTATTTAAACCTTGAACATTTATGCCACAATATTAGGGTAGATAAAACAGAGAGGAGTTAATGAAAATCATGGTCATGATATTTGATAGAGATCGTCATTGTTTATAACAAGGATATCTTAATGCGGTATATGAGTTGAAAATAGAGTTTTATCAACATTGGGTAATATGGATGAAACGATTTGATTACAGGAAGAGTATAAACGAAGCTATCGTAAAAGATTGAAATGAGGAAATTAAATGTTCGCCTTAACTTTTGATATAGTTAAAGTTGATTTCCGGAATTTAAGGGATTTAAAGAAATCTCATAATCTTTAGAAGATTTGATTCTCCGGTAATTAAAGAAATTAGGATTTTCTTTAATTAAATGCGGTGAATTGCCTCGATTGCTGTGTCTGGAATTTCGCTATAAATTAGCTTCTTCCGTTTCATTATCTTCTCCACTTCTATACTTTCTTTCCTCAATTCATACTTCCAAAATATTTGTTAATATGCTCAATCCAGTTCTTGTTCTTGACCTTATATTGGTTATCGCCACAATCTTCCTTCTTTTCCAACTCCCACCAGAGGAGTCTGTTTACTTCTATTATGCTCTAGGATTTATTGTGTTTTTAATTCTCCTGTGTCTTTATATTGCTATACGCATTGATATACACGGTTTGTAATTTCGGTATCGTTATCGGGCTTTATATTTTCCCTAATATGTCGAAGCTCTTTGCCTTTTTATTCTCCTCTCGACTCTAAGTAAAGCGAGTAATGGTCCAGAATTTGTAGGTATGAAGTTTCGAATGATTATAATATATAAAGTAGAAAGGAAAGGTAATAGTATGATTTGATTTTTCAAATTACCAGAATATCTGGAAAAGACCGAATCATCAAGAAAAATATTTTCTTGATATGTTTAGAGTTTAAATAGAATGTAAGAGTCGTGTAACATGGAAAATAATGATTATAAAGTCTATGAATCATCATCTTCCATTAAAAATTTAGCATGACTTACTGTAATATAATCACGTTGGCCTGACGTCATTATATTATACTAACTCATGCTTCAATTCCCAACATTTCTTCAAAACATTTATAATTTAAACTTGAATATAGAAACTAAAACAGTTTCCTTTATGATGTGATAAATTTATCGCAAAGAGATAATTAATTGCTGGCAAGAATCGTTATAAAGATATCTTCAGAAATATAGAGGATATTTATAACGAAAGATACGGTGATATCTTAGAATTTGTAAGATCCAATGACAAGGAAAATTCTTCTGTTTTCTCTGCATTTAATGCTACCATATCTGAATCATTAGTTATCAATCCGAGATGGTTTCAAGAAATTTTATTTTTAGATGATTAAACGCTGATTGTAATCGTCAACGAATCTAATGGTTAACGAATAGGCGTTATTGATTTTAAAAGTGATGAATGATAATTTCGGTGGTTTGATGTGATAATTCATTGCAGAATACAAATGAATATAATTCATGAATGTAGTAATCTTTAGGAAGATAACACCTGCTAAAGCTTTACTTGAATTCCGATATGTTAATTTCAGAATGTGTAATTGATTTTGTATGAAGATGATTGTGTATCATTTGTGAAGGTAGTGCGTATAATTAATGATTTATGAATCGAAATTGAAGAATGTACAGTGTATAAATGTGAGATGTAAATATTTCTCGGGTATTACCTACCCGTTAAAATATTTTCACAATTAATAGTTTGTACAACAGAATTTACAATCTTTATGAAGATATAAGTTCATATATGTATTCTTCAGATATAATCATGGATTTAATGAGTGAATATATATTAAACTCATCTGATTTGCGGTTTGGAACGAGAGTAAATAATCTCCAAAACCTTAGAGATTTCATAATTGTCGCGAAATATTTCGCTAATGAAGTTATGAATCAATACATTCATCGTTACACTTGATTTATTATGAAATGGAGTTTATTGTGTTGAAGCAGTGATTAACAATTGTTAAGTCATTAACGAACGGTGTACATCATAGCATATTAGTGATATGAATTAACCAAGTAGTACATACTAGTTGAGATTCTCACGTAATTGCTTAGTACGACAAGATTTATTATTGTTCTAAATCATATATATATAAGGTATACATATATAATTCTTCACGAAGAATGAGTCAATACATCTTAACTCATTATTACTAATATTCCTTGGTATCTATGGGCGTATGATGTTGATGTTTGAGGTACTGAGTGTGATGTTGAGGCGTGAGATGCGGATGTTGTTGTTGATGAAGCTGGTGATGTTGGTGGTGATGTTGATGGTACTATTGGTACTGGTGGTGATGCTGGTTATGCTGCTGGTGCTGCTGATGCTTGTAGAATTCGCACCATATTCTCCAGAGCCACCACTCGAGCGCGAAGCTCATTGACTTCTTCTACTATTCCGGGATGAATGGCGATAGGAACAAGGGGGTGAATAAGATCTAGAATCTTCGATATTATATATTCGTGACGGGATACCCTGGAAAGAAGATAGAAAATGGTGTTTCGGACAGGTTCGCCGGTAAGCGCTTCAGGTTCTTCTCCAAGAGGTGAATTCGGTTGGTGGAAGGGATCACCTTCTTCTTGCCTCCATTGATTGAGTCGGCTACGAACCCATCCCCAATTCATCCAGAATAGATGATGGCTGATTGGTTCGTTTGTTCCGGTTACGCTGCCGTTGGAGCTCGAGGAGTTCGAGAAATTCATATTATGTGTTTGGAATAGGGTTTGATATGAAATGGGTATTGATTATTGAATGATATATTCGTCTCCTTGAATACGTATTTATAGCAAAAAGATTTCCGTGATTTACGGAGGAAATTTAGGAAAAGTGGTAGACAAAGTTTACTGGGATAGATATGATAAGATATAATAAGATATTATGTGTCGATATTCCAATAATGGCAGTATGACGTGTCAAGATCATAAAATGATAAGTATGTAATCTGATAATCTTTCGACTAAAGACTTCCAATTCGTAATGGCCTATTCAGGTCTAGGGGCTTGAGCTATAGGATCCTTTAAATCGGTAATCCAAACCCTTCCATTCTAGAGTTTCGTAGACGCCATCCGTCAAGAAAATTCAATGATCAAAAATAACGAGAAATCAAAGATTTTGAAAGTAATGAATATGAATAGTAGAGATTTCAAGAATCATTGATAACATTTCATGTAATACATATGTAATACACAAAACCATGATAGATGACAAAGGAATGTCGAGAATTTCAGAAATCATGGTGTCGCATTTAAATATGGTGGCGGAATTGGATAGTACTTAGGAGAATGAGCAGAGTTCTTAGATTGGCTTGACATTCTAAGATAAGTAAAGTTTCTAAAGTATAGGGTAGCATTTAACAGTTAAAGGCAACAATTAAAGGCACTATGGTCAAGGATAGTTGTAGTCCTACATTGCTAAGGTACCTAATTGTATAAGGCACACATAATATGCAATCCTGGTTCTCTACAACAACATGCTCTGATACCAATCTATCACACCCTCAAATAAGGCCTGGGGTATTTGTGACTAATTATATCAAATCACAGTTGTATAAACGAGAACGACTCTATATGAGACGTTTTATTGAGTTTTGCAGCGGAAGATAAATAGATTACATTGTATTTAAAACATTAAATGTCTTTAATTGATATGATATGTAATGAAGACTCCAAGTATAGCAAGCAATCATCATCAAAGCAGCAGATATACAGCGGAAGCAATACTTAAGTACCTGAGAATAAACATGCTTAAAAAGTCAACACGAGGTTGAGTGAGTTCATAGGTTTGTCATAAATAATGATTTCAGTAATAGTGTTAGACCACAAGATTTGTTTTCATAAGTAGATCACTCAGATCTAGTCAAGTTGATCTCCCGCAGGATCAAAAAGTTATGCCAGTGCGTGATATTTAGACTAAACGTTGTTTGCCTCGTGACAAGTTGTTCAGTCCTTGTCGTTTAATTTCATTATCAAGTAATACAAAGACTTAGTCAAATGTATCGGGGACGTTACTCCCGATAGGCCTATCCCCAATAATTAAGAATGCCGCAGCAATTAAAAATATCATTGTAGGGACTTAGTCGGACATAGCCGGGTATAGCATAGTTTTAACAGTTGGTACTGATATTTAGACTAGACTTTCAAGTTTGCCCCGTAACAAGTTATTGTTTATACTTGTCGTTTGGGAACTTGTTGGTCATAGCCCAATATATCACAGTTTAATAGTTGGTACTTGTATTTAGACTAGACTTTCAAGTTTGCCCCGTAACAAGTTATCGTTTATACTTGTCGGTTGGGGACTAGCTGGTCATAGCCTAACATATCACAGTTTAATAGTTGATACGTGTAAAACAGTTATAAAAGTTGCGCATGTATTCTCAGCCCAAAAATGTAAAGAGTAAAAGGGATCATATGAAACTCACATTAAATAGCAGTTGAAGTATTCCACGCAAGAAGGAAAGTAAAGCAAGTAAGTGATCTAGATATCAACTTTGAGGTATAACGTTTGATTAGTTAATGTCTAACTTGACATAAAGTATGTTTATTAATATAGCAACTATATTGACAGTGACTGTTTTCGAGAAAAGTTCTTATTTCTCAAAAGTTTCTATTTTTGGAAACCTACTATTTATGAAAAACTTTCACTTATAGTAAGCTTCTAGTTTAAGAATGTTCGAGTTATAATTCTTAACAAATATGTTGTACAATCTCGCCCAAACTTCGTCGCTAACATGCAAGTCACTCGAATGATCTATTGTTACCGAGCGGCCCAGGATCTCTTGACCAGAATCTAAGTCTTGGCATTCGAGATCCACAAGTATCCCATAATGGTAACAAGGATCACCCTAGGCAACAAGTAGCGGTGATGTTTGTAGTCTTTGTACGCTATCTTTAATTATAACCTTCACGTTAGGTGCGTATATACATATATATTCATTAATTCGATTTTAATTATAACTCCTATATATTAATTCATAAAAATACTTTTATAATTTTTAGTAACATATATTACTAATTATAACATGTTATTTATTTTAATTTTAATTGCATATAATTTATAACATTATTTACATGTTTCAGTAAAAAAATAATAAACCGAAGTAAATAGTAAAAAGTAAAAAGTAAGAAAAAATACTTACTAGTAGTAATTCTTCAAAGAGAGAATGAGAAAAATTTTGGTGTGAGTTTGAATGAGAAATGAGGGGTATTTATACTTGAAAAAATTAGGTAAAAATAATAAAATAATTAAAAAAAGAAATATTTTAATTTTTAATGGGATTTTAAAATTCAAAAGTATTAAATGTTAGGTCATGAGATAATGCACAAAATAAAATAATAAAAGTATTTTTCCATTATAATTTTTAATTAAAAAGTAATTTATTTATTTATTTTATTAAAAAAATCATTTATTTTAAGGATTTTTTATATATATATTTTTTAAAATAAACAAATTGATTTACTACTTTTCCAAGAATATTTGTCAATATTTTTTTTATTCATAATAACAATACTGATAATAAAGATATTACTTATTGATATCTTGTTTAAAAAGGATATTAATAATAATAATATTAATATATCAAATTAATGCGTAATTATTTACAAATAATTGTTCGTGAATCGTCGAAATTAGTCGAGGTTAAATAAAATCATATAAAGATTTTTGTTTAAATTTTGCCGGAAATTTACGGGTTGTCACACATTCCGACCGACAATCATCCCGGAATAATAGAAGAAATCAACGAGCTTCGCTCTCGAGTAATCAATTTGGAGAATATGGTGCAAAACTTATCAGCTTCAGCAACATCACCGACATCAACAGAACCACCAGCAACAACACCCGTACCATCAACAACACACGTCTCAACATCACAATCCATACCTCGAACTTAATCATCGTTCTACAAATTGTTCTACATCATTTATCTTCGTTCTGCATAATGATTATGTAATTTCTAATGTTTTAGAGATTATATATTCTAGTTCTAACGGTAAATCAAATGAAATTAATATCATATTAACTCATTAAATCCATGACTACATCTGAAGAAAATATATATGTATATATATATTCATAAAGATTGTAATTAAAAATCCTTTCGTACAAACTATTAATGGTGAAAATATTTTAACGCGTAGGTAATACCCGAGGAATATTTAGTTTTCACATTAGTAAGTTACACTGCACATTCTTCGAATCTGATTCAACAGTCATTTACTATCCTACTTACAACCACAGCTATACGAATCCGTTCACCACAGAGTAACCATTTTCATTCAATTTCATAATTGGATTTTGACTTATTAGAATCCAACAAGTGGCATAATGAAGAAAACATTTGGCAAAATAAAATTTGTTAGAAACAAATAAATTAACCATGAGAAATTTTGTTAAGAATCCACGCTAACAAAATCCTTGCTAACTGTTCTGAAATGTCCCGTTCATATTGATTATAAATGTTCCATATTAATTGATTTCGTCGCGAGGTTTTGACCTCTATATGAGACGTTTTTCAAAGACTGCATTCATTTTTAAAACAACCGTAACCTTTATTTTATCGATAAAGGTTTAAAAAGCATTACGTAGATTATCAAATAATGATAATCTAAAATTTACCGTTTACACACGACCATTACATAATTGTTACAATAAGAATATATTACATCAAAAATAAGTTTCTTGAATGCAGTTTTTACATAATATCATACAAGCATGGACTCCAAATCTTGTCCTTATTTTAGTATGCAACAGCGGAAACTCTTAATAATCACCTGAAAATAAACATGCTTAAAACGTCAACAGAAATATTGGTGAGTTATAGGTTTAACCTATATATTATCAAATGATAATAATAGACCACAAGATTTCATATTTCAATATATATCCCATACATAGAGATAAAAATTCATTCATATGGTGAACACCTGGGAACCGTCATTAATAAGATGCATATAAGAATATCCCCTATCATTCCGGGAAATCCTTCGGACATGATAAAAACAACATCTAAGTACTAAAGCATCCGGTACTTTGTATGGGGTTCGTTAGGCCCAATAGATCTATCTTTAGGATTCACGTCAATTAGTAGATCGGTTTACTAAATCTTAGGCTACCAAGCAAAAGGGGTATATTCAGCTTCGATCATTCACCCATATAATGTAGTTTCATTCACTTGTGTCTATTTCGTAAAACATTTATAAAACTGCATGTATTCTCATCCCAAAATATTAAATTTTAAAAGTGGGACTATAACTCACTTTCACAGATTTTTACTTCGTCGGGAAGTAAGACTTGGCCACTGGTCGATTCAAGAACCTATAACAAATATGTACATACATATCAAAGTATGTTCAAAATATATTTACACCATTTTTAATACGTTTTAATGTTTTAAGTTTATTACGTCAGCTGTCCTCGTTAGTAACCTACAACTAGTTGTCCATAATTAGATGTACAGAAATAAATCGATATATATTATCTTGAATCAATCCACAACCCAGTGTATATACGTCTCAGGCTAGATCACAACTCAAAGTATATATATTTTTGGAATCAACCTCAACCCTGTATAGCTAACTCCAATATTACTGCATATAGAGTGTCTATGGTTGTTCCAAATAATATATATACATGGGTCGATATGATATGTCAAAACATTTGCATACGTGTCTATGGTATCCCAAGATTACATTAGAATACATGTATAATACAATATAAGTTAGCTAGGATATAATTTGTATAGAATTGTTACAATATTTCCCGTAGCTACAACAATAAAAAAAAATCCAATCTTGTTTTACCCATAACTTCTTCGTTTTAAATCCGATTTGAGTGAATCAAATTGTTATGGTTTCATATTGAACTCTATTTTATGAATCTAAACAGAAAAAGTATAGGTTTATAGTCGAAAATATAAGTTACAAGTCATTTTTGTAAGAGGTAGTCATTTCAGTCGAAAGAACGACGTCTTGATGACCATTTTGAATAACATACTTCCACTTTGAGTTAAACCATGATTTTTGGATATAGTTTCATGTTTATAAGAAAAATCATTTTCCCAGAAGAACAACTTTTAAATCAAAGTTTATCATAGTTTTTAATTAACTAACCCAAAACAGCCCGCGGTGTTACTACGACAGCGTATATCCGGTTTTACGGTGTTTTTCGGTTTTAAATCATTAAGTTAGCATATCATATAGATATAGAACATGTTTTTAGTTGATTTTAAAAGTCAAGTTAGAAGGATTAACTTTTGTTTGCGAACAAGTTTAGAATTAACTAAACTATGTTCTAGTGAATACATGTTCAAATCTTTGAATAAGATAGTTTTATATGTATGAATCGAATGATGTTATAAACATCATTACTACCTCAAGTTTAGTAGGTAAACCTTTTGGAAGTGACAAGAAATGATCTAGCTTCAAAGGATCTTGGATGGCTTGAAAGTTCTTGAAGTAGAATCATGACACGAAAACAAGTTCAATTAAGATTATCACTCGAATTAAGATAGTTATAGTTATAGGAATTGAATCAAAGTTTGTATATGAATATTACTTTGATTTGGAATGATATATTAATGTAAACAACAAGGATTTCTTAAGGTTGGATGATCACTTTACAAGATTGGAAGTGAGCTAGTAAACTTGGAAGTATTCTTGATTTTATGAAACTAGAACTTGTAGAATTTATGAAGAACAGTTAGAACTTGAATATGGAACTTGAGAGAGATCAATTAGATGAAGAAAATTGAAGAATGAAAGTGTTTGTAGGTGTTTTTGGTCATTGGTATATGGATTAGATATAAAGGATATGTAATTTTGTTTTCATGTAAGTCATGAATGATTACTAATATTTTTGTAATTTTATGAGATATTTCATGCTAGTTGCCAAATGATGGTTCCCACATGTGTTAGGTGACTCACATGGGCTACTAAGAGCTAATAATTGGAGTGTATATACCAATAGTACATACATCTAAAAGCTGTGTATTGTACGAGTACGAATACGGGTGCATACGAGTAGTATTGTTGATGAAACTGAACGAGGATGTAATTGTAAGTATTTTTGTTAAGTAGAAGTATTTTGATAAGTGTCTTAAAGTCTTTCAAAAGTGTATGAATACATATTAAAACACTACATGTATATACATTTTAACTGAGTCGTTAAGTCATCGTTAGTCGTTACATGTAAATGTTGATTTGAAACCTTTAAGTTAACGATCTTGTTAAATGTTGTTAACCCAATGTTTATTATATCTAATGAGATGTCAAATTATTATATTATCATGATATTATGATATATTAATATATCTTAATATGATATATACACATTTAAATGTCGTTACAACGATAATCGTTACATATATGTCTCGTTTCGAAATCCTTAAGTTAGTAGTCTTGTTTTTACATATGTAGTTCATTGTTAATATACAAAATGACATGTTTACTTATCATTTATCATGATTAAACATAGTGTATCAATATCTTAATGTGATTCATATGTATTTAGTAAGACGTTGTTATAACGAATCGTTATATATATCGTTTCGAGTTTCTTAAATAAATAAACACAATTTTATGTATATAACTCATAGTTAAAATACCTAATGAGATACTTACTTATCATAATATCATGTTAACTATATATATAATCATATATATGTCATCATATAGTTTTTACAAGTTTTAACGTTCGTGAATCACCGGTCAACTTGGGTGGTCAATTGTCTATATGAAACCTATTTCAATTAATCAAGTCTTAACAAGTTTGATTTCTTAACATGTTGGAAACATTTAATCATGTAAATATCAATTTCATTTAATATATATAAACATGGAAAAGTTCGGTTCACTACAGTACCTACTCGTTAAATAAATTTCGTCCCGAAATTTTAAGCAGTTGGAGGTGTTGACGTATCTTCTGGAAATAAGTGCGGGTATTTCTTCTTCATCTGATCTTCTCGTTCCCAGGTGAACTTGGGTCCTCTATGAGCATTCCATCAAACTTTGACAATTGGTATCTTGTTTTGCTTAAGTCTTTTAACCTCACGATCCATTATTTCGACGGGTTCTTCGACGAATTGAAGTTTTTCGTTGATTTGGATTTCGTCTAACGGAATAGTGAGATCTTCTTTAGCAAAACATTACTTCAAATTTGAGACGTGGAAAGTGTTATGTACAGCCGCGAGTTGTTGTTGTAATTCAAGTTGGTAAGCTACTGGTCCGACACGATCAATAATCTTGAATGGTCCTATATACCTTGGATTTAATTTCCCTCGTTTACCAAATCGAACAACGCCTTTCCAAGGTGCAACCTTAAGCATGACCATCTCTCCAATTTCAAATTCTATATCTTTTCTTTTAATGTCAGCGTAGCTCATTTGTCGACTTTGGGCGGTTTTCAACCGTTGTTGAATTTAGATGATCTTCTCGGTAGTTTCTTGTATTATCTCTGGACCCGTAATCTGTCTATCCCCCACTTCACTCCAAAAAATCGGAGACCTGCACTTTCTACCATAAAGTGCTTAAAACGGTGCCATATCAATGCTTGAATGGTAGCTGTTGTTGTAGGAAAATTCTGCTAACGGTAGATGTCGATACCAACTGTTTCCGAAATCAATAACACATGCTCGTAGCATATCTTCAAGCATTTGTATCATCCTTTCGCTCTGCCCATCAGTTTGTGGATGATAGGTAGTACTCATGTCTAGACGAGTTCCTAATGCTTGCTGTAATGTCTGCCAGAATCTTGAAATAAATCTGCCATCCCTATCAGAGATAATAGAGATTGGTATTCCATGTCTGGAGACGACTTCCTTCAAATACAGTCGTGCTGTAGTGACCCAAACTTTTCCATATTTAAATATATTAAATGAAATTGATATTTACATGATTAAGTGTTTCCAACATGTTAAGCAATCAAACTTTTTAAGACTTGATTAATTGAAATAGGTTTCATATAGGCAATTGACCACCCAAGTTGACCGGTGATTCACGAACGTTAAAACTTGTAAAAACTATATGATGACATATATATGATTATATATATAGTTAACATGATATTATGATAAGTAAGTATCTCATTAGGTATTTTAACTATAAGTTATATACATAAAATTGAGTTTATTGATTTAAGAAACTCGAAACAATATATATAACAATTATCGTTATAACAACGTCTTACTAAATACATATGAATCATATTAAGATATTGATACACTATGTTTAATCATGATAAATGATAAGTAAACATGTCATTATGTATATTAACAATGAACTACATATGTAAAAACAAGACTACTAACTTAAGGATCTCGAAACGAGACATATATGTAACGATTGTCGTTGTAACGACATTTAAATGTGTATATATCATATTAAGATATATTAATATATCATAATATCATGATAATATAATAATTTAACATCTCATTAGATATAATAAACATTGGGTTAACAACATTTAACAAGATCGTTAACTTAAAGGTTTCAAATCAACATTTACATGTAACGACTAACGATGACTTAACGACTCAGTTAAAATGTATATACATGTAGTGTTTTAATATGTATTCATACACTTTTGAAATACTTCAAAACACTTATAAAAATACTTCTACTTAACAAAAATTCTTACAATTACATCCTCGTTCAGTTTCATCAACAATTCTACTCGTATGCACCCTTATTCGTACTCGTACAATCCACAGCTTTTAGATGTATGTACTATTGGTATATACACTCCAATGATCAGCTCTTAGTAGCCCATGTGAGTCACCTAATACATGTGGGCACCATCATTTGGCAACTAGCATGAAATATCTCATAAAATTACAAAAATATTAGTAATCATTCATGACTTATTTACATGAAAATAAAATTACATATCCTTTATATCTAATCCATATACCAACGACCAAAAACACCTACAAACACTTTCATTCTTCAATTTTATTCATCTAATTGATCTCTCTCAAGTTCCATCATTAAGTTCTAAGTGTTCTTCATAAATTCTACAAGTTCTAGTTTCATAAAATCAAGAATACTTCCATGTTTACTAGCTCACTTCCAATCTTGTAAAGTGATCATCCAACCTCAAGAAATCCTTGTTGTTTACAGTAACATATCATTCCAAATCAAGGTAATACTCATATACAAACTTTGATTCAATTCCTATAACTATAACTATCTTAATTCGAGTGATAATCTTACTTGAACTTGTTTTCGTGTCATGATTCTACTTCAAGAACTTTCAAGCCATCCAAGATCCTTTGAAGCTAGATCATTTCTTGTCACTTCCAGTAGGTTTACCTACTAAACTTGAGGTAGTAATGATGTTCATAACATCATTCGATTCATACATATAAAACTATCTTATTCGAAGATTTGAACATGTAATCACTTGAACATAGTTTAGTTAATTCTAAACTTGTTCGCAAACAAAAGTTAATCCTTCTAACTTGACTTTTAAAATCAACTAAACACATGTTCTATATCTATATGATATGCTAACTTAATGATTTAAAACCGGAAAACACAAAAAACACCGTAAAACCGGATATACGCCGTCGTAGTAACACCGCGGGCTGTTTTGGGTTAGTTAATTAAAAACTATGATAAACTTTGATTTAAAAGTTGTTCTTCTGGGAAAATGATTTTTCTTATGAACATGAAACTATATCTAAAAATCATGGTTAAACTCAAAGTGGAAGTATGTTTTTCAAAATGGTCATCAAGACGTCATTTTTTCGACTAAAATGACTACCTCTTACAAAAATGACTTGTAACTTATATTTCTGACAATAAACCTATAATTTTTATGTTTAGATTCATAAAATAGAGTTCAATATGAAACCATATCAATTTGATTCACTCAAATCGGATTTAAAACGAAGAAGTTATGGGTAAAACAAGATTGGATATTTTTTGATTGTTGTAGCTACGGGAAATATTGTAATAATTCTATACAAATCATATCCTAGCTAACTTATATTGTATTATACATGTATTCTAATGTAATCTTGGGATACTATAGACACGTATGCAAATGTTTTGACATATCATATCGCCCCATGTATATATATTATTTGGAACAACCATAGACACTCTATATGCAGTAATATTGGAGTTATCTATAAAGGGTTGAGGTTGATTCCAAAAATATATATAATTTGAGTTGTGATCTAGCCTGAGACGTGTATACACTGGGTCGTGGATTGATTCAAGATAATATATATCAATTTATTTCTGTACATCTAATTGCGGACAACGAGTTGTAGGTTACTAACGAGGACAGCTGACTTAATAAACTTAAAACATTAAAACGTATTAAAAATGGTGTAAATATATTTTGAACATACTTTGATATATATGTACATATTTGTTATAGGTTCGCGAATCGACCAGTGGCCAAGTCTTACTTCCCGACGAAGTAAAAATCTGTGAAAGTGAGTTATAGTCCCACTTTTAAAATCTAATATTTTGGGATGAGAATTCATGCAGTTTTATAAATGTTTTATGAAATAGACACAAGTAAATGAAACTACATTATATGGGTGAATGATCGAAGCCGAATATGCCTCTTTTGCTTGGTAGCCTAAGAATTAGTAAACCGATCTACTAATTGATGCGAATCCTAAAGATAGATCTATTGGGCCTAACGAACCCCATCCAAAGTACCGGATGCTTTAGTACTTCGATGTTGTTTTTATCATGTCCGAAGGATTTCCCGGAATGATAGGGGATATTCTTATATGCATCTTGTTAATGTCGGTTACCAGGTGTTCACCATATGAATGAATTTTATCTCTATGTATGGGATGTATATTGAAATATGAAATCTTGTGGTCTATTATTATGATTTGATAATATATAGGGTAAACCTATAACTCACCAACATTTTTGTTGACGTTTTAAGCATGTTTATTCTCAGGTGATTATTAAGAGCTTCCGCTGTTGCATACTAAAATAAGGACAAGATTTGAAGTCCATGCTTGTATGATATTATGTAAAAACTGCATTCAAGAAACTTATTTTTGATGTAATATATTCTTATTGTAAACCATTATGTAATGGTCGTGTGTAAACGGTATATTTTAGATTATCATTATTTGATAATCTACGTAATGCTTTTTAAACCTTTATCGATAAAATAAAGGTTATGGTTGTTTTAAAAATGAATGCAGTCTTTGAAAAACGTCTCATATAGAGGTCAAAACCTCGCGACGAAATCAATTAATATGGAACGTTTATAATCAATATGAACGGGACATTTCACGTGCTAACTTCTCCATCTTGTCATCTTCTCTTATTGGAAGGAAATGTGCTGATTTGGTGAGACGATCAACTATTACCCAAATAGTATCAAAACCACTTGCAGTCCTTGGCAATTTAGTGATGAAATCCATGGTAATGTTTTCCCATTTCCATTTCGGGATTTCGGGTTGTTGAAGTAGAACTGATGGTTTCTGATGCTCCGCTTTGACCTTAGAACACATCAAACATTCCCCTACGTATTTAGCAACATCGGCTTTCATACCCAGCCACCAAAAATGTTTCTTGAGATCCTTGTACATCTTCCCCGTTCCAGGATGTATTGAGTATCTGGTTTTATGAGCTTCTTTAAGTACCATTTCTCTCATATTTCCAAATTTTGGTACCCAAATCCTTTCAGCCCTATACCGGGTTCCGTCTTCCCAAATATTAAGATGCTTCTTCGATCCTTTGGGTATTTCATCTTTTAAGTTTCCCTCTTTTAAAACTCCTTGTTGCGCCTCCTTTATTTGAGTAGTAAGATTAGTATGAATCATTATATTCATAGATTTTACACGAATGGGTTATCAGTCCTTTCTGCTCAAGGCGTCGGCTACCATATTTGCCTTCCCTGGGTGGTAACGAATCTCAAAATCGTAATCATTCAACAATTCAATCCACCTGCGCTGCCTCATGTTCAGTTGTTTCTGATTAAATATGTGTTGAAGACTTTTGTGGTCGGTATATATAATACTTTTGACCTCATATAAGTAGTGCCTCCAAGTTTTTAATGCAAAAACAACCGCGCCTAATTCCAAATCATGCGTCGTATAATTCTGTTCGTGAATCTTCAATTGTCTAGACGCATAAGCAATTACTTTCGTTCGTTGCATTAATACACAACTGAGACCTTGCTTTGAGGCGTCACAATATATCACAAAATCATCTTTCCCTTCAGGTAATGACAATAAAGGTGCCGTAGTTAACTTTTTCTTTAACAATTGAAATGCTTTTTCTTGTTCATCTTTGCATTCAAATTTCTTCCCTTTATGCGCTAATGTAGTCAAGGGTTTTACTATTCTGGAAATGTCTTGGATGAACCTTCTGTAGTAACCAGCTAGTCCTAAAAACTGGCGTATGTGTTTTGGAGTTTTCGGGGTTTCCCAGTTTTCAACGGTTTCAATCTTTGCTGGATCCACTTGAATACCTTCTTTGTTCACTATGTGACCGAGGAATTGAACTTCTTCCAACCAAAATGCACACTTTGAAAACTTAGCGTACAGTTTTTCTTTTCTCAGCAACTCTAGCACTTTTCTCAAATGTTCTTCGTGCTCTTGATCATTCTTCGAGTAAATAATTATGTCATCGATGAAAACAATGACAAACTTGTCAAGATATGGCCCACACACTCGGTTTATGAGGTCCATGAACACAGCTGTTGCGTTAGTCAATCCAAACGGCATAACCATAAACTCGTAATGACCGTAACGCGTCCTAAAAGCAGTCTTTGGAATATCATCCTCCTTCACCCGCATTTGATGATATCCAGAACGTAAATCGATCTTCGAATAAACAGACGAGCCTTGTAGTTGATCAAATAAGTCGTCGATTCTCGGTAGTGGGTAGCGGTTCTTGATGGTAAGTTTGTTCAACTCTCGATAGTCGATACACAATCTGAATGTACCATCTTTCTTCTTGACAAACAAAACAGGAGCTCCCCATGGTGATGTGCTTGGTCGAATGAAACCATGCTCTAAAAGTTCCTGTAACTGACTTTGTAATTCTTTCATTTCGCTGGGTGCGAGTCTGTATGGAGCAGGAGCTATTGGTGCAGCTCCTGGTACAAGGTCTATTTGAAATTCAACGGATCGATGTGGGGGTAATCTCGGTAATTCTTTCGGAAATACATCGGGAAATTCTTTTACGACGGGAACATCACTGATGTTCTTTTCTTCAGGTTTAACTTCCTCGATGTGTGCTAGAATGACGTAACAACCTTTTCTTATTAGTTTTTGCGCCTTCAAATTACTAATAAGATTTAATTTCGCGTTGTTCTTTTCTCCGTACACCATTAAAGGTTTTCCTTTTTCACGCATAATGCGAATCGCATTTTTATAACAAACGACCTCTGCTCTTACCTTTTTCAACCAGTCCATTCCAATTATTACATCAAAACTCCCTAACTCGACAGGTATTAAATCAATCTTAAACGTTTCATCACCCAGTTTAATTTCTCTATCCCGACATATATTATCTGCTGAAATTAATTTACCATTTGCTAATTCGAATAAAAATATATTATCCAAAGGTGTCAATGGGCAACTTAATTTAGCACAAAATTCTCTACTCATATAGCTTCTATCTGCACCCGAATCAAATAAAACATAAGCAGATTTATCGTCAATAAGAAACGTACCCGTAACAATCTCCGAGTCTTCCTGTGCTTCTGCCGCATTAATATTGAAAACTCTTCCACGGCCCTGCCCATTAGTATTCCCCTAATTAGGGCAATTTCTAATAATTTGGCCCGGTTTTCCACATTTATAACAAACAGCGTTGGTATTACTTGCTCCGACACTATTTGTTTCAGCACTACTTGTTCCGACATTATTTGTTCCTTTAGTTCTGTTAAACTTTGGTCCATAGACCTCACACTTTATCGCGCTGTGACCATTTCTTTTACACCTGTTGCAAAATGTCGTGCAAAACCCCTGATGATTTTCTTCACACCTATGACAAGGATGTTTTTGGTTTTTGTTGCCATTGTTGTTATTGAGGTTGTTGTTGGGATTGTTATTGTTGTTGAAACGATTGTTGTAGTTGTTGTTGTTGGGCTGTTTGTTGTAGTTATTGTTAGAATTGCGGTTATTGTTGCGATTGTTGTTGCGGTTGTTGGGATAGTTGTTGCGATTTTGGTTGTAATTGTTGTTGTTGTACTGGTGACTCTTGTCACCGTTTTCCTCCCACTTCCTCTTGAGTTGTTTCGTGTTGGCTTCTTCGGCCACCTGTTCTTTAATTCTTCCCTCAATCTGATTTATGAGTTTATGAGCCATTCGACTTGCCTTCTGTATAGAAGCGGGCTCGTGTGAACTCACATCTTCTTGGATTCTAACTGGTAACCCTTTTACAAATGCGTCGATCTTCTCTTCTTCATCTTCGAATGCTCCCGGACACAATAGGCACAACTCTGTGAATCGTTGTTCATATCTGGTAACGTCAAACCCTTGTGTTCGTAACTCTCTAAGTTCTGCCTTGAGTTTATTAACTTCGTTTCTAGAACGGTACTGCTTGTTCATCAATTGCTTGAATGCCGACCATTGGAGTGCGTAATCAGCATTTTGTCCTACCTGTTCAAGATAGGTGTTCCACCACGTTAACGCAGTACTTGTGAAGGTATGCGTAGCGTACTTAACTTTGTCCTCTTCAGTACACTTACTTATGGCAAACACCGATTTGACTTTCTCGGTCCACCGTTTCAATCCAATTGGTCCTTCGGTTCCATCAAATTCCAAAGGTTTGCAGGAAGTGAATTCTTTGTAGGAGCATCCTACACGATTTCTTGCACCGTTAGCTGCATTGCTAGATTCAGAGTTATTGTTGGTATGTAGCGCAGCCTGTACTGCGGCTATGTTTGAAGCAAGAAAGGTACGAAATTCCTCTTCGCTCATATTCATGGTTTGTCGAGTAGTCGGTGCCATTTCCTTCAAAATAGCCAACTGAATCGAGTTAATCATACAGAATATTAAGAGTAGTTAATAGTATTTCGTAGCATAATATGAACTCATTTATAAATGCTTTTTCTTCATATTAGCATTTTATAGCTTCAAAGGATCTTGGATGGCTTGAAAGTTCTTGAAGTAGAATCATGACACGAAAACAAGTTCAAGTAAGATTATCACTCGAATTAAGATAGTTATAGTTATAGGAATTGAATCAAAGTTTGCATATGAGTATTACCTTGATTTGGAATTATATCTTACTATAAATAACAAGGATTTCTTAAGGTTGGATGATCACTTTACAAGATTGGAAGTGAGCTAGTAAACTTGGAAGTATTCTTGATTTTATGAAACTAGAACTTGTAGAATTTATGAAGAACACTTAGAACTTGAAGATGGAACTTGAGAGAGATCAATTAGATGAAAAAAATTGAAGAATGAAAGTGTTTGTAGGTGTTTTTGGTCGTTGGTATATGGATTAGATATAAAGGATATGTAATTTTGTTTTCATGTAAATAAGTCATGAATGATTACTACTATTTTTGTAATTTTATGAGATATTTCATGCTAGTTGCCAAATGATGGTTCCCACATGTGTTAGGTGACTCACATAGGCTGCTAAGATCTGGTCATTGGAGTGTATATACTAATAGTACATACATCTAAAAGCTGTGGATTGTACGAGTACGAATAAGGGTGCATACGAGTAGAATTGTTGATGAAACTGAACGAGGATGTAATTGTAAGTATTTTTGTTAAGTAGAAGTATTTTGATAAGTGTCTTAAAGTCTTTCAAAAGTGTATGAATACATATTAAAACACTACATGTATATACATTTTAACTGAGTCGTTAAGTCATCGTTAGTCGTTACATGTAAATGTTGATTTGAAACCTTTAAGTTAACGATCTTGTTAAATGTTGTTAACCCAATGTTTATTATATCTAATGAGATGTTAAATTATTATATTATCATGATATTATGATATATTAATATATCTTAATATGATATATACACATTTAAATGTCGTTACAACGATAATCGTTACATATATGTCTCGTTTCGAAATCCTTAAGTTAGTAGTCTTGTTTTTACATATGTAGTTCATTGTTAATATACATAATGACATGTTTACTTATCATTTATCATGATTAAACATAGTGTATCAATATCTTAATATGATTCATATGTATTTAGTAAGACGTTGTTATAACGATAATCGTTATATATATCGTTTCGAGTTTCTTAAATCAATAAACTTAATTTTATGTATATAACTCATAGTTAAAATATCTAATGAGATACTTACTTATCATAATATCATGTTAACTATATATATAATCATATATATGTCATCATATAGTTTTTATAAGTTTTAACGTTCGTGAATCACCAGTCAACTTGGGTGGTCAATTGTCTATATGAAACCTATTTCAATTAATCAAGTCTTAATAAGTTTGCTTGCTTAACATGTTGGAAACACTTAATCATGTAAATATCAATTTCATTTAATATATATAAACATGGAAAAGTTCGGGTCACTACATGTTCCTAGCTAACTGATTACATTTTATTTATCGCAATTTAATTATCGCAATTTATATTTCACAATTTTATTTATCGTCATTTAATTTCTGTTATTTATTTTGCTCACTTTAAATATCGGGACACGTATACAAGGTTTTGACATATCATATCGATGCATCTATATATATTATTTGGAATAACCATAGACACTCTATATGCAGTAATGTTCGAGTTAGCTATACATGGTTGAGGTTGATTTTACAATAATATATATACTTTGAGTTGTGATCGAGTCTGAGACATGTATATAACGGGTCACGACATGTATTAATTAATTCAAATATTATAAATTAAACTATATATGAATTATTGGATTACTAATTGTGGACTGCTAACTGTGGACAGCCAACATTGGACAATTAAAATGAATTAAAATATTGATTATAACATATGAAACTAAACAATTATTCAAGTTTGCTACTTGATTTCATCTTAAACCTCATTTACATCTCGACGATTACAATCTGTGTTCAAACCTTTCATGATTCTTGAAAAACACCTCAATCGATAGGATGAACCAACCGCACTTCATCTACGGAAGAAAAGATTTATGCATATAGTTATGCACCTGAAAACACTTGGAACCTGAGTAAACATTTAACATGTATATGTGCTAGCTCCTTTGGCGTTGTTATTACCGGAAATAACATTGCATTTTTTCAAATTAGCCAATTTTGTCACAGCTCCAACAAATCAACTTCGACTTTCATTCGAATCAGCCTTATTATAACCTCGATATATAAGTTGCCTTTCGTCATCATTACCGGAGAACCATTTATATTCCACCACATTAGCAGTAAACTTACCAGTAACTTCATTAATCTTTGACTTTCCAAAAAATCATTATATTGTTCATTAAAAACTCTATCATATACTCATCTACACCTTGTAACGAGAATTTCCATATCAATTACCGAGAATCAGCAATCAGTATTTAGAATCTTGCAGCGTTTCTACGTCAACAGTTATATGTATACATATAAAATTTATCTCCTAGAATTACGATCTTCAATTATAAAATTTTAAAAAGCACCCAGCCTATGAATAAATACATTGAACTTTGAAAAATCTGAATGAAGCAGCAGAATATGTAGACAACCGTAAATGACCTTAATCGTCGAAAGTTTGATGATAAAGAAAAGTATGTTGGAAAAGCTCAGAAAAGTTGAAACTGGAAAACGGATTGAGCTAACCATGAAAGAGACCAAGGACAAATACAAGGACCATACCCTATATTCAAAGAATCCAGGTAATTCTGGATCCATTGAAATCTTTAGAGAATATCTTGCTCCGAAGTCATGTTAAAATCTTGCGGAAAATTTTTCTTCATCAACCTTCGAACTTGGAAATTCCAAAATATCATCATAAATATCTTCGATATTTCTGAGGATATTTTCATAAATATTCTCGTCCGAAATTGTATACCTCTTCGTGCTTCATGTGTTTCATTATATTGGAAACTTCTGTAAAATCTAAGTTTAATTTATGAATGAATTCTGGAGAAATGTAAAGAAACTGATGCATGAGTTAGTATAATATAATGACACTTGATCAACGTGATTATATTACAGTAAGTCATGCTGAGTTTCTAATGGAATGTGATGATTCCCGTTAATCATTCTAAAACCAAACACATAGGGATTAAATACCATTTCATTAGAGACTGCTATGAAAAGAAACTGATAGATGTGGTGCAGATAGACACTACAACTCAAAGGGCCGATCGCTTCATAAAACCTTTTGATAAATCACGTTTTGATTATTTGTTAAAAGAAATAGGTATTAAGGTTTTAACAGATGTGGTTCCTGAAATTAAAGCAGTTCCTAACACAGAAGAACTTGCTAAAGAGATTGAGGAGTGAATGCTTTTGAATTGCCCGCATATTTTGTGTTTATTTGCATGATAGTTTAGTTACTTGCATGATTAATTTCTGTTTGCATGATAGTTAGTTATTTTCTGATAAAGTTGCATGCTAGTATGTGTTATTTTTCTGTTCTTATTCTTTTGTACAGAGAAAACAGAAAAGCCATAAAAAACAGTAAACCAGAAAATAAAATAAAAAGTTAAAATAGAAAATCTATAAAAATTAGAAAATCCTGAAAATGAGTTGCTTATTATATGTGTGGGGAAGTGATTGCAATACTGAACTGACATGTTGTCGCTAAAGTAAGTAGTACAAGATGATTGATAATGTATCACTAGACCTTATTGACTGAATTCTAGATAGAGATGATCACACTAAGAACATGTAAGTATCATGATAAGGAAATCATGGAAAGGTTTACATTTGTTGAACGTAGTCACCTAATTATCACTGAATTTGTACTGAGAAATGATTGTTCAGATACTTAATAGACGGTTGAGGTCTCCCCTACTATGATTTATACTTAGTAGAGAAGGATAATTTTGTAAGTCCCCAAGGTGAGCATACTTTGTCTAGGATGCATACTTGTTATAGATTACAATATCAGAAGATTTCCGTGAAGATACGACTGAATTCAAAGGTGGTGGTGCATCATCATTTTCGTTGTATTGTTTAGGTTTATTTTATTTTTATGTTATGTATTACAACATGGAGAAAAGCGCAACATTAGAAAATCTAAAAAAAAATATTTGTGATGTATTATATTTACTTTATTTATGTTTATTCGTTCTGTAAATAAAGATGATGCACCACATTGCAACACAAAGAATCACTGGTCAAGAATTGAACAATCTTGAAGGATTCCAGAGTTATATAAGTATGAGGCAACAGATGTCTCAATGAGAGATCAAATCAAAAGATTTAGTTATCTACATCCGAGGCGGAGAAGATCATCAGATAGTCAAATATAGAGAACTCAAATCATTCTATCATTTATATGCATCTTTTGTCTGTGGTATGAGGTTGTTCCTATTGGCCTAGAGGGACATCTTCTGGAGGATATCTTAGCGTATTATTCCATCACTCAAATATATCACTACCATCCATCCATCATACGATTTCCATTCAAGTATGGGGTTTATAGCGTCCGGTATGCGTCTGGTCAAAGTATGTAATAAATTTGAGACAAACAATGTTATCTAAAACGAAATGCGTAAGTTTAAGGTAGAAGCTCATGGTTGACAGGGTTGCTAGAAACATCGTTAGATGGTTCTGTTCAATCAAATCGAAAGTACATTGATATGATAACAGACATCGTCAATAGATTTGTGCTCAATTGACTATCTAATAAATCGTGCGATCTCAAATGAGGACTAAGTCATTGACCATAATCTAACATTGCAAAATGTTAAAGTAATTAATCTAACATCGTCAATAGATTTGAAAGTTGTTACGTATATGCTTGATTGAATATGAAAGTGCCTGAATTTTAAAAGCATGTCAATATAGTTCAGTTCTGATCCCTGAATCAATAAATTTGAATCAATATGGTTAATCAACTCACAAAAATATGTGATATGTTATGTTAGTGATGTTCCTGATAAATGATAATTTATGTGTTTATAGTGATAATGTTCAATTCCTGATGATTCTTCTGCTTGGTAAATTGGATGGTTGAAGTTGCATGTGATGAATTGCGAATACTAAATGTTCAAGTTTTACTGAACATGCTTGATATGATATTGTTTATCTTGAGAAATAGGCACATGTACTTTCTGTTGCTTTCAAGATTTGCATGTTTTTATATATGAAAAATCCAAAAATAATTGCATTATTGTTAATCTGCATTTAGTCATAGTTCTACGGTTTTACGACTCAGTTCTCAAGTGTTCACTGTGTGAGGAACATCGTTATTCAGAACCTGAGAGATTAGTTGTGAGAAGCTTAATGGAATAAATCGTGATTAAATTATACTGGAGAGATCAGTCCCAGGGGGAGTGGACATGAATAGGTAATTTTATACTCTAAAAATACTTAGCAAATACTACCCAATAATTATCACACAATACAGGCAACTAATCCCGATCGTGCAGTAATTTATAAGTAATGTTGAACAGTTCGTCCACAGAGAGCAGTTTTATCAGAAACTTTAACTTGTAATTATTTTAGTAAAAATGGGGTTGTTTTGTTTAGAAAACAATCGCGTAAGTAAGATTAAATTAAATTCAATAAAGACAAAGGTATCTACTTAGAATCAATTCCCTCGGATTAGGATTGCTGTTAAGTTCACTCTTAAACAATTATAATGGTGGTAACACTGTAATTATCTCTCGATTCTCACAGATTATCAACTAAATCCTTAGCTCAACTCTCGTTGATCCTAATTCTCTAATCTAGTTACCAAGATATTAATCAATATATTAATCTAGCTTGAATTGTTTAAGTCTCCCTAACAATTCTACAATTATCAAAGTTTCTCACAGCTTAATTACTAAATAATCAATTATACCGGTCTCCCTTATATAATTAACCAAAGGGCTAAGCTATTCACGTTCAATAACCTAGTAAAGATCACCACTTATTCAACTCTCGTTGACTAGTTAATATTCTCCGCAACTTAAACTTATTGATTAACCCTAATAACAGTCGTTCTTAGCCAAACAATATATGAATAATGAGATTTAATCATTTAAATCATAAGATAACAATCCTTCACCTTAGTTCAATCATCTAAGTAGATACAATAAATTTAGCTACTCATATTAAAGTAAAGAACACAAGAGAATAAAAGATAAACCATTGAAATCATTAAATTGAATGTAAATAAAAGTAATTGGAAGATTACAACTAACCACAATTGTTGCAATAATGTAAACCCAATGAAAACTATGAAGAAAAGTGATATAATTCGTAACCTAGCTGCTAGAGAACGAAAATTCGTAGTAGAAAACTGAATATCCTAAAAAGGGAGTTAAAAACGTGTTTAAATAGAAAAAAAAATCTGAAGTCGGCTGGCGTTCTCGCGGTCGCATCTCACACAATCGCGACCGCGATTTGATGATGTAATCGCGACCGCATAAAACTCTATTGCGAGCGCGAGGTTTAGTGTTTTCTGTTTCCAAATTTCTGTTAACAAATTACGACCGCGAGAATTTAATCATGGCCAAACCACAAAATCGCGACCGCATTGAAGGGTATTGTGGCCGCGAGATTCACCATTTCGACCAGTATTTCCTATTTAAAAATTGAACTTTGATGCTTTGCTTCGACTTGCGATTTCCTTCTTGAAAACAATGAAACTTTCATCCAAATAACTTCCAAAACATAATAACTCTTCAAACCACCTCATAAGAATCTAACAACTCAAACTTTAACAATTTCTTCGCCATTTCTTCAATTTATATCTAAAAAACCAAATAAAACCGAACCGATATTGCGAGTAAAATTATGTATAAACGAGGCAATATCAAAATCCCCCACACTTGAACCTTGCTTGTCCTCAAGCAAGTCTAACTTCAAATAATATCAACTCTAACAAAGATAAAAATATTCGAGCAAGTCTTCAATAATAATAGAATCAAAACATACTGATATCGTCTTCAAAATCATTAAATCCATATCGTGTAGTCTTTAACAAAACAAGCGCAAGGTTTAAGCCTTCAATCAAATATAATATTCAAAATCGAACTCATGATCACCCAAAAGCTTCATTACCCCGAATCAAGAATACTATGTGCGAAACTAAGAAAAATTTGGCCTTAGGGAAACAAGGACTTTAGAAAACCATTTTTGCTTTTTAAGAACGAGAAAACTAGCTAAGTTTTTACACTAAACAAGTTTTTCGGAAATTTTAGTGTTTTAAGGTTTTGTGCTTTCGAAGCCATCCCATATTTGGGACGACCGCACGGGTAATTGCCAGCCCAGTATATCATCTAGGATGAACTACCTTCCGGTTCGAAGGCGATGGGAAGACAACTTACCTTGGGTGTAATTATTTCGGGGGGGTCTAGTGCACGAAACCTGAAAGACTTTACTTTTAAGCAATGGTCTATTGAAACTCAACTTAACTTGTAAGACTTTACTTACAAGTTTCGGAAGACTTTACTTCCTAAGAACAACGTGGGAGGACTCGATGTAACACCCTGAAATTTTTTTATTAATATTTTTTTTTTTAAACAGCGGAAGTACATTTAGTTACTAAAGTAACCCTGGTTAATACTTACAAACCATAGTTAACAAATCAAATTAGTTACTGTTATTACAATATTTCAAAACATCGGTGTTACGTAAAACATGATTAAAATTGAAACATCAGAGTTAATCACATAGTCAAACATGTCTTCAAACCTGTCTGCAGCACCATCCTAAACAACAGTACCTAAACCTGCAAGGGTGGAAATGTGGGGGAATTAGCACAACTGCTAAGTGAATGTATACTATCTAACAGACCAAGCATAAGCAACTAAACATGTAAAGGCCACAAATATGCTAACGTACTGAACTAGCATACAACAACAACTGACAATATGAGGATCTGCGGCTTGTACGAGCACACGACTTAGTTGATCAAGCTACAGTCTACCAATAGTCCGCTTTACTGATTCCACTGCATAACCGTCCAGACGCAACACATGCGTCCTTCTATGCTATACTGAACAATCAGTAACACCATGACCCGACCAGGCTACCACAGTCTACCTCACATCAACCCTACCTTGCCGCCTCGGTGGGTTCCCAACCTTGCCGCCTCGGTTAGTGTCCAACTAACAGTGCGCACATAAGATTACAGATAAACAGTCATGCAATCATCCTAACTAGCATGACAATATCTAACTACGCATGGTAATCATACTGAACATAAACATAAGAGTAAAGTGTCTGAACAAGTAGCGTGTCAGCTACTTAATACTCTATCCGGAGAAAGAACCGCTCACCGAATACCAGCAATAAGCTCAGATAAACTATCACTGAGCGGCTTCCTTATCCTTATCACCTGAACATAAGGCAAATCAAGTTAGTTTCTGTCTGTTAACACAAAACAGCAGAGTACAGAAAATCAGTCACAAAAAGGCGCCACTAAAAGTCTACCTAACACTTACGCATTTTCAGAATTTACATCCTGATAATCATAAGTCACGCGGACAGCATAACGGCTAGGAAACAGCTAAATTAAACAACAACTACATATCTGGTCTGCATCCGTACGGTTTCACATGCATTCGTATGGTTGCAAGTCCATCCGTACGGTTGCATCATGCATTCGTACGGTTGCACACTTCCTGCCCGGTTGCACCAACACCACTGCATCCGTACAGTTGTACATCACCCGTACGGTTGCACCATGTACCCGTGCGATTGTAAGCTGCAACCGTACGGTTGTGTTCATCGTGCAGCAGCAGCAGAAAACTGACGGGTTTCGACCTAAAATCACCAATTGGTGCTCTAGAGCTCGTTTCTTACTTCTAAACTAACCAAATCATATACACTTAACATCAATAAGCATAAACCCACAAGATTTTGACACAAAGAACATCAAAATCAACCATTTTGACTCAAAAATGCTCTTTTGACAAAGTTAACACAAAATCATCATTTTCTTAAAGATTAGAACTTGAAACTCTTTGATTCTTACCTCTATAGACTCTGTAAATTGTAAAGAACAAGATGATATGAATGATTTGAGTTCTAGAACACAAATTAGAAATCTAGGGTTTCAAGTGGTAAGAAATTTAGGTACAGGATGTTTTTAGAAGGTTCAAGAAAAAATGAGAAAAAGAGCTGGTCACAAGCTTATATATGTGGGTTAAATGACATACCCCATTACACACGGGTATTTACCAGTTATCTAATATCTTTCGTACTTAATTTGACTGCCCTAACGGAGTCCAAATTAAATAAACGAACCTGTTCTGTGACCCTTGTCACAAACTGGTCTTAACCAAATAATAAAATAAAACTAAATGTATAATTAAAAATAAAAGCATAATTAACCACACAATTATGCCTAAGGGCAAAAAGGTCATCTTACATCTAGGCCCGATCTGAGGATGTTACAAGTCCACCCCCTTAAAGAGATTCCGTCCTCGGAATCTGGTCTTGGTCAAACAGACGTGGATAACGAGCCGTCATCAGCTCTTTGGTCTCCCACGTAAGGTTCGATCCTAGACTATGCTTCCACTCAACAAGCACCATATGGATCTCCTTCTTTCTCAGCTTAGTTACCTTTCTATCGACTATCCTAACCGGTTCTTCAACTAACTTTTGATTTAGGTCTACCCTCAAATCAATCAACGGAACTAGTTGCGTCTCATCATCGACCTTAAACTTCCTAAGGTAACATATGTTGAAAGTGTTATGTATCCCTGCTAAATCTGCTGGAAGCTCTAATACAACCGTCTGATCATTAATCCTCTTAATAATCTTGAACGGCCCAATGTATATCGGAGCTAACTTTCCCCGCTTACCAAACCTGATAACACCCTTCCACGGCGAAACTTTCAAGTAAACACGATCACCCACCTCAAAGTTTACTGGACGTCTACATGGATCAGGGTACATTTTCTGTCTGTCACGTGCTGCTTTTAACTTTTCACGCTCTATCGCTACCTTATCGGCTATTATCTGAACTAATTCTGGACCTGCAAACTGTTTCTCTCCGGCTTCTAACCAATAAGTCAGCGTTCTACATTTGCGACCATACAACATTTCATAAGGTGGCATACCAATACTCGAATGGTAAGTATTGTTGTAAGCAAAATCGATCAATGGTAGATGTATATCCTACGGACCACCGTACTCTAACACGCAGGATCGAAGCATATCCTCTAGTGTCTGTATTGTACGCTCACTCTGACCGTCAGTCTGTGGATGATACGTTGTACTCAGATTTACCCTTGTTCCCAAACTTTTCTGTAAACTGTTCCAGAAGTTCGATACAAATCTAGAATCCCTGTCGGATACGATAGACAATGGAACTCCATGTTGACTAACTATTTCTTTCAAGTACAATTATGCCAAAGTACTCAACGAAGCTGTCTCTTTTGTAGCTAAGAAATGTGCACTCTTCGTCAGTCGATCAACAATTACCCATATCATATCATTACCTCTCTGAGATCTAGGTAATTTAGTTACAAAATCCATCGTAATATGATCCCATTTCCACTCTGAAATTTTCAACTGTTGTAACAAACCATGGGGTTTTTGGTGTTCGGCCTTAACCTGTGCACAAATATGACACTTTTCTACCAACTGAGCAACATCTTTCTTCATCGTAAGCCACTAATACATCGGTTTTAAGTCATTATACATCTTGGTACTACCTGGATGGACAGTTAACCTTGATTTGTGTGCTTCATTTAAGATTAATTTCCTTAAATCTCCTAGCATAGGCACCCAAATTCGGTTGTTAAACATCTTAAGTCCTCTGGAATCGGTAGTCAATTGGTCTTTTATTTTGGTCATCAATTCAGTCTTTAAATTCTCCTCCAATAAAGCTAGGGCTTGAACTTGTCTTATATGTTCAATAAGGTCTGATACTATTTCGGTTCTCATAAATTTCACGGTCTCTACGGTCTTTTTACGACTTAAAGCATTGGCAACAACATTTGCTTTACCCGGGTGATACTTTATTTCACAATCGTAGTTTTTTATAAGCTCAATCCACCATCTCTGTCGCATATTCAGTTCTTTCTTTGTGAAAATATATTGGAGGTTCTTCTGGTCTGTACATATCACACACTTTGTACCGTATAAGTAGTGTCTCCATAACTTCAACGCAAATACCACTGTGACCATTTCTAAATCATGAACCGGATAATTATGTTCGTGTGTCTTTAACTGACGAGAAGCGTAAGCAATAAGTTTATCTCTCTGCATCAGTACATACCCCAACCCGGCAATTGACGCATCACAATAAACCACAAAGTCATCTGAACCCTCTGGCAATGCTAACACTGGAGCCTGACACAACAACTGTTTGAGTGTCTGAAAAGCCTATTCCTGTTGGTCACTCCATCGAAAACTTACGTCTTTTCTGGTCAATTTGGTTAACGGACCCGCTATTTTAGAAAAATCTTTTATAAATCGGCGATAATAACCCGCAAGAACCAAGAAACTCTTAACTTCTGTCGGCATCTTCGGCGAATTCCAACCCATTACCGCTTCTATTTTCAGTGGATCCACTTTAATACCTGCTTCACAGATAACATGACCCAGAAATTGCACCTCTCGAAGCCAAAACTCACACTTCGAGAACTTAGCGTATAACTACTCTTTCTTTAACAACCCTAACACCAATCGAAGATGTGTTGTATGATCAGCCTCTCACTTTGAATACACCAGTATATCATCGATAAACACAATCACAAACTGATCTATATACTGTTTACAAACTCTGTTCATGAGATCCATGAAAACTGCTGGAGCATTCGTCAACCCAAATGGCATAACTAAGAACTCGTAATGCCCATATCTCGTTCTAAACGCTATCTTCGGTATATCTGATTCTGCAACACGAACCTGATGATACCCGGATCTAAGATCTATTTTTGAAAAATACGACGCACCCTGAAGCTGATCAAACAGATCATCGATTCTAGGTAAAGGATACTTATTCTTAACCGTCCTCTTATTCAATTCTCGATAATCTATACACATTCTCAGAGTACCGTCTTTCTTCTTTACAAACAACACCGGCCACCCCACGGTGAGGAACTCGGTCTTATAAACCCTCCATCTAACAATTCTTGTATCTGATACATCATCTCTCTGATTTCAGAAGATGCTAACCTATAAGGAGCCTTAGCCACTGGAGTTGTTCCCGGAACCAACTCAATCTTATACTCTACTTCTCTTACCGGCAGCAACCCCGGTAATTCGTCAGGAAATACCTCAGGAAATTCCGAAACCACTGGAATATCAGTAACCGATCTCTTCTCTATCTTAGCATCAATAACATAAGTCATAAAAGATTCACACCCCTTAGAGAGTGACTTCTTCCCCTTCATCATAGAAATCAACGGAAAACTAAACCCACTGTGTTCCCCTCGGGCCACAATACGGGTTCCATCGGTCAAATGGAAAGTCCCAATCTTCTTATCACACATAATATGGGCCATATACAGGCTCATCCAGTTCATCCCTAACACTACGTCAAAACTAGGGATAGGCAACACTAAACAGGACATAACAAGCGGTCTACCATCAATTTCTATACTAGCTCCAGACACATACGTTGTGACTGGAACCGTCTGACCATCAGCTACCTCTACTCTAACAGGCTCAAGCAGCACAGTAGTAGGTAACCCTAACTTAGTACAGAAATTTATAGACATAAACGTCCTATTTGCACCTGAATCAAACAATACTCTAGCAGGTATTGAGTTGATCAAGAACATACCGGTTATGATGTCATCATTATTAGTTGCGGCCTCAACTATCATCTGAAAGGCCCTAGCTTCCGTAGTCGGCGGGTTCTTTCTCTTCTGTCCACTAGAGGCTGTGGAACCCCCGACAGATGCCGAACGCGCCCCTGACCCTGCCCCGGAACTTGCGCCCTAGCTGAACGGTGACCCGGCTGGTGACAACTCCAACACACATTCTCCCTGAAGGAACACCCCTGAGACTAATGACCCACCATACCACATCTCAAACATCTTCTCGTTACCTCAGAACACTGTCCACTGTAAGAAGACCTACAAACTTTACACCATTCTCTCTTTCCCAAACCAGACCCTGTGCTTGATTGATTACCTTTACCCTTCGGTCTAAACCCAAATGGTTTCTTAGACTTAGAACCTGACTGAGACTGACTGGTAGCCTGACTACCCTGTGGTACCACATTCCCTATATTCATGCCTCTTGCTGCTCTAACATCACTTTCTACCATATTTGCCATCAAAAAAGCCTGAGATAACATCGGTGCTGACCTTACAAACGTCCTGTATTCCAACAAGATCATATTCACAAAATGTTGGATTCTTGATTGTTCATCAGGCACCCATTATTGTACAAACCTTAACTTATCCATGTATTTCTTAATTACCTCATCAATTGACATCTGAGGTGTCATCCGCATCTACAAAAACTCCATTTTGATTCTATTCATGTTAAACACATTGCAGTACTGCTCACATACCTTACCGTAAAACTGCCCCCAAGTGATCATTTGAACTTGTTCTAAAGCAACACTTGCTATTACTGAATCCCACCACACCATAGCCTTGTCTTTCAATAACCTACTCGCATAAGTTACTTTCAATTCTGGCTCACACTGACATGCCTTAAATGCCTTTTCAACTTCCCTTAACCAGTTGAGAGTTGTGGTTGGGTCAGAACTTCCTGAGTAGGGAGAAGGTCCACAATCCATGAATTGTTTAAAGGTGCATCTTTTTGGTGGTTGGTATTGTTGTTGGAATTGCTGTTGCAGAAATGGTTGTTGGTATATGGGTGGTTGAACTTGGTTCATCATCATGGGATTTTGATATTGGTAGTTAAACTGTGGTGGCATAACATGTTGAGGGAATTGGTTCTGTAACGGGTATTGGTACTGGTTCTGGTGTATTTGCAGTATGGTTTATGATTGAGCAGTGGCAAAACCTGGTGGTGTATCCTCATTAACCGATTGTCTAGCTAACTCAAGCTCAGTAATCTTTTCCTAAGCTTCCTTAAGCTTACTTTCAAGCTCATGCACATAATCAGCCTCGTAAATCTTTGCCTCATCCTCCACATCTGGAGCACTGAACGTTCCGGGGTGGATTGGGTTTGTAGCGTTCGCATCCCTGTCATCTGCCATCTGTGCTACAAAACACTCGCACAAAAGCTTAGTGGATAACTGTTAGTTTACTAAACACTAACATGCACAACATCCTGCATTCACTTAGCCCCACCCCACGGACATGTTTGACTTAACTCAGGGTTTAGGAACAAATACGCGCACGTACTTTCTGCTAAACCATGCTCTGATACCAAGTTGTAACACCCTGAATTTTTTTTTAAACACAGCGGAATTACATTTAGTTACTAAAATAACCCTGGTTAATACTTACAAACCATAGTTAACAAATCAACTTAGTTACTGATATCGCATATTTTATACACGTTTTCCTTAGTGATGTCGATCACATTTTAGTCCGTTCGGATACGATTTGGCGGTTATATTAAAGATATTGAGAATATTCGAGTTTGAAAAGTTTATTGTTGAAGAGTGGCGTCTTATGTAGTTTTTGAGGCATTTGTTAATCGATTATTATTATTGGTGCTCCGGGGTTGGAAACGTTATGTTCATATCGGGTAATTTGGTTCTAAGTTATTATTTGTGTTATAAAAGTGCAAGGGAAGGTCGGAATCAGAAAACGTTGAAGGCCGCGGCGCGGAGTTCTTGTCCGCGGCGCGGTAATCCAAATAGTTCGATATCAGAAAGGGGTTTGAAGAAAGGTCAAAAAATCAGTTAAAGACCGCGGCGCGACAAATGGATCCGCGGCACGGCATTGGCCGAGTTTCAATTTCAGGATAGGATTTCAAAATGTTCCAGTTCATGTTAAGTGTCGCGGCGCGACAAATATGGTCGCGGCGCGGAGGTCTGTCGGTCCAGATTTATTTGGCAGCTATTTAAGGCCCGAAAAATACCCTAACTAATCACTTTAGCATCCAGACGATTTCCAGCAGCTTTTTGACGAACCAAGGTAATTTTTAGGGTTTTCCAAGGTCATTCTAACACATCAATCATTCCAGAAACAAGTCTCGATCCGTCTATCATTCAAGAACACAATTTCCATTAGGTTTAATTCTTATCATCATTATGAATACTCTTAATTGTTTATTTGTGATTTTTGTTTTAGCCATGATTGGCTAAGCTTTTAATGTTTGTCTAGATTGAATATTCGTATGTGTTTGGATGATACTTTAATTTTTATTGATTAATGCATGATAATTATGAGTTTTGATTAAGAACCAATCTTGTGGGTGTTGATTATTGTTACTTAGTTGATTAGTGATCTTGTTTGAACAAAGGGAACCCTGTTTCAATTTAGTACACTAGTTTTCAATTAATTTGTCTTAACCAATTGGGTGCTTACTGGACCAAGGGGGTAAGCCGGGTAACAAGGATTAAACAAAACAGGGGTGAATTGTGTGGAGCGAACGCGTAACCAATTGAATCTTAATCTTGTAATAAGTTAATTACTAAGTCATAAACGAAAGAGGTCTTTGGTGAAAGGGAACCCTAAACCAATAAATCCAAGTTTGAGGTGTTTTTTAAAAGAGAACTCTGGGTAAACCGACTTTGTAGTTGCATGTATTGATAAATTGAACTGGTGCTTATTAACAAATCATCCGACATTACGAATAGGAGATCTAGGCGAACATTCTTTTATCCATTGAATTCAAATATCTTTACTTTTCGTCGAGTCAGCATTTATTTTTATAAACTTAAAAACACAAAATATCGTCTTTTACTTTTAATCAATCTTTGATTTGGCTAATCGTTAAATAGCCACAAAACAAATTATTCCGTACTTTCAATTTTCATAGATTAACTTAGTTTATTTCCGTTAGTTGCAATCTTAATTCTCACATTTAAACTGTCCTTGGAACGATTTCAGAATTACCAACTTTATACTATTGCACGATCGGGTACACTGCCCGTTAGTGTGTAGTAATCTTTAAACCAGCATTTTCCATTATAAATTATAGACACGATTTTACACATCAAGTTTTTTTGGCGCCGCTGCCGGGGACAGTTGTGTCGAAAATTAAGATTGTTATCTAATTGTTCTTAGTTTAGTCTAGTTATAGTTTATTATTTCTTTTCATTATTCTCAGTTGAATCGGTGCGTTTAATCAGTTGTTAGTTGTGATTTCGCAGGTAACAGGTAGTGCATGCCACATACGCGTTCTTCTAATTCTCCAATTCTTCAACCATTTGCACAACCTGAAAGAGAGTTATTCAGAGCGTTAAGTCAAGAGCAACAGTCTACAGTGGATTCATCTTTTTCTTCGAGTGCTAATATAATTAATTTGGGTAGTAGTTCTGAGACTGTGGTGCCCGATACACCACCTGAAATCAGAGAAGAAGAAGAATCTTACTTTTCATTAGATCTTTTCGAGACTGAAGATATGGCTGACCGAGCTGAACAACCATCTCGTCCTCAGACTATGGCAGAAAAGTTGAAGGCCACACGAGGGGGCCAAGGAAATTCGATTACTCAACCGAACATCACTCAGCCTTTTCAAATTACAGGGCCGATCCTGAGTTTGATTTTTTCTGACTGCCAATTTCATGGCAAGGATAGTGAGGATGCTAACGAGCATCTTCGTGTTTTCAATGATGTTTGCAATTTGTTTAAGTTGCATGAGGTTGCCGATATGTCGATCAAGACAAGGCTTTTTCCTTGGACTCTTAAGGGAGAAGCAAAGAGATGGTTAGATAAGCAACTAGAGGGTACGATTACCTCTTGGGAGATTTTGATGGATAAGTTTTTATCGAAGTTTTTCCCTGCGTCTCGAGCTGCTAGACTTCAAGCAGAAATTTCTCAATTCAGACAAAAGAGCAGCGAGACATTATTTGATGCTTGGGACCGTTATTCTAATATGCTACGCTCGTGTCCGCAACACGGGTTGAATGATTTACAAAAGGTTCAGATTTTCTACAAGGGTTGTGACATCCCAACTCCCAACTCGTCAGACTATTGATCAAGCAGCAGGTGGTACGTTAATGGATAAGACCGAAGAAGAGGCGCTAGAGATAATTGAAAAGTAAGCTGCTTACTCTCAAGAATGGCATCAATAACATGAGTCATTCCATTCAGCTTCAGTTAAGAGAACCGAAACCACGGGTGCATATGACGATTTTGGGTCTATAAGTGCTAAGTTGGATTCCTTTGGTAGGAATTCGAAGAAGATAAATAAGGATATTCATGGTATGAAGGTTGGTTGTGAGTATTGTGGGGGATTACATCTGGCAAAAGATTATGATGCAGGTTTGACTATGAATCAGAAGGAAGAGATTGCTTATATTGGTAAACAGATCAACAATCTGTTTCAGGGATGTGCGCAGTTTAATAGGAATTTCAACAATCCCTATAATCCTCAAGGTAATCTAAGGTTCGAGGTTCCAGCCAGGTTCTAGCGGAGGATATCAACAGCAAGCTCCCGGGTATTTTCAGAAACCCCAAGCCGAAGAGAAAAAGTCCAACCTTGAAGCTATGATCGAGAAGCTTGTGATTTCTCAAACTCAGCTTGTTACTACTGTTACTCAGAACAATGAGAGGAATGATCAAATGTTTCGAAATCAACAAGCGGCTATTCAGAATCTGGAGAAACAAATTGGTCAACTTGCTAGTCAGAATAATGTGAGGAAACCGAGGGAGTTACCGAGTAAGACAGATAATAACCCGAAGAATGGGAACGTTAATGCTATCACTACACGCAGTGGTTTAGCATATGATTCACTGCAGAAGTCCGATGAGTATGATTTGCGAGTACCGTTGGTTAAGGATAGTGAGCTGGTTGTTGTTAATGAACCGGAAGGGGGAAAGGAGCCGGAACAGGTGATTGAGAAAGTTGTGAGGGTACCAGAAAATATTGCTGCGAGACCGGTAGTTAAAGAGTATCAACCACCGCTCCCATTCTTGAGGAAGTAGAGATTGGAAAAGCTGGGGGCAGAAAAGTTCAAGTTCATGGACTTGATTAAAAAAGTTAACATTAATTTGCCTTTTATTGATGTGATTGCAGGTATGCCCAAGTATGCAAGGTTTCTTAAGGACTTGCTAACTAACAGGAAGAAGCTGGAGAACGTGTCTTCAGTCAGGTTGACTGCCGCCTGCTCAGCGGTAGTTGCAAACAAGCTTCTCGAGAATCTTGAGGATCCTGGGAGTTTTACCATTCCTTGTTTACTGGGTAATTTGGATTGTATGAGGGCGTTGGCAGATTTGGGGGCAAGCATACATTTAATGCCCTATTCTATTTACTTGAAGCTAGACCCCGGGGAGTTGAAACCCACGCGTATGGCTATTCAGCTAGCGGACTGCTCTATTAAATTCCCTCGTGGAATTATTGAGAATATGCTAGTTAAGACCGGGTCGTTGATTTTTCCGGCCGATTTCGTGGTGTTGGATATGGAAGTGGATGAGAGGATTCCACTGATTTTTGGTCGGCCATTTTTGAATACTGCTAGGTGTATCATTGATGTTTATGGCCAACAGTTGACCCTTAGGATAGATGATTTGCATGCAACTTTCTCAATCGACCATGCTTTAAAATACCCTGCCTACACTGATGATACATGTTATTTTCTTAACACTGTGAATGTCCAGTCTAAGTTGTTGCAGGAATTCCCAGAGTTACAGGGTTTAGGAGAATGTTCATTGGTTGAAATTGATGAAGAGTTGCAGGTTGAGGAGGTGGATATTTTGACCACCTTGATGGAAAACGGCTATGAGCCGACTGAGGAGGAGTTCAAAGAACTCGAACGTGATGCGGATTACCGGAGAAAGTCTTCAATTGAAGAACCTCCCGAGTTAGAATTGAAGCCACTTCCAGACCATTTGGACTACGCTTATTTGTAGGAGGAATCTAAGCTCTCGGTAATTATTTCTTCTTCTCTTACTACAGGTCAGAAAACTGAGCTTGTAACCATTCTGCAGGCCCATAAACCGGTCATTGCATGGAAAATTCACGACATTAAGGGTATTATTCCCTCCTATTGCACCCACAAAATCCTAATGGAGGATAACTCTAAACTTGTGGTGCAACAACAAAGGAGGTTGAACCCACACATGCAAGATGTAGTGAAGAAAGAAATCATTAAGCTCCTCGATGCGGGTCTGATTTACCCGATCTATGACAGTCCTTGGATTAGCCCGGTACACTGTGTACCTAAGAAATGTGGTATAACTGTTACCACCAATGATAAAAATGAATTAATTTCCACTAGGACTATCACGGGGTGGCGTGTTTGTATTGACTATCGAAAGTTGAACAACGCCACACGTAAAGACCACTTCCCGTTACATTTCATGGATCAAATGCTAGAGAGGTTAGCGGGAAACAGCTTTTATTGTTTTCTTGATGGTTTTTCGGGCTATTTTCAAATTCCTATCTCGCCCGAAGATCAGGAGAAAACTACTTTCACGTGCCCGTATGGCACATTTTCATACCGACGCATGCCCTTTGGCCTTTGCAATGCTCCGACCACTTTTCAAAGGTGCATGCTGGCCATATTCCACGATATGATAGAGGATTGCATGGAGGTGTTCATGGATGACTTTTTGGTCTTCGGTGACACTTTTGATTCATGCCTTCTTAATTTAGAGCGGATGTTGGAAAGGTGTGAGAAGTCTAATCTTGTGCTCAATTGGGAAAAGTGCCATTTCATGGTTCAAGGGGGCATAGTTCTAGGGCACAAGATTTCTAGGGACGGTATCGAGGTGGATCCCGCGAAGGTAACGGCTATCAAGAACCTTCCACCTCCCACCGATGTTAAGGGTGTTCGGAGTTTTCTCGGGCACGCCGGTTTTTACCCACGGTTTATTAAGGATTTTTCTAAAATTGCTGACCCGATGAACAAACTCCTTGAAAAGGACATGCCTTGGAATTTCTCCGAAGAGTGCCTAAAGGCATTCAATCTTCTTAAGGAGAAACTGATCAATGCACCAATCATAATTGCTCCGAATTGGTCCCTTCCATTCGAGCTTATGTGCGATGCTTCTGATTTTGCTGTTGGTTCTGTTTTGGGTCAAAGGGTCGAGAAACACTTCTGACCCATTTACTATGCAAGCAAGACCTTGCAGGGAGCACAATTGAATTATACTACCACTGAAAAGGAGCTCCTTGCGGTAATCTTTTCGTTTGATAAGTTCCGGCCCTACTTAGTCTTGTCTAAGACTATTGTTTTTACAGACCATTATGCTCTTAAGTACTTATTTTCGAAACCGGATGCAAAACCTCGACTGCTTAGATGGATCTTGCTTTTGCAAGAATTCGACATCGAGATCCGGGATAAGAAGGGTGCTGAAAATCTAGCGGCTGACCACTTGTCTAGACTCGAGAATCCAAATCTCGAAGTCCTTCACGAATCGAGTATCCATGATGATTTTCCCGATGAATATCTCATGGCGATGGACAAGGTGGACGAGCCATGGTACGTAGACATTGCTAATTATCTCGTTGGGGGAATCTTGGAAAAAGGGTGGTCACATCAAAAGAGAAAGAAATTCTTCAGTGACCTTAAGTACTATTTCTGGGAGGCTCCCTATCTTTTTCGTTGTTGTCCCGATGGGGTTATCCGCCGGTGTGTTTCCAGTGAGGAGTGTATGCGTATTTTGACCGAGTGCCATAGTGGGCCTACCGATGGGCATTTTGGACGCCAAATCACGGGGCGTAAAGTCTATGATGCCGGCTTCTTTTGGCCGACAATTTTCAAGGATGCCCACCGAATTTGCAAGTCGTTCGATTCTTGTCAAAGGGCCAGTAAAGTCACCAAACGGGATGAGATGCCTCAACAAAGCATCCAAGTTTGCGAAGTATTTGACCTTTGGGGGATTGACTTTATGGGGCCATTTTTGAAATCTTAGAATTATAGTTACATACTCGTTGCCATTGACTACGTGTCTAAATGGGCCGAAGCGCAAGCTTTGGCTACAAACGATGCACGAGTTGTGATTTCGTTCCTTCAGCCTTTATTCGCTCGTTTTGGAACTTCTAAAGCTTTAATTAGCGATAGGGGCACTCATTTTTGTAACGCCCAAATGGAGAAGGTATTGAAGCGATATGGAGTTCTCCATAAAGTTTCTACTTCATACCATCCCCAAACGAGCGGACAAGTTGAGAATACCAATCGAGCTCTTAAATGATTCTTGAGAAGATTGTGGGGTCGAATCCGAAGGAGTGGGCGAATAAGCTCGATGAAGCTTTGTGGGCATTTCGAACCGCCTACAAAACGCCAATTGGTACCACTCCTTATCGGTTAGTTTATGGGAAAGCGTGCCATCTCCCGTTGGAGATTGAGCATAAAGCGATGTGGGCACTTAAAAAGTGCAATTTAGATTTAAAGGAAGTCGGACGCCTAAGGGCGGGGCAATTGAATGAGCTTGGTGAATTACGCCTTGATGCGTATGAGAATTCGTTGATTTATAAAGAGAAAACCAAGCAATGGCATGATAAATGGTTAAAGGGTCCGAAGGAGTTTAATGAGGGCGATCGAGTGCTCTTGTTTAACTCTAGATTGAAGCTTTTACCAGGAAAACTTAAGTCCCGGTGGACGGGACCATTTGAGGTTGTTAAGGTGTACCCATACGGTGCGATTGAGTTAAAAAATGCTAGTGGTACTACCTTTAAGGTTAATGGACATCGTGTGAAGAAGTATTTTGATGATCCATTGGAGATTGATGACGGGGTTCACGTTGAACCCGATCCCAACGCCACTTGAAGTTGGGGACGAGTTGTGTGGACGACTCGTTAAATATGGTTCATATTGTTGTATAGTTTGTATTAATAGGTATGATCACGGGTTTGCTGCGTTTTATTTGCTATATGATTTATTATGATTGATTTCTTGCGAATTTTGTTGGTTGTTTTGGTTCTTAAAGTGATTTTAGGTTGCTGGATAATTATTACGTCGAGGGATCAGGTCAAGTTCTTTGCCTCGGCGCGACACCAATGTTCGCGGCGTGACATTTCAAACTTTTCAAAGTCAGGAAGCCATTTAGATTTGGTCAAAATTACGTTAATTTCCGCGTCGCGACAATTGGGGTCGCGGCGCGAGGTTTCATTGGATTTCGGGGTTTGTAAATTAAGAGGAATTAGAATTAGGAATAGCTCATCGTCGCGACGCGGCCACTTATGTCGCGGCGCGACATTCCTGCTGCACAGATTCTGACCCGGCGGTCAATGTTTGAAATCGAATGGGTCAACCCGACCCAACATTAAAACTGACGGGAATTCTCCCTTTATAGGGGTTTTGGATCTGTTTTTCACCCATCACTCTTAACCTCATCTCTCTAATACATTTGGAACTTCCAAACCCTAAGTTCAATTATCACTAATTCTTGCCTAATTTCTTCAATTTCTTGTTCAATCATGCCGGTTAAGGTCCGATTTTGCTATTCTCTTGCTTTTTCTCTCATGTTTCTTGATTAATTTTATTAATTCTAGGGTTCATGCTTGAAAGTTTGTAGGGATTGTTTAATTGAGACTTTAATGCCTTATTATGTGATGAATTGTTGATGAATATGATATTATCGTGTTTTCTTCATGAATTCTTGTGTAATTTAAACATAATATTGATTCTTGAGATTGGGGTAGTGATAAATCCGAATTTGATGTTGAATGTTTGGAAATTTTGTTTGTAAGGGAGATGTTTGCTACTAGATACATGTTTAAAGATAGTGTGGGGTGATTTGGGCGGGTCATATGTGATTTTGGTAATTGGTAAAACATGATGATTTGTGTGATTTGTGAGATGTTTATTTGGTTGTTAGAATTGTTTAATCTTCTTGCAAATTAGAAGTTAACTTATGTTTATAGGAATGATTTATTGTTGGTTGGTGAATTTTGAAGACGGGTTGTGAACTTGGGTTAAGTGAGGATTGTTTAATGGGGCACTTTCATGATATAGTGTTTTGAGAATTCGTTTGATATTGGTGCCATGGACAAAAACACATGTTTTAAATACTTGCTTTGTTTAAATGCTTAATTGAAATTGAAGCGAAATTAATGGTAGTTGATGCAAGTATGAGGAGCATGTTGGTTTAATTTTTATAATTGTCCTAACGCTAACTTTTCGAAGTTTTGTGTTTGGTTTGGTTCTTATTTCATGTGTGCAGAGAAGCAGAGTAGATGTCCCTTCGTCTTCAACATCTCAATCACAAAAGGATGAAGAGAGAAGAACGAACCCAGAGATTTAGTTGCAAAGAGTTGCAGAAAACTACTCACAATACTTTGAATTTATTTCGGTTCGACCTATACAGGCAACTTGGTATTTCAGTTGGGATGAGTTGAATAGAGCTACTAGTGAGATTAGGGATGAAATCACTGATTTGTTAGCCATGTTGAGAAACAGAGTTTATTTGGGCACTTGGGGATGTGCTATGGCTTTGAGAGATGATCTTTATCGAGAGTTGGTGGTTGAGTTTTTCTCCTCTTTAAGTGTGAGTTCAAGAAGGGATCCTACGGATTAGGGGTTTATGACTTTTCAGCTAGGTGGAGAGAATCGAGCCATGAGTAGAATGGATTTGTCTCGAGCACTAAATTTGTATGAGGAATTGGATGAGAAGTCGTTAACACGGTACTTGAAAAAAGAAACAGAGTTTATAGGGCACCCGGAGGATTATAACGAGCGGGACTTTTGGTATGAAATTTCAGGTTTGACTCCTTTTGTTTCCAATGAGTCGAAGGGTTCTGATATTCGGAGCAGACAGCTACGGTTACTTCATAAACTCCTTTCGTGTACTTTTTGTGGTCGAAGAAATGGGAACGATAAAGTCAATTCGACCGAGTTGTGGATTATGCATCGGGTTCAGGCCGATGCGCATGTTGATTTGTGTATGTTAATTGCTACCTATTTATCGCATCATGCGAGGGAAACTAGGGCATCAAGGCCACTTCTTGGCGGTCATTTTATGACAAAAATTGCGAGGTTTTTCAACATTGATTTCAGCAGGTGTACGAAATTGACCGACCCATTACAAGTTATGAAACCTTTTAATATAAGGTTTTATATTAATTTAAATTTTGTAATGTGGGATGCAAATCGAGTTGGTTTAGTAGCGTATGTTCGGCAACAAGCGTAAGAGGGTGGTGATCAAGATCAAGGAGGTGATGCGGCGGAGCCAGGTGCCCAGAATGTTCCTGCAGAAGATTAGCCTTGGGGTATTTCCCAAGAAATTTGGGATAACTTAGTCTCGCGGGTTGATAACGTGCAAATAGGTGTGTCAGACAGCTTTGATGAGTTTCGGGGAGAACAACGATCGCATAATGACCGTGTGTGGGAAAGTCAGCAGAGGGTCGATGAGAGGTCGGCTGAGTCTTTGCATGACCAGCAATGGATGGCATATGGAAGCGATTGGCAAAGGCACAATGCTCGTCTTTTCTACTACAACCCGGATCATTATTATGGTACTACTGCTCAGCCACCCGTGTATTATCGCAGTCCAGTTTGGCCACGAGTGCAGGTCCCGATTTACAGTGAGCAGGAAAGGTTGGAGGATGCGCATCAGAGGTTTCAGCAGCAGTATTCGCACGGCAATTGGCCGTATGATGATTTTCAGTGAGGAGGGCCTGCAAGCCCGATGATCATGTTGTATTTTGTGTGAAAACATTTTTATTTGGTTCTGTACTTGGATAATTATTTACTTTCATTATGTACTCTGCAACTTATTTGAGGGACAAAGCATTTCGGCATCGGGTGGTGCCACCTTGTCCCGTTTATGTAGTTCGTATGTTTTTATTTTCTTAGGTTTGTTGGTGAAACAATTTTTCAAGTCTGGCATTAAGTTCAGCAAAACTGCATGATTGATGATATTGGTGTGATGATCGGGAATGGACGATGTTCTTATGCTGGCAGTCAGTTCAGCGCCATCTGTCACTGGCATTCCGCGATCAGTGGTTAACTCGATAAGTTTTTATATTTTTTTTCTCACATAACCCTTTCAATTTTTATCTATTTTTGATCTCAAGTGATAAGGACATTACTTGATCTCAAGTGTGGGGTGGGGATGTAAAATCTCTCGGGTTGGTTGTTAATGGAATCATCATCATATGAGTTTTGGTCGTAAAAAAAAATTGAAAAATTAGGGGTAAAATTAAAAAAAAAAAACTGAAAAGTTAGTTCAAAAATAAAAAAAAAAGTAGAAAAAAAACAATTGAAAATTCGGCCAAAACCTTTATTCTGAAAATTGGCTTGGTATTTTATGGTATAATTTGTGTTTTCAAAGAAGCCAAAATTGTCCCACATGTTCATTATTTTGGACATGAAATCCTACGAGTTCGGGGAACTCAATAGTAGGTCACCTGTACCAAAACGGGTGTAAACCGTGAGAGAGCGGTGATTGTGACCGAATCACGTGCATTATCACAAACTTTTGGTTACTTGGTATAGCAGACTTTCGAAATTATATCATTTTATTATTACATCATTTAATGGTGTGATACTGTGGGAAGAGGAGCCTAGAGCTTCACCAGTGTTGTCCTTTTTAGGAACAATAGCTACGTGCTTGTGTTTGCTTAGACAATACAACCCATACTCAAAAGCTATGGCACCCAAAGGTTTTTAGGATTTAAACCGAGTGTCAATTGAAATAGATTGGCGTTCTCGAGTGACTCAGATCCACTCATTAAGGAAGTAAAGTCTTTCGACCGTTTTACTTGGTACGTATACCTCTTAAGCGTGCCATTTCATTACCCATCATTTCACGATGAGGTACTGTTAGAGGAGAAAGTCTTGAACTTTCAAAACATGTTCATTATTTTGAATGTGAAATCCTACATGAACATGTAAATTCATACGTAGGCCATCTGCACCAAGGCGGGTGTCAACCGTATCAACGGTGATAGTGGCGTGTGGTCGAAACCGGACCATGCGCTAGATCAAAAACTTAAACAGGGCGATCCTCATTGTTTCTCCTAACAAGGACAATGTTGCACCCGACCACCTTATTTAACCACACAGGATGTATCTTTTCCATCCTTAAGGGAGTCAAGTCTCCCGAACGACACACTTGCTGATTTGTTTCAGAAGATGTAGTCCAGACCAGTTGTAGGGTGACGAAAAATCTTGAAAAGTCATTGCGAAAATCGTCTGGAAATCTACCAGGCCTCATCGTCAAATAGGAAAACTGATAGTCAAAGCTTGTCTCAATGAGGGAGATTTGCTAGCAAAATGGGAAGCGCACCATGATACACAAAATGTCAGTGATTGATCAGATTCCCAGTGGATAACCTCCGAAAAGGTAAGATATCAGCTTTTAAGCCTGATGAACCTCAATCTTTATGGTTGATTTAGCGGATTAGATGATCACCTCATGATTATCGATGATATCTGGACGTAATGTGTATCCTCCTAAGCACATTATTTTCTTACCGACATCTCGCGATGTTAGGTACTGTGGGAGGCTTGGCTTGACCAATTGCGGGGTAGCACGTGCGTTCTTTTGGCACACATGTTCGATTGCTATACTTTTTGGTGTTCGATTTCCACTTGATTCCCATTTACTTTGAAGAATTATTTATGATTCGAGATTCTCAGTATGGTACGTTATTTGAGATTATTTTTGGTTACTATATCCATTACATATTGTTTGCGGTTTGGGAAGTTAATTCGGGGGAATGCAAGTGGGAACCATGGTTGATGTTTACTCAAAATCGTGCCCATGCTAGTTTTTGGTTTGTTGGTTTTTCGTTTGGTTCTACATGTATGTTGAAGAAGTTATTATATGGTAGAAGATTATTTTCGAGTTCTATTGCTTGAGGACAAGCAAAACTCTAGTGGGGTGGTTTGATATCGCATATTTTATACACGTTTTCTTTAGCGATATCGATAAAATTTTAGTCCGTTCGGATACAATTTGGTGGTTATATTGAAGATATTAAGAATATTTGAGTTTGAAAAGTTTATTGTTGAAGAGTGGCGTCTTATGTAGTTTTTGAGGCATTTGTTAATCGATTATTATTATTGGTGCTCCTGGGTTGGAAACGTTAAGTTCATATCGGGTAATTTGGTTCTAAGTTATTATTTGTGTTATAAAAGTGCAAGGTAAGGTCGCAATCAGAAAACGTTGAAGGCGGTAATCCAAATAGTTCGATATCAGAAAGGGGTTTGAAGAAAGGTCAAAAAATCAGTTAAAGATCGCGGCGCGACAAATGGGTCAGCGGCGCGGCATTGGCCGAGTTACAATTTCAGGATAGGATTTCAAAATGTTCCAGTTCATGTTAAGTGTCGCGGCGCGAGAAATATGGTCGCGGGGCGGAGGTCTGTCGGTCCAGATTTATTTGGCAGCTATTTAAGGCCCGAAAAATACCCTAACTAATCACTTTCGCATCCAGACGATTTCCAGCCGCTTTTTGACGAACCAAGGTGATTTTGGGGTTTTCCAAGGTCATTCTAACACATCAATCATTCCGGAAACAAGTCTCGATCCGTCTATCATTCAAGAACACAATTTTCATTAGGTTTAATTCTTATCATCATTATGAATACTCTTAATTTTTTATTTGTGACTTTTGTTCTAGCCATGATTGGCTAAGCTTTTAATGTTTGTCTAGATTGAATATTCGTATGTGTTTGGATGATACTTTAATGTTTTATTGATTAACGCATGATAATTATGAGTTTTGATTAAGAACCATTCTTGTGGGTGTTGATTATTGTTACTTAGTTGATTAGAGATCTTGTTTGAATTAAGGGAACCCTGTTTCAATTTAGTACACTAGTTTTCAATTGATTTGTCTTAACCAATTGGGTGCTTACTGGACCAAGGGGGTAAACCGGGTAACAAGGATTAAACAAAACAGGGGTGAATTGTGTTGAGCGAACGCGTAACCAATTGAATCTTAATCTTGTAATAAGTTAATTACTAAGTCACAAACGAAAGTGGTCTTTGGTGAAAGGGAACCCTAAGCCAATAAATCCAAGTTTGAGGTGTTTACTAAAAGAGAACTCTGGGTAAACCGACTTCGGAATTACCAACTTTATACTATTGCACGATCGGGTACACTGCCCGGTAGTGTGTAGTAATCTTTAAACCGGCATTTTCCATTATAAATTATAGACACGATTTTACACATCAGTTACTGTTATTACAATATTTCAAAACATCGATGTTACGTGAAAACATGATTAAAATTGAAACATCAGAGTTAATCATATAGTCAAACATGTCTTCAAACCCGTCTACAGCACCCATCCTAAACAGCAGTACCAAACCTGTAAGGGAGGAAATGTGGGGGAATTAGCACAACAGCTAAGTGAATGGATACTATCTAACAGACCAAGCATAAGCAACTAAACATGCAAAGGCCACAGATATGCTAACGTCCTGAACTAGCATACAACAACAACTGACAATATGAGGATCGGCGGCTTGTACGAGCACACAACTTAGTTGATCAAGCTATAGTCTACAGATAGTCCGCTTTACTGATTCCATTGCATAACTGTCCAGACGCAACACATGCGTCCTTCTATGCTATACTGACAATCAGTAACACCATGACCCGACCAGGCTACCACAGTCGACCTCACATCAACCCTACCTTACCGCCTCGGTGGGTTCCCAACCTTGCCGTCTCGGTTAGTGTCCTTCTAGCAGTGCACACATAAGATCACAGATAAACAGTCATGCAATCGTCCTAACTAGCATGGAAATATCTAACTACGCCTGGTAATCATACTGAACATAAACATAAGAGTAAAGTGTCTGAACAAGTAGCGTGTCAGCTACTTAATAGTCTATCCGGAGATAGACCCACTCACCGAATACCAGCAATAAGCTTAGATAAACTATCACTGAGCGGCTTCCTTATCTTTATCACCTGAACATAAGACAAATCAAGTTAGTTTCCGTCTGTTAACACAAAACAGCAGAGTACAGAAAATCAGTCACAAAAAGGCGCCACTAAAAGTCCACCTAACACTTATGCATTTTCAGAATTTACATCCTGATAATCATAAGTCACGTGGACAGTATAACGGCTAGGAAACAGCTAAATTAAACAACAACTACAGATCTGGTATGCATCCATACGGTTGCACATGCATCCGTACGGTTGCATCATGCATCCGTACGGTTGCACACTTCCTGCCCGGTTGCACCAATACCACTGCATCCGTACGGGTGCACATGCACCCGTACGGTTGCACCATGTACCCGTGCAGTTGCAAGCTGCAACCGTACGGTTGTGTTCATCGTGCAGCAGCAGCAGCAGAAAACTGACGGGTTTCGACCTATAATCACAAATTGGTGCTCTAGAGCTCGTTTCTTACCTCTAAACTGACCAAATCATATGCACTTAACATCAATAAGCATAAACCCACAAGATTTTGACACAAACAACATCAAAATCAACCATTTTGACTCGAAATTGCTCTTTTGACAAAGTTAACACAAAATCATCATTTTCTTAAAGATTAGAGCTTGAAACTCTTTGATTCTTACCTCCATAGACTCTGTAAAATGTAAAGAACAAGATGATATGAATGATTTGAGCTCTAGAACAGAAATTAGAAATCTAGGGTTTCAAGTGGAAAGAAATTTAGGTACGGGATGTTTTTAGAAGGTTCAAGAAAAAATGAGAAAAAGAGCTGGTCACAAGCTTATATATGTGGGTTAAATGACATACCCCATCACACACGGGTATTTACCAGTTATCTAATATCTTTCATACTTAAATTGACTGCCCTAACGGAGTCCAAATTAAATAAATGAACCTGTTCTGTGACCCTTGTCACAAACTGGTCTTAACCAAATAATAAAATAACATTAAACATATAATTAAAAATAAAAGCATAATTAACCACACAATTATGCCTAAGGGCAAAAAGGTCATCTTACATCTAGGCCCGATCTGAGGATGTTACAATCGATTCTCTAATAAGTGTTTAAACACTTATTTGATTTAAGGTCTATGGACCCCACTTCCCACGCATCTAGCTTTTATGTTAGGTTTAAGAAAATGTAGGAAGCAGATACTACATTTTCTTATTTAAAAAGGGTACCATGGCTTTTGATCATGGCGTGTGTTGTCTAGCAACACTAGCATGAAGCAATTTCTCTTCATCAAGAAGATAACACAGGTTGAAGCTCAAGGCTCCTCTTCCCATAGTACGATACATTGGTGTAACACATCGTGAAATGATGAATTAACCAATGTCAGTATGAAATGATGTAGATTAGGAAGTCTCCTACACCAAGTAAAACGGGCATTCGGAAGACTTGACTTCCTTTATGGATGCACTTGAATCATCCTACAATTTGGAATTTTAAAATCCTTGAAGACTTTGTTTCCTTATTTTTTAAAATAAAACTTTCGATAAGTTCATAAAAATTTTCAAATTGGTAACAGATGTTCGCGAAGATTTATCTCCCCCCTACACACACACACTTAAGATCATGTAATACCCTCATTTACATGAAATCTTATAAGTAAAGATAAATTTGAGAGGAAAATAGTGAAAAGGGAAAAAGAAAAAGAAAACCCGAATTTATTTTTTTTAGGTTTTATATTGTTTTTGGATTTTATGTTTTAAAAATGCATGAACAATAAATAAATACAAGAAAAACTTACAAACGTTTACAAGGTTGACTTTTTAATGAGTCGTTTACTCGACTCCTTCCTGCGATCAAGTTTCCTCCGAGTAAAAGGTGAGGTCCTCCTATCTCAGTTTCATTGAATCCTTCATTGTATAACTTCAACCGATGACCATTCACATTGAAACATTCTCCATCCTTTCCAATTAACTCAACATGACCGGCCGAAAAAGCTTGTTTGACCACAAATGGTTGGACCATCGTGACCGAAGTTTTCCCGGCAAAAATTTGAACCGTGAATTATAAAGCAAGACTTTTTGACCGGGTTCAAACTCCTTTCTTTCTCTCAAACGGGCATCATGCCAACGTTTAGTTTTCTCCTTATACGAAGAGGAGTTCTCGTACACATCTAACCTTAACTCATCAAGCTCGTTTAGTTGCACAAGCCTATTTTCACCCGCCTTTTCAAGATCCATCTTAACATTTTTCAACGGCCAATAAGCTTTGTGTTCCACCTCTACCGGAAGATGGCACACTTTACCATAAACAAGGTGAAACAGTGTGGTCCCGAGAGGCGTTTTGAACGCGGTTTGGAAGGCCCACAAGTCATCTAATTTGCGTTGCCACATCTTCGGATTATCATTAACCGTTTTTTCAAGGATACGCTTCAAAGCACAATTAGTATTCTCCACTTGCCCACTCGTTTGTGGGTGATAAGCGGTGGAGAACCTATGAGCAACACCATACTTCTTTAACACCATTTCGAGAAGGTGGTTAGCAAAGTGGGTGCCACGATCGAAAATGAGCGCCTTTGGAATTCCAAAGCGCGAGAAAAGATTCTTCAAGAAATTCACCACGACCTGTGCATCGTTCGTGGCTAGAGCTTTGGCTTCCGCCTACTTAGATACATAGTCGACGGCTACTAATATATATTTGCATTTGTGGGAACTTGGGAAGGATTCCATGAAATCAATTCCCCACACATCGAAAACTCCACACACTAGTATGCCAGTTTGTGGCATCTCATCCCGCTTAGTGATGGTGCCCGTTCTTTGGCATGCATCACAAGTACGAACAAACGCATGAGCGTCTTTAAAGATCGAGGGCCAATAAAAGCCCGAGTCAAAAACGTTCTTAACGGTATGGCTAGGTCCATAGTGACCACCGGTGGGACCATGATGACAATGCTCAAGAATTTGTTGAGCTTCTTTACCGTACACACACCGGTGAATCACTTGATCTGCAAAAATACGAAAAAGATGAGGGTGATCCCAAAAGTAATATTTTAAATCCGCAAAGAATTTATTCTTTTGCTGATAAGAAAACCCCTTCTGGAGAACACCTGAGGCTAGATAATTTGCGAAGTCCGCAAACCATGGGACTTCCGGGTCCTTTTAGACTCGCATCAAAAACTCATCAGGAAACGTGTCCTTAATATCCGACTCATTGACCTTTTCAAAATTAGGATTCTCCAGTCGAGAAAGATGGTGATGTGTGAAATCGTGTATATAAATTATGATGGAAAATACCGGTTAAAGAGATTACTACACACTAACGGGCAGTGTACCCGATCGTGCAATAGTACAAAGTTGGTAAATCCGAGATCATTCCAAGGACAGTTAAATGTGAGAATTAAGATTGTAACAAATGAAAATAAACTAAATTAATCTATTAAAATTGAAAGTATGAGATAATGGGGTTTGTGGCTATTTAACGATTAGCCAAATCAAGATTCGATTAAAAGTAGAAACAATATTTTTGGTATTTTAGATTTATATAAATTAAAAAAAGAAAACAATTAAGATGGTTTTGATATCAAATGGAATGAAAATGCTCGTCTAGACCTTTTACCCTCAGAATTGGATGTTTTTATACTTTAGCCCGATTTAAGACTCAATACATGCGAATTACTCAGTCGACCCACCAAGAGTTCTCTTTAGCAACTACTCAAACTAGAATTACTAGATGTTGGGTTCCCTGGCACCTAAGACCTTTTCGTTTGTGACTAATTAATTAACTAGATCAAAGATTTGAATAACAATTGCCTTTGCGTTCGCTCTACACAATTCACCCCTATATAGTCTAACCGATTAAACTTAATTTACTCCCTTGGTCCGATTTAGCAAACAATCAATTAAGACAAATCAATTGTAAACTAGTGTATTAAATCAACAAGAGTTCTCTTTATCAAACAAATACACTAATCAATCAAGTTCATAAAGTTAAACATCAATAAGAATCGATCTTTTATTCAAACTATTGAAATAAACATGCATAAGTTCATAAATCATAAATCATAACATCCAAATCCTAGGTTATTAATCTAGACAAGCATTATAAGTTTAGCCAACAATCATGGCTGAAAACAAAATCATAAATAAACAATTAGAAGAATTCATTATGTTGATAAAGAATTAAACCTAGTTAAAATAATGATCTTGGATGATGAATGAATCGACAAGTGTTTCCGGAATGATTGGATTGATTGGATGATGTTGGGATTCCCCAAATATCACCTAAAATCGCCTTAGAGCTGCAGCAATTCGTCCAGGAAAAAGTGTGTGTGAGTTAGGGTTTTAAATTCCCTATTTATAGCCCAAAAACCGACACCAGTATCGACCCGCGCCGCGGGCTCTCAGGCCGCGCCGCGGCTTAAACCTATCCAAAATTCCACCCTTCATCAAACAGCTCGACCTTAAAAATCAGTTATAACCCGCGCCGCGGTCTATAGGGCCGCGCCGCGACTTACTTCTTTGGCCGATTCTTCCTTAAAACTTAACCATAAATGCCCAAAACCAACTTTATGCATCATATTACAGTACCGATGATAGAATAACATAAAGTATACCTCAAAATGATCTAAAAATCGTACAAATGATCTTCTCGGCTCTCAAATCCTAAATCTCTCAAATGTCTTCCAAAATACTCCAATTCGTATCCAAACGGACCAAATAATGATCGATATTGAAAGAGAAATAATAGACGAAATGCGCAATATCAAACCACCCCACACTAGAGTCTTGCTTGTCCTCAAGTAACATGACTCGAAAATAGTCTTCAATGATAGATGTTGAGCCAAAACGAACCAAATCAACAAACGAACACTAATGCGGGTACGAATATGGAGAAAATACTAACTATGGCTCCACCTTGCATTCCTTAAACAACTTCACACAATCCTCGTGCAAATAAATCAACAAGTAATCAAATGATCTTCTTAACAATGAACGAACCAATATAACTTGAATCATTAGAGCAAAAGTAACATCTCGAACAATATATATCATATCTTGAAGCAAAAGAATCTCAAACCTCATAATATAGTCTTCAAAATAAACCAGGAAGCAAGTGGAGCCATGAACCGTAAAGATGAAACAAGCGAACCATACGGGATACCCCGCGATTGGACAAGCCAATGCCTCCAACAGTACCTAACATCTCGAGATGTCGGTAAGAAAATAATGTGCTTAGGAGGATACACATTACGTCCGGATATCATCGATAATCATAAGGTGACCATCTAATCCATTAAGTTAATCATAAAGATTGAAGTTTATCAGGCTTAAAATCTGATTAATCTTTAAGGAGATTTTCCTTCCGGGGATCAGATAAATCACTAACATTTTTTGTATGCATGGTGCCCCCCCCCCCCCCCCCGTTTTACAAGACAGATCTCCCTCATTGAGATAAGTCTGACCACTAGCTCCCTGTTTGATGCTGAGGCCTAGTGGATTTCCAACCGATGTTAGAGAAGACTTTTCAAGAATGTTCGTCAACCTACAGCTGGTCTGGACTACATCTTATGACATAAGTCATCTGAAATGTCCCGTTCTTATTGATTAAAAACGTTCCATATTAATTGATTTCGTTGCGAGGTTTTGACCTCTATATGAGACGTTTTTCAAAGACTGCATTCATTTTTTAAACAAACCATAACCTTTATTTCATAGATAAAGGTTTTAAAAAGCTTTACGTAGATTATCAAATAATGATAATCTAAAATATCCTGTTTACACACGACCATTACATAATGGTTTACAATACAAATATGTTACAACAAAATAAGTTTCTTGAATGCAGTTTTTACACAATATCATACAAGCATGGACTCCAAATCTCGTCCTTATTTAAGTATGCGACAGCGGAAGCTCTTAGTATTCACCTGAGAATAAACATGCTTTAAACGTCAACAAAAATGTTGGTGAGTTATAGGTTTAACCTATATATATCAAATCGTAACAATAGACCACAAGATTTCATATTTCAATACACATCCCATACATAGAGATAAAAATCATTCATGTGGTGAACACCTGGTAACCGACATTAACAAGATGCATATATAAGAATATCCCCATCATTCCGGGACACCCTTCGGATATGATATAAATTTCGAAGTACTAAAGCATCCGGTACTTTGGATGGGGTTTGTTAGGCCTAATAGATCTATCTTTAGGATTCGTGTCAATTAGGGTGTCTGTTCCCTAATTCTTAGATTACCAGACTTAATAAAAAGGGGCATATTCGATTTTGATAATTCAACCATAGAATGTAGTTTCACGTACTTGTGTCTATTTTGTAAATCATTTATAAAACCTGCATGTATTCTCATCCCAAAAATATTAGATTTTAAAAGTGGGACTATAACTCACTTTCACAAATTTTTACTTCGTCGGGAAGTAAGACTTGGCCACTGGTTGATTCACGAACCTATAACAATATATACATATATATCAAAGTATGTTCAAAATATATTTACAACACTTTTAATATATTTTGATGTTTTAAGTTTATTAAGTCAGCTGTCCTCGTTAGTAACCTACAACTAGTTGTCCACAGTTAGATGTACAGAAATAAATCGATAAATATTATCTTGAATCAATCCACGACCCAGTGTATACGTATCTCAGTATTGATCACAACTCAAACTATATATATTTTGGAATCAACCTCAACCCTGTATAGCTAACTCCAACATTCACATATAGAGTGTCTATGGTTGTTCCGAAATATATATAGATGTGTCGACATGATAGGTCGAAACATTGTATACGTGTCTATGGTATCTCAAGATTACATAATATACAATACAAGTTGATTAAGTTATGGTTGGAATAGATTTGTTACCAATTTTCACGTAGCTAAAATGAGAAAAACTATCCAATCTTGTTTTACCCATAACTTCTTCATTTTAAATCCGTTTTGAGTGAATCAAATTGCTATGGTTTCATATTGAACTCTATTTTATGAATCTAAATAGAAAAAGTATAGGTTTATAGTCGGAAAAATAAGTTACAAGTCATTTTTGTAAAGGTAGTCATTTCAGTCGAAAGAACGACGTCTAGATGACCATTTTAGAAAACATACTTCCACTTTGAGTTTAAGCATAATTTTTGGATATAGTTTCATGTTCATAATAAAAATCATTTTCTCAAAATAACAACTTTTAAATAAAAGTTTATCATAGTTTTTAATTAACTAACCCAAAACAGCCCGCAGTGTTACTACGACGGCGTAAATCCGGTTTTACGGTGCTTTTCGTGTTTCCAGGTTTTAAATCATTAAGTTAGCATATCATATAGATATAGAACATGTGCTTATTTGATTTTAAAATTCAAGTTAGAAGGATTAACTTTTGTTTGCGAACAAGTTTAGAATTAACTAAACTATGTTCTAGTGATTACAAGTTTAAACCTTCGAATAAGATAGCTTTATATGTATGAATCGAATGATGTTATGAACATCATTACTACCTTAAGTTCCTTGGATAAACCTACTGGAAAAGAGAAAAATGGATCTAGCTTCAACGGATCCTTGGATGGCTCGAAGTTCTTGAAGCAGAATCATGACACGAAAACAAGTTCAAGTAAGATCATCACTTGAAATAAGATTGTTATAGTTATAGAAATTGAACCAAAGTTTGAATATGATTATTACCTTGTATTAGAATGATAACCTACTGTAAGAAAAAAAGATTTCTTTAGTTTGGATGATCACCTTACAAGATTGGAAGTGAGCTAGCAAACTTGAAAGTATTCTTGATTTTATGTGACTAGAACTTGTAGAATATATGAAGAACACTTAGAACTTGAAAATAGAACTTGAGAGAGATCAATTAGATGAATAAAATTGAAGAATGAAAGTGTTTGTAGGTGTTTTTGGTCGTTGGTGTATGGATTAGATATAAAGGATATGTAATTTTATTTTCATGTAAATAAGTCATGAATGATTACTCATATTTTTGTAATTTTATGAGATATTTCATGCTAGTTGCCAAATGATGGTTCCCACATGTGTTAGGTGACTCACATGGGCTGCTAAGAGCTGATCATTGGAGTGTATATACCAATAGTACATACATCTAAAAGCTGTGTATTGTACGAGTACGAATACATGTGCATACGAGTAGAATTGTTGATGAAACTGAACGAGGATGTAATTGTAAGCATTTTTGTTAAGTAGAAGTATTTTGATAAGTGTATTGAAGTCTTTCAAAAGTGTATAAATACATATTAAAACACTACATGTATATACATTTTAACTGAGTCGTTAAGTCATCGTTAGTCGTTACATGTAAGTATTGTTTTGAAACCTTTAGGTTAACGATCTTGTTAAATGTTGTTAACCCAATATTTATAATATCAAATGAGATTTTAAATTATTATATTATCATGATATTATCATGTATGAATATCTCTTAATATGATATATATACATTAAATGTCTTTACAACGATAATCGTTACATATATGTCTCGTTTAAAAATCATTAAGTTAGTAGTCTTGTTTTTACATATGTAGTTCATTGTTAATATACTTAATGATATGTTTACTTATCATAGTATCATGTTAACTATATATATATATCCATATATATGTCATCATATAGTTTTTACAATTTTTAACGTTCGTGAATCACCGGTCAACTTGGGTGGTCAATTGTCTATATGAAACATATTTCAATTAATCAAGTCTTAACAAGTTTGATTGCTTAACATGTTGGAAACATTTAATCATGTAAATATCAATCTCAATTAATATATATAAACATAGAAAAGTTCGGGTCACTACAGTACCTACCCGTTAAATAAATTTCGTCCCGAAATTTTAAGTTGTTGAAGGTGTTGACGAATCTTCTGGAAATAGATGCTGGTATTTCTTCTTCATCTGATCCTCACACTCCCAGGGGAACTCGGGTCCTCTACGAGCATTCCATTGAACCTTAACAATTGGTATCTTGATTTGCTTAAGTCTTTTAACCTCACGATCCATTATTTCGACGGGTTCTTCGATGAATTGAAGTTTTTCGTTGATTTGGATTTCATCTAACGGAATAGTGAGATCTTCTTTAGCAAAATATTTCTTCAAATTCGAGACGTAGAAAGTGTTATGTACAGCCGCGAATTGTTGAGGTAACTCAAGTCGGTAAGCTACTGGTCCGACACGATCAATAATCTTGAATGGTCCAATATACCTTGGATTTAATTTCCCTCGTTTACCAAATCGAACAACGCCTTTCCAAGGTGCAACTTTAAGCATGACCATCTCTCCAATTTCAAATTCTATATCTTTTCTTTTAATGTCAGCGTAGCTCTTTTGTCGACTTTGGGCGGTTTTCAACCGTTGTTGAATTTGGATGATCTTCTCGGTAGTTTCTTGTATAATATCCGGACCCGTAATCTGTCTATCCCCCACTTCACTCCAACAAATCGGAGACCTGCACTTTCTACCATAAAGTGCTTCAAACGGCGCCATCTCAATGCTTGAATGGTAGCTGTTGTTGTAGGAAAATTCTGCTAATGGTAGATGTCGATCCCAACTGTTTCCGAAATCAATGACACATGCTCGTAGCATGTCTTCAAGCGTTTGTATCGTTCTTTCATTCTGCCCATCAGTTTGTGGATGATAGGCAGTACTCATGTCTAGACGAGTTAGTAATGCTTGCTGTAATGTCTGCCAGAATCTTGAAATAAATCTGCCATCCCTATCAGAGATAATAGAGATTGGTATTCCATGTCTGGAGACGACTTCCTTCAAATACAGTCGTGCTAACTTCTCCATCTTGTCATCTTCTCTTATTGGCAGGAAGTGTGCTGATTTGGTGAGACAATCAACTATTACCCAAATAGTATCAAAACCACTTGCAGTCCTTGGCAATTTAGTGATGAAATCCATGGTAATGTTTTCCCATTTCCATTCCGGGATTTCGGGTTGTTGAAGTAGACCTGATGGTTTCTGATGCTCAGCTTTAACCTTAGAACACATCAAACATTCTCCTACGTATTTAGCAACATCGGCTTTCATACCCAGCCACCAAAAATGTTTCTTGAGATCCTTGTACATCTTCCCCGTTCCAGGATGTATTGAGTATCTGGTTTTATGAGCTTCTCTAAGTACCATTTCTCTCATATCTCTAAATTTTGGTACCCAAATCCTTTCAGCCCTATACCGGGTTCCGTCTTCCCGAATATTAAGATGCTTCTCCGATCCTTTGGGTATTTCATCCTTTAAATTTCCCTCTTTTAAAACTCCTTGTTGCGCCTCCTTTATTTGAGTAGTAAGGTTATTATGAATCATTATATTCATAGATTTTACTCGAATGGGTTCTCTGTCCTTCCTGCTCAAGGCATCAGCTACCACGTTTGCCTTCCCCGGGTGGTAACGAATCTCAAAGTCGTAATCATTCAATAATTCAATCCACCTACGCTGCCTCATATTCAGTTGTTTCTGATTAAATATGTGTTGAAGACTTTTGTGGTCGGTATATATAATACTTTTGACCCCATATAAGTAGTGCCTCCAAGTCTTTAATGCAAAAACAACCGCGCCTAATTCCAAATCATGCGTCGTATAATTTTGTTCGTGAATCTTCAATTGTCTAGATGCATAAGCAATCACCTTCGTTCGTTGCATTAATACACAACCGAGACCTTGCTTTGATGCGTCACAATAAATCACAAAATCATCATTCCCTTCAGGCAATGACAATATAGGTGCCGTAGTTAGCTTTTTCTTCAATAACTGAAACGCTTTCCCTTGTTCATCATTCCATTCAAATTTCTTCCCTTTATGCGTTAATGCAGTCAAGGGTTTTGCTATTCTGGAAAAGTCTTGGATGAACCTTCTGTAGTAACCAGCTAGTCCTAAAAACTGGCGTATGTGTTTCGGAGTTTTCAGGGTTTCCCACTTTTCAACAGTTTCTATCTTTGCCGGATCCACCTTAATACCTTCTTTGTTCACTATGTGACCGAGGAATTGAACTTCTTCCAACCAAAATGCACACTTTGAAAACTTAGCGTACAATTCTTCCTTCCTCAATACATCTAACACCTTTCTCAAATGTTCACCATGTTCTTGGTCATTCTTTGAGTAAATAAGTATGTCATCAATGAAAACAATGACAAACTTGTCAAGGTATGGTCCACACACTCGGTTCATAAGGTCCATGAACACAGCTGGTGCATTAGTTAAACCAAACAGAATGACCATAAACTCGTAATGACCGTAACGTGTTCTGAAAGCAGTCTTTAGAATATCATCTTCTTTCACCCGCATTTGATGATACCCGGAACGTAAGTCAATCTTTGAATAAACAGACGAGCCTTGTAGTTGATCAAATAAGTCGTCGATTCTCGGTAGTGGGTAGCGGTTCTTGATGGTAAGTTTGTTCAACTCTCGGTAGTCGATACACAACCTGAATGTACCATCTTTCTTCTTGACAAACAAAACAGGAGCTCCCCACGGTGATGTGCTTGGTCGAATGAAACCACGCTCTAAAAGTTCTTGTAATTGGCTTTACAGTTCTTTCATCTCGCTGGGTGCGAGTCTGTAAGGAGCACGAGCTATTGGTGCAGCTCCTGGTACAAGATCTATTTGAAATTCAACGGATCGATGTGGGGGTAATCCCGGTAATTCTTTCGGAAATACATCGGGAAATTCTTTTGCAATGGGAACATCATTGATGCTCTTTTCTTCAGTTTGTACTTTCTCGACGTGTGCTAGAACAGCATAGCAACCTTTTCTTATTAGTTTTTGTGGCTTCAAATTACTAATAAGATGTAGCTTCGTGTTGCCCTTTTCTCCGTACACCATTAAGGGTTTTCCTTTTTCTCGTATAATGCGAATTGCATTTTTTAACAAACGATCTCTGCTTTCACTTCTTTCAACCAGTCCATACTGATTATCACATCAAAACTCCCTAACTCTACTGGTATCAAATCAATCTTAAATGTTTCGCTAACCAGTTTAATTTCTCGATTCCGACATATATTATCTGCTGAAATTAATTTACCATTTGCTAATTCGAGTAAAAATTTACTATCCAAAGGCGTCAATGGACAACTTAATTTAGCACAAAAATCTCTACTCATATAGCTTCTATCCGCACCCGAATCAAATAAAACGTAAGCAGATTTATTGTCAATAAGAAACGTACCCGTAACAAGCTCCGGGTCTTCCTGTGCCTCTGCCACATTAATATTGAAAACTCTTCCGCGGCCTTGTGCATTCGTGTTCTCCTGGTTCGGGCAATTTCTAATAATGTGGCCCGGTTTTCCACATTTATAACAAACTACATTGGCATAACTTGCTCTGACACTACTTGCTCCGCCATTACTCGTTCTGACACCATTTGTTCCTTTCATTCTGTTAACCCCTGGTCCGTAGACCTCACACTTTGCCGCGCTATGACCATTTCTTTTACACTTGTTGCAAAATTTGGTGCAGAACCCCGAGTGATACTTTTCACACCTTTGGCATAGCTGCTTCTGATTGTTGTTGTTGTTGCGGTTATTATTGTTGTTGGGATGATTGTTGTAGTTGCTACTACTGTTGTTGTTGTTGTTGTTGTTGTTGGGCTGTTTGTTGTAGTTGCGATTGATGTTGCGATTGTTGGGATAATTGTTGCGATTATTGTTGTAATTGCTGTTGTTGTTTTATTGGTGATTCTTATCACCATTTTCCTCCCACTTTCTTTTGACTTGCTTCACATTGGCCTCTTCAGCAGTCTGTTCTTTAATTCTTTCTTCAATCTAGTTCACTAGTTTCTGAGCCATTCTACATGCCTGTTGTATGGAGGCGGGCTCGTGTGAACTTATATCTTCTTGGATTCTTTTCGGTAATCCTTTCACAAATGCGTCGATCTTCTCTTCCTCATCTTTGAATGCTCCTGGACACAATAGGCACAATTCTGTGAATCGTCTTTCGTACGTGGTAATATCAAATCCTTGGGTTCGTAACCCTCTAAGTTCTGTCTTGAGCTTATTGACCTCGGTTCTGGGACGGTACTTCTCGTTCATCAAGTGCTTGAATGCTGACCACGGTAGTGCGTACGCATCGTCTTGTCCCACTTGCTCTAGATAGGTATTCCACCATGTTAACACAGAACCTGTGAAGGTATGCGTAGCGTACTTCACTTTGTCCTCTTCAGTACACTTACTTATGGCAAACACCGATTCGACCTTCTCGGTCCACCGTTTCAATCCGATCGGTCCTTCGGTTCCATCAAATTCCAAAGGTTTGTAGGCAGTGAATTCTTTGTAGGTGCATCCTACACGATTTCCTGTACTGCTAGATCCAGGGTTATTGTTGGTATGTAGCGCAGCCTGTACTGCGGCTATGTTTGAAGCTAGAAAAGTACGGAATTCCTCTTCATTCATATTCACGGTGTGTTGAGTAGTCGGTGCCATTTCCTTCAAAATAGTCAAATGGAACAAGTTAATCATACAGAATATTAAGAGTAGTTAATAGTATTTCGTAGCATAATATGAACTCATTTATAAAAGCTTTTTCTTCATATTAGCGTTTTATAAGTTTAAATTCGGGTAGTACCTACCTGTTAAGTTCATACTTAGTAGCTAATATGCAATTCAACTACTACAATTCTATATGAAAAACTGATTATAATAATATTTCGCGTTCAAACTTTTACACAATATTTTACAAACTTACAATACCGCTTATTTTACATATAGCATGAAATATAGCACACAATAAATTTGATACAAGATGGTTGTGAAGATAATTCTAGGTATTACACAAGTCGTTCAGTAAAGGCAATAAAGACACGTAATTCATACGTCCAGAAACAAGTCATGCATTCTGGTTTTACTAGGATTACTTCCCATCCTTGGTCTTGTGGAACATAACCGTTATGGCCGTTGATAAGACAGCGTGTTGTAACGTCGTCAAAGGGACGAGGGTTACGTAATGTCCAACAGTCCCGTAACAATCTAAAAACCTCATTTCTTACCCCAATTACCGACTCCGTCACTTGTGGGAACGTTTTGTTTAATAGTTGTAGCCCGATGTTCTTGTTCTCACTTTGGTGAGAAGCGAACATTACTAATCCGTAAGCATAACATGCTTCTTTATGTTGCATGTTAGCCGCTTTTTCTAAATCACGAAGTCCAATATTCGGATATATTGAGTCAAAATAATTTCTTAACCTATTGCGTAAAATAGCATTTGGGTTCCCCGCAATATATGCGTCAAAGTAAATACATCGTAACTTATGGATTTCCCAATGTGATATCCCCCATCTTTCGAACGAAAGCCTTTTATAAACCAAGGCATTCTTGGAACGTTCTTCGAATGTCTTACAAACTGATCTCGCCTTAAATAGTTGTGCCGAAGAATTCTGACCGACTCTAGACAAGAATTCATCAATCATGTCTCCGGGTAGGTCTCTTAAAATATTGGGTTGTCTATCCATTTTGTGTTTTTATACTGTAAAATAGACAAGAGTTAGATTCATAAAAAAAAATACTTATTAATACAAGCAATTTTTACATATATCATAAAGCATAAGCACACTGTATTACATATATTACACCACACGAATACAACTATCTTATTCCGACTCGCTTGTTTCTTCTTTTTCGGTTTTGGTTCGTTTTGCCAAGTTTCTAGGGATATATGATGTTCCCCTAATACGAGCCGTCGTTTTCCACATTGGTTTAGAAAAACCTGGTGGTTTAGAGGTTCCCGGGTCATTGTTACAACTTAAGGACTTCGGGGGTTGACGATACATATAAAGTTCATCGGGGTTGGAATTAGATTTCTCTATTTTTATGCCCTTTCCCTTATTATTTTCTTTTGCCTTTTTAAATTCAGTTGGGGTAATTTCTATAACATCATCGGAATTCTCGTCGGAATCCGATTCATCGGAGAATTGGTAATCCTCCCAATATTTTGCTTCTTTGGCGGAAACACCATTGACCATAATTAACCTTGGTAGGTTGGTTGAGGATTTTCTTTTACTTAACCGTTTTATTATTTCCCCCACCGGTTCTATTTCTTCATCCGGTTCCGATTCTTCTTCCGGTTCCGATTCTTCTTCCGGTTCCGACTCTTCTTCCGGTTCCTCTTCGGGAACTTGTGAATCAGTCCACGAATCATTCCAATTTACATTTAACTCTTCATTATTATTAGGTGAGTCAATGGGATTTGTTCTAGAGGTATACATTTATCACATAATATCAAACGCGTTAAGAGATTAATATATCACATAATATTCACATGTTAAAAATATATAGTTTCCAACAAAATTTGTTAAGCAATCATTTTTCAAGTAAACACGGTCGAAGTCCAGACTCACTAATGCATCCTAACAAACTCGATAAGATACACTAATGCAAAATTCTGGTTCTCTAAGACCAACGCTCGGATACCAACTGAAATGTCCCGTTCTTATTGATTAAAAACGTTCCATATTAATTGATTTCGTTGCGAGGTTTTGACCTCTATATGAGACGTTTTTCAAAGACTGCATTCATTTTTTAAACAAACCATAACCTTTATTTCATAGATAAAGGTTTTAAAAAGCTTTACGTAGATTATCAAATAATGATAATCTAAAATATCCTGTTTACACACGACCATTACATAATGGTTTACAATACAAATATGTTACAACAAAATAAGTTTCTTGAATGCAGTTTTTACACAATATCATACAAGCATGGACTCCAAATCTCGTCCTTATTTAAGTATGCGACAGCGGAAGCTCTTAGTATTCACCTGAGAATAAACATGCTTTAAACGTCAACAAAAATGTTGGTGAGTTATAGGTTTAACCTATATATATCAAATCGTAACAATAGACCACAAGATTTCATATTTCAATACACATCCCATACATAGAGATAAAAATCATTCATGTGGTGAACACCTGGTAACTGACATTAACAAGATGCATATATAAGAATAACCCCATCATTCTGGGACACCCTTCGGATATGATATAAATTTCGAAGTACTAAAGCATCCAGTACTTTGGATGGGGTTTGTTAGGCCCAATAGATCTATCTTTAGGATTCGTGTCAATTAGGGTGTCTGTTCCCTAATTCTTAGATTACCAGACTTAATAAAAAGGGGCATATTCGATTTTGATAATTCAACCATAGAATGTAGTTTCACGTACTTGTGTCTATTTTGTAAATCATTTATAAAACCTGCATGTATTCTCATCCCAAAAATATTAGATTTTAAAAGTGGGACAATAACTCACTTTCACAGATTTTTACTTCGTCGGGAAGTAAGACTTGGCCACTGGTTGATTCACGAACCTATAACAATATATACATATATATCAAAGTATGTTCAAAATATATTTACAACACTTTTAATATATTTTGATGTTTTAAGTTTATTAAGTCAGCTGTCCTCGTTAGTAACCTACAACTAGTTGTCCGCAGTTAGATGTACAGAAATAAATCGATAAATATTATCTTGAATCAATCCACGACCCAGTGTATACGTATCTCAGTATTGATCACAACTCAAACTATATATATTTTGGAATCAACCTCAACCCTGTATAGCTAACTCCAACATTCACATATAGAGTGTCTATGGTTGTTCCGAAATATATATAGATGTGTCGACATGATAGGTCGAAACATTGTATACGTGTTTATGGTATCTCAAGATTACATAATATACAATACAAGTTGATTAAGTTATGGTTGGAATAGATTTGTTACCAATTTTCACGTAGCTAAAATGAGAAAAACTATCCAATCTTGTTTTACCCATAACTTCTTCATTTTAAATCCGTTTTGAGTGAATCAAATTGCTATGGTTTCATATTGAACTCTATTTTATGAATCTAAACAGAAAAAGTATAGGTTTATAGTCGGAAAAATAAGTTACAAGTCATTTTTGTAAAGGTAGTCATTTCAGTCGAAAGAACGACGTCTAGATGACCATTTTAGAAAACATACTTCCACTTTGAGTTTAACCATAATTTTTGGATATAGTTTCATGTTCATAATAAAAATTATTTTCTCAAAATAACAACTTTTAAATCAAAGTTTATCATAGTTTTTAATTAACTAACCCAAAACAGCCCGCAGTGTTACTACGACGGCGTAAATCCGGTTTTACGGTGCTTTTCGTGTTTCCAGGTTTTAAATCATTAAGTTAGCATATCATATAGATATAGAACATGTGCTTATTTGATTTTAGAATTCAAGTTAGAAGGATTAACTTTTGTTTGCGAACAAGTTTAGAATTAACTAAACTATGTTCTAGTGATTACAAGTTTAAACCTTCGAATAAGATAGCTTTATATGTATGAATCGAATGATGTTATGAACATCATTACTACCTTAAGTTCCTTGGATAAACCTACTGGAAAAGATAAAAATGGATCTAGCTTCAACGGATCCTTGGATGGCTCGAAGTTCTTGAAGCAGAATCATGACACGAAAACAAGTTCAAGTAAGATCATCACTTGAAATAAGATTGTTATAGTTATAGAAATTGAACCAAAGTTTGAATATGATTATTACCTTGTATTAGAATGATAACCTACTGTAAGAAACAAAGATTTCTTGAGTTTGGATGATCACCTTACAAGATTGGAAGTGAGCTAGCAAACTTGAAAGTATTCTTGATTTTATGTAACTAGAACTTGTAGAATATATGAAGAACACTTAGAACTTGAAGATAGAACTTGAGAGAGATCAATTAGATGAATAAAATTGAAGAATGAAAGTGTTTGTAGGTGTTTTTGGTCGTTGGTGTATGGATTAGATATAAAGGATATGTAATTTTATTTTCATGTAAATAAGTCATGAATGATTACTCATATTTTTGTAATTTTATGAGATATTTCATGCTAGTTGCCAAATGATGGTTCCCACATGTGTTAGGTGACTCACATGGGCTGCTAAGAGCTGATCATTGGAGTGTATATACCAATAGTACATACATCTAAAAGCTGTGTATTGTACGAGTACGAATACAGGTGCATACGAGTAGAATTGTTGATGAAACTGAACGAGGATGTAATTGTAAGCATTTTTGTTAAGTAGAAGTATTTTGATAAGTGTATTGAAGTCTTTCAAAAGTGTATAAATACATATTAAAACACTACATGTATATACATTTTAACTGAGTCGTTAAGTCATCGTTAGTCGTTACATGTAAGTGTTGTTTTGAAACCTTTAGGTTAACGATCTTGTTAAATGTTGTTAACCCAATATTTATAATATCAAATGAGATTTTAAATTATTATATTATCATGATATTATCATGTATGAATATCTCTTAATATGATATATATACATTAAATGTCTTTACAACGATAATCGTTACATATATGTCTCGTTTAAAAATCATTAAGTTAGTAGTCTTGTTTTTACATATGTAGTTCATTGTTAATATACTTAATGATATGTTTACTTATCATAGTATCATGTTAACTATATATATCCATATATATGTCATCATATAGTTTTTACAATTTTTAACGTTCGTGAATCACCGGTCAACTTGGGTGGTCAATTGTTTATATGAAACATATTTCAATTAATCAAGTCTTAACAAGTTTGATTGCTTAACATGTTGGAAACATTTAATCATGTAAATATCAATCTCAATTAATATATATAAACATAGAAAAGTTCGGGTCACTACATCATCAAGGGTGTCGGTCGGGAGACTTAACTCCCTTTAGGATGGAATGGAGACTTCCTGTGTGGTTAACAGTGGTCGGAAGCAACATTGCCCTTGTTAGGAGAAACAATGAGGATCGCCCTGTTTAAGTTTTTCGATCTAGCGCATGGCCTGACTTAGACCACACGATCCAATCACCGCTCTTACGGATGACACCTATTTTGGTACAGGTGACCTACGATTGAATTCTTGAAGAATTCGTAGGATTTCACGTTCAATGGTAATGAACGTGTTTGGAAGTTCAAGACTTCCTCTTCCCACAGTACCTTTATATCGTGATATGATATCGGTATGAAAAGGTATAGTTTAGGAAGTCTGCTAGACCAAGTAGGACGTACACTCGGAAGACTTTACTTCCTATATACGATGGAAACGATACATCCTAGGGTATGGAAATTGTCACCCACAGTTCCCCTTGGTTTTAAGGAAACGACACGGAACAAGCGTAATTTCCGAGCCAACTAGACCCGGCTTCGGCCTATGGCCGAAAGAACATGGGATACGACATTTTGTACATTTTATATCCATCAATTCGTAGGTAACAACTTGACATTCTTAAAGCATAGGGTTTTGGCCGAATTTTTGATTGTTTTTCTCTCTTTTTTTTTTCTTCTAACTTTTTTCATTTTTTTTACTACCAAAACCCGTGAAACGTCAAGATTTTCTTTAGATTCAAAACGCACATGTTGACAATTCCTTAAAAACCAACCCGAGAGATTTTACATCCCCACCCTACACTTGAGATCAAGTAATGTCCCCATTACTTGAGATCAAAAATAAATTAAAATCGAAAGGGTAATGTGAGAAAGAGAATAAAAACTTATCGAGTTTAACCACTGATCACGGAATGCCAGTGACAGATGGCGCTGAACTGACTGCCAGCATAAGAACACCGTCCATTCCCATTCCTTACACCAATATCATCAATCATGCAATTTTGCTGAACTTAATACCAGACTTGAAAATTCGTTTCGCCAACCTACCTACTAAAAAGAAAAACAAAAGAACTACATAAACGGGATAAGGTAGCAGCACCCGGTAACCGAAACGCCTTATCCCCAAATAAGTTTACAGTACATAATCCAAGCAAATAAATAACGAAGTACAGAACAACAAAGAAAAAGTTTGAAACAGGTTACAACATGATCATCGGCGCGCAGGCCTCATCAATAAAAGTGTCCAAAAGGCCATTGGCCTTGCGGATATCGCTCAAAGAACTGCCTTCTAGTCTCCTCCATAGCTTCACGCGGGTCGTAGGTTGGTGCGGTGACTCGTGGCCTGATTGAATTACGGTAGTAAACCGGCTCTATATGTGGCGTACTCATATAATCATTAGGGAAATTATAATAAATACGTGCATTGTGTCTCTGCCAATCGTTACCATAAGCCATCCATTGCTGATCATACAATGACTCCGCCGCCATATCCTCTTGTCGTAGCGTGCTTGCCTCAATCCGCTGTTGGCTCCCCCACATGCGATCATTATGTGATCGCTGATCTCTCTGAAACTCGTTAAAATTACTCGACACACCAATTTGGACATTATCAACCCGAGAGACCAAGCTATTCCAAACTTCTTCAGAAACCGACCAAGATTGCCCACTACCCGAAACATACGGCTCATCCGACTCTGAACCAAAACACTCGTGGATGCGAGCAGTGACGTCCTCATCATCATCATGGCGCGCACCACTACCACTCGCCCCCCTTTGTTGAGATGGTTCAACATATTAAACTAACATTGACCTATTCGAGTTCCACATCAAAGTACGTGCATTAAGATAAAACTGTGTCCCGAAAGGTTTCATCGAGTCACAAGCCGGTGTGCCACGACTGAAGTTAATATTGAAAGAATTATCAATTTTTGTAACATAATGTCCACCCAAAAGTGGTTTTTCCCGTTGCTTTTAAAGCACATGCTTACGTAAATATTCGCCCACCAAAAATCCACAAACTGCTCATGCTTAATCTGATAAATGGACCATAAATCATGAGTCGTCACTTTATCGTACCCATTCACTCTAGCACAAAACGTACACCCCAAAAACCTTTGAATCAATCTCACATCCTTATCTCGAATGTCTGACCCCTTCGATTCACTAGACACAAACGGATTTTTACCACTAAGTTGATACCAATATTGTTGCGCATTAAATAGTTCGGCACCATAAAACTTAGTCTCCCCCAAATACTACCTTAAAATGAAATCATCCATATCGGGGTATAAATCCAATGCACGGGAAAGATCCATCCTATTCATTTCCCATTCCTCTCCTCCTAACCGGAACCGTAAGAAACTCAAATTCGTAACCGCACGACGAGGATTAAAAGTTACCGTGGAAAAGAATTCCCACACCAACTCCTCGTAGTTGACATCCGTACAAGTAAAAGCCTGCTCCCATGCGCAAATAAAATGATTACCCGGTTGTTTAACGCATGTCAACATATTTTGGAAATGAGTCCTTAAGTGTCTTCCCGCTTGTTCTAGCGGGGCCCAGTCTAAATACCAAGTACCAGTGATCGAACGCCTTCTAATCCACTCAAACCTTTCTGCATACTCTTCATCATCCCTTAATGCTTGCAACTAATTTTCGAGATTTGTTTGAATTTCTAAGAGCCTTTCTTCCTCCCTTTGAGCAGCTGTCATTCGGGGAGCGTTTCTTTGCCTCTGTAATCAAAAACACCAAACAAACAACAACAAATGCAAACCTGTCCATTAGCATTAGAGATTAGTTCTTGTTTACATTTATCCGTATGTTGACCAAGACAACTTCATTCAAAACAAACCACATTTTAAAAATTCAAACAATATCTCAAGAAATCATGTTAAAGCATAATTTAAACTTGGTCAAAAAATCGTTACAAGCATTAAATTATTCATGCCCAACGCTTAAACCACATACAATTCATCATGAAAAATATCAAATCATCTTTCCAAATAATCAAACAATTATCTTTCATTACTAGCATCTCAACATAAACTTAAAACATTCGAGCTAGTCAAAATCATTGAAAACAAATAATTTCAAAGCCAACATTAACAACATCATTCCAAAATCAACTAAAACCTAGCACAATTCATTATCGCATCAATATCATGGCATTTACATTATATAAAAGCAATTTAACATGAGAATGTCATTCAATTAAAACTAGAACCCTAATGACCCGGCCAAATAAACACACCCCACACTTATCATTCAAGTCAAACCATAATTAACAAAACCCATAACCAATTTTTTTGAAATAATCATCTCAAATTCGATTTTAAATCAATCATGAACGCTAGAATCAAACTTATGTATCAAAAACACAAAAAGATCATGAATTTCATACATACTAATCATATTCAAAAAAAAACCCATGACTACTTAAAGAATACAAGATCAAAATCAACAACCCACACTAATTCTAAACCCAATCCGAAATTAAACATCAATAGAGCATGTAATTAGGCAAGAAAAAGAGAAAGAATCATAAAATCAGACCTTGTTACCCATTGATTAGAGATATGATGAAGTAATTAAGCAAAGATTCAAGATGAATGATTAGGGTTTTGAGAGGATTCGTGAGTGTGTATGTATTTAGTAAAAGATGTGTGTTTTAAAAATGCAAATTGCCCTAAATAATTGAAGAAACCCGTCGGGTTTAGGCCTTGGGTCAGGTTTTACCCAATTACCCTTACAACAAAAACAAATCAGTATTATCGCTAGAGGCGGCCCGTGACGCGGGTAATCCTGCCGCGCCTCGGCTTAAAGCACCAAAAATCTCAAAATTTTGTAAAAAGCCTCGACATGCATTTTACTTGTTACCTCACGCCACAGTCAAACCAACCGCGCCGCGGCTTAAAACGTTGAAAAACCCCTAAAATTTGTAAAAGTCTCGACATCACATTTTAGCCTTAACTCGCGCCGCGGCTTGTATCTGGCGAATTTTCCCTTTAAAAAAATATTTTTTGAACCACAAACTCAAAATTTAGCACCTGCCAATGATCATATCGCATTTGCAAAAAACAAATATACAAATAAGCAAAATATACACAAAAATACAACAAACGTGATTTTTATTTTCGAGTCGTTCACTCGACTCGTCCCCCAAATTAATCGTTTTTCGGATCGAAGTCGAGGTTAACCTCTTCTTCGATTTCTAGGGGACCATCCACATAGTGTTTAACCCGGTGGCCATTCACTTTGAAACCTTCACCATTCGAATCAAACAATTCCACCGTACCATATGGGTACGAACGGTCCCAACCAACGGGACTTAAGCTTTCCCGGTGATAATTTGAAACGTGAATTATAAAGAAGAACATGGTCGCCTTCCTTAAAGTCTTTCAGACCTTTAATCCGATTGTCATACCACCTCTTCGTCTTTTCCATATAGATGAGTGAGTTCTCGTAGGCATCGTGCCTTAACTCATCTAATTCGTTCAATTGGGTCGACCTAAGGCGACCTGCCTCATGATAATCGAGATTGCATGTCCTAAGAGCCCAATGTGCTTTGTGCTCAATCTCCAACGGGAGATGACATGATTTGCCATAGACCAAACGGAAAGGAATGGTCCCGATAGGAGTCTTGTAGGTGGTACGAAACGCCCACAATGCATCATCGAGTTTATTGGACCATTCCTTAGGATTCGAACCAACGGTCTTTTCAAGAATACGTTTAAGAGATCGATTGGTGTTTTCAACTTGCCCACTAGTTTGCGGGTGATATGAGGTAGAAATCTTATGGATTACTCCATATCGTTTCAAAACCTTTTCCATTTCCGCATTGCAAAAGTGGGTACCCCTATCACTAATGAGGGCCTTCGGAGTACCAAAACGGGCAAAAAACCCCATCAAGAATGTGATTACAACTCGTGCATCGTTAGAAGGGAGAGGCTTTGCCTCCGCCCATTTAGACACGTAATCAATTGCAACGAGTATGTAGAGATAGTTATGGGATTTCTGAAAGGACCCGTTCATATCCATTATAAACGATTCACAATAGTTGATTACATCGCGAGGTACTTGACCTCTATATGATACATTTTACAAACATTGCATTCTTTTTTAAAAGACAAAATTTCTTTACATCGAAAGTTGACCATGCATACCATTTCATAATATTTTCAACTATAATTGACTTAATAATAATCTTGATGAACTCAACGACTCGAATGCAACGTCTTTTGAAATATGTCATGAATGACTCCAAGTAATATCTCTAAAATGAGCAAATGCACAGCGGAAGATTTCTTTCATTCCTGAGAATAAACGTGCTTTAAAGTGTCAACCAAAAGGTTGGTGAGTTCATAAGTTTATCATAACAATCATTTCAATATATTAATAGACCACAAGATTTTCGTTTATAAATATATGTACACTCGCAAGTGTATAAAACCGTTCTTCATATGTTGAGGAATCAGTAACCAACCTTAACAATAATATAATAAGTCATCTTCGTAAAGATGGATATGTACACTCGCAAGTGTATAAATAATCCTCGAAGTACTAAACATCCGCCCACTAGCTCTTATGTCTAGTGCAGCCTACAGGATGGGGGTGTTAAGCCCGATAGATCTATCTTTAGGATTCACTCTCACATGCTCTTATAACATGTAACTAAATTACCGAGCACATCAATCCGCAGAATTATCATTTTTGATCACTTGTCTCTATTTCGTAAAGCATTTATAAAAGCAGTGCATGTATTCTCAGCCCAAAAATATATATTGCAAAAGCAATTAAAAATGGAGCAAATGAAACTCACAATAATGTATTTTGTAGTAAAAATACATATGACGATATTGAACAATGCATGGTTGGCTTTGGATTCACGAACCTATATCATTTGTGTATATATATTAATACACACAATCGTAGTCGATTAAGTGTATATATATAACTTATTAATGATATTATTTTTATATTAATAATATATTTATATTTCATATATTCCATTTATATAATAAAATATTGTGTTATGTTATATGTGTTAAATATATATATATTTATGTATTTCATTTGTTTATCAAAACGGTATTTTAAATTATATTAAGTTAATATTAGTAAAAATAATGATAATAACATTAATAATAACTCTATTAATGATAATAATAATGATATTAATAATAATAGTTGTAAAAATATTAATTTTACTGTTAATGATATTTATGATATTGATTTTTAGTAATTTCATGATAATAATACATATTCTAATAATAACATCATATTCTTTTTTAATGATGTTAATAATATCAATATTAATTATAAGTTTAATCATAATAACAATAATGAATGATACTTATTACCTATTTTAGCATTAATAATCATAATAACTATAATACTTGTAATAATAATAATAATAATAATAATAATAATAATAATAATAATAATAACAATACTAATAACAATAATAATAATAATAATAATAATAATAATAATAATAATAATAATAATAATAATAATAATAACAATAATAATAATAATAATAATAATAATAATAATAATAATAATAATAATAATAATAATAATAATAATAATAATAATAATAATAATAATAATAATAATAATAATAATAATAATAATAATAATAAAAATGAAAATGTTAATAATAATAATAATTGTAATTTTAATAACTTTAATAATAATATTCAAAATAATAAAAGAAAAAGAACTACCTTTAAGGAACCAGTTTTTTTTTTTTTTTTTTAAAAAACTCTGAAACGGGATTGAACCCGTGACCCCTCGCTATCCCACAAACACTCTTAACCATCAAGCCATACCCATTTTTCAGTAATTATACCATTCAGCATTTACTTAATACACTTTTCTGTTGCATCACCTTTCTTCAATTTCAAAATTTAATTAGAGAATTTAACAATTAAAACGACCAATTTCTAATAGATTTAAGTCCCATAACTAAAACATAAAACGACTTGAATTGAGTGGGTTAATTTTCCAAACAGAAAAAAAAATAAAACGCTGTAACTGATGAACACTATGAACATAAATGGTGCTTTTGAAATTGAGACCGTTTTAATTCATGATTTCTAAACAAATTAGTTTGCAAATCACTCTTAAAAACTTTCTCCATCATCAATTGAATCTGATTTATAACAAAGAAATCGAATTTGTTCATAAAAACTAGTTTGACTTTTTGATAACAAAAACTTTGACTGCAAAATTAGAATTTGATAAAACGAATTGGAACTTCAGCTTTTGCAGATAGATTAAACAAAGGATTCCTAATAATCCTACATTTACAGATTTCGAAATTAAATTCGAATTTGAGCCTTTAAAAAGATAGAACACGAACAGAGTATCGACTGGGTTTTTTTTTTTTTAAAATATTTCGTTTTAAATTTAAGCAGATTGAGGCTGTAATGCTTTTAATTGATAATGATAATGACAGACTGAATCACTCTTACCTAATATCATGACTTAATCGATTAAATAACAGAAGCAAATCGCCAAAATGGAATAATCGTACATACATAAAATATAAAAAGTGATTTGGATTGTTAACTGATCTTGGACTGGTATTGGAGTTAAATCCTGATTTGTACGAACGGAATCAATCACCTACAGCTAGAAAATGATTTGAAACCCAATTCTGCTTTTCCAATTCAATATATACGGTTTTCCTTTATATATATATATATATATATATATATATATATATATATATATATATATATATATATATATATATATATATATATATATATATATAAATGATATTAACAAATAATGAATTAATAATAAATAATTATAATTATATTAATTATAATCAAAAATATTAATAATAATAATAATAAATAAGAGTAATATTAATAATGAGTCACAACAACAATAATTTTAGTGAAAATTTATAATAAAAATATTATTAATGATAATAATAATAATAAGAATACTAATTATATTATTATTGATAATATTAATATTAGTAATAATATTATAATTTAAATGTATCATATTTTATTTCTACATAGCATCATTAATAACACTGATATAAATATTAATATTACTATTTATAATGAAAGTAATAATAACATTAATCTGACAACTATAAATTATCTTGTAATAAAATTTGATATATTAAAATTTTATATTATTAATTCTGTAATACTTATTTCATATAGTAAAATGTTTAAATATTTAATATTATATATAATATTAATTTTTGTATATAAGTCATATATATATATATATATATATATATATATATATATATATATATATATATAAGTCATATATATATATATATATATATATATATATATATATATATATATATATTGTATACTTTGAGTTTATTGGTTTCAATATATATATATATATATATATATATATATATATATATATATATATATATATATATATAAGTCATATATATATATATATATATATATATATATATATATATATATATATATATATATATATATATATATATATATATTGAAACCAATAAACTCAAAGTATACAATATATATTTAATACTTTGTTAATCGTTGACAAATTATGTTCGAATCAATTAATAACAAGTTTTAGTTATTTTAATTTATCTTTCATAATATCTAAATCACATATCAGTTCTCTACTATATATATAATTATTTATATGTATAGTTAATTACATGTACATTTCTATTTACGTTTATAGGTTCGTGAATCGTCGGAAACAGTTAAGGTCAATGAATTCATGTAAACAGTTCAAAAATTTTGAGACTCAACTTTATAGACTTTGCTTATCGTATCGAAATCATATAAAGATTAAGTTTAAATTTGGTCGAAAATTTTCGGGTCGTCACAGTACCTACCCGTTAAAGAAATTTCGTCCCGAAATTTGATTGGGATCGTCATGGCTGACAATAAGTATGTTTTCATGACTCATATGAGCTGATTAATAGAGTTTTATCACCATTGAGTAATATGAATAAGACAATTCGATTTCTCGAAGAATACGAATGAAGCTATCACTAAATAGTGAAACGAGAAAGACAAGTTTCATCATAACTTTGGAGTAGTCATGGTTGAATTCCGGAATTCAAGGGATTTAAAGAAAATCTTCGAAATCTAAAAGATTTGATTCTTCGGTAATTCAGGAAATTAGAATCTCTCTAATTAAATGCGGAGATCTGTCTTGATTTCTTTATCAGATATTTCACTATAAATCAACTTCTTCAGTTCCATTACTTTTACTATTCCTATACTCAATTCCCAAATTCAAAAGATTGTGAAAATGCTTAATCCATTTCTGATCCTTGTCCTTATCCTGACTATCGCAACAATCATTCTCCTTTTCCAACTTCCACCAGAGGAATCTGCTTTCTTCTACTTCGCCCTTGGGGTTATAGTGTTTTTAATTCTCCCGTGCCTTTATGTTGTGATAAACATTGATATACACGGTTTGTAATTTATGTATTGTTATTGGGCTTTATATTTTCCATTATATTTCGAAGCTCTATGCTTTTGTTTTCTTTTTCTCGACTTTAAGTCATGCGAATAATAGTCCAGAATTCATAGGTATGAAGTTTCGATTGATCATAATATATTAAGCAGAAAGGAACGGTAATAGCAAGAATTGTTTTGTCAAAATTACCAGAATATCCGGGAAAGACTGAATCATCAAGAAGATATTTTCTTGATATTTTTAGGGGATTAAATAGAATACCAGAGTCGTGTAACATGACACATGATGTGGTCTGTGAATCATCACGTTCCATTAGAAACTCAGCATGACTTACTGTAATATAATCACGTTGATCAAGTGTCATTATATTATACTAACTCATGCATCAATTTCCAACACTACTTTAAAATCATTCATAATTCAAACTCGAATTTTTAAAGAAATTTAGAAACTAAAGTAGTTTCCTTTATGATGTAATATAGATAGCACGAAAAGATAAATAATTTCCGACGAGAATATTTATGAAAATATCTTCAGAAATATCGAAGATATTTATGATGATATTTCAGAATTTCAAAGTTCGATGGTTGATGAAGAAAGATGCTCTGCAAGATTTTAACATGAATAAGGAGCGAGATATTCATAGAAGGTTTCATCGGATCCAGAATTACGTGGATTCTTTGAATATATGGTATGGTCCTTGTATTTGACCTTGGTCTCCTTCATGGTTTGCTCAATCTATTTTTCAGTACCAAATTTTCTATCGAGCGTTCCTAATACTCCCTTCTTTATCATCAAACTTTTGGCCATTTAGACCATCTACAATTTTTTTCTGTTTCCTCTGCATTTAATGCTACGATATCTGAATCATCGGTTATCAATCCGAGGTGGTTTCAGGAGAATTGTGTTTTTAGATGATTAAACGCTGATGGTAACATGGTGGAATATAAAAGGTTCCCCGGTAACAATAAAGAGAACGCATATATATCAAAGTTATAATAAGGTTGTTTCGAACGAAAAGTCGAAGTTGATTTGCTGGAGCTGTGACAAATATGGCTATCTCGAACAGAAGTTGCAAAGTTATTTTTGGTAATAATAACGCTAAAGGAATTAGCACAGCTTTGTGTTAAACGTTTACTCAGTTTCCAAGAGTTTTTCAGGTGCATAATTATATTCATCAATCTTTTCTTTCGTAGATGAAGTGCGATTGGTTCATCATCTCGATTGAGGTGTTTTCAAGAATCATGAAAGGTTTGAACGCAGATTGTAATTGTCAAGATACAAATGAGGTTTAAGATGAAATCAAGTGGCAAGCTTGAAGAATTATTTAGTTTCATATGTTATAATCAGTATTTTAATTCATTTTAATTGTCCAATGTTAGTTGTCCACAGTTGATAGTCCACAGTTAACAGTCCAATAATTCATATATAGCTTAATATATAATATTCGAATTAATTAATACGTATCGTGACCCGTGTACATGTCTCAGACTCGATCACAACTCAAAGTATATATATTATTATAGAATCAACCTCAACCCTGTATAGCTAACTGCAGCATTACTGCATATAGAGTGTCTATGGTTATTCCAAATAATATATATAGATGCGTCGATATGATATGTCAAAACCTTGTATACGTGTCCCGATTAAAGTGCGTAAAATAAATAACAGAAATTAAATGACGATAAATAAAATTGCGAGAATATAAATTGTGATAAATAAAATGTAATCAGTTAGCTAGGAACAGTTAGCTAGGAACAGTTAGCGTGGATTCTTAACAAAATTCTTCTCATAGTTAAATTATTTGTTTCTAACAAATTTTTATTTTGTTCAATGTTTTCTTCTTTATGCCACTTGTTGGATTCTGATATGTCAAAATCCAATTATGAAATTGAATGAAAATGGTTATTCTGCAGTGAACGGATACGTATATCTGTGGGTGTAAGTAGGATAGTAAATGAATGTTGAATTAGATTCGAAGAATGTACAGTGTAACTTATTAATGTGAAATCTAAATATTTCTCGGGTATTACCTACCCGTTAAAATATTTTCACCATTAATCGTTTGTACAAAAGAATTTTTAATTACAATCTTTATGAAAATATACTTACATATATATTCTCTTCAGATGCAATCATGGATTTAATGAGTCAATATGATATTAAACTCATTTAATTTACCGTTAGAACAAGAATATATAATCTCTAGAACATTAGAGATTACATAATCGTCATGTCCTACGAAGATAAATGATGTAGAACGTCATGTAGAACGATGATTATGCTCGAGGTACAGATTGTGATGTTGAGGCATGTGATGTTAAAACTTGGGTTGTTGGTGGTACTGGTGTTGATGCTGAAGCTGGTAAGTTTTGCACCATATTCTCTAAATTGATTACTAGAGCGCAAAGTTCGTTGACTTCTTCTATTATTCCGGGATGATTGTCGGTCGAAATGAGTGAATGAATAAGGTTTAAAATTTTATATAGAATATAATCATGACGAGATATTCGGGAAATGAGGGTGAGAATGGTATTTCGGACTGGTTCACCGGTAAGTGCTTCAGGTTCTTCGCCAAGAGGTGAATTTGGTTGATAGAAAGGATCAGCTTCTTTTTTTCTCCAATGATTAAGTAGGCTACGAACCCATCAAATGAATTGGTTGATTCATTCTGGTGACACTGCTTTCGGAGCTTAGGTGAAACTCCATATCAGAATAGCTGTCAGAATTCGAGGAATTTGAACTGGTTGAGGGATCCATCTCGTACGATCAGATGGAGGATTTTCGATATGAATTAGATTATAGGATGTAGATTAGTATCCTGCAATACATAATTTACATATGCATATATAATAATCTACGGAAGTTGTCAGGCAAGTGTAACAATAACAGATACGCTAAGATATGAAATTATCTATAAACTGTCTATGCAATAGAGGCAGTAAGACGTGTTTACACTTTAAGGATGATAAGCACATAATTTTCGACATTAAATGATAAGCAAAACTTTTGACATGCAGACACGGTCGAAGTCCAAACCCACTAATGCATCTAAACAACTGTCAGTTAGACACACTAATGCAAGACCTGGTTCGCTAAGACCACCGCTCTGATACTAACTGAAAGGACCCGTTCATATCCATTATAAACGATTCACAATAGTTGATTACATCGCGAGGTACTTGACCTCTATATGATACATTTTACAAACATTGCATTCATTTTTAAAAGACAAACTTCCTTTACATCAAAAGTTGACGGCATGCATACCATTTCATAATATATTCAACTATAATTGACTTAATAATAATCTTGATGAACTCAACGAATCGAATGCAACGTCTTTTGAAATATGTCCTGAATGACTCCAAGTAATATCTCTAAAATGAGCAAATGCACAGCGAAAGATTTCTTTCATACCTAAGAATAAACATGCTTTAAAGTGTCAACCAAAAGGTTGGTGAGTTCATAAGTTTATCATAATAATCATTTCAATATATTAATAGACCACAAGATTTCCGTTTATAAATATATGTACACTCGCAAGTGTATAAAACCGTTCTGCTTATGTTGAGGCCTCAGTAACCAACCTTAACAATAATATAATAAGTCATCTTCGCAAAGATGGATATGTACACTCGCAAGTGTATAAATAATCCTCGAAGTACTAAACATCCGCCCACTAGCTCTTATGTCTAGTGCAGCCTACAGGATGGGGGTGTTAAGCCCGATAGATCTATCTTTAGGATTCGCGCTAACATGCTCTTATAACATGTAACTAAATTACCTAGCACATCAATCCGCAGAATTGTCATTTTTGATCACTTGTCTCTATTTCGTAAAGTATTTATAAAAGCAGCGCATGTATTCTCAGCCCAAAAATATATATTACAAAAGTAATTAAAAGGGAGCAAATGAAACTCACAATAATGTATTTTGTAGTAAAAATACATATGACGATATTGAACAATGCATGGTTGGCCTTGGATTCACTAACCTATATCATTTGTGTATATATATTAATACACACAATCGTAGTCAAATAAGTTTATATATATAACTTATTAATGATATTATTTTTATATTAATAATATATTTATATTTCATATATTCCTTTTATATAATAAAATATTGTCTTATGTTATATGTGTTAAATATATATATTTACGTATTTCATTTGTTTATCAAATCGGTAGTTTAAATTATATTAAGTTAATATTAGTAAAAATAATGATAATAACATTAATAATATACTTATGTTAATAATAACTCTATTAATGATAATAATAATGATATTAATAATAATACTTGTAAAAATATTAATTTTACTGTTAATGATATTTATGATATTGATTTTTAGTAATTTCATGATAATAATACATATTCTAATAATAACATCATATTCTTTTTTAATGATGTTAATAATATCAATATTAATTATAAGTTTAATCATAATAACAATAATGAATGATACTTATTACCTATTTTAGCATTAATAATCATAATAACTATAATACTTGTAATAATAATAATAATAACTAATAATAACAATACTAATAACAATAATTATAATAATAATAATAATAATAATGTTAATAATAATAATAATAATTGTAATTTTAATAACTTTAATAATAATATTCAAAATAATAAAAGAAAATATAAAAGAAAAAGAACTACCTTCAAGGAACCAGTTTTTAAAAAAAAAAAAAAAAAAAAACTCTGAAACGGGATTGAACCCATGACCCCTCGCTATCCCACAAACACTCTTAACCATCGAACCATACCCATTTTTCTGTAATTATACCATTCATCATTTACTTTATACACTTTTCAGTTGCATCACCTTTCTTCAATTTCAAAATTTAATTAAAGAATTTAACAATTAAAACGACCAATTTCTAATAGATTTAAGTCCTATAATTAAAACAGAAAATGACTTGAATGGAGTGGGTTAATTTTCCAAACAGAAAAAAAAATAAAACGCTGTAACTGATGAACACGATGAACATAAATGGTGCTTTTGAAATTAAGACCGTTTTAATTCATGATTTCTAAACAAATTAGTTTGCAAATCACCCTTAAAAACTTTCTCCATCATCAATTGAATCTGATTTGTAACAAAGAAAATGAATTTGTTCATAGAAACCAGTTTGACTTTTTGATAACAAAAACTTTGACTGCAAAATTAGAATTTGATAAAACGAATTGGAACTTCAGCTTTTGCAAATAGATTAAACAAAGGATTCCTAATAATCCTACATTTACAGATTTTGAAATTAAATTCGAATTCGAGCCTTTAAAAAGATAGAACACGAACAGAGTATCGACTGGGTTCTTTTTTTTAAAAAAAAAATTTTCATTTTAAATTTAAGCAGATTGAGGCTGTAATGCTTTTAATTGATAATGATAATGAAAGACTGAATCACTCTTACCTAATATCATGACTTAATCGATTAAATAACAGAAACAAATCGCCAAAATGGAATAATCATACAGACATAAAATATAAAAAGTGATTTGGATTGTTAACTGATTTTGGACTGGTATTGGAGTTAAATCCTGATTTGTACGAACGGAATCAATCACCTACAGCTAGAAAATGATTTGAAACCCAATTCTGCTTTTCCAATTCAATATATACGGTTTTCCTTTTTTTTTATATAAATGATATTAACAAATAATGAATTAATAATAAATAATTATAATTATATTAATTATAATCAAAAATATTAATAATAATATTAATAAATAAGAGTAATATTAATAATGAGTCACAACAACAATAATTTTAGTGAAAATTTATAATAATAATATTATTAATGATAATAATAAAAATAATAATAAGATTCTAATTATATTATTATTGATAATATTAATATTAGTAATAATATTATAATTTAAATGTATCGTATTTTATTTCTACATAGCATCATTAATAACACTGATATAAATATTAATATTACTATTTATAATGAAAGTAATAATAACATTAATCTGACAACTATAAATTATCTTGTAATAAAATTTGATATATTAAAATTTTATATTATTAATTCCGTAATACTTATTTCATATAGTAACATGTTTGAATATTTAATATTATATATAATATTAATTTTTGTATATAAGTCATATATATATATATATATATATATATATATATATATATATATATATATATATATATATATATATATATATATATATATATATATATATATATATATATATATAATATAGATATATATATATAATATAGATATTTTCAACTATTATATATAAAATTATGTTTTGAATATTAAATAGATATTTATATTAATTATATATATATATATATATATATATATATATATATATATATATATATATATATATATATATATATATATATATATATATTGAAACCAATAAACTCAAAGTATACAATATATATTTAATACTTTGTTAATCGTTGACAAATTATGTTCGAATCGATTAATAACAAGTTTTAGTGATTTTAACTTATCTTTCATAATATCTACATATCAGTTCTCTACTATATATATAATTATTTATATGTATAGTTAATTACATGTACATTTCTATTTACGTCTATAGGTTCGTGAATCGTCGAAAACAGTTAAGGTCAATGAATTCATGTAAACAGTTCAAAAATTTTGAGACTCAACTTTATAGACTTTGCTTATCGTATCGAAATCATATAAAGATTAAGTTTAAATTTGGTAGGAAATTTCCGGGTATTAACAATTTCGGAAACGGGCCCATAAAATCAATGCCCCAAACATCAAACACCTCACATACTTGGATGCTTTGTTGAGGCATTTCGTCACTTTTAATGATTTGTCAGGCCGGTTGACAAGCATCACAAGAGTTAGAAATGGCATGGGCATCCTTAAAAATACTAGGCCAATAAAAACCGGCCTCATAAACTTTCTTCCCCATGATTTGGGGACCAAAATGCCCACCCGTCGGGCCACGATGGCACTCCAACAAAATACGAGTGCATTCCTCACCGAAAATGCACCTTCGAATGACTCCATCCAGACAACAATGAAAAATATAGGGATCTTCCCAGAAATAGTGTTTAAGGTCACTGAAGAATTTCTTCCTCTTTTGATGTGACCACCCTTTCTCCAAGAATCCCCCAACAAGATAATTAGCTATGTCCACATACCATGGCTCATCCACCTTGTCCACATTCATGAGATACTCATCGAGAAAATCATCATGAATACTTGACTCATGAAGGACTTCGATATTTGGATTCTCAAGTCTAGACAAGTGGTCGGCCGCAAGATTTTCAGCACCCTTCTTATCTAGGATCTCGATATCGAAATCTTGCAAAAGCAAGATCCATCTAAGCAATCGAGGTTTGGCATCCAGTTTCGAGAAGAGGTACTTTAAAGCAGAATGGTCTGTAAAAATAATAGTCTTAGATAAGACTAAGTAGGACCGGAACTTATAGAACGAAAAGACCACCACAAGGAGCTCTTTTTAGTGGTAGTGTAAATCAACTGTGCTCCTTGAAAGGTTTTGCTTGCATAATAGATGGGTCAAAAATGTTTCTCGACCCTTTGGCCCAAAACAGAGCCAACAGCAAAATCGGATGCATCACACATAAGCTCGAATGGAAGGGACCAATTTAGAGCAATTATGATAGGTGCATTGATGAGTTTCTCCTTAAGAAGCTGGAATGCCTTTTGGCACTCTTCGGAGAAGTTCCAAGGTGTGTCCTATTCGAGTAGTTTGTTCATCGGGTTAGTGATTTTGGAAAAATCCTTAATGAACCGCCGGTAAAAACCGGCGTGCCCGAGAAAACTCCGAACACCCTTAACATCGGTAGGAGGTGGAAGGTTCTTAATAGCAGTAACCTTTGCGGGATCCACCTCAATAAAGTTCTTAGAAATTTTGTGCCTGAGGACGATGCCCCCTTGTACCATGAAATGACACTTTTCCCAGTTGAGCACAAGATTAGATTTCTCACACCTTACCAACATCCGTTCTAAATTAAGAAGACATGAATCGAAAGAGTCACCGAAGACCGAAAAGTCATCCATGAACACCCTATGCAATCTTCTATCATATCATTGAATATGGCCATCATGCACCTTTGAAAAGTGGCTGGAGCATTACAAAGGCCAAAGGGCATGTGACGGTATGAGAATGTGCCATACAGGCACGTGAAAGTGGTTTTCTCTTGGTCCTCGGGCGAGATAGGAATTTGGAAATAGCCCGAAAAACCATCAAGAAAACAATAAAAGCTATTTCCCGCTAACCTCTCTAGCATTTTATCCATGAAAGGTAACGGTAAATGGTCTTTGCGTGTGGTGTCGTTCAACTTTCGGTAGTCAATACAAACACGCCACCCCGTGACAGTCTGAGTGGAAATTAAATCGTTTTTATCATTGGTGGTAACAGTCATACCACCTTTCTTAGGTACACAGTGTACCGGGCTTATCCACGGGCTGTCAGAAATTGGGTAAATAAGACCTGCATCGAAGATCCTAATGATCTCTTTCTTCATGACATCTTGCATGTGTGGGTTCAACCTCCTTTGACGTTACACCACAGGTTTGGAGTTATCCTCCATTAAGATTTTGTGGGTGTAATAGGAAGGACTAATACCCTTGATGTCATGAATTTTCCACGCAATGGCCGGTTTATGGGCCTTAAGCATGGTTACAAGCTTAGTTTTCTGACCTGTAGTAAGAGAAGAAGAAATAATTACCGGGAGCTTAGATTCCTCCTGCAAATAAGCTTATTCCAAATGATCTAGAAGTGGCTTAAATTCTAACTCGGGAGGTTCTTCAATTGAAGACTTGCTCCGGTAATCAGCATCACGATCGAGTTCTTTGAATTCCTCCTCAGTCGGCTCATAGCCGTTTTCTATCAAGGCGGTCAAAATATCCACCTCCTCAACCTGCAACTACTCATCAATTTCAACCAATGAGCATTCTCCTGAACCCTGTAATTCAGGGAATTCCTGCAAAAACTCAGACTGGACGTCCACAGTCTTAAGAAAATAACATGTATCATCGGTGTACGCAGGGTATTTTAAAGCATGGTCGATTGAGAATGTTGCACTCAAGTCATCTATCCTAAGGGTCAACTTTTGGCCATAAACATCGATGATACATCTAGCAGTATTCAAAAATGGTCGACCCAAAATAAGCAGAATCCGTTCATCCACTTCCATATCCAACACCACCAAATCAGCCGGGAAAACTAACGACCCGGTCTTAACTAGTATATTCGCTAAGATTCCACGAGGGAATTTAATAGAACGGTCAGCTAGCTGAATAGCCATACGCGTGGGTTTTAACTCCCCGGGGTCTAGTTTTAGATAAATAGAATAAGGCATTAAATTAATGCTAGCCCCCAAATCCACCAATGCCCTCATACAATCTAAGTTACCAAGTAAACAAGGGATGGTGAAACTCCCAGGATCCTCAAGCTTCTCGGGAAGCTTGTTTGCGACTACCGCTGAACATACGGTATTCAACCTGACTGAAGACACGTTCTCCAGCTTCTTCCTGTTAGTTAGCAAATCCTTAAGAAACCTTGCATACTTTGGCATACCTGCAATCATATCAATAAAAGGCATATTTATGTTAACTTTTTTAATCAAGTCCATGAACTTGGACTTTTCTGCCTCTAGCTTCTCCAATCTCTGCTTCCTCGGGAATGGGAGCGGTGGTTGATACTCTTTGACTACCAGTTTAGCAGCAAAGGTTTTTGTTACCCTTACAACTTTCTCAATCACTTGTTCTGGCTCTTTTTCCCCCTCCGGTTCACTAACAACAACTGGCTCACTATCCTTAGCTAACAGAACCCTCAAATCATACTCGTCGGGCTTCCTCGGTGGATCATATGCTAAACCACTTCGGGTGGTGATAGCATTAACGTGCCCATTCTTCAAGTTAGTATCTGTTTTACTCGGTAACTCCCCCGGTTTCCTCTCATTACTCTTGTTAGCAAGCTGACAGATTTGTTTCTCTAAATTCTGAATAGCGGCTTGTTGATTTCGAAATATTTGATCATTCTTCTCATTGTTTTGAGTAACAGTAGTAACAAGCTGAGTTTAAGATATCACAAGCTTTTCGATCATAGGTTCAAGATTAGACTTTTTCTCTTCAGCTTGGGACTTTTGAAAATACCCGGGAGCTTGCTGTTGAAATCCTCCACTAGATCCCGGCTGGAACCTCGAACCCTGATTACCTTGAGGATTATAAGGATTGTTGAAATTCCTGTTAAATTGAGCTCGCCCTTGAAATTGATTATTGTTCTGCTGACTAAAATTGATCTCTTCTTTCTGGTTCATAGTCAACCCCACATCACAATCTTTACCCAAATGAAAGCCACCACAGAATTCACAACCAACCATCATCCCGTGGATGTCTTTGTCAACCTTCTCTAAGTGTCTTCCAAACTTATCTAACTTAGCATTAATGGAAGCAAAATCATCGTAAGCACCGACGACTGCAACTGAAGAAGAAGAACGACCCAAATCATTATCCTCATGCCACTCATGAGAATACTCAGCTTGCTTCTTAATTATCCCGTATGCCTCTTCTTCGGTCTTTTCCATGAGACTACCTCCTGCTGCTTGATCAATGGTAATATGAGTATTGATATTACATCCCTTATAAAAGGTTTGTACCTTAGTAAAATTATCTAAACCATGTTGAGGACAAGATTGCAACAATCGGCTGAAGCGATTCCAGGCATCATAAAGAGTCTCGTTAGGCTTTTGACGAAACTGAGAAATTTCTTGCTGAAGTCTACTAGCCTTGGATGCAGGAAAATATTTGCTCAAGAACTTTTCCATCAAAGTATTCCAATCCTCGATCGTACCTTCAGGTAAACTGTCTAACCAAACTCTAGCCTCCCCCTTTAAGGACCATGGGAAAAGCTTCAAATAAATGACATGATCTTGGACATTAATGAACTTGAACAACCACAAATCTGCAGAAAATATGAATATGCTCATTAGCATCCTCTTGTGGTTCCCCTCCAAACTAACATTTCTTCGTAATCATAATGAGAATTGGGCCTTTGATCTTAAAATCATTCCTAACTTCTGGAACTCTGATAGCGTGACTCTGGCCTACTCGGGAGGCCTTCATCTTTTCCACCATACTCTGACCTTGTTGAGCCATTTGATTAACAACTGGAACCTCAGGTATAACAGGAATATCAGGTCCAATCGGAGTATTAATTACCACATGTGGTGGTTGAACAACCGGTGAATGCTGAGATTCAAAAACAACTGAATCGGAAAAACTGTCCAAATTAATCACAGGGTCGCTAGTTGATGGTGTAGTGGGAATATCAGTTTCTGAATCCAACGTGTCAGAATCAGATGACTCGCCCATATCACGACTCCAAAATACTCTTTCTGGTTTTGAATAAGGTGTAAATAACTCTGCGTTAGAAGAACGAGTATTTGGCATAAACTACCTGTAACTGCAAAATCACAACTAACAACTGATTAAACGCACCGATTCAATTGAGAATAAACGAAAAATAAATAATAAACTACCATTAAAACTAAACTAAGAACAATTAGATAACAATCTTAATTTTCGACACAACTGTCCCTGGCAGCGGCGCCAAAAACTTGATGTGTGAAATCGCGTATATAAATTATGATGGAAAATACGGTTAAAGAGATTACTACACACTAACGATCAGTGTACCCGATCGTGCAATAGTACAAAGTTGGTAAATCTGAGATCGTTTCAAGGACAGTTAAACGTGAGAATTAAGATTGTAACTAATGAAAATAAACTAAGTTAGTCTATTAAAATTGAAAGTACGAGATAATGGGTTTTGTGGCTATTTAACGAATAGCCAAATCAAGATTCGATTAAAAGTAGAAACAATATTTTTGGTATTTTAGATTTATAAAAATTAAAACAAGAAAACAATTAAGATGGTTTTGATATCAAATGGAATGAAAATGCTCGTCTAGACCTTTTACCCTCGGAATTGGATGTTTTTATACTTTAGCCCGATTTAAGACTCAATACATGCGAATTACTCAGTCGACCCGCCAAGAGTTCTCTTTAGCAACTACTCAAACTAGAATTACTAGATGTAGGGTTCCCTGGCACTTAAGACCTTTTCGTTTGTGACTAATTAATTAACTAGATCAAAGATTTGAATAACAATTTCCTTTGCGTTTGCTCTACATAATTCACCCCTATATAGTCTAACCGTTTAAGCTTAATTTACCCCCTTGGTCCGGTTTAGCAAACAATCAATTAAGACAAATCAATTGTAAACTAGTGTATTAAATCAACAAGAGTTCTCTTTATCAAACAAATACACTAATCAATCAAGTTCATAATGTTAAACATCAATAAGAATCGATCTTTTATTCAAACTATTGAAATAAAATGCATAAGTTCATAAATCATAAATCATAACATCCAAATCCCCGGTTATTAATCTAGACAAGCATTATAAGTTTAGCCAACAATCATGGCTGAAAACAAAGTCATAAATAAACAATTAGGAGAATTAATTATGTTGATAAAGAATTAAACCTAGTTAAAATAATGATCTTGGATGATGAACGAATCGACAAGTGTTTCCGGAATGATTGGATTGATTGGATGATGTTGGGATTCCCCAAAAATGACCTAAAATCACCTTAGAGCTGCAGCAATTCGTCCAGGAAAAAGTGTGTGTGAGTTAGGGTTTTAAATTCCCTATTTATAGCCCAAATACCGACACCAGTATCGACCCGCGCCACGGCTTAACTCTATCCAAAATTCCACCCTTCATCAAACATGTCGACCTTAAAAATCAGTTATAACCCGCGCCGTGGTCTATAGGGCCGCGTCGTGGCTTACTTCTTTGGCCGATTCTTCCTTAAAACTTAACCATAAATGCCCAAAACCAACTTTATGCATCATATTATGCTGCTCTCGATGTGAGATCAGTAGCAAAAGAAGAAAAAGGCCATGATCCTATGTTCATTTTTGCCCTGCTCTGATGATGCGCTCCTTGCTCACGGAGCTCCAAGTTGTTCAAGAATATTGGAATAGTGGCTTTGAGTTTATCGACCCACTTTAGGTTAGGCTGGTCTGGTCATTCACGCAATTCCCCCGTCCATCGATTGATCACGATGATAAAATAACATAAAGTATTCCTCAAAATGATCTAAAAATCGTATAAATGATCTTCTCGGCTCTCGAATCCCAAATCTCTCAAATGTCTTCCAAAATACTCCAATTCGTATCCAAACGGACCAAATAATGATCGATATTGCAAGAGAAATAATAGACGAAATGCGCAATAACAGATGGTCAGCAGCAAGGTTCTCGGCCCCCTTTTTATCGCGAATCTCAATATCAAATTCTTGTAAGAGTAGAACCCATCGAATGAGACGTTGCTTAGCATCTTGTTTAGAAAAGAGGTACTTAAGGGCCGAGTGGTCAGTATAAACAATGGTCTTAGACAACACCAGATAAGGCCAGAATTTATCAAACGCAAAGACAACTACGAAGAGATCTTTCTCAGTTGTGGTATAATTAATCTGAGCTCCAGTTAGCTTTCTACTCGTGTAGTAAATTGGACGGAAATAATTATCGTGGCATTGCCCTATGATGGCTCCCAACGCATAATCGCTAGCGTACACATAAGCTTAAAAGGCAAACGGAAATCAGGTGATACAATTATAGGAGCTTGTGTGAGCTTGGTTTTCAAAATAGAGAAGCCGTTCTTACAATCATTATTAAAATCAAAAGGAACATCCTTCTCAAGAAGCTTAGTCATGGGGCGAGCGATTTTTGAAAAGTCATTTATGAATCGCCGATAAAACCCTGCATGACCGAGAAAGCTACGAATGGCCTTAACACTCGTTGGTTCAGGTAGTTTAGATATGACCTCGAGTTTGGCTTGGTCTACCTCAATGCCCGAAGGAGATATTTTATGGGCGAGAACGATGCCTTCCTTCACCATGAAATGGCATTTCTCCCAATTCAAGACTAGATTGGCTTTCTCGCAACGAATTAACATACGTTCAAGATTAGAAAGACATGAATCAAAGGAGTCTCCAAAGACGGAGAAGTTGTCCATAAAGACTTCCATGCACTCCTCAATCATGTCATGGAAGATTACCATCATGCACATTTAAAAAGTTTCATGTGCATTGCACAACTCGAAAGGCATGCGGTGATAAGCAAAAGTACTGAACGGACAAGTGAATGTTTTCTTGTACTGATCTCGGGGGTCTATGGGAATTTGGAAATACCCGGAGAATCCATCTAGGAAGCACTAGAACTCCTTACCCGCTAATCATTCAAGCATTTGATCGATAAAAGGTAGCGGGAACTAATCCTTCCTAGTAGCATCATTTAAACGATGATAGTCTACACAAACTCTCCATCCTGTAACCGTGTGCGTAGGAACAAGTTCGTTCTTTTCGTTAAGCACAACGGTTGTACCCCATTTTTTCAGCACAACTTGGACGGGACTCACCCATGGGCTGTCGGAGATTGGGTAAATTAACCAAACGTCAAGTAACTTGACAACCTCCTTCTTCACAACGTCCTTCATATTCGGGTTGATGTGTTCAAAGTGTGTGCAGTAGTGCTTAGCTTATTCTTCAACTTTTAAATTTATAAAACCTTTATTTAATACACTTTAACACCCTAACGAGTAACAAAACCCGATCAGAGGTAGTATGTAAGGTTATCGTCCCAAGAGAAGTGTGGTAACGATAAGAGTTACTTTATTATTGAATTCTTATTAAAGAATTAAAGATATATTTTTATGTCTTTTATGGGATAGATTTCTCATAGGAAAGAGTTTGCATTTTAAAGATAAATAAAATAAAGAATTGAAGATTCAAAATAAGATACAAATAAAGATACAAGTAAAGATACAAGTGATTACATGGACAATCAATTCATACGGAATTCATATTAGATAAGTTTCATAACTTATATTAACACAAAGTAGAATAACAATCATAGACCAATTATTATCCCTTAATAGGTTAAACTAAGTGTTGCATAGTAATCAATAAGTAGGATTTAAAGCATATGCTAGATATGTGATGTGCATAACTAACATCTTAATTCTTCATGTTCAATTCAATTACATGATACATACCAATCTTGTGATGAGGATCAATATGCAAATAGACTGACAAATTATATAAGCTATTAAACACCAAGTAGATCGACTCAAGTTACAAGCTGAAAGACAATTACTACTAAGTTTTCATGCAATCATTAATTAAACAAATCCAAACGAAGGATCTTCGATTAAACCTAACAATATCAACTTCTATTATATAAGCGTAATTCAAATCAAATAATTTTATTACTATTAAACTCTTTAATTTAGTTGCATGCAATTCAATTTAACAAGTTTGATGGACTAGATCTAAACAAGTAGCATGAATCAAATAATAGATTTATCAGATCAACGACTAATCAACCTTAAAATCATGTTATTTAATCATTAAGCATGGCAAACAAATGTAATCAAGCAAACAGATTCGAAACATTTTAAATATCATTACAGAAACTCAACCATACATACCTGGAAAAGAACCAGAAACTGCACAGAATGAAGCACGAAGCCGTCGGCTTCCTTCACACCAAGCCGGCGGCTTCATCTGAATCCCAGATGAAGTCTAACTTTCATCCACGTAATCACTATGAACGTTTAGTTCATAGTAAAAGACGAAGAGAAACGAATACATAAAATAAAATAGACAAAACAATAAATTAAAGATAGAATCATACCTTGAAAAGAAGGTAGATGTAAAATTACTTGAATAAAATCTTGAATCTTGATTACAAAAGAGTAAATCTAACCTAAGAGTTTAGAGAAAACCCCTAAAAATTGACCTATCTACTTCTAAACTTTTTAACATATGAAAACGGAGACCAGAGGCTTCAATTTATAGGATTCTTGGGCGGTGGCCAAGCCGGCAGCTTCAGTGGGAAGCCGGCGGCTTGCCTTGAGTCGGTGACTCCTCGTGCAAGTTAAACTTAATCAGCAAGTCATTCTTGTAACCGTCATACTGAAGCCGGTGGCTTCATTGCAATGCCGGCGGCTTCACTTGATTCACCGAATCTTTCTGATTTTATCTTGATTTTGTTTCCATTTTTACTTGAACTTGATCAATAAGTATAGAAAACGTGTCAAACAGGCCGGCGGCTTCATTGGGAAGCCGGCGGCTTCCTTTATCTTCTTCTTGATCAACAAGTTCTTTCAATTTCTATCGATTCTGGAACATTCTGGTACTTTTCAACCTCAAAGTCGGCGGCTTCCTTAGAACCATGCCGGCCGCTTCATACAGCCGATTCGTAATTTTCTTCATTTTTGATCATGTTTAATACATAACTTTGACATAATCATTAGAAATACCTTTTTCCCATTTTTACCCATTTTAGTGTGTTTTGGCATCAAAATGACTCAAAAATACTAAGATAACTCCTTAAAATGTTATCAAAAAACTGTATAATTTAGGAGTTATCAAATTCCCCACACTTAAACCTTTACTTGTCCTCAAGTAAACCTTATAAATTATATCATGGGTATTAAAGTAAAATTGCAAAGTCAAAAGTATATCTTAATAAGAAGTTAGTATTTATTATTCATAAGAACTAGTCTGAACCAGACCAAGGAGTACAAGTACTCCTAAAGGTTATTAAGTCAGATTTATACAGTTTGGTCATTATTGGACTCTTTTGTTTTCTAACTTTAAAAAGTGTATGGTTCTCATTGGAACTCTTTTCTTTCGTTAGCCTTCATTGGGCTCTTTTTCCTTTTCAACAATTGCTTTTAGCAATGTCTTTTTCTTGGTCCCAATTTTGACTCTTTTGCTACCTCAGTAGTCCATGCTTCTTATGCCATATGGTAGTGGCTATAAGCTTGCACTCATTTCACAATTTTTGGCTTTTAACTTCTTATCTTAAACAAGTAATCCGATCTCTAAATTGAGAGTAGTTCTATTTATTAGCATTAAGATTAAGTTAGTAGAAAGACATAAATTTGACGAAGAATTTATACTTTCGAAAAATTTAAAATTGTACCCATTTTTCAACCTTTTCGGGAAAATTTGATAATATCTTTTATAATCTTTTTCAAGTGATTAATCACTTCCCTCCCCACAGTTAGATTATGCAATGTCCTCATTGCATTTATAATAAAAAAAATGAAATAATTAAATAAAGGACATAATTAAAAATAAGGGAAAGAGTGATGTTACTCGATTTGTAGGATCATAGAATGATTTGCGAGCACTTTTGCGGACTTCTTTTGAATTGAATAAGTAACTTGACAAAATATTAAATAACACAAACATAATATGAACATAATATTTTATTAATAATTCTTCATCACTTAAACATTTAAACACTTAGGAGCTATATTGCTCTTTCATTCATAATAAAGAAATAAAATAAAAACACTCGGACATAATATAGTCCTAATAAACATATATAAAGGGATAGATAGTTTTGATTATAGAGTCGTTTACGCGTCTCTTTTCTCTTACGGAATTACTCCTTAGGCTTATTCTCTTCACACTTACTTTTTTTCATACTCATTTAATGCTTTAATTTGTTGCAAGAAATTTAATGTGATGTCAAGACCCCTACGAAAAGACATTTCAAATGAAACACTCAACTCATGGATATGTTTTCTCACTTCAGTGCTAAGTTTATATTGATCTTTAATAAATTCAGTAACAATTCTATCCACAGTAAAGTCATCATCTTCTTCTTTATCAACTTTAACCATTTTCACATTAGAGCGAGGAACTTTGGATCTTAGAACTAACGGAATAGCTTTAACCATATCTTCAGAATTAAAACTAACAGATTTTACCAAACGAGAAATATCTAAGTCTTGGTGCCATTCATGGGAATGAGCAAGCAACTTATTAATCAGAGTTTCAGCTTCTTCGGCAGTTTTGCTCATAATGTTTCCTCCAGCAGATGTATCAATCTCTCTTCTATCTCTCTCTATATATATATATATATATATATATATATATATATATATATATATATATATATATATATATATATATATATATATATATATATATCACAACCCTTATAGAAAGTAGTTACCTTTTTAAACTTATCCAAACCATGTTGCGGACAACCTCTAAGCATTTGACCAAATCGAACCCAAGCAGAATAAAGAGACTCGTTAGTTTTCTAACGAAAATTAGAAATTTCAGTTTGAAGGGTGACAGTTTTAGACGCAGAAAAGAATCGAGTGAGAAACTTCTCAACCATCGTATCCCAACTAGTAATATCTCCTTCAGGTAACGAGTTTAACCATTCCCTAGCTTCATCTTTTAGTGACCATGGGAAGAGACGAAGATAAATAATATTACTCTCCACATTATTAATGTTAAACAGATTACAAATATCTTTGAAATTCCGAATGTGGGCATTAGCATCTTCCTTCTCCGTACCCCTAATTTGATTATCTTTAAGCAAATGAAAAATAGGACCCTTAATATCAAAATTTTCTTTTATTTTGGGCTGAGTAATAGCATGACCTAATCCTTCCCGACCAGCTTTCATTAACGCTTCCATTGAATCGGTCATTTTAATTTCTGAACCAAAAAGAGATCCCAAATTAGAATCAGGACTAGACAGAGGGCTAGATAATGAATCATCACTAGAAGTAGTTCCTTCTTGGAAATGTAATTTCTTAACAATTTTCGAATCCTTAGAAAGTTTAAATAATATATCAGGATTTGACAGCGTTCTTTGTAAGACCGGTTTCTTGGACCGAGTAATCATGTGATCTAAAATCATGAAAAGAAATGTTTTAGGAGAAAATCTTTTAAGCCTTAAAGGATTTATATATTTAAGTTTTCTATTTAAGAAATATCTTAGCATATAAGTAAATTTTAAATTAATAAATATATTAACTATTAAAGACTTAATTAATAATATAAATATTAAATAACAACTTTTATCGCATAACAACGAATAATCAAACATACACGGCCTATTGAATCTTTTAATACTTAAGTGACCCGTCAGCGTCTAGGTTTGGGCAGGAGCCTTTAAATCCGAACCCCATCAATCCTCTCCTAAAGAAAGACAGTCATCACCCGTTTTCAAGAAATATCAATAACTAAAGTATATCCAATCTCCGTATTTACCTCGCTACACTTCCCCCTGCGTCAAAAAGTTGATGTGTTGAAAGTGTGTGCAGTAGTGCTTAGCTTATTCTTCAAATTTTAAATTTATAAAACATTTATTTAATACACATGTGCAGTAGTGCTTAGCTTATTCTTCAAATTTTAAATTTATAAAACATTTATTTAATACACATTAACACCCTAACGAGCAACAAAACCCGATCAGAGGTAGTATGTAAGGTTATCGTCCCAAGAGAAGTGTGGTAACGATAAGAGTTGCTTTATTATTTAATTCTTATTAAAGAATTAAAGATATATTTTTATGTCTTTTATGGGATAGATTTCTCTTAGGAAAGAGTTTTCTTTTTAAAGATAAATAAAATAAAGAATTGAAGATTCAAAATAAGATACAAATAAAGATACAAGTAAAGATACAAGTGATTACATGGACAATCAATTCATACCGAATTCATATTAGATAAGTTTCATAACTTATATTAACAGAAAGTAGAATAACAATCATAGACCAATTATTATCCCTTAATAGGTTAAACTAAGTGTTGCATAATAATCAATAAGTAGGATTTAAAGCATATGATAGATATGTAATGTGCATAACTAACATCTTAATTCTTCATGTTTAATTCAATTACATGATACATACCAATCTTGTGATGAGGATCAATATGCAAATAGACTGAAAAATTATATAAGCTATTAAACACCAAGTAGATCAACTCAAGTTACTAGCTGAAAGTCAATTACTACTAAGTTTTCATACAATCATTAATTAAACAAATCCAAACAAAGGATCTTCAATTAAACCTAATAATATCAACTTCTATTATATAAGCGTTATTCAAATCAAATAAGTTTATCACTATTAAACTCTTTAACTTAGTTGCATGCAATTCAATTTAACAAGTTTGATGGACTAGATCTAAATAAGTAGCATGAATCAAATAATAGATTTATCAGATCAATGACTAATCAACTTTAAAATCATGCTATTTAATCATTAAGCATGGCAAACAAATGTAATCAAGCAAACAGATTAGAAACAGTTTAAATATCATTACAGAAACTCAACCATACAGATCTGGAAAAGAACCAAAAACTGCACAGAATGAAGCACAAAGCCGGCGGCTTCCTTCACACCAAGCCGGCGGCTTGGGTGTGAAGCCGGCGGCTTCATCTGAACCCTAGATGAAGTCTAACTTTCATCCACGTAATCACTATGAACGTTTAGTTCATAGTAAAAGACGAACAAAAACGAATACAGAAAATAAAATAGACAAAACAATAAATTAAAGATAGAATCATACCTTGAAAAGAATGTAGATGTAAAATTACTTGAATAAAATCTTGAATCTTGATTACAAAAGAGTAAATCTAACCTAAGGGTTTAGAGAAAACCCCTAAAAAATGACCTATCTACTTCTAAACTTTTTAACATATGAAAACTGAGACCAGAGGCTTCAATTTATAGGATTCTTGGGCGGTGGCCAAGCCGGCGGCTTCAGTGGGAAGCCGGCGGCTTGCCTTAAGTCGGTGACTCCTCATGCAAGTTAAACTTAATCAACAAGTCAGTCTTGTAACCATCATACTGAAGCCGACGGCTTCATTGCCATGCCGGTGGCTTCACTTGATTCACCGAATCATTCTGATTTTTTCTTGATTTTGTTTTCATTTTTACTTGAACTTGATCAATAAGTTGAGAAAACGTGTCAACCAGGCCGGCGGCTTCATTGGGAAGCCGGCGGCTTCCTTTACCTTTTTTTGATCAACAAGTTCTTTCAATTTCTATTGATTCTAGAACATTCTGGTACTTTTCAACCTCAAAGCCGGCGACTTCCTTAGAACCATGTCGGCGGCTTCATACAGCCGATTCGCTATTTTCTTCATTTTTGATCCTGTTTAATACATAACTTAGACATAATCATTAGAAATACCTTTTTCCCATTTTTACCCATTTTAGTGTGTTTTGGCATCAAAATGACTCAAAAATACTAAGATAACTCCTCAAAATGTTATCAAAAAACTGTATAATTTAGGAGTTATCACGGGTTTAGCCTCCTTTGCCTTTGGACAACGGGTTTGTACTCGTCCTCTAAGAGGATTTTATGAGTGCAAAAGTAGGGGTTGATGCCCGGTATGTCGGTCGTCTTCCAAGCAATTGCCCTTTTGTGAGCCTTTAACAGATTAATCAACCGACCCTTTTGATCACCGAAAGAGTAGAAGAGATAATTACCGGCAATTGTGACGTACCTTGAAGGTAGGCATACTCCAAATGTTCTGAGAGTTTCTTAAGTTCAAGCACGGGCGGTTCTTCCAAAGAAGTTTTAATTCGGAACTTATCCCCCTCCTTGGTCTCTTCAAGTAGTTCCTCTTCTTTGAATCTTCTTCATCACTCAATTCATCATCCGTATTCACTTTCATCAATTTCTTAAATGCAGGATCTAGATCAAAGTCACCACTTCCATCCATGGGAACAATACCTGTAGTATCAACCTCCAAAATTTCCTGCAAATCATTCTCAACACACAAGTCTATAAAATCAAGTTTAAAACAAGTATCATCAGTGGACTTGGGTTGTTTCATGGCTTTGTCTACATGGCAAATCACTCTTTCGTCACCTACACCTATGCTTAAAGTATTTTGTTGGACATGGATAATAGCATCCGCGGTGATGTGTGCAGCGGGGTGTACGAAATAGTATTAATTTAAATACGAAATACGACGAAATATTACACAAGTTTTAATTATTTATTTACAAAATGGATATACCTAAACCTTGCTACAACACTATAGGCAGTGTACCTAATCGTAGAGTAGTATAGTTTTTAGTAAGTCCGGTTCGTTCCACAGGGAGCGGGCTTATTGCACACTATATTTTTAAACAATTATATTTGTACAAAATATATTATATTGATAATATATAAAAGGGGGTTTACCGTTTAATGACTGGTTTGTCGATTTTATATTTTAAGTTACAATTAAAACCTAATGCAAAATATAAATGACGATAATTAAAGTAGCGAAAAATAAATGACAATAAATAAATGACGTTAAATAAAATAGCGAGTAAATAAAAGTATGATGAAATATGAAATAAAATATATTATGCTTATTTAAACTTCCGTAATCATGATGTTTGACGTGTTGATTTTTAGTTTATTCCCATGGGTTAATTGTCCTTTGTCCTGGATTATTTAATATGTCCGTCTGGTTTTTGTCCATAACAGTCCATCGGTCATAAATTTAAAGTGCGAGTGTCCTCGTCAAATTATCCTTATACCCGAAGTCAAATATTCCAACTAATTGGGGACTTAAACTGTAACAAGGTCTTACTACTTTGTTTAATAATTATACCAGGATATCGACTGCGTGTAACCCAAGGTTTTAATACTTTGTTATCAATTATGCCAAGTGTCCTTGTACATAATTTCACCCCTGTTTTAATAAGTCTATTAACTATTAATCCATTCCCGTGTCCGATTAAATGAACGATTATTCGTACATATAAATTCCCCGCCCATCGTGTCCGATAGAGTGTATATGGTTATTTATAGGGACGTCCAATTGTAAATCTTTATATTAAAATTAACAAACTATCATTTAGCTAAACAAATATAAAGCCCATTAATAGCCCATAGTCTAATTTCCACAAGTGTCGTTCTTTTGTCCAAACCCCAATTATGGTATAAAGTCCAATTACCCAATTTTAGATATTTTTAGCCCAACATCATGATTACTTCGGTTCAAATAAGCATAATAATAACTTAAGTACGAGACATTAATTTAAAAAGGAGAACATAGCTTACATTGATTTTTTATCGCGTAGTGTTACACGGACAGAGCTCCGACTTTAAAACCCGTAAAATAACCTTTACATAACCCGAACTAATCTAATATAAAACTACCCTATACTATATATATATATATATATATATATATATATATATATATATATATATATATATATATATATATATATATATATATATATTACAGAGTATTATTATTATTATTATTTTTTATTTTTACTCGCAGAATTCGTGACCTTTTATAGGCATTTTGGAATTTGGAAGCTCCGCGAGTCGTGGAGTTTTTGGCCTTCAAACTCCGCGAGTCGTGGAGTTTGAAAATCCAGCTCACAAACTTTTGGCTCCTAGCTTGTCGACATAATAAATATATAAATATAAAATATAAATAATTAATATAATTATTTATATATTATATTATATTCTTGTGCATAGCTGACTTGTAATTTTTGGTCAGTTGCGTCGGGCGTTGATAGTTGACTCATGTCCCGGTTCCGGATTTTCGAACGTCCTTGCGTACAATTTAATATCTTGTACTTTACGTTTTGTAACTTGTACTCTTGTCATTTTTAGACGTTTTTCATCAATAAATTGAACCTTTTGAATTGTATCTTGTACATTTGAGCTTTTTGGACGTTTGTGTCTTCAAATCTTCATTTTCGCCTTTTGTCTTCGCACTTATTTATTTAAACAATTACAATGAAAATATAATACAATTACATATGAAAACCTATTATTTAGGAGGGATATTGCTATGAAATATATGTTCCTTTTTAGCCTTATCAAATATCCCCACACTTGAGCGTTGCTTGTCCTCAAGCAATACATAACTTGAAATAAAATCACACTTCACTCGAATCACTTTTTTATTCTCACACTTTATACATCAGTGATTTTGATACGGCGGTATAAACAATGATAGTAACGATAGAACCATGGTTAAAGGTGGTTGTGCCATCCACAATTGCCTCGGGTTTAGGTCAACGACACTTGCAATCAAATAGCCGATTTACTTTCAGTTTCCAAAGGAAAGTGCACATTTGAAAGGCGGTTTACAGTCCCACATGACTATGAAAATGTAGATCCTTATGGAAATTGGATCTTTATGAAAACATTTGATCTTTGAAAATTCAATCTAGCTTTTACCCTAGATAAGTTTTCCGAAATAACCCTTCACCGGTGTTGCAAAATATTTTTGTGGGTTTTGTGGGTTTCAGATTTGAAAATTTTAGCTCAAAACTTATGGTTTTGTGTCACCCACTTGCTAACCTTGTATTAGGAAAGCAACACGTCCAGTATACTTGCTCCGTATATTACCTTTCGTTAAACTACCGTCCGGTTGTAAAGGAAAGCGATGAACAAGAAACTGTTAAGGCAATGTCTAATGATATGCATTTGATTATGGTTCACAAACGTGTCGGATGCTAGTACTATCCTTTGTAGGAGCAATAGTAAAGATCATCCTATAATTTTTTCGGTCTGGCACAAGGTCCTGTCTTCGACCATGCTATGCAACCACCGTTCTTACGGTTGACACCCGATTTGGTTCAGGTGACCTAATGAATTCTAAGTGAATTCCTAGGATTTTACGTTCAATGGTAATGAACGCATTGAAAATGGGTTTTTAGAAAACAAATCGGTTTGTATTTTTGATCAAAATATTTTCTCGTTCAAGCTCGATTTTAGATATCATTGAATTCCATGAGTTTGAATTCTCAATCTTTAAGGTCAATCTCAAGGATTGAGTAATATCAGGCTTAAAAGCTGATTTTTAATTTTTAAGGAGATTATCCTTTCTGGGGATCTGATTCATTAGTCTTATCAAGCTAATTTGCACGGTGCCCCCCATTGTACGAGATAAATCCTTCTCATGGTTAGGATAAATCTGACCACTTGGCGACCCTGTTTGATGCTGAGGTCCGTGGATTTCCTGCTGATTTTAGTGATGACTTTTCTAGATTTGTCGTCAACCTACAGCTGGTCTGGACGACAACTTCTTGACCTAAATCAAGAAGCGCGTGTCTTTTTCGGAAGACTTTACTTCCTTTTAATGATGGAATTGATTCATCGTGTAGATCCATCTTTTCTTTTCTTTTCTTTCATCGGGTAAAATAGTTAATTTAGTCCAAAACAAAAGCACCTGCAATAACTTTACGGAAACATGTGCTAAATAGTTTTTAATTGAATAACTAGGTACATTCTCCTCACACTTAGTTTCTTTCTTTGCCTTTTTATTCTTAAATAAATTCAAGCGTTTTAGGGTGTTTCTCAATTTATGTCCTTTCCGAGGTAACGATAATTTCGTTATTAGCACCTAATTTTCATCGTTCATAAATATATATAAACATGATTTTAAATTCATTTAATTGAAATTTTTTTAAATTTTCATAAAATTTGGCGTATAAACCCGAGAGAATTTATAACCCTTCCCCACACTTGAGATCATGCAATGCCCTCATTTGCATGAAATCAGACTCTAATTATAAATTCATGAGGGTGATTAGTGTAGAAAAGTGATTGAAAATACCCAGTTTGTAATTACAAAGCTCGTCAAATGATAGATGGCGCGCCTCATCGTTCATTCCTTCTTGTTTTATCTCACATATTTTTCTTCAAAAACGGTTGCTTTTCTGAACTGTTTGCTAATCTTTAAAAATGCGTCTTTTATCCTAATTTATTATGCATGTTTATTAATGAGTTATGCACTAACCCGAACCCCGAATTTAATGTTAAGTGAGGTTAGACTTCTCCACACTTAGCTGATGACATGTGAAGTCGGTAGAATAAGTTCCACGAATTAAAATAGTGAGCCAGTTATTTACATCTCGGGTGGTGTATAATATATCAATGGGTTTAAACTTTAGACTCACCTGATCGTCACTACTTAATTCTTTTTTAAGTGTAGCTTTTAGTAAATGGATATGTCTCTTTTCTGGTTCTTGGTCAAATGGATCGATATACACCGACATACTTATTTCTATAGGGTGGACAATTCCTAATATTTCCTTCCTTTTATTCTCAGGATCAAAGTTTTCACCTCTATTACCCAATTGGGTGAAATTCGAGGTGTCATTATCTATTACAGCTCGTAGTTCATTTCCGGTGGATGATTCGTCTATTGAGAATATTGGGTTGGAAGGTTGTGGAATGGTGAAGTTCGGTTTGGCCTCGGGGGTAAAATTTTCAACGTTATCGTATTCCCAAGAGTACCAATTTGTCACCCTTACTTCTTCTTTATCCATTGATGGATCGATGATTTCGTCGGTAGAGGCTAATGTGTCGATATGTTGTGAAATTGGTAAGACTGAATAAAAAGTATCATCGGGAGAGTTGGTGATTTCGGAGCTCTCGAATTCATCAAAATTCGATGATATGAGATTTTCTTGCACACAACTCCTCAGATCAACAGGTGTGTAGTCTGATAGAGTTTCAGCTTGCCGGTTTACAAACTCTCTCATTTGTTCATTTTGAGCATTGAGTTCTTCGAGTTTGATTTTCATTTTGTCTAATAAATTTTCAGACACGTAATTTTCCTCGTCTACTGGTTGTTGAGTTTGGAAATATTCTTGGGAATAATCCCAATTTGAATTGTATTCTTCATAATTGTTCCATTCAGGTTCCATGGGTGCATAATTTTCCATAGGAACGTAATAATAACATTCCCATGTTGAGTGATAATCTCCACAGATTTCACAACCAGTTATTGTTTCATCATTCATGATCCAAGATTGACCGAATGAATTGTCATCAACACTCGGTTGAGAGTATTGATTTCGTATTTCATAAAGAGTTTCCAAAATATCTTAGAGACTTTTCATAATGCGCTTATTACCAAATTTTAATTATCCTATTAGTTATAAAAATAGAAAAACTTATATAAGTTGTCCAATTAATAGACTTTTCTGCTTTTGCCCACGTTTCGAATAGCCAATAGATGCAGCAGGGAGCCAGAACCCTTTAAATCGGAAGCTCACAACTCAGCCACTAACAAATCCAACTATTACTACGAAGCAGAAAATTTGGATGTCTATCAATTTAACCACTTAAAATAAATTTTCGTAATTTAAAGAAATTTTAGATAAGAAATAGAATAAAAATCTATGTCCTAAAACTAGAATGTCGAGAAATAAGAAAGAAAAAGAGCGCGTCGAAAAACGTCGAAAAATAAAAATAAGAAAGAAAAACGTCGAAACTTAAAAGTCTAAAAATTATATCTAAAAAGTTGCGCCTAAAGGTCTAAAGGTAAATGCAATTTTATTCAGAAAACGGCAATTACTTAAGGGCACTAAAATCTATTTAAAACTAAAGCGAAAAACGGCGTCGCAAAATTCCAAAGCGCCTAAATCTTAATCTAAAGAAAAAGCACTTAAGGGATTTTACGGCAAAGCCTAAAAATCTAGAAAATAAAAATAAGCTACGGTAAAAACTATGTCTTAAAACTAGCTACGAACGAAAAATATACAAATATTACGCTAAAACAAATGAAAAGATACAAAATATAAAAATAAACTTAAAGTTATAAAAATTATTTATTTTTATAAAAATATTATTTTTATATTATTTATTTTATAAAAGTATTAATTTATATATATATTTAATAATACTAATTAATATTTAAAATACAAATTAATTTAAAAACTAAAACTAAATATTAATATTAAATATAAACCTAATTAAGTTTTAATAATAATAATTAAATTATACTCGTAATAAATGCCAAATTAGGGTTCTGGGTGCGTCTGTCAGGGTGGCTCCGCGAGTCGTGGAGTTTTAAGCATAAATTGATGTGTGCAGTGGGGTGTAAGAAATAGTATTAATTTAAATACGAAATACGACAAAATATTACACAAGTTTTAATTATTTATTTACAAAATGGATATACCTAAACCTTGCTACAACACTATAGGCAGTATACCTAATCGTAGAGTAGTATAGTTTTTAGTAAGTCCGGTTCGTTCCACAGGGAGCGGGCTTATTGCACACTATATTTTTAAACAATTATATTTGTACAAAATATATTATATTGATAATATATAAAAGGGGGTTTACCGTTTAATGACTGGTTTGTCGATTTTATATTTTAAGTTACAATTAAAACCTAATGCAAAATATAAATGCCGATAATTAAAGTAGCGAAAAATAAATGACAATAAATAAATGACGTTAAATAAAATAGCGAGTAAATAAAAGTATGATGAAATATGAAATAAAATATATTATGCTTATTTAAACTTCCGTAATCATGATGTTTGACGTGTTGATTTTTAGTTTATTCCCATGGGTTAATTGTCCTTTGTCCTGGATTATTTAATATGTCCGTCTGGTTTTTGTCCATAACAGTCCATCGGTCATAAATTTAAAGTGCGAGTGTCCTCGTCAAATTATCCTTATACCCGAAGTCAAATATTCCAACTAATTGGGGACTTAAACTGTAACAAGGCCTTAATACTTTGTTTAATAATTATACCAGGATATCGACTGCGTGTAACCAAAGGTTTTAATACTTTGTTATCAATTATGCCAAGTGTCCTTGTACATAATTTCACCCCTGTTTTAATAAGTCTATTAACTATTAATCCATTCCCCTGTCCGGTTAAATGAACGATTATTCGTACATATAAATTCCCCGCCCATCGTGTCCGATCGAGTGTATATGGTTATTTATAGGGACGTCCAATTGTAAATCTTTATATTAAAATTATCAAACTATCATTTAGTTAAACAAATATAAAGCCCATTAATAGCCCATAGTCTAATTTTCACAAGTGTCGTTCTTTTATCCAAACCCCAATTATGGTACAAAACCCAATTACCTAATTTTAGATATTTTTAGCTCAACATCATGATTACTTCGGTTCAAATAAGCATAATAATAACTTAAGTACGAGACATTAATTTAAAAAGGAGAACATAGCTTACATTGATTTTTTATCGCGTAGTGTTACACGGACAGAGCTCCAACTTTAAAACCCGTAAAATAACCTTTACATAACCCGAACTAATCTAATATAAAACTACCCTATACTATATATATTATATATATATATATATTTATTTATTACAGAGTATTATTATTATTATTATTATTTATTTTTACTCGCAGAATTCGTGACCTTTTATAGGCATTTTGGAATTTGGCAGCTCCGCGAGTCGTGGAGTTTTTGGCCTTCAAACTCTGCGAGTCGTGGAGTTTGAAAATCCAGCTCACAAACTTTTGGCTCCTAGCTTGTCGACATAATAAATATATAAATATAAAATATAAATAATTAATATAATTATTTATATATTATATTATATTCTTATGCATAGCTGACTTGTAATTTTTGGTCCGTTGCATCGGGCGTTGATAGTTGACTCATGTCCCGGTTCCGGATTTTCGAACGTCCTTGCTTACAATTTAATATCTTGTACTTTACGTTTTGTAACTTGTACTCTTGTCATTTTTAGACGTTTTTCATCAATAAATTGAACCTTTTGAATTGTATCTTGTACATTTGAGCTTTTTGGACGTTTGTGTCTTCAAATCTTCGTTTTCACCTTTTGTCTTTGCACTTATTTATTTAAACAATTACAATGAAAATATAATACAATTACATATGAAAACCTATTATTTAGGAGGGATATTGCTATGAAATATATGTTTCTTTTTAGCCTTATCAAAGCTTATCCTTTTTCAAGGCTTTAGGATATGGAACTGGTGCTTTGTACACCTTCAACGGCAGTGATTTAGTTATGATCTCTGGTGGATCATCTTTCTTTTGTTCTTGAACATTTGGCTCATCAACCATAGACTCGTCCTTCTTTGACTCCTCATTAGTAGGTACCTGCAAAACATTAGAAGAAATAACAGGTGTTGACTTCGGAGTCTCCTCGTTAATAACCAAACCACTTCGGGTGGTTATAGCATTCATGTACTCATTTCTAGCTGGCCCTTTGTTGTTAGGGTTGGACTGAGTATTAGATGGGAGAGTACCCGGTGGTCTCTCCGATAAAGATTGAGTAATACGGCCCACATCTCGTTCCAAATTCTGAATTGAGGCCTGCTCACTTCTAACTTGCTGCTTTATAGATTCACCATCTTGCCTCAAAGCAGAAATACTCTCGTCCATTTTCATAATAAAACCCTTAACAATTCTTCCAATGGAGGCATCTTATCGACCGACTGCTGAACTGGTTGAATGGGTTGCTGAAAATTCCTAGGTGGTGCTTGCTTATTTCTGTTATTAAACCCAGGTGGCCTATACGGATAAGTCTTCTGATTACCCTGAAAAACCTGATTCCCACTCTGATAATTATTACCATTCATATTACCCACTTAGTTGAAAAGCTCCCTTCCACCAGGAAATTCACTAAGTGCAAAATTACCCTTTTTCACATAACTCAGATAATTAGCATGTTCCACCATTGACACTTGATCACAATCTTTCGTAAGATGTGGTCCCTGACATAACTCACAGCCAACTTTTATCGCGTGCACCTCTTTAGTCATAAAATCCATCTGCCTTTTAAAGGTTGCAAGTTGAGTTTTAACCGAAGCAAGCTCGTCACTAGTTTCAATACTAGCAACGTGAGAAAAGTGAGAAACATCCATCTCTTGATGCCAATCACAAGAGTAAGTAGCTGTTTCCGAGATGATGTTGTAAGCTTTGTCCGGAGTCTTTTTCATCAAAGAACCACCTGCAGCAATTTCGATTTCTTTCCTCGTGGGCACACTAACACCCTTATAAAATATCTGGACCTTATTAAAATTGTTCAACCCGTGTTGAGGACAATTTCAAAGCATTTTACTGAATCGGGTCCAAGCGTCATAGAGTGTCTCATTTGACTTCTGAACAAAGTGATTGATGTCATGCTGTAATTTCGCGACTTTTGAAGCTAGAAAGAAACGCTGCTGAAACTTATCTTTCATCGTAGTCCAACTATCAATCTCACCCTCGGGCAATGATTCTAACCTGTCCTTTGCATCGTCTTTCAAAGACCAAGGAAAAACCCGTAAGTTTATCACAGTGTCCATGATGTGGTAGCGTGGGGTACGTGATAGTACTATATTTTACTATGAAATACGTTACAAATTATTACACAAGTTTTAATTATTTATTTACAAATGGGATATACCTAAACCTTGCTACAACACTATAGGCAGTGTACCTAATCGTAGAGTAGTATAGTTTTTAGTAAGTCCGGTTCGTTCCACAGGGAGCTGGCTTATTTCACACTATATTTTAAACAATTATATTCGTACAAAATATATTATATTAATAATATATAAATGGGGGTTTTACCGTTTATTGACCGGTTTGTCGATTTTATATTTTAAGCGAAGCGTAAAGTAAATAACGATATTTAACTAACAATATAAAATAAATAACAATAATTAAAATGACAATAAATAAAAGTACGAGGAAATATGAAATAAAATATATTATGCTTATTTAAACTTCCGTAACCATGATGGTTGACGTGTTGATTTTAGTTTATTCCCATGGGTTAATTGTTCTTTGTCCTGGATTATTTAATATGTCTATACGGATTTGTCCATAATAGTCCATCAGTCATAAATATAAAGAGCAAAAGCCTTCGTCAAATTATTCTTATTCCCGAAGTCAAATATTCCAACTAATTGGGGATTCGAATTGTAACAAGGTTTTAATACTTTGTTTAATGAATACACCAGGTTATCGACTGCGTGTAAACCAAGGTTTTACTACTTTGTTAACAGTTACACCAATTACCCTTGAATGTTATTCACCCCTGTTTCAACAAGTCTATTAACTATTAATCCAGTTCCGTATCCGGTAAAATGAATAATTATTGGTATTTATTGATATCCCGCCCACCGTACCCAGTCAAGCGTATGTGGTTATATATAAATACGTCAAACTATAAGTTTGTATATTAAATTAACAAGGTATTGTTTAGTTAATATAAAACCCATTAATAGTCCATAGTCTAATTTCCACAAGTGTCGTTCTTTTATCCAAACCCCAATTATGGTACAAAACCCAATTACCCAATTTTAGTAATTAGCCCAACATCATGATTACTTCGGTTTAAATAAGCATAATAATAACTTAGCTACGAGACATTAATTTAAAAAGGAGATCATAACTTACATTGAGTATTTATCGCGTAGTGTTACACGGACAGAATTTCGACTTCAAAAACCCGTAAAATAACCTTTACATAACCCGAACTAATCTAATATAAAACTACCCTATACTATATATATATATATTACAGAGTATTATTATTATTATTTATTATATATTTACTCGGCAGAATGCATGGCCTTTTATAGGCGTTTTGATTTCTGACAGCTCCGTGAGTCGTGGAGTTTTAAGCCTGCAAACTCCGCGAGTCGTGGAGTTTGAAAATCCAGCTCACATAATTTGGAACCTTGCTTGTCGACATAATTTATATATAAATATAAAATATAAATAATTAATATAATTATTTATATATTATATTATATTCTTGTGCATAGTAGACTTGTAATTTTTAGTCCGTTGCGTCGGGCGTTGATAGTTGACTCATGTCCCGGTTCCGGATTTTCGAACGTCCTTGCGTATTATTTTATATCGTGTACTTTGCGTTCCGCAACTTGTACTCTTGTCATTTTTAGACGTTTCTCATCAATAAATTGAACCACTTGGATTGTATCTTGTACATTTGAGCTTTTTGGTCAATTGCGTCTTCAAATTGTCGTTTTCGCCTGTTGTCTTCGCACTTATTTAATATAAACGATTACAACTTAAAATAGGACAATTACAACTAAATAATTTACATATTGGGAGGATATTGCTACTAAATATATGTTCATTTGGAGCACTATCAGTCCGCAACTGAAGCAATCTTGAATAAATTACAGATGCTTTTGAAGTTCCGAAGATGCTCGAATGTGTCCTCTTTCGGTGTACCCCTGAACTGACACTGATGAGTTATCATATTAAGAATCTGCCCTTTAACCTCAAAATCTGTGGTGACTGCCGGTTGTCTAATGGCATGTCCATTACCAGTTCTTCTGGCTTTCATCATTGCTTCCATCGATTGACCTTCCTCTCCTTCAGCCATTATAACTTCTTCTTTCTTAATATATTCAAAATCCGGAATATAAAAAGGTAATTCAGCAAGACCTTTGGCGATTTCCTATTCTTTTATAGCTTTGCTGCGTGTATGGTAAACTCTAAACGGTTCCAGAGTTATAAGTACCTAACCTGTAATCACACCACAACAAAACCGCGCATAAATCTGAATAAAATAACAATAAAGTAACTTTTGCAAGAATTGCTTCTCACAAAAGGATCAAATAACTAAAAGCTTATAAGTTCCCGAATGAACACCGCTCCCTGGAAGCGGCTCCAAAAAGTTGATGTGAGTTTTTACTCTAAAAATAACTAGCAAATACTACCCAATAATTATCACACAATGCAGGCACCTAATCCCGATCGTGCAGTAATTTATAAGTAATGTTGACCAGTTCGTTCACAGAGAGCAGTTTTATCATAAACATTAACTTGTAATTATTCTAGTAAAAATGGGGTTGTTTTGTTTAGAAATCAATCGCGTAAGTAAGATTAAATTAAATTCAATAAAGACAAAGGTATCCACTTAGAATCAATTCCCTCGGATCAGGATTGCTGTTAATTTCACTCTTAAACAATTATAATGGTGGTAACACTGCAATTATCTCTCGATTCTCACAGATTATCAACTAAATCATTAGCTCAACTCTCGTTGATCCTAATTCTCTAATCTAGTTACCAAGATATTAATCAATATATTAATCTAGCTTGATGTGTTTAAGTCTCCCTAACAATTCCACAATTATCAAATTTTCTCACAACTTAATTACTAATTAATCAGTTATACCGATCTCCCTTATATAATTAACGAAAGGCCTAAGCTATTCACGTTCAATAACCTAGTAAAGATCGCCATTTATTCAACTCTCATTGACTAGTTAATAATCTCCACAACTTCAACTAATTGATTAACCCTAATAACAGTTGTTCTTAGCCACACAATATATGAATAATGAGATCTAATCATTTAAATCATAAGATAGCAATCCTTCACCTTAGTTCAATCATCTAAGTTGATACAATAAATTTTGCTACTCATATTAAAGTAAGAACACAAGAGAATAAAAGATAAACCATTGAAATCATTAAATTGAATGTAAATAAAAGTAATTGGATGATTAAAACTAACCACAATTGTTGCAATAATGTAAACCAAATGAAAACTATGAAGAAAAGTGATAAAATTCGTAACCTAGCTGCTAGAGAACCAAAATTCGTAATAGAAAACTGAATATCCTAAAAAGCAAGTTAAAAACATGTTTCAATAGTAAACAAAAAATCTGAAGTCGGCTGGCATTCTCGAGGTCTCATCTCACACAACTGCGACCGCGATTTGATGATGTAATCACGACTGCATAAAACTCTATTGCGAGCACGAGGTTTAGTGTTTTCTGTTTCCGAATTTCTGTTAACAAATTGCGACCGCGAGAATTTAATCGCGGCCAAACCACAAAATCGCAACCGCATTGAAGGGTATTGCAGCCACGAGATTCACTATTTTGACCAGTATTTCCTGTTTCAAAATTAAACTTTGATGCTTTGTTTCGACTTGCGATTTCCTTCTTGAAAACAATGAAACTTTCATCCAAATAACTTCCAAAACATAATAACTTTTCAAACCACCTCATAGGAATCTAACAACTCAAACTTTAACAATTTCTTCGCCATTTCTCCAATTTATATCCAAAAAACCAAATAAAACTGAACCGATATTGCGAGTAAAAATATGTATAAATGAGGCAATCATTTGTGAAAGTTGAAATCGAAAAGCTCTAAGTTTTAAAATTTTAAAAGGCTAGACCTTCAGTCGACAGTCAAGACCTTCGGCCGATGGAAAAGACTATCGACCGATAGTCAAGACCATCGGGCAGTAGGTCTAGACCATCGACCGATGGTCACTGAAGAGGTATAAAAGGACCTTGACTCAGTCGGGTCAGTCACTTGGTGTTTTGGAGCAAATTTTCACCATATTTTCAATCTGTTGCGAAGTGAGTTTTAGACCGATCAAATTGTGCACTTTTTCATCGTGATTACAACGCCATTCACTAGGTAATCCAACTCGTTTTCATTGTTTAGTTATGAATAGTTTTGGGTTTCGAAAGTTAGAAACCCTATTTGGTTGATTCACTGCATATTTGAGATTGTTATTGTAAATTGTTAATCATATGATGTTAATCGGCATTGTCTGGAACTGATATGCATGATTTAGGCCAAAATAACATCGAATCCATAATAATTGATGAGTTTGGGGTTCAATTCTGATGAACTACCATCGGCCGCTGGTCTCATGACCATCGCCCGATGGAGTACCTCCTTAGGTCGTAGTATGTGTGACGACCCAAAAATTTCCGACAAAATTTAAACTTAATCTTTATATGATTTCGACACGATAAGAAAAGTCTGTAATATTGAGTCTCAAAAATTTTGAAATGTTTTCATACATTCATTTAACTTCGACTGTTCCCGACGATTCACGAACAATTATTTGTAAATAAACATTAATATAAATATATGGATATATATGTACAATAAGTCATAATATTAATTATTAATATAAATAATTTGCATTAAAATAAAACGTGTATTTAAAACGTGTTTATATATATATATATATATATATATATATATATATATATATATATATATATATATATATATATATATATATATATATATATATAATTTTAGATTATTTTATAAACGATAGTAACATTCGATTGATATTTAAATAAGCAATCTGAACTTATATAATATTAAAAATAAACATTGGTACATAAATAGATTATATCAATTTTAAGTTTAAAAATATAAACGTTATATGATATAATAAATTTCTATTATTTAAAATGATTTTTAATTATATATAATGAACTTCGAATATAATTAGTTTTGAAAAACTAAATATTATATCATTAAATATAGATTTCAATTATATATATATATATATATATATATATATATATATATATATATATATATATATATATATATATATATATATATATATATATCATAAGATGTACAAATTAATATATTTCTAAACGAAAATATATGTATATTTTACAATGTTATAAAATATAAAATTAACTAAGATATAAAATGTCTTGATTTAAAAATACTATTAATTATATTGTAGTAAATAACGAGAAGATGATCTAAAGAAGTAAATGGCAAAAACACTCAAACGTACCAGTTACACTTTGAGTGATATAGTTGTCGATGATTTAAGCCTAAATATTGACAAAAGTATAAACTGCGAAACGTAATGTACAAGATTTTAAAGCGTACGAAAAGACATTCGAAAAACCGGAACCGAGACTTAAACCAATCATCAATGTACAAGACGGCGAAGCGAAAATTACAAGTCAACTATGCACGAGAATATAATATATATATATATATATATATATATATATATATATATATATATATATATATATATATATATATATATATAATTATTATAAATATTAGATAATATATATATATATATATATATATATATATATATATATATATATATATATATATATATATATATATATATGTATATAAAATATTATGTCGACAAACTAGAAGCCAAATGATGCATGAACTGGAACAGGGAGAGCCACGATCGCGGCACACTTGCTCTAAAATCCTCCGCGATCGCAGAGGTATGGGGTCCAGAACTGGGCTATAAAGCTCGAACGCGTTCTGCTGAATTCTTTCACCATTCTCTCTCGACCTCATCTCTCAAATGTGTGTGTGTGTGTGTGTATATATATATATATATATATATATATATATATATATATATATATATATATATATTATTAAGATTAATCTTATTATTAATCTTATTATTACTATTAGTGGTATTAATATTATTAGTATTATTATACATAAAATATTATGACGAGGTCATGAGCGTATTATTTCAAAACGAGTTTTCCGAGCGGGATAGAGCTAAGGAAGTTATGGGTTATAGCGAAGGAGGTTATGGGTATTACTCGGGGGTTATGATCGTAAGTCAAAGGTCAATCTAGCGTTTATCATTTCTGTTGCGTCTACGTACTTTTTTCAATATTGAATCTCAATATTGATACGTTCGTGAATCCGAGGCCAACCATGCACTTGTTCAGTGCCATCATATGAATAATTGCTACGAAATACAGTATTGTGAATTTATAGATCCTTTTTTAATTGCTTTTGCAATCTATATTTTTGGGCTGAGAATACATGCACTTTATTTTAAACGCAAAGGACACGGTACATACTAAATTCTACACTGAGTTTGAACCGAAAATTCCTTAGCTTTGGTAACTAGTAACTGCCAGTTATAAGAACTGGTGGGTGCGAGTAGTTGTATATGGATCCATAGGGCTTGACATCCCCGTCTGTTCCAGGTATAGAAACCCTAGTCTGAGCTATAAAACATACGTATGCTATTTGAGTTTAGTACATGTTGGTTTGCGTGTATTGTACATGTTGGTTACATGTATATTAAAACAGGGGTAATTATTATATATACGTTTAGTTTAGTTACCAGGGTGATCAATTTCGTAGAATATTTTGATAAATGTTTTGGATGAAATAACTGAAATCTTGTGTTCCACCTTTATATACAGATTATGCGCAACATTAAAACTATGAACTCGCCAACCTTTGTGTTGACACTTTTAAGCATGTTTATTCTCAGGTTCCTAGAAGTCTTCCGCTGTTTGCTTATATGTTATACAAGCTATGTGCATGGAGTCATACATGCTTTATTTGAGAAAACTTTGCATTCACAAAATCATCACCATGTAACTTATTTTGACTGTATTGTCAACGGATGTAGTATTGTAAACTATTGTTTACGGTGATTAGCTATACGTAGAAATCATCAGATGTCGAAAACCTTGGATTTATATATTCATTTATGGTGTGCCTTTTCAAAAGAATGCAATGTTTACAAAACGTATCATATAGAGGTCAATACCTCGCAATGAAATCGATGAATGATGTACTACGTCTAAAGGGATTTGGACGGGTCATCACAGTTGGTATCAGAGCTTGAGGTCATAGGGAACCGGAATTTGCATTAGTGTGTTTAACTGGTAATTGTTAGGATGCATTAGTGAGCCTGGACTATGACCGTATCTGTTATCATTTCTTGTCGGAAATTACTTGCTTATCATTTTTAGTCTAGACACGTCTTACTGCAATTATTGCATAAATGGAAGTATAGACAAATCATATCTCATCGTATTTATCAAAGTAGACTTTCTCTGACACTTATCCTAAATTTCCTTCATAAATTACGGATTCTTTTTGCTATATATTCGTATTCAAGAAGACGAAGATATCATTCAGTATTCAACACCCATTCATATAAAAAACCCTTTATCCGATCATATAATATGGATTTCTCACTTGATTCCTCGAACTCCTCGAGCTCCAATGGCAGCGTAACCGGAATGAACCAACCAATTAGTCATCATCTTTTCTGGATGAATTAGGGGTGGGTTCGTAGTCGACTTGATCAATCGAGACAAGAAGAAGGTGATCCTTTCCCCCACCAAATTGTCCTATTGGCGAAGAACCTGAAGCGCTTACCGGCGAACCAGTTCGAAACACCATTTTCTCTCTTCTTTCCAGGATATCTCGCCACAATTATATAATATCTAGAATTCTAGATCTTATTCGTCCCTTTGTTCCAACCTCCCATCATCCCGGAGTAATGGAAGAAGTCAACGAGCTTCATGCTCGAGTAGTGGCTTTGGAGAATATGGTGCAAAATTTATGAGGCACCAGCAGCATCACCAACACCGACAGCACCACCAGTATCAGCAACAGCAACACCACCAGTAGTATCGCCAACATCACTAGCATCGCAAGCACTGTAAGCACTAGCAGCATCACAAGATCCGCAAACTCCACAATCACTGCAGACAATAACACCACCGCCACCAAGGAATATTAGTAATAATGAGTTAAGATGTATTAACTCATTCTTCCCAAAGATTATATATGTATATTTTATATATGTGTGTGAAGTTTGAAATAATAGTGAATCTTTTCGTACTAAGCTATTACGTGTGAATTTTAACTGGTAGGTACTACTTTATTAATTCATATCACTAATATGCTATGATGTACAACCTTACTTTAATGACTTAACAATCGTTAACCATAATCTTTGTTTCAACTCAATAAGTTCCATTTCATAATAAACCAAGAGTATTTTCAAATACATGTTTAATGGTACACTTTCATTTTCGATGTACTCGAAACTTTCTAGAAAACATCATTCGTACCTTGCGAAATTCACAAGAATTCCACGACCACCAACATCCTTCACCGAGGAATATCAATAAAATAAATAATGAAGTATTGATTAGATTATTGAAATACTCCGCGAAGATTATGTAATCTCTAATGTTTTAGAGATTATTCATTTCTAGTTCCAGCCAAAAATCAAATGAGTTTAATAATATATTAACTCATTAAATCCGTATTACATCTGAAGAGAATATACATACATATATTTTCAAAAAGACTGTACTAAAAATTCTTTTGTACAAAATATTATTTGTGAAATTTTTTTACGGGTAGGTAATACCCGGGAAATATAAAATTTCACAATTAATATGTTACATTGTACATTCTTCAATTTTGATTCAAAAATCATTAACTATACTCATTACTTTCACAACAATATACTCTTTCATAGAAATTAGAACAATCATTCTCATTCAAATTCAATTATATATTCTGATTTTAACAGATCAGAATCCAAGATGACATCAATCTTAGATTCCTATATATTTTAAAATCATATTTTGAATTCAAACTATACTAGAACCTCATTGTTATTCATAAAACTCAGAAAAATATTAGTATCTTTCAAAATTCTAGAACATCATATGTATATTGACGATTGCACTCTTCGTTCAAACCCTTCATGATTCTTGAAAACACCTCAATTTAGAAACAATCGAGAGGATGATCCAACCACACGTTATCTATCAAAAGAAGGATTTATACATATAGTTATGTACCTGGAAAATTCTCGAAACCTAAGTAAAAGTTTAACATGTATCTAGATCCTTTAGCATTGTTATTACCGAAAATAACCTTGCAAAGGTATCCAGTGTTATCACCCTTCCAACCAGTCAACTTCGACTTTTCAGATTAGCCTTATTATAACCTTGATATATACGTTTTTGTTACCGGGGAACCTTTTATATTCCACCATATTAACAGTAAACGTATCAGCAACTTCATTACTCTTTGGCGTAAGTCTCTCCGAAAAATCACGATATTCATTCATTGAAACCCTATTATGTACTCATCTGCATCATGTAACGACAATTGCCAAACCAAATATCGAGAATCATCAATCATTATTATGACGACCCGGAAATTTCCGACCAAATTTAAACTCAAATCTCATATGGTTCGACACGATAAGCAAAGTCTGTAATGTCAAGTCTTAAAATTTTTGAACTATTTTATATATTCAGTTGACCTTAGACTATTTCTGACGATTCACGATCCTTTAAATTGTAAACAAAAAGGTAGATATAAATAATTATATATATAATAAATTAAATAAATTAATGAACTAATAAGTGATTTAGTTATTGGAGAATAACTTAAAATAATTAAAACTTGATATAATTAATAAATTATAATTACAAATTTAAAAATATAATTGTTATATTAATATTGTTATCATTAATTTTATTACTGCTAATATAGATATTAATATTTGTATAATTATATCTAATATAAAATATGTAAATTTGATATGAAAAAGTTATTATTATTATCATTAATAATATTAATATAACTAATAAAATTATTTTATCATTATTAGTAAATAAATTTATTATTATTGTTAGTAACAATATTTTTATTTACCATTTATTATTAACATTCTCTTTGTTAATAATAATATTATTAATAATATTATTATTGGTATTATTAATAACATTAATATACTTGTACTTGCTAAAAATCAAAATGTAAGAATTATATATATATATATATATATATATATATATATATATATATATATATATATATATATATATATATATATATATATATATATATATATATATATATATAAACAAGATATATGAATATAGCTATATATGAATACATATACATATATAAAATACAGAATTATATACATAATAATCTATACAGGTATAAATATACATATATATACAGAATACAATATACAAAATCAATAATTTGTGTATTAACAATATAATTATTAAATTTCGATTAATGATAGATTAACATAGAATCAAATCAGTTCCACGTTTCTATCATCTATATCAGATTTTTGTTTTCATGACCCTGAAATAGTTGAACATCAAAATCAATTGTACCATTCAGTTTCATATCTCATTCAAGCTGTACTGGATTTTATTTTCTGTCACAAAAATTATTCCCAATCAAATTCAATCACAGATACAACAAAATCAGTTGCATATCACGATCAAACTTTATATATTTCCTTATTATTTTTTTCCTCTGATCGTACGATTCTAAATCAATATTGGTAGACGTCCAAATCAAATTACAATACAGACAATCGAAATTACTGAAATCAAATATTCAATTTATGTCTATATATGATTATTTCTTCACAATGTAATTCGAATAAAAACAGAAATATTAATATTACTTACACATACACTTGAAATTAATCAAGTAACCTATAATCACCAAACCCATTCTCTTTCGTGAACCTCGTTGAAACAACCTTCAAACACGACCATCACCACCTAAAACAACACCAGACTACTATAATTAATGTACGACTGTTATTACTGTATGTACAGACGGATCACCAACAACAGTCCTCGTGAACCTGTTACTCCTGCTACTTTTTGTTGCTACTATAAAACGAACGAGAATCCATCATCACAGACCACTATACAAACCTGCTGGTACTTTGCTTGCTATCGTTATTTTATGCTACTATTGCTGCGGTTTCTATTCCTGTGTTAGAACTTCGCAACCAAACAACCCGAAATTTCTCCTTTGATTGATGCTACTGCTGTTAATCGAATACCACCACATTCATCACCAACCCAAACACCAAATTCTTTTATACAGCTGCCATGGTTCCTATTTCAATCTTTTCATGATCTGCCTTGCTTTTATACCGTTTAAAAATACCACACTCCCACTATATATATTTAACTCATAGCCTACAATTAATTATTCACTGCTTTTCGCATACTACTATTCTTTTGGCCGACACCTTTTTAAGCATGAATAACCCACCCATTTTTTTATTCATTAGTGGGTTACAATGGAATATTGGTTCATTAAAGAATTGTTTAAATAATAAACACAATTATGGAAAGTAATTGCCAGCACATAGATATTGGTGGGTGCGAGGTTATGCATATCATGATAGTGAATTAGGATAAAGTGGCATTTTTCGGAATGGTGATGCAAGACCCAATACCCTAGGAATATTATAGTAAAAAGTTCATTTTTTAAGACGTGTAGCTTAGCGGATTACTTAGTATATTTTAACATGAGATCTAGGGTTATCTACATAATGATCGTAGTCGTAGTATCATGAAGGATTAGGATATACGATAATGAAGAATATGGTTACGTGATACTTCAATGATGGTTTCATAATGATGATGAAAGAAGATGTTAACCGTGAATGATGGTTATAATACATATAAAGGATGATTATAAGTTAATGATAATGAAAGATAATTATGATTATGAATTCATGATTTAGCTAATGATCATGATGAAGTTAATAAAAGATAATGAATGATGATAGATTGGATAACGATGATGATGATAATTATGATAGATAGATGATGATGATAAACGCTAATGGTGACCGAGAAAGAAGATGTAGACCAGCTATTCCTTCTTCTTTTTCCTGCTACGGATCCCTTGTGTTTTTCTGTTTCAATCGAGCAGAAAAAATCAAACCAATGAAACCCTTAAGTTGTTAATTGGGCTTATTTAATTATTGGGCCACCGTGTTCCATTTCAGTATAGTTGGGCCGAGAATTTATTTAACTGTTGGGCTCATGAAATTGTTGTTGGGCTCCTTAAAACGGGTTAAAGATGTTTGGGTTACGAGTTAATTAAGAAAAACAGAATTGGTGGAGTGGTTTGTGGGGTTATAGAAGTAGCGGGAGGTCGTGGGTTCGAGCCCGGGCTAGGGCATTTCTTTTTGGAAATTTGTTACTTTAAGGTAGTATACTTATTATTCCTATTATTATTATTATTATTATTATTATTATTATTATTATTATTATTATTATTATTATTATTATTATTATTACAACTATATTATTATTTTTACTACTAATATCATTATTATTATTATTATTAACATTTTTAACTATAACTTTAGTTTTAAATGTATTTTGTATATAAAATATAATTATATTTTTATGATCTTAAACTAAAAAGATAGATATCATAAGATAGATACAAACAGTAGATATATAAAAGTATATATAATAAGTATACTACTTTTACTAATAAATTACTTTTCGTTCATTTACGTTTTAATATAACTCGAATCTATTAAAAATACAATCATGTTAAAAACTATGAGTATTTAAAATATTAATACTAAGTATTTATTCAAATTATATAAATAAGGTATATAATATATTATTATGATAATTTAATAATATATATATATATATATATATATATATATATATAAAATAAAAATATTTAAGTAATTATTAATATTAAATTTAATATCACAAGTATATTATTAATATCAAAAAATATATATTTATTTGAATATTATTATGCGCTAATATACATACCTAATATAGGTTCGTGAATCCGAGGCTAACCTTGCATTGTTCAGTTCCGTCGTATGCATATTTTTACTACAAAATATCGTATTGTGATTTCATTTGATTCCCTTTTGCTCTTTATATTTTTGGGACTGAGAATACATGCGCTATTTTTACAACTACTTTATTAAATGCTTTAGAGATATATTTTTGAACTGAGAATACATGCGCTATTTTTACAACTGCTTTATTAAATGCTTTAGAGATATATTTTCGAACTGAGAATACATGAGCTACTTTTATAACTGTTTTACGAAATAGACACAATTAATCGAAACTACATTCTATGGTTGAATTATCGAAATCAAATATGCCATTTTTATTATGTCCGAAGTTTTCCCGGAATGATGGCGAATTTATCATGTCCGAAGTTTTCTCGAAATGATGTTGAATTTATCATGTCCGAAGTTTTCCCGGAATGATGGCGAATTTATCATGTCCGAAGTTTTCCCGGAATGATGTTGAATTTATCATGTCCAAAGATGGCGAGTTTATCATGTCCGAAGTTTTCCTGGAATGATGTTGAATTTATCATGTCCGAAGTTTTCCCGGAATGATGTTAAATTTATCATGTCCGAAGTTGTCCCGGAATGATGAGGATATTCTATATGTAACTTGTTAAGGTCGATTACCAGGTGTTCAATCCATATGAATGAATTTTATGCATGAGGTTTATGGGTAATGGGAATATTAAATCTTGTGGTCTATCAAAATAATGAATTTGATTGTTTTATGATAAACCTATGAACTCACCAACCTTTTGGTTGACACTTGAAAGCATGTTTATTCTCAGGTATGAAAGAAATCTTCCGCTGTGCATTTGCTCATTTTAAAGACATTATTTGGAGTCGATCATCGCAATGGGACCAGATGTTGGTGACTTCGTCCAGATGGATTAGGACGGGGTATGACAATTATTCTCGAATTTTGCAGCGTTTCTATGCCAACAATTATATATATACATATAATGTTATCTCCTAGAATTATAATTCTGAAATTATGAAAAGCACCCCAGCCTACGAATCAGTACTATGAAGTTTTGAAATAGCTCAAAAGAAAATTTGGCACTGAAAAACGGATTGAGCAAAATATGAAGAATGTTGTGGACAAATCACAAAGACTAAACCCGCCTTCAAAGAATCCAAATGATTCAATTTCTGTTAAAGTCTTTAGCGAACACCTTGCTCATTATTCTAAACCTTCGCAGACAAATTTTCTACATCATCCTTTGATTCCAGATATTTTAAAATTCTAAAATATCATCGAATCTTTCAGTATAAATATCCTCGATATTTCTGAAGATATCTTCATAACTATCATTGTCCGAGATTATTTATCTCTTTACGCTATCTGTGTTACATCATAAAGGAAACTGCTTTAGTTTCTAAACTTCTGAAATTGTCGAGTTTAAATTATGAATGTATTCTGGAGAAGTGTTGGGAATTGAAGCATGAGTTAGTATAATATAATGACGCCTGACCAACGTGGTTATATTACAGCAAGTCATGCTGAGTTTCTAATGGAACGTGATAAAGGTTCACAGATCATACCCTCATCATGAACCATGTTACATAACTCTTTCATTCTATTTAACCTCTAAACATATCAAGAAAATATTTTTCTTGATGATTTGGTCTTTTTCGGATATTCTGGTAATTTGACAAATCAAATTGTGCTATTACCTTTCCTTTCTGCTTTATATATTATGATCATTCGAAACTCCATACCTATGAATTCTGGACCATTGTTCGCTTGACTTGAAGTCGAGAAGAAAAACAAAAGCATGGAGCTCCTAAATATAAGGGGAAATATAAAGCCTGACAACAACACATAAATTGCAAACCGTGTATATCAATACATATTGCAACGTAAAGACACGGGAGAATTAAAAACACTATAAGCCGAAGGTAATAGTAGAAGTAATTATATTCCTCCGGTGGAAGAAGAAAAAGAAGAATGACATATATGATAGCCAGGAAAATGTCAAGAATCAGGACTAGATTTAGCATTTTTACAATCTATTGGGATGTATGAAATAAGGAAGAAGATTATAGGAGTGGTGAAAATAAATAAAACGGAAGAGGTAGATTTATAGTGAAATATCATACAGAACAATCGAGACAGATTATTGCATTTAATAAAAGAGGATCCTAATTTCCTTAATTAACGAAGAATCAAATCTTATAAAGATTACGAAGATTTCTTCTAAATCCCTTGAATTCCGGAAATCAACCGTGACTACGTCAAAATTTAAGACGAATCTATATTTCTCATTTTACACTTTTGTGATAGCTTCATTCTTACTCTTCGCATGATTGAATTGTTTTATCTATATTACTCAATGGTGATAAAATTCAACTTTTCAACTCGTATTCATCATGAAAACATTCTTATTGTCAACTATGACTATCTGTGTCAAATTTCGGGACGAAATTTCTTTAATGGGTGGGTACTGTGACGACCCGGAAATTTCCGACCAAATTTAAACTTAATCTTTATATGATTTCGACATGATAAGCAAAGTCTGTAATATTGAGTCTCAAAAATTTTGAAATGTTTTCATACATTCATTTAACTTCGACTGTTCCCGACGATTCACGAACAATTATTTTTAAATAAACATGTATATAAATATATGGATATATATGTACATTAAGTCAGAATATTAATTGCTAATATAAATAATTTGCATTAAAATAAAACGTGTATTTAAAATGTGTTTATGTATATTATATATATATATATATATATATATATATATATATATATATATATATATATATATATATATATATATATATATGATTTTAGATTATTTTATAAGCGATAGTAATATTCGATTGATATTTAAATAAGCAATCTGAACTTATATAATATTAAAAATAAACATTGGTACATAAATGGATTATATCAATTTTAAGTTTAAAAATATAAACGTTATATGATATAATAAATTTCTATTATTTAAAATGATTTTTAATTATATATAATGAACTTCGAATATAATTAGTTTTGAAAAACTAAATATTATATCATTAAATATAGATTTCAATGATACATTATATATATATATATATATATATATATATATATATATATATATATATATATATATATATATATATATATATCATAAGATGTACAAATTAATATATTTCTAAACAAAAATATATGTATATTTTACAATGTTATAAAATATAATATTAACTTAGATATAAAACGTCTTGATTTAAAAATACTATTAATTATATTGTAGTAAATAACGAGAAGGTGATCTAAAGAAGTAAATGGCCAAAACACTCAAACGTACAAGTTACACTTTGAGTGATATAGTTATCGATGATTTAAGCCTAAATATTGACAAATGTATAAACCGCGAAATGTAATGTACAAGATTTTGAAGCGTACGAAAAGGCATTCGAAAAATCGGAACCGAGACTTAAACCAATCATCAATGTACAAGACGGCGGAGCAAAAATTACAAGTCAACTATGCACGAGAATATAATATAATATATATATAATTATTATAAATATTATATATTATATATATAAAATATTATGTTGACAAACTAGAAGCCAAATGATGCATGGGCTGGAACAGGGAGAGCCACGATCGTGGCACACTTGCTATAAAATCCTCCGCAATCGCGGAGGTATTGTAGTGACCCGAACTTTTCCATGTTTATATATATTAAATAAAATTTATATTTACATGATTAAGTGTTTTCAATATGTTAAGCAATCAAACTTATTAAGACTTGATTAATTGAAATAGGTTTTATATAGACAATTGACCACCCAAGTTGACCGGCGATTCACGAACGTTAAAACTTGTAAAAAACTATATGATGACATAAATATGGATATATATAGAGTTATCATGATATTATGATAAGTATGTACCTCTTTAAGTATTTTAACAATGAGTTATATACATAAAAATGAGAGTATTGAATTAAGAAACTTGAAAACGGTATATATAACGATTATCGTTATAACAACGTCTTACTAATTACATATGAATCATTTTAAGATATTGATACACTATATATAAAAATGTTAAATGATAAGTAAACATATCATTAAGTATAATAACAATGAACTACTTATGTAAAAACAAGACTACTAACTTAAGGATTTTGAAACGAGACATATATGTAACGATTATCGTTGTAACGACATTTAACTGTACATATATCATATTAAGATATATTAAGACATCATTATATCATGATAATGTAACAATTTAACATCTCATTAGATATAATAAACAATGTGTTAACAACATTTAACAAGATCGTTAACTTAAAGGTTTCAAAACAACATTTACATGTAACGACTAGCGATGACTTAACAACTCAGTTAAAATGTATATACATATAGTGTTTTAATATGTATTCATACACTTTTGAAAGACTTCAAGACACTTATCCAAGTACTTCTACTTAACAAAAATGCTTACGATTACATCCTCAATCATTTTCATCAACAATTCTACTCGTATGCACTCATATTTGTACTTGTACAATACACAGCTTCTAAATGTATTTACTATTGGTATATACACTCTAATGATCAGCTCTTAGTAGCCCATGTGAGTCACCTAACCATGTGGGAACCATCATTTAACATCTAGCATAACTTTTAAGCAAGGAAACAAAAACAAGAACTCCTTTTAACCCCACTCACCTTCACCACTCACCACCTACTCCATTTCACTTCCAATTTTCTTCCCAATTCTCTCTCAAAGCACACACACTCTTCCATGAACGTCTAAGTTACTATTTTTCCAGCAAAAATCATCAAATACAAGCTTTGGTTATTACCTATAATCATCATAAAAACAATTACTCAAGAACACATCAAGAACACTTCCAAGTTTACAAGTTTACTTCCAAGTTTCCTAATCCATTCCAATCAATCATCTAAGATCAAGAAACCTTTGTTATTTATAGTAGGTTATCTTTCTAAATCAAGGTAATATTCATATTCAAGCTTTGATTCAATTTCTATAACTATAACTATATTAATTCGAGTAATAAACTTACTTGAACTTGTTTTTGTGTCATGATTCTATTTCAAGAACTTCCAAGCCATCAAAGATCCTTTGAAGCTCAAGTTATTTTTTCATCATTTCCAGTAGGTTTACCTACTAAACTTGAGGTAGTAATGATGTTCATAATATCATTCCATTCATATATGTATAACTATCTTATTCGAAGATTTGAACATGTAATCACTAGAACATAGTTTAGTTAATTCTAAACTTGTTCGCAAACAAAAGTTAATCCTTCTAACTTGACTTTTAAAATCAACTAAATACATGTTCTATATCTATATTATATGCTAACTTAATGATTTAAAACCTGAAAACACGAAAAACACCGTAAAACTGGATATACGTCGTCGTAGTAACACCGCGGGCTGTTTTGGGTTAGTTAATTAAAAACTATGATAAACTTTGATTTAAAAGTTGTTCTTCTGGGAAAATGATTTTTCTTATGAACATGAAACTATATCCAAAAATCATGGTTAAACTCAAAGTGGAAGTATGTTTTCCAAAATGGTCATCTAGACGTCGTTCTTTCGACTGAAATGACTACCTTTACAAAAACGACTTGTAACCTATATTTCTGACTATAAACTTATACTTTTTCTGTTTATATTCATAAACTTAAGTTCAATATGAAACCATAGCAACTTGAATCACTCAAAACGGATTTAAAACGAAGAAGTTACGGGTAAAACAAAATTGGATATTTTTACTAGTTTTAGCTACGTGAAAATTGGTAACAAATCTATATTAATCATATCCTAGCTAACTTATATTGTATCATACATGTATTCTAATATATTATATAATCTTGGGATACCATAGACACGTATGCAAATGTTTTGACATATCATATCGACCCATGTATATATATTATTTGGAACAACCATAGACACTCTATATGCAGTAATGATTGAGTTAGCTATACATGGTTGAGGTTGATTCCAAATATATATATTCTTTGAGTTGTGATCTAGCCTGAGACGTGTATACACTGGGTCGTGGATTGATTCAAGATAATATATATCAATTTATTTTTCTATACATCTAACTGTGGACAACTAGTTGTAGATTACTAACGAGGACAGCTGACTTAATAAACTTAAAACATTAAAACGTATTAAAAATGTTGTAAATATATTTTGAACATACTTTGATATATATGTACATATTTGTTATAGGTTCGTGAATCAACCAGTGGCCAAGTCTTACTTCCTGTCGAAGTAAAAATCTGTGAAAGTGAGTTATAGTCCCACTTTTAAAATCTATTATTTTTGAGATGAGAATACATGCAGTTTTATAAATGTTTTACAAAATAGACACAAGTGATCAAAATTACATTCTATGTTGAATTATCGAACCGAATATGCCCCTTTGTAGCTTGGTAGCCTAAGAATTGATGTTTATAATAATTGCCACCAATTGACGCGAATCCTAAAGATAGATCTATTTGGTTAAACAAGCCTCATCCGAGTTACGGATGCTTTAGTACTTCGATTTATCATGTCCGATGAGAGTCCAGGAATAATGGGGATATTCTATATGCATCCTGTTAAGGTCGGTTACCAGGTGTTCAAACATATGAATGATTTTTATGCAGATTGCATGTTGTTTATGAGAAATGGAAATATGAAATCTTGTGGTCTATTATTACAATTTGATAAATATATAGGTTAAACATATAACTCACCAACAGTTTTGTTGACGTTTAAAGCATGTTTATTCTCAGGTGATTATTAAGAGCTTTCGCTGTTGCATGCTAATTTATGGACAAGAGTTGGAGTCAGCATGCTTGTATAATATTGTTTAAAACTGCATTCGAAGACTTAAATTGATGTGTAATATTATTGTAAACTATTATGTAATAATCGTGTAAAAACGCTATATTTTAGATTATCATTATTTGATAATCGTCGTATTATTTTTAAACCTTTATCGATAAAATAAAGGTTATGGTTTGTTTTAAAATCGAATGCAGTCTTTGAAAAACGTCTCATATAGAGGTCAAAACCTCGCAACAAAATCAATTAATATGGAACGTTTATAAATCAATATGAATGAGACATTTCTGGTATGCGGTCCAGAACTGGGCTATAAAGCTCGAACGCGTTCTGCTGAATTCATTCACCATCCTCTCTCGATCTCATCTCTCAAATGTGTATATATATATATATATATATATATATATATATATATATATATATATATATATATATATATATATATATATATATATATATATATATATATATATATATATATATATATATTATTAAGATTAATCTTATTATTAATCTTATTATTAATATTAGTGGTATTAATATTATTAGTATTATTATACATAAAATATTACGACGAGGTCATGAGCGTATTATTTCAAAACGAGTTTTTCGAGCGGGATAGAGCTAAGAAATTATGGGTTATAGCGAAGGAGGTTATGGGTATTTCTCGGGGGTTATGATCGTGAGTCAAAGGTCAATCTAGCATTTATCATTTCTGTTGCATCTACGTACTTTCCTTTAATATTGAATCACAATATTGATACGTTCGTGAATCCGAGGCCAACCCTGAACTTGTTCAGTGCCGTCATATGAATAATTGCTACGAAATACAGTATTGTGATTTTATAGATCCCTTTTTAATTGCTTTTGCAATCTATATTTTTGGGCTGAGCATACATGCACTTTATTTTAAACGCAATGGACATAAGTACATACTAAATTCTCCACTGAGTTTGAACCAAAAATTCCTTAGCTTTGGTGACTAGTAACTTCTAGTTATAAGAACGGGTGGGCGCAAGTAGTTGTATATGGATCCATAGGGCTTGACATCCCCGTCTGTTCCAGGTACAGAAACCCTAGCCTGAACTATAAAACAGACGTATGCTATTTGAGTTTAGTACATGTTGGTTTGCGTGTATTGTACATGTTGGTTGCATGTATATTAAAACACGGGTAATTATTATATATACGTTAAGTTTAGTTACCAGGGTGCTCAATTTCGTAGAATATTTTGATAAATGTTTTGGATGAAACAACTGAAATCTTGTGATCCACCTTTATATACAGATTATGCGCAACATTAAAAGTATGAACTCACCAACCTTTGTGTTGACACTTTTAAGCATGTTTATTCTCAGGTTCCTAGAAGTCTTCCGCTGTTTGCTTATACGTTATATAAGCTATGTGCATGGAGTCATACATGCTTTATTTGAGAAAACTTTACATTCACAAAATCATCACCATGTAACTTATTTTGACTGTATTTTCAATGGATGTAGTATTGTAAACTATTGTTTACGGTGATTAGCTATACGTAGAAATCATCAGATATCAAAAACCTTGGATTTATATATTCATTTATGGTGTGCCTTTTCAAAAGAATGCAATGTTTACAAAACGTATCATATAGAGGTCAATACCTCGCAATGAAATCGATGAATGATGTACTACATCTAAAGGGATTTGGACGGGTCATCACAGTATGTCACCTTCGACCGTAGGTCTCAATGTAGGACCGATGGTGTCAATCAGGAGTTGGTCTAGACTAACTGCCCGAGGGTCTACACCATCGGACCGATAGTCCACTCTATCGACCGATAGTCCTTATCTAGGACTGATGGTGTAGTTTAATTTTTGATATTGTATGTTTTATTAGATATCTACTTGTTCTGTCCTGATTATCTAATGTTAGTTCTTGTAGTTTATCTAACAATGTCAGGTGGAGTGTTTGTTGGAACATGGACGTTTGATCTTGACCGTAGGAGAGTTTTGGCCAAACGCAGACCCATTCAAGTGGAATCAAAAGTCGTTGCGACTCGTACCACTCACGAACAATGGAAAGGCCTAGACTGTCTGACCTTTATTGAGATAGGAGACTATTACTGTTCCAAGCTTGTGAGGGAATTCTATACTAGTGTAACACTGGAAGATGGTAAGAAAAAGTATGTTCATGCTAATTTCTTCGGACAAACCTTTAAGTGGACACTGGATGAGTTCTCAGATCATTTATAAGTGCCGTATTGGGGAACCAAAATCTACAGTCCTAGTAAAGACCTTAGGAAGATTCCTAGCAAGTTTTGTGCATGAGGAGTAGCTAGTCATATTTGTAAACCGGGGTACACTCTGGGTGACGGTAGGATTGAGGTTAGAGACAGTGATATTCGAGACAATCCGGTACCTCACCAGAGGATTATCAAGAGAAATGTCACGTTTAGATATAATAGTGATGATGTTCTATTTGGTACTGAAGCAGTTCTTTTGTACTGTCTTACAGAGCGTATTAAGGTGAACTTTAGTCACATCTTCATTCATATCATGAAGGATGTTATGGAATCAGAAAAACCATTCCCTTATGATGTTCTTCTGAATAATTTATTTGATGAACTTGATCTATTTCAAGACAGTTACACCATGAAATCAGTGCCAGAAGATTCAATCGTGGGATAAGATGTCCTGTGATTATCTTTATGTATTAGTGTTTATGTAATGTATTTTATGCATGATGTGTAATTTGATGATGCTAGCTTGTTAGCATTGATAACTTACTCAGAATTTGTAATAACGATATGTGTGATCTGTAATCGGGTGATCATGACACTAATCTACTATGAATTATGATGTTATGATTCGAATTTTCGATACTCATGTGAATTGTGTTTGCAGTTGTTATTAAATATGTCAGGTGTGCAAGGAGAACCCGAGCAGGTAGTTCATGGATCAGATACTGAATCATTAGGAGGAGGTCCTGAATTGTTAATCTTCCAGGGTTAAAGGCATGTGTTGGATCAAATCTGACTGCTTTTTTGAATGATAAGGGTCCAAATGGCAGAAAATACAAGGGAGTTATCGAGTTTCTGAAACGATCAAGAGTTTATGCTGCGGTTTCTATGTCGTGCACTGCTTATTATTCACATCAGAGGGAGTTCTGGGAAAATGCCAAAGTTGAAACTGAGAATGAAAAGAAGGTGATTGTAAGCTCTATCTCCAGTCAAGTGGTGAAAGTGTCAGAGCAAATAATTCGTACACATTTCTGTTTGAAAATGAGGATGATATGCCTAAGAATCTTTCGAAAACAAAGATTACTGGATGCATGCTGAGATGCAAGTACGCTGGTGAAATTTCAAAGGCTACTATGAAAAAGAGTGGGTTTACACCTCCATACCGATATTTGTCTCTGATTGTTCTAAGATGTTTAAGTCCTTTGCAAGGAGGCTTTGATGAGCTGAGTGAGATATATCAGGGAATGTTTGCTGCGTTGGTGTTAAAAGGCGATTTCAGTTTCTCCGGTGTTATATTTGATTTAATGGTTCATAATGTAGCTAGCAAGTTATATCTGGTTTATCCAAGGTTTTTGCAGATACTGATTAACAATAAAACCACTAATCTACCGAGGTTGAAGAAGGATGCAATCAAGCAGAACCACATGACTGATCTGACTTTTTATCGTTTGAATCAGAAGAAGAGTGCTAATGATGGTAAACTGGTATGACATCTTGCTAGGGAAGATTATCATTGTCCACCGGGCAAGAAATGGAGAAATGAAAACAGTACCTCAGATAGAGAGCCTGATTTTGAGATTGTGAACAGTGATGAAAAAGTGGATCAGCCGATGAATACTTAAATAGTTAGTGGTTCAAGTATTGGTCATTTGGTTGATGAGACTTGGGGTGTGCTCCCTGATGCCGGTGATGATGACACAATGAGAAATTTAAAGAGAAGATTGGTAGAAGATGAGGGATCTCAGGTGTCAATAAAATTTAAACCGAAAAGGAAGTTTAGACTGGTTCTCAAAGATGGAGGTGGATATTCTACTGGAACTCAACACGGAACTCAACCACCACCGACTCAAGGACAACAACAACAACAACAACAACAGCAATCAACACATCAATCTCCACCTGTCATTCAACAAGTATCACAATAGACTGTGTCAACTTCTACTCCTAACGCACCTTCACCTGCAGGAACTGAGGGAGGTGTCGGTACTTAGGCACTCCGTACACTGAATGATTTATATGTTCAAGCTATGGCTGATAATTTAAGGATAAGGAAGGAGATGGAGGAGAAGTTTGAAAAGCTACATGAAGAGAATAGAGTAAAGTCTGAAGATGTTGATAGGTTGACTATGCAAGTTGATTTGCTACAGAAGAAGGTTGGTGATCAGTCTTTGTAATTAACTGATGCGAAAAGGGAAGCTGCAGATGCTAAAGCTTTGGCAGCATCAGCTATTGCTCGTCTGAATGCCTGAGATGAAAAGTTTGAGCTAATTGAAATGACAGAGGATGAACCTGAGAACAGAATTGTGGAGGCTCCTGAATCTTGAAAAGCCACTGCACTGTCAGTAATTCCTCTTAATGTTGATTATATTAGTGAATTCTTTTCTAAACAGGATGAGCTCAAGCATACTGTTGTTTATGATGATCTAGATGTGACGACCCGAAAATTTCCGACCAAATTTAAACTTAATCTTTATATAATTCCGACTTGATAAACAATGAATTTTAATAAATCTTGAACCTCCGAAAAGAGTTTTACACAAGCTTTTGGTCACCCTTTTATTCCGACGATTCACGAACGTCATAACTTGATTTAATTGTTTAATTATTGTGTATATATATGGATTTATATATATTTAACTTGAAAATATGATAATTAAATATCTTATTAAGTATATTAACAAAGTATTATATATATATTTTCATACTACTAATTTAAAGAGTTTTCAAACAATATATATATATTACTATTTAAACGACGTAATTAACTTATGTTAAAATGTATTTACATATAATGTATTACGAGTGTAAATACATCCTTACAAGTATTGAAAACACTTTATAATATACCAATACATATAAAGTATAGCTATACTCGTATTTCCGTTCAATTTCTTCAAAGAATTATACTCGCATTCATATGGTATTTTTACCCGTATTATACACAGCTTCTAGAAGTATTTACTATTGGTATATACCAATAGAATTCTGCAATTATTTGTGTAATATGTCATCCATGACCTAATAAATTTAATATGTCATGCATGACTTAATACAATTTAACTTATCTTAGATATTTTCACTAAAAGCCAAAATTATAAGCTTATAAATAAGGACCATTTTAACTCATTTTTACTCCACATTTTCTTAAACTAAAAACACACACTTGAATGCTCTCATATCATACTTTAATCTCAGAAACTTTCCTCTTCATAATAAAGGTAAAATACTTCTCAAAATCCTTGTTCAATTCCTTTTATAGTTGCTATCTTATTATACTTATAAAACTTGTAAAAACTAGAACTTGTTTTGGTGAACACCAAGCTTGTTTGAAAAACTAATCTAATCTTTCTAACTTAACTCTAATAACACTTATTTATATGTATTATGATGTTATATTAAGTTAATATAAGAACTTATAACTTGTACATATGAAGAACACCTTGAAACTTAACATATATCCTTTAATCTCCATTCGGTAAAAAGCGGGCTGTTTTGGATTGGGAATTAAAAACCTATCTTAGACTTTGAGTTCGAGGCTAAGACTTTGGAAATATGTTAATATATGTAAATAAGACTTCCAGTATTTGTTTCATGATTTTAGAAAAAGTGGAAGTATTTTATCAAAAATCATATATTGGGTAGATGCCGGGATTTTTCCAAATCTGTCTACCGACACAAAAAGAGGGTAAAGCTCTAAAAATTGCTACTTGGGATGAACTTTTCGAATTGGTTTTGTAAAATTTACTTCTTAATTAATCCATAGCAATTTTATTCACTTTAAATGGAGTTGTAATGAATATTTGGCGAGCAAAACAAAATCTGCTAAAATTAACGTTGTATGGACAAAATTTATATTATAAAAACTATTTTAACCATATCCTTGTTAACTTTTCCTATATCCTATATATATTTGGACATGTTATCAGTAGTATAACAAAATATTATAATCTTGGTTAATTCTGTGATTGTATATATGTATAATAATATTCTTGGTACGTCCTAACACAATAAGTATACAATACGTTTTGATAAATCCTAAGACAATACATACATAATACGTCTTAGTTAATTCTAAGACAATACGTATACAATACGTCTCTGGGTTGATGCAAACACAATACGTATACAATACGTCGTGGTGTAATTCTAAGATTATATATATATATATATATATATATATATATATATATATATATATATATATATTATAATCTTAGTACATTCCATGACAATAAGTATACAATACGTTTTGATAATAAGTATACCGATTATTGGACTGTTGGACGTTTCGGACTATTTTTGACTACTAACAAAGGACTACTAACAATGGACTACTAACATAAAATGTTAAAAATTAGTATATAAGTATTCTATGAACTTGCTTTATTTTATTCATATGTCGTATTATTATCTGAATCGTTATTATTGTTATAGGTCCGTGAATCCAAGGACGACGGTCATATTTTTAATAAGTTGAAAACTTATTATAAATATACTTTTACTACTGTGAGTATATAGTCCCATTTTTAAACTCTACAAATATTTTGGGATGAGAATACATGCATTTTATGTTTTATGCCATAGACACAAGTACTTAAAATATATTCTACGTTGAGTTGTACCACTTTGCGTATCTTCCCTAATAGCTTGGTAACTAATATTTACATGTTGTAAGAACATGTATACACGAATCCTATTGATAGATCTATCGGGTTTGACAACCCCAACCGGGCTAGTCGCTCTACTATCGTAAACGGTTGCATAGTACTTCATTTTTACTACACTTGGTACAGTGTAGGGAGATTTCATAATAAAGAGAATATGCCACATTAATGGTTAAGTATGGTTACCGAAGCGCTCAACAACTTATAGAATACTTTTATACACTTGCGAGTGTACATATATTTATAACTATGAAATCTTGTGGTCTATATTTATATCGATGATAAATCTATATATCTCACTAACCTTTGTGTTGACTGTTTACGCATGTTTCTTCTTAGGTCCTTAAGAAAGTCTTCTGCTGTTGCATTATCTGAGCAAGCTGTGCATGGAGTCTCATGCTTTTTTTTAAATGAAGTGTTGCATTCAATAAAACCTTTGTCATGTATTATATTCGACTGTTATGTCACGTGTGTAGTATTTGGAAACTGATGTATTATGGGGATTATCTCTTAAATAATTGCCCACTTGTTTAAAACATGCTTTAAGTATAATAATGGTGTGTTTTTTATGAAACGAATGCAATATTTTCTAAAACGTATCATACAGAGGTCAAATTCCTCGCTATGGGACCAATGAATAACGTATTGCGTTTATAGTAATATGGATGGGTCGTTTCACTAGAGGAGGGGGGAATCCCTCACAACTACACTAGAGCAGAGCTGGAGGAAATAATTCGTCTAGAGCGAGAAGAGGCTGAAGCAGCTGATGCACCGTCTGACGATCCTCTTTCAGAGGATGATTCTTTTGGTCCAGAGGTTACAGAGGGTCTTAGTGATAGAGATGTTGATGATATGGTTGAAGATGTGACTCATGAAGAATTTCCTACTAATCAAAATGATAAGAATGAAGATCTTCCTGGTTTTGATGAATTGTTTAAGACTAATGATGAGTTGCTGAACTGAAAGTGTAAATAAAAGGAAAAGACCGAGGTTTTGCTCGAGGGATTTTTGCCAGTTAAGTATAATAAAGAGAAGGTTGAAAAGTTGGAAGCCGGCTAGAGAGACATTTTGAGAATTAGAAAATATTATGAAAAAATGAAACTTGAGCCGAAGTATTTGAAAATGATAAATCTTAGAAAGAGTGCTAAGGGAAGAATACTAGCCTGGGCATACATTGAAGAATTCAACATGTTTGCAATTAAGAGAGAATTTGGTGTTGATTATATCAAGCATGGACATGAATTCAAGTCGTTACCGTATTTTGAGGTGATGCAGGTTGCCAGGTTGAGAATGTTTTATTGTGGGATGAACGATAGATCGTCGGTTTTGGTAAAGAAAGTTCGAAATGCCTTCAGATCTAAGAATTGGGAAGGATTTCGACCGCAGTTTCCAAGGATTAGCTACAAGGTTGATCCTCGAACAGCTGAATCTCGAAGAATCGTAAAGTATAAGCGGGCAAAAACGATGAAGAAAGTTCCTTTGAGAATATTACCGCAAAATTGGATTCAGAGATTCAGATGGTGGTACTATGACGATCGTTCAGAGGAAGCTGTTATTGTGTTGGATAAGAAGAAAGAGAGTGATGAAGATTGCATTCGTGTGTTGGATCCTATTTGATTGTGAAACTGTAGGGAAGCTGATATTTTCACTTTATACTATAATCCTATGTTGTATCGCAGGGAGAATAAGGTGCAGGCTGAACAGTATGTGAAGGTTGCAAAGTTGTGTTACCTGAACAACACGGTGATTGATCCATACAAATGAATCAGATGACTGAAGACTTTTGATATAGAACTAGGTCTTAGGGGGAGTTTGTTGGTGCATTAATCCCAAGTTCTATTATTGTGACATGTTCAATTTGTTTTGTCATTTACTTATCAGTCATCTATGAACTATTGGTTAATGTATTGTGTTTGATATGTTTAACCAATGCCGATACATAGTTTAGAGTTGTTTGGTTGGCAGCTCAAGACCATCGACCGATGGAAAGGACCATCGGTCGAGGGATAAAGACCATCGGCCGAAGGTCAGAGACCTACAAAAGATGGTCACTGCATGCATATATAAATACGGGTGTTGGGTTCCTTTGTTAGGTTACGAACCCTACACCATGTGGCCGACTTATTTCACTTCTGCAATTGTCCCAAACCATACCCCAACCGAATACACACCCTAAGGCGTCAATTTCATCAACAATTCGTTGGTTTCATTGATCCCGAAGTGTATATGTATTCGTCTAGACCTAGATTAGTGTTTTCCGCCTCTAATCATAGTTAAACGTTTGATCTAAGATCCCTAGAACGTCTACATAATCATTAAAATTTGACTGCAGTTAGCCAGGGGTACCAACTACGCAAGTTACACAAAATCTAGCTACCAACCTGGGGCGTCTCCGGTACATGTGCAGAGTGTGCAACCGAACAGGGCCCTCAGTTTTATAGAGCCCAAAATTTTAAAAAATAATAATGCATGTTTTTACATACATTAGCGTACCATTATTAAAACAAAACAATTAATTGTATATTACGGGTTTAAAGAGTTTATTGAGAACGATATCTTAGGGAATATTGAGAACGGTATCTTAGGCATCATTAACTATAAAGGGTTGACTGATATTTTTGCATCCATAAATGCTAGGATAGAATCTTTATTTTAAGAATAGTTAAATTAAAATGAATTGGCAATTATTTGTGAAAAAATAAAATGTTACGCTTGTTTTGAAAACTTTTTCTGTATTGATAATTTTAATGTCTATATGGGCTCATTTTTATATTTCGAACAGGCCCTCAAAATCATTGAGACGGCCCTGCTACTAACTACGCAAAAAAAAAAAAAAGTTTAGATGTTGTCATGATAATGTAAACAAACCACATATACCAACGGCATAATTTTTCAAATATTTATCTCTTTTTGGCAATTCGGGATATTGGTTTATTGAGAAATACTCATTTAAATTCTTAATTTTGCTTGAGATCTGTACAATCACACATGTGATTGGATATTACAATCACACATGTGATTGGATATTACAATCACATTGATGTAATATCCAATCACATGTGATTGTCCCGCGTTTTTAATCATGGTCATTGATTATATTGATTCAAGGACTGAAATTTATCCCCTGATTTTAAAAAAAAAATTAAAGATGCAAATGAATATTATCCTTGATTTATTATATTTTATAGTACATATGATGATGATGAAAACATACACAATAGTTAACAGTTTTATCTTCTTAAATTTATATATTTGAATTTAAATCGTAACAATCATTATAATCTCCTTTTTTTTAGATATTAAGGATATGAGTTTTGAGACAGTGGCTCTAAATTATGGTGACCCATGTCACCTGAATCTAGAGTAACTTTGTTTTTAGCTTGACATTATGAAATCAATCAAGTGTTATCAGTTTAATAAATTATAAATCTCGCTTTGCTGTACAATTATAGTAGTAGATATGGTTGATTGTTCATGTGGTTTCTAGCCTTCTGATATGTTATGGTACCGATTTTGTACACTTTACTCTATAATTAAATTTTCGCGCTACTATTAATTAAAAGTTTAGTTTCGCTCATATGGATAATCCGATTTGACTATACACATATGAAATAGGAAAATATATAAACTTTTAACCGTGTACATTTTGTACTATAAGTGACGAATAACTAATAAGTTAAATTTGGTTAGGGATATATGGGAATCTGACCATCTGAGAGATTGTTTACCAAAAGTAGAAGCAATAAAATGAGCAAATGGTGAGTGGGGTGTTGTAATAAAATGAGAACAGCAGCAGATTAATGTGCACAGGTAAATAAGACAGGTGACATGAACCCCAAACAAAACACTGGCTCGAGTGGTCACCCACGGTAGTCAGTAGCGATCAAAGATGTTTGTCCATTAACCGTACACAAATTATGTCCCACTTTTCAATTCTTTTGTCACTACAAACAAAGCAACAAAGCATACTTACTTGGATACACTACTATATTACTCATTTGGTTAACAGAATAATAGCATTATTACTTTCATCTCAAATTGAAGTTTTATCTTTTCTCGTTTGCTCGTTAGACGTTTTTTCCCCCTAGATAATATCAAAAAAATTTATTCATATGTACACATACAACATAACCGGCTTATTTGTGACAATTTTCAACCATCTCCATGTTCACACCAAAGTATGTTGTTAATATGATTTGAACTTGATACTTCTTTAAAAAATATAATATTAAAACATCAACCAGTAAACTATTAGGGATAGTTAAACAAAAATTATTGTATTGGATATAAACTAGTCCGGACCGGGGGGCGCGATGCGGCGGGGGCTTTCGGCCGGCGTATTCATATTTAACGCAGTTTTATTTACAGAAGGTTAAACGGGCCATCTGTTATGCGTCGTTATTGGTGTCATCGTCTTTAGTGTTTTTTAAAATCTGTCCGGTTCGAACGTAGTTAGTTTCGTTGTAACAACCCGTCTTTTTCCGTTAACTCATTTTAACGCCCGTCTTTTTTTAAAAAAATAATCTTTCGTCATCTATATTCGTACCTTTCGTTAACTAACGTTCTTAACATTTCCGTTATTGGATTATAACATCTTCCGTTTACTCTCGCGTGTTTAAAATAATTCGTTCGGTTAACTCCCGCACCCTACTCCAAACTTGCGGGACTAATCTTGTCACTTGGCCAAATTTAGTTAACTAGTCACCCACCCCACCACCACCACTCATTCATTCATCACCTCCTCATCTCTCATTACTTTCAATTTTTCTCTCAAATCCCAACATCAAAGAATCATCATCTAAATTCAATTTAGGAAGCTCATCACAAAACAAATTGCATATTTGGAATCCTCTCTTCATCCTCTACAACTTGATACCAATTTCATCTCGTTTGGGTAACTTTACTAAAACTCTAGATTTCTTGTTCTTGATATTTTGACTTAAAAGTGTGTTAATTAGTGTCTATGGCTCATTGTGATGTCGTGTATGTAATGTGTATGCTCGATCTTGTTATTTGACATAACTAGCATGAACTTGAAAAAGTGTTTGTTTAATCCTTAGTTTTGATTGATTAAATGTTGTTATATGTTAAAAGTTCATGTATTAAATGTGTTACTAGCATCATTAGCTTCAATTTGATGTGTAGGTTGATTTGGAAAACTTCACTAACATGATTATTGATTTTGTGATTTTTGGTTAGGGTTTGATAGAATTAAAAATGAACTTTTGATGCCTTGAATGCTATGAGATGTTAGTGGTATGTGTTTAGTTGTATTGTATGCGAAATTACCTACGAAACGGCATATCATATGTGTGCGTTCAATTCCCGAATCATCAAATTGCAAATATGAACTTGGAACGTTAATAATGAACATTAAATGATCATTCGACGAGGATTCGGTTATTGTAAATGATGTTTTTGTTTAATGAAATGTGTTTAGTTGTATTCCTCGTTAAATTACCTTTCCAACGATATAAGATACGTGTTTTGAATGTTTACGGCTCAAAAATTGTGTTTGATTGAAGTTTGGCTCGACACTTAGAAAATTTTCAGCATTCAGCAACCCAGGTGCTTTTGGACGCCGTCCCACACCTTGGACTCCGTCTAGGCCTTCTTTACTGGAAGCCGTCCAGCCATTTTGGACGCCGTCCAGATGGCCTGTCAGGGGCTGTCCAAGTTTGCGTTTTCACGTTTAATTCTAACTATGCTACGCACCTCCGATTAACATGAAACTTGAACAACATGTTTATATATGATTACTAATTGAAGAAAAATTGTCGGATACTGTGATGACCCGTCCAAATCCACTTAGACGAATACATCATTCATTGATTTCATAGTGAGGTTTTGACCTCTATATGATACATTTTGTAAACATTGCATTCTTTTGAAAAGGCACACCATAAATGAATATATAAATCCAAGGTTTTCGACGTCTGATGATTTCTACGTATAGACAATCACCGTATATAATAGTTTTTAACAATACATCCGTTGACAATACAGTCAAATAAGATACATGGTGATGATTTTGTGAATGCAAAGTTTTCTCGGATAAAGCATGTATGACTCCATGCACATAGCTTGTATAACGTATAAGCAAACAGCGGAAGACTTCTAGGAACCTGAGAATAAACATGCTTAAAAGTGTCAACACAAAGGTTGGTGAGTTTATAGTTTTAATGTTGCGCATAATCTGTATATAAAGGTGGATCACAAGATTTCAGTTGTTTCATCTGAAACGTTTATCAAAATATTCTACGAAATTGAGCACCCTGATAACTAAACTTTAACGTTATAATAAGTACCCCTGTCTTAACATACATGCAACCAACATGTACAATACACGCAATCCAACGTGTACTAACTCAAATAGCATACGTCTGTTTTATAGTTCAGGCTAGGGTTTCTATACCTGGAACAGACGGGGATGTCAAGCCCTATGGATCCATATACAACTATTTGTGCCCACCGGTTCTTATAACCGGCAGCTACTAGTTATCAAAGCTAAGGGATTTTCGGTTCAAACTCAGTGTAGAATTAAGTATGTACTTGTATCCATTGCGTTTAAAATAAATTGCATGTATTCTCAGCCCAAAAATGTAAATTGCAAAGCAATTAAAAAAAAGAAGCAAATGAAACTCACCTTAGCAGCACATAAGGTCATTCATCGAAATGTGACCGAAACTCGGAATGCAAAGTAACCATAGATCTCAACCTAGAGAACATATGTTGGTCAATAAATGTCTAACAACCTAGGTCGGGTCATAGTGTATTACAATCCTAATGCTCGAGACCGACATGCAAAAGTTAACAAAAGTCATCTCAAAAGTCAATCTGACCCAATATGATCTTTAAATCTATACATGTTTATTAACATAATATAAGTCTTGATAATTGAACGAATTTATAATTTATCAAACACAAAATATTATTTATTTCAGGAGCTATATTATATTTGAATTATCATGGAAATTTAAAATATTTTATTATTTCACATAGTTTTCCAGTACTTGTAAAATCAGATTATAGTGTTTATAAAGCTTTAAAACATGATAAGACAATCAACTTTGACAATTGTTCAACAAGACGAGACGTGCCTTATATAGAAATTCATTTACTCGATTAGTAATATTTGAAAATCCAGTTTATCAATCTTATAAACAAGTTGTTTAAATATCAATTGTAGATTCAAAAGCAATTCCAATTAATGTTAATCATAATTCAGTTGACCATATCTTTTAATCCGTTCATCGAAATCATACGCTTTCTAAATGAAAAGTTATTAATTTTTCGCCGGCTTTCCAACGACATGCATATCATATACCTTATCTCAGTAGCATATGTATCAAATTCATAATTCATCAAAACTATCTAATGATGAAATTAAGCATACAAGCATGCATAAACATATATACTCGAGCACTAGTCAGGGATACACTATTAATATATAAAAGATAAGATATGAATGCTCACGTATCAATATTGTGATTCAATATTGTAGGAAAGTACGTAGACGCAACGGAGATGATAAACGCTATGTTGACCTCCCAAGCTATACCCCCGAACCATACTCATAACCTCCATGGCTATAACCTATAATTTCCTTAGCTCTATTTCGCTCGAAAAACCCGTTTGAAATAACTCGCTCATAACCTCGTCGTAGTATTTTATGTATAATATTAATAATAATACCACTACTACTAATAATAATAATACGATTCATAATAATAATATTAATCTTAATAATAATAATAATAATAATAATAATAATAATAATAATAATAATAATAATAATAATAAGAATAATAATAATAATAATAATAATAATAATAATAATAATAATAATAATAATAATAATAATAATAATAATAATAATAATAATAATAATAATAATAATAATAATAATAATTAAATAATAAATATATATGTATATATGTGAGAAGAGATCGAGAGAAACAGATAGATGAATGAAAATTGAACCAGAATTCGTGAAATTTAAAGGATGTAATCCCACCTACCACCTCATACGATCGCATGAGATTTGTGAGGGGAACTCATGCGATCGCATGAGCCTCTCTTCTAGCTCACAATTGAGCAATCATGCTGCCGACACTATTCTTATGTATATATATATATATATATATATATATATATATATATATATATATATATATATATATATATATTATTTAATATATAATATATTTAATCTTTAGAATTAATTAAATATTATATTATATTCTCGTGCATAGTTGATTTGTAATTTTTACACCGATGTGTTGTACGTTGACCCTCGACTTAAGTACCGGTTCCGGTTTTTCGAACGCATTTTCGTACGCTTAGAAAACTGGTACTTTACGTTTCGTGTAATGTACCTTTATCAATAACAAGACTCAAATCAATGAAAAATTATCCCACTCAAAGTGTAACTTATTCATTTGAGTGTTTTGGTCATTTGCTTCTATAAATCGATGTCTCGTTATTTACCAATATATATTATAATAATACTATTTTAAATCCAAAACGTTTTACGACTAAGTTAATATTATATTTTATCACTTTGTAAAATAATGATATTATCATTTAAAAATATAAACTTGTATATTTTAGAAATATTTATTTGCTAATATAATATTTAGTTTTTCAAAAACTAATTATATTTCAAAGTTTAATATATTTAAAATCGTTTAAATGTTAGATATTATTATATCACCTTACGTTTTACGCTCTAGTACATAATTTGATATGATTCATTTATGCGCCAACATTTAATTTAACTTCTCAAACGTTCTAATTAACATATCTATAAATCAATCGAATCAATAAACAAGTGTTACTATCGATTACTTAACTTATCGATATTCATTTTCTAAGTTATCTATATTCCCCAATTTTACTTTTACATTAAATAATATGAAAGTTAAATAGTTTATCTTATCAAAAGTAACGAGACAATTATTGTAAGGCATGTATTGGAAATCAACAGGTATTTCCACCAATCCGTCTAGCTCTCGCTACTTGACACTTTGTCCTTACTCGAAGATCACTTTACCATTTATTCCGAATACCGTTAAAAAGAACGGATTTCTTAAATCATAGTGGACCTCATACAGAGACCCGTAATCGTAATCACAATGTATCTGATAATTCAATCATTTGCTATTATCTTTTAATTTCTGTCGATAACCATATATTGAAACTAATACGTTTATGTAGAGTATTATTTTTTAAATATTTTTGTTAACGTTTTCAAGTCATATAATAATTTCATAACTTATTTTCATATCAAACAAACTGTTAAATATTTTATTAATATTTCTCAATTTAATAATCACACATATGTATATAATCATACATATCTATTTACACATAATTGTTCGTGAATCATCGAGATCAGTCGAAGGGTAAATAAATACATGAACGCAGTTCAAAGCTTTCGAGATTTCAACATTACAGACTTTGCTTATCGTGTCGGAAACATTGAATTATTTAAAGATAAAGTTTAAATTTGGTCGAAAATTTCCGGGTCGTCATAGATACCCGACCCAACCCCGTTGACTTTGACCAAGTTTGACTTTTAGTAAACTTAATCAAATACTTATGCAATCGTTCTAACGTGCTTTTATACTTATATCTTGCATGAAACTTGACAACTTGATTCACATGCTATATTAATCGAGTCGTAACGAGCTATAGGACTAATTGAACACATTTCGACCGACCTTGTGTCGTAACCGGTAATTGATACGACTTATTTGTTTAGGTCAAGACTAAGCAACTTTCATTTGCACAACGTTTAATTTCAAGTACTTTGGCACGCAACTACGGTGAGATCATAGTCCCATCTTTTCAACAACTGTTATACTTTTAAATCATGGGATGAGAAACATATACGGTTTATACTTTTATACGTTGAACACAAGTACGAAAAAAACATTCCACGTACGAGTTAGAACAAAAATTCTCAAGTCCAATTATCATTAGTTACACTTGTAAGGTGTAAGCGAGAACTTATGTTGTGTGGCCATACGGGTTTGACGAACCCTCATTCAGATGAATGAAACGTATTTTCGGGATATAGTGTAGGTTCTAACACTATGATGCAGAGGTACTATTCAGTTAAGCCTTGGTAATTGGGTGCTCGTGATACAAAGAACAACTTTTGGAATGTAAACGGTTTGGATAATCACCTTATACTAAATCTTGTAGTTCAATAACATACTTTTACAAATACACCTATGATTTCACCAACGTTTTTCATTGAAGTTTTCTATATGTCGAACCGTTTGGTAACTTCAAACTTTTCAAGTCATATACGTTTCAAATGAATGCGACATAATTTTGGTCAAACGCGTCTCATTTAGGGACTATGACCACGTAATGGGACCTAAGTTAACGGCACCGTCAATGGCGATTTTGGCGGGTCATAACATTCGTTTTGTTGATAAAATTATTTCGAGCCTAATGGTGCTGGCAAAAAAATTTAACTCGCGGCGAGCAGGAAGGTACGGGCTGTCGTTGTGTTTAGCGTTTTTTAAAAAGTGTCCGTTTCGAATGTAGTTAGTATTGTTTTGTTCATAAAATTATTTCGAGTCTGATGCTGTCGTCGAAAAAATTTAACTCATGCCGAGCAGGAAGAAACGGGTTGTCGTTGTGTTTAGTGTTTTTTTGAGAAGTGTCCGTTTCGCGTATAGTTAGTCCCGTTGGGTTCACAAGATTATTCCGAGTTGAACGGTGGTCTCTGAAAAATTTAACTCGCACCAAGCGAGAAGAAAGGGCCCTTATAAATTCGGGTGGAATTAGTTTCTTATATTTTAATTAAATTATATATTTACACTTTTTACCCCTTAAAAAGTGTAAACTTGAGGGACCATTGTGAAAATATAGGCGAAGCTGAGGGACCGTTTATAACGCAATCTCAAAACTACAATCAAATATAACTAAAACTACAACATGGGGTAAAAAGTGTAAACTTGAGGGACCATTGTGAAAATATAGGCGAAGCTGAGAGACCGTTTATAACGCAATCTCAAAACTACAATCAAATATAACTAAAACTACAACATTTCACACCTCTTTTAGTATATAAGGTTATTAATTAATTAATAATTAATAATTAATAATTAATATTTTAATTGAAATTAAAGCAAAAAATAATTTTATTAATATATCGGAGAATTTACAATGTATACATCATCGATAGTCCAGGAAACAATACACATGATTTTATTATCAACAAGCCTCCTAAAAGGCCAAAAGGACATCAAAGATCAACTTAAATAATCAAGCCAGGCTAGCATGGAGCACAGTACTAAGCAATTAGCGACAAATTGACCTAGGCAAGTCCATTTAGACCTTCGAGCCCAATACACCCTTTTGAGATGAAATGTGATTGAACAGAAAGATAACAGGTAGCAATCGACTACTACAGGACACCTACAGATGATGTTTAGCCTATGCCCGTTTTGTTATGAGAGACGACATCGAACACTAACGGGTTAGAGAGCCAACTTAACCAATCAAGACTTCCATATCTCCATTGACATGATATCCACTCGAAACTTTAAGCTTGGATATCGTTGATCATAGAGGCACATGAAGGCTTATTTTTTCTGATTGTGCATTCGTTTCTATTTTTTCGTATCGTATATTTGGTTAACCACGAGATTGCTTGCAAAATTTTTTGTTCTTGTAGCGAATTAACACTTGGATTCTTACCAACAAACGCGTTCATTATACTCGAAATATTGATGATGCTAAGTGACCACCATTTTCGAATGTGCTCCCATAACTCGATTGCTATTTCACATTTTAATAGAGTATGCTCTAACGTCTCAATATCATCGCAAGTCGTACATCTAACCGAATGGAGATCAACGCCTCGTTTGTTGAGTTCCGATCTAACAGGGAGCTTATTTTGCAATGCCCTCCAAACAAAGATCCCAATTTTTTAGGGGGAGCAAGTTATTCAATGGTGTTGGAGACGATGAATGGTTGTTTGTAAAGCCAATTCCTTCGATTATTGAGGTACATTCTTTGGGTGTGTATATGCCTTTTGAGCCGAATAACCATTTCCAATTGTCCGATTCATTGCTCGTGGATTCGAGTGTTTTGAGTTGATCTATCAAACCTACTAACTCATTTTCTGTTCTCCAACGGGGTGGAGTGATCCAATTCTAGTTAAAGGATGCCGCATTATTTAGCAAAAAAAATATGGCCAACAACACTTGCTTTCTTGTCTGATTCAAGCCTGAATAGCCTCGAAAATTTAGTTTAGAGGGATTCTGGTCTACACCAAGGATCAAGCCAAAAACGTGTCTCTAAACCTTCACCTATAACTTTACAAAAAGAGTTACTGAAATTCCACCCTAACTTATTTAGGGTGGGCCTGAGATTAATTATGTTGGACTAAGCTCTTCCGCTATGATGATTAATGGGATTGTCCAAATGAGAAGCGGAGATACCCAATCCACCCGATTGTCCGTAAATGCTTTTTATGACCCCGATCCAAAGTGAGTTTTCTTCATTTATAAAACGCCGCCACCACCTCCTACCAAAAAGAGCCCAATTTTTAATTTTTGGAGACCCGTCACTAAGACCACCTAAGTTATAAGGTAACATTACTTTTTCCTATTTTACCCATGCAAGTTTTATTATCAGATGAACCACCCCCCCCCCCCACCCCCCCCCAAAAAAAGAAAAAAAGAAAAAATAATAATAAAAAAATTTCACGGCGAATAATGATGCGCATAGATGCACATCTAAATGCGCTTGATGTGCAACGAGGTGTATACAAAATAGCTTATATTTTACTAGGAAAATACTATTAAATACGATACAATTTTACACAAGATATTTATTTATTTATAGAATGGATATACTTAAACCTTGCTACAACACTTATAGGCAGTGTACCTAATCGTACAGTAGTGTAGTTTTTAGTAAGTCCGGTTCGTTCCACAGGGAAATCTTTAAACAAAGCTCAACGCTATATTAGTTTACTTTTATAAAAATACAAATATATATATAAGTAATATTATTATTATAAAGGGGGGTTTTTACCGTTTAATGACCGGTTTGTCGATTTTAAGACTTTAGTCGCAGTTAAAACCTAATGTAAAATATAAAATAAATACAAGACTTAAATTAAAACGTAAAGTAAATAACGATAATGAAATTGCGAATAATAAAAATGCGATAAAATTAAATTGCGATAATTAAAAGTACGATTAAATAAAATAACAATAAATAGAAATGCGATAATTAGAAGTGCAATTAAATATAAAATAAAGGAAATTAAATATGAAATAAAATAATTATGCTTATTTAAACTTCCGTAATCATGATGTTTGACGTGTTGATTTTAGTTTTATGCCCATGGGTTAATTGTCCTTTGTCCTGGATTATTCAATATGTCCGTCTGGTTTTTGTCCATAACAGTCCATCAGTCATAAATATAAATTGCAAGTGTCCTTGTCAAATTATTATTATACCCGAAGATAAATATTCCAACTAATTGGGGATTCGAATTGTAACAAGGTTTTAATACTTTGTTTAATGAATACACCAGGTTATCGACTGCGTGTAAACCAAGGTTTTACTACTTTGTTAACAATTACACCAATTACCCTTGAATGTAATTTCACCCCTGTTTTAATTATTCTAGTGGCTATTAATCCATTCCCGTGTCCGGTTAAATGAACGATTATTCGTACATATAAATACCCCGCCCATCGTGTCCGATCGAGTGTATATGGTAATTTATAGGGACGCCCAATTGTAAATCTTTATATTAACATTAACAAACTTTCATTTAGTTAAACAAATATAAAGCCCATTACTAGCCCATAGTCTAGTTTCCACAAGTGTCGTTCTTTTGTCCAAACCCCAATTATGGTACAAAGCCCAATTACCCAATTTTAGTAATTAGCCCAACATCATGATTACTTCGTTTTAAATAAGCATAATAATAACTTAGCTACGAGACATTAATATAAAAAGGTTGAACATAACTTACAATGATTAAAAATAGCGTAGCGTTACACGGACAGAATTTCGACTTACACCCTTACAACATTCGCTAACATACCCTTATTATTAGAATTATAATTAAAATTAAAATATAAATTATAAATATATTACGTATATATTGAGAGAGAGATTGAGAAATAAGATGTAAAATTCGATCAGAATTCGGTTGGCTTTATAGCCAGAAGTGAATTTTGGGGCTCCGCGACTCGCGGCAAAATACCCTTAAAACTCCGCGAGTCGCGGAGAGGTATTTACAGTTTACACCCTTGGAGTTTCCTGCTGCCGACGGTTTTAAATATATATATATAATATATATATAATTAATATAATTAATTATATATTATATTATATTTATATATATAGTTAACTTGTAATTTTTAGTCCGTTGCGTCGAGCGTTAAGAATTGACTCTGGTCCCGGTTCCGGATTTTCGAACGTCCTCGCGTACAATTTAATATCTTGTACTTTGCGTTTTGAATCTTGTACTCTTGTGATTTTGAGACGTTTCTTATCAATAATTGGAACCTTTTTGATTGTCTTTTGTTCTTTTGAGCTTTTTGGTCGTTTGCGTCTTCAATTCGTCGAATCTGTCTTTTGTCTTCACCTTTTATTATTTAAACGAATATCACTTGTAAATAGAACAATTGCAACTAAAAGCTTGTCTTTCTTGAGGAATAATGCTATGAAATATATGTTCGTTTTTAGCATTATCAGCGCTACCTCGGATCAACGCGCGCCACCCCATATAAATCGCACGGGCTCATATCTTATACTGGCTAGCACGCAATCTTGTTACGCTTTAATTCAGAACTCACAAACATTAATCGCGCAGTTTCAAATATAGCGCATCGTTAGAAAACAGATAAGGCTAGAAAGGTACTATGGTGACACTGAAGAAGAAAGGACACTCGTGGCAGCACAATGCGATCCTGACATTGCAGGGTGGACAGAAAAGGACATCATGGTATAAAGGGGACAGTACTAAGATAATGGCATCACTTTTTCAGCTTTTTGGGATAAAAATGGAGACAATACAACGTGGAAACAGCATATCCTCTTTTGTCCCCCTACGTGACACTAAGAGACAAAAGCCCACAAGTATAAATAGAAGTAACTTGAACAAGAAGAGGCATTCTGAAATTACATTCGACTTCACCTACAAGAATACTCTCAAGTATATTTCACCCCAGCTAAGCCGTGCAACCGGTATAGCATCCTCAAACACCTAGCGATTTTAGGTACCGCACACCACGTAAATCCTAACATCGCCCTTGGGCCATCAACTCCGGCTAACCCGAATGATGGTGGGTTACGTTTAACCACCCTTTCTGAGATCATCATCTCGTATGAGGGTTATTCACGGTACTCCGGACCGGAGAGTTAAACTCAAAAAACCCTTAAACCCCCCTTTATTGTTGATCTCGCATGAATCGAACCCTTTTGACCGTTTTATGCTTGATCAAATGGCGCCATCCGTGGGACTCTAAGTTAAAAGGTTTTGTTAAAATATTTTTTTATTAAAGTTCTTTACATTCGAATGTTCCTTTTTTGTATGTGTGATTTCAGTCCCATGTAACTTTAAGAGCATCGCGAAGAAATGGCAAGTCAAACGAAGGCTTCAAAGGCAGTACCAGCACGTCCACAAGCACCGCACATATCCAAGCTCGTGGGTACGCAAACAAGCAGTGGCACAAGCGTACAACCAACAAGAACTGTTTTTCCCCCATCGCCAGAGACTCATACGCTACCGATGCCATGGGCGGAGAATACAACATACGTGGGAACCATTCCCATTTACGTTGGTGCGTCTGGGTCCTCTGCGCACGGTACTGACGTTGAGTTCTCAAGTATCGACTCGCACACGATCGCTACACCGGCTAGTGCAATAGAAGTTTTGCAAAAATTGGGCTTTGACACGTGAAAGTTGAGCATCCGAAGCGCGCATCCACATTCGGGGTCACATCAAGGCGCGCAATTGGAGGAATCATGTTCAACCTCGATAGCCTATTTTCCCCAGAAAACATCACTCAACACAGTGTCAAACTCCGCGCCAAGCACTCGAAGACTTGAAGAGCGCACCCAAAATCAAGCCAATTTGATCTACTCGCTAATGAAAGTTGCACCCGATGATATGGTTGAATACTTTAAACGACCAAGAAGGGTTGAATTCACGGTCAGGAATTTATTTGCGGACATAAGGGAAATTGTTGCCAAGCCTAACTTTGGGATTGTACCCACCTTTGAAAAGTCTGTGCCTCAAAGGTGGGCTGACGAAACCAGGTGCATAGAATTTCCTCCTGTCGTCGAAGGAATAGCGCACCAACGGTTCGACAACCTACATGCGCTGCTGTCACGACCCTACTTTTTCCGTTATCTTTTTCCGTTAGTAGTTAACGTCCGTTAATTGATATTCGTGCCATTTCATTTCTATGACTTATATTATTATTTTAGTAATAATATATTCCTTATTATGTGTTATATGAATATATGTATTTGTATTTAAAATTGTATGTTTCTACGTATCGTGGATTTCTATCCGGTGAATTATTTCGGTTTTCAAACCAACGATTAGACTTTTGAGATTTTTGACTCCAAATTATTTTAATTATGATATTTTTATATCATATGAGTATATAAAGTATTTTTATATTTTATTTTTCGCGTGTGCGTGTTTCTTTTTGAAATTTTAATCGCGTAACAGTGGTTTCACTAATAGGGCTTCGTTCGGACTTTCGGGACAAAAAAAATTTATCCATATAAAATTGTAAGTTGTGTGGGCCACCCTAATGGCCATGATCGGCCGACCTAATCCCATATCCCATCCATTTTCTCAAAATTTCACTTACACTTGATTTTACACATCATTTTTACCACATTCTATTTTCTAACCCTAGCAACTCCCATCCCTTCCCTCTCCTCTCACCTTGCATGACTTCTACAGCTTCATCATCATCATTTTTGGTTTTTTTCATCAACATAACAATTATTCATCATCTCTAAAGATCAATTGCATATACGGGTTCTCCATCTCACGATCTTCAACATCCTTCTTCTTAATTTTTGATTTGGGTATGAAACCTAACCCTAGCTTTTTCATTTCTCTTTATTTTAATGATTTTCTTATGTATGTTGATGTATTGGTACTTGTATGTTATTGTATGGTTGTGATTATGCGTAGAAATGTTCGATTGTGTATGTTTTCGGTTGATCAAACTTTGGACAGAATATTAATGGCTATAATCAGTAACTTTGGCTCATTTTTTTTGGTTAAATTGAGTGTCTCAATGTTTTCCTCTCATTGAGTACATAATTTAGGCTTTGGATTCGTCTCGTTTCGAGTTACGGATCAAAATCTATGCTAGAATCATTGTTTTGTGAAATTGAAATGGTTAATCATTTGAAACCAGGTTTGGTCCGACTTTTGTGGCCATAATATGAGCTTTTAGGGTGTACCAATGTGTTAGGATTGATTATTGGATGAACATTCATGTTCGGGTCATCAAAAGTCGAGCCACGGATCACCCGGAATGACTAAAACAAGAATTGAAACGAATTAACGAATAGTTTGGTTCATGGATGATCATCACGACCCCATGAACTGATTTTTGGGTGTTCTTGAGTGTTCTAAGGTGTCGGGATGGTTGGTTGGACGAAGATATATATAAGACTTGTCAAAAACTGACACTCGAGGCTCAAGTTATAACCCGTCGAACTTTTAATTAAACTTATGGTTATGAAATTGAAACTTAGGTTATAAATAATGATTTTCATTATAATTAGATTACTTATGTTATAAAAGTAATTATTTTTAATTAATACTTATGATATATAGTTATTATATCATTTAATAATTACATTATGATTTAATTATTCTTATAATTAAACTTATGATTAATAATACATTTATTATTAATGAAAATACTTATGATAGGTATCAAACTTATGTTATCAGATTATTATGTCAAGAGGTATAATAAAGATTATTTATTTATTTATTTATTATAAGACTTAGTTATTATTTAATTATAATACAATTTAATTATTAAATACATATGATTTAATAATTATATTAAAATACTTACGATACGTGTTCCATTTCATAATTAATTCAAGATAATTATGATATGATTAATAATTCATTATTAATTAATAATACTTAAGATATGATTAATATTTAATTAATTAATTTAATACTTATGTTATATCGATTATATCATTTAAACTTATGTTAACTTTATAATTCGATTTAATTCAATTAAACTTATGATATGACATGTTTATACAAATATTACTTTAAATAATATTATAACTTATATTATTAATATAATTTACACTTTAAATTTCAATGTTGACTAAGTTTGACCAAGGTTGACTTTTGAGTTGACTTTCGGTTGACTTTGACTTTCAGTTGACTTTTGTTGACTTTTCTAATTAAGAAAACTTTCCAAAGATAAAAACTTTCCAAAAATAGAAACTTTCTAAAAATAGAAACTTTCTAAAAATAGAAACTTTCCTAAAATAGAAACTTTTCAAAAATAAAAACTTGATAAAAATAGAAACTTTCCAAAAATAGAAAGTGCGTGTTATACGCTGTCCTGATCATACTGACTCATACCGAGTGATGTTCTATGATGTACTACAATAAGTACTATGGTTATCATACTAAGACTTGACCTAAGTTAGTTATTTATATCGACCTGCTTTATTTTTAGGTCGGAGTTGTTGTCATTCTTGATCACTTTACATTTTGCTGTTCGCATTTCTATTTCACTGCTTCATTTGCTTTAAGGTGAGTTATAGTCCCGCTTTTCATACTATTTTAAAGTATATTTGGGATGAGATCACATGCAACTTTTGTTTTAAGTTTTGACACAAGTGGAAATTAATTTAAATTATTCATTATGAGTTGAACGAAAATATTCCCTAGTCTGATAACTGTAATCACTGGTTTCTACTGGTGAACGCGAATCCTATGGATAGATCTATCGGGCTTGACAGCCCCATTTCGAGCTAGTCGTGCTAGCAATTTATAATCAGAATGTATTAGTACTTTGTTATTTTTGAAGATACACCTGTTCAGTGTATATTGTTGTTTGGTAAGGGTATGGAAATGGTTAAGTGGTTACCAGGTGACTCATGGATTAATGGAATAATATTTTATGTTTTCTAACATTCAAAATCTTGTGGTCTAAAGTTTTTACGTTATTTAAACCTATAATTCACTCAACATTTTGTTGACAGTTTACTCGCATGTTTTCTCATGTACTTGACTAATTGGCTTCCGCTATGATAGATGGTCTGCGTGCATGTTGGCAGATTTTTGTTAAACATTAAACTTTGCATTCTATTTTGGTTTGTTACATTGTGGGTGTTTGGTTGACTTGTTTTTGGTCAACTTTGATTATTTTTATATATGTTGGGTTTTTCTAAACTACATATTTTGGTGGATTTCCTTTATAGGAAATCATTTTTAAAAAAAGAATGCAATATTATTTATTAAATTCATATAGAGTTTGGATCAAGCTGTGGGACCAAGTGACGGAGCCGTTAAGGGTACTTGATGGGCCATTATAGCTGCTTATCACCTCTCGCCATAATTGAGGAGGACATTTCTTGCCCCATCTTTGTAACGTAAGGATGCCTAGGCAAACCCATATCAAGCAAAGGCACGAAGAATCTGTGGAACAGTTCATCGATAGGTACAGTCATGGAACCGCGTGCGTTCCCAATTGGATAGAGTCACATGTATTTTTCGGAATTGTCCATGATGTTTACAAAGAGCGTCACTTACAATTATGGCAAAAACTGCGAAATAGAGATCAGGAATACAACCAAACGCTCATCAAAAACTTGGCAAAAAGTCTTAAAGAAATTCTTGCGACAGAACCAATTTCTCAAACTTTCGGCAGGCCAGCGCGAATAACAGGATACGTCAGGTGTCACGACCCTACTTTTTCCGTTATCTTTTACCGTTTGTATTTAATGTCCGTTAGTTGATATTCGTGCCACGTCATTTCTATGACTTATATTATTATTTTAGTAATAATATATTCCTTATTATGTGTTATACGAATATTTGTATTCATATTTAAAATTGTACGTTCCTACGTGTCGTGGATTTCTATCCAGCGAATCATTTCGGTTTTCAAACCAACGGTTAGACTTTTGAGATTTTTTTTTAAATCCAAATTATTTTAAATATAATATTTTATATCATATGATTATATATAGTGTTTATATATTTAATTTTTCGCGCGTGCGTTTTTCCTCCGAAGATTTAATCGCGTAGCGGCGTTTTCGCGTTTCGGGCTTCGTTCGGGAATTCGGGCCACAAGACTTCTTTCCATTGATCAGGTGGGTCATGTGGGGCCTACACCTCTCAATATTTTGGCCGAACCCCACTTAGAGGGGGTGTTGGTGCAATTTTGCATTAATTGCATTTTTAATCTCAAAAATCATTTTATCTCCTCATTTTAAACCTAGCATTTTTTCCTTCATTTCTCCTTCCTCTTTCTCCCATTCATGGCCGCCATTTTTGGCTCATAAACACCTTCAATTGATCATCTTCAAGTGTGTGCTTCAAAGGACTTTTAACATATTTGGATTGCTCTCGTTCATCTCTACGCGATTATATCAATCTTTTCTTGCTTAGGGTATAAACCCTAACCCTAGATTTTTCATTTTATTCAATTTTACTGTTTTGATGTTATTATGATTGTATAGTACTTGTGTATTGTTGTATTGATGATTGTATGCGTAGAAATGCTCGTTTGTGTATGTTTTCGGTTTGATTAAATTGGGACAGCGGACTTTTTGATGAAATCAGTATACTTAACTATTGTTTTTGATAAAATAAATTGTATAGATTAGTTCCTCTCATCAAGACAATAATTTTTGGCTTTTGATTTACCTCTTTTCGAGTCCCGGATCAAAAGTTATGCTTAATTTGGTGTTTTGATGGAATTAAAATATAAAAACGAATGTAATCAGTTGGGGTCCAACTTTGTGACCATTTTTGGAGTCTCTAGGGTGTACTAGTGGGTTAGGATTGATGATTGGATGAACATTCATGTTCGGATCACCGAAATCCGAACCACGGATCACCCGGAATGGCTAAAACAAGATTTTAAGCGGATTAACGTTCTAAGTTGATTCATAGCTGTAAGTCACGACTTGGGAACTGACTTTAGGATGTTCCTAAGTACACTAAGGTGTCAGGTGGTTTGGTTAGACAAGGAAATATATAAAATTCGTCAAAAACCGACACCCGGGGCTCAAGTTATGACCCGACGAACTTTTAATTACACTTGATGGTTATAAAATTTGAACTTATGATATAAATAATGATTTTTCATTATTATTAAATTACTTATGATATAAAAGTAATTAAAATTAATTAAAACTTTTGATATATATATATTATATCATTTATTAATTACATTATGATTAATTATACTTTTAATTAAACTTATGATTAATAATACTTTTATTATTAATAAAAAAAAATACTTATGAAAAGTATTAAACTTATGTTATGAGATTATTACATTAAGACTTATAATAAAGATTGATTAATTATTTAATTATTATAAGGCTTAGTTATTATTTAATTATAATTTAATTATTAAATACTTATGGTTTACTAATTATAATTAAATACTTACGATATGATTAATAATTCACTATTATTTTTTTTTGAAAAGCAACATTTATTTATTATAAACTATACCGCACATATACATTGTATATCAGTCTCGATGGCCATTGTGGCTAGCTTACACAAACATATAGCTAAGGAAACAGACCAAAGTATTGAGCAATGCTGAGATGCTAAGGTAGTATCTCAACAAGGACAATACACAACTACACAACTTAAACCAAAAAAATTTGCGGATTATGCAACCAACTATGCCAATCGATGATCTTCTTTTTGCAGCGCTTCGCGATCCATTCAAAGCCTTTAACTTGGATTTCACTTAATGCGACCGAATCGTTCCAACATTTGTTCGCGAACACCTTTTGATTTAGGTTTTTCCATATTAGATATGCACACACCCAAAGTAAAGCTTGCTAAATACGTTTCCCATTATATGACGTGTCTTGACTCGAATCATTGAAGAAATCTTCGACATTAATTAACGCGATACCTCCAACACCCCACCATTTAAAGACTTTACTCCAAACCTCAAGCGCAAGCTTACAATGAATAAGAGAGTGATCAACCGTTTCAACATCATCGTCACAAATGGGGCATCGGACCGAATGAAGATCCATACCCCTCAAGTCAAGTTCCGTCAATACCGGGAGTCTTTTCTTCCTTACTCTCCACATAAAAACTTCCACTTTTTTCGGTACAAGGTTGTTACGCTCCGTCTCACAGAAGTTGCTGTTTGGTTGAAACACATATGAGGTAATTACATCAGTGAGCTTTTTTGTTGAAAACATACCATCAGTGCTTGCTCCCCATCGCCATGAATCTGACTTTTGCGGGTTAAATGAAGTCAAATTCACTAGTTCCGTAAGAGCCTGTAATTCGCCAACCGCTCAACCCGTAGGATTTCTCACCCATGCCCAATTGCCTACCCATTTAGACCCGTCCCACAAAATTCTGTCACTAACCGAAGCAGCAATGTCAGTTTCAAGTCGAGATAGTCTTTTGAATGTGTTCATCATCGTCTCATTCCCCATCCAAGCATCCTTCCAAAAAAGAGTTGATTTACCGTCACCCATCTCCTTGACAAAATAGCTTGTAAAAGGAATTCCCATTGCCTCCAAATCGTGACCTGTTTTAATAATAGAGTTCCACACCGAGCTATAGGAAACACAACAAACATCATCATTAGAGAAAAGACCACCGGAGCGGCCGTAAATACTCGCGACAACTTTGACCCACAAAGAGGTGAGTTCGGTAAGGAACCTCCACCACCACTTGCCAATCAAAGCTAAATTTTTACATTTAAGTGAACCTACATTTAACCCGCCCTCCCCAAAATTTAGAATTGTCTCATCCGACTTAACCCATGAAATTTTTGATTTATTTCCCGACCCACCCCAAAAAAGGAACGTCTTACACTCTCAAGTTTTTTTAGCACACAAGGCGGAGAACGGAAGAGCGAGAAGTAGTACAACGGGAGACTATTTAGCACCGATTTAACAAGAGTCAAACGTCCACCGAACAACATCGAACGCACCCTCCAATCCGCAAGTCTCTTTTGAAATTTATTAATAATCGGTTTCCAACTTTCTTCTCTTTTCATTTTACCGCCCACCGGAAGTCCGAAATAGATAAAGAGGAGTGAACCTACTTTACATCGGTAAGACTTAGCTAGTAGTTCAACTTCCCTATTATCAACCCCGACCCAGAATAAGTTGCTCTTGTGATAATTTACTTTGAGCCCCGACGTGAGTTCAAAACATTTAAGAATTTTAAAGAGACTTCGCACATTATCCTCATTCCATAGCCCGATAAAAATCGTATCATCCGCATATTGTAGATAAGAGATAGTGATTTTACTCTCACCAATATCTACACCCGAGAATAGACCATTTTTTACGGCCAACTTAGTTAGAATATTGAGCCCTTCCGCCGCAATGATAAATAGGAAGGGTGAAAGTGGATCCCCTTGCCTTACCCCCCTTTCAAGCCTAAACTCGTCCATCGGAGAGCCATTAACAAGTACCGAGATGGAGGCCGACTTAAAGCATGAAATAATCCAATTCCTCCACTTCACTCCAAAACCCATAAGTTCCATTACCTCGAGCAAAAATTCCCAACTTAAACAATCAAATGCCTTCTCGAAATCCACTTTAAAAATGAAGCTATTGATACGTTTATGCTTAAGATAGTCAAGTGTTTCATTAGCAATCAACGCACCATCTAAAATATTCCTCCCCTTAATAGACGCACTTTGTTCAAAACCAACGAGATTTGGGATCACTTTTTTAGCCTATTAGAAAGAAGTTTTGCGATGACTTTATAATAACTACCAATAAGGCTAATAGGGCGATAGTCATTCAAACTCACCGGATCCGATTTCTTAGGAACGAGTGTGATGAATGAAGCATTACACCCCCGCGATATCTCCCCATTTTCCCAAAACAAATTAATTGCCTCCACGAGATCGCCTTTTATCATACCCCAAAATTTCTTATAAAAACCCAAATTAAAACCGTCCGGCCCGGGGGATTTTGTGCTCCTGCAATCCTTAACTGCTTCCCATATTCGATTCATCGAATTTCGCTTCAAGATTGTGAGCTTCTGTTGTGCTCACTTTATTAACCTCAATTCACAGCCCAACTGAATCAGGCGCATTACACTCGGCCAGGCCCATCATACGTGGTCTCGAGCTGTTTGTGTCCCCAAATCTGTCCCGAAAGTGATCCATGACCGCATTCTTAATCACCTTTGGTTCTTCTATCCATGACCCGTTAATGTAAAGACCCCGAATATTACATTTATTATATTGCCTTCTAATAGATGAGTAAAAAAACTTAGAGTTCTCGTCACCATCTACTACCCAACGGGAACACGCTTTTTGTTTCAACATACTCAATTTAGTGTTCTCTTTCTCGATCCAACATTTACGTGTCTCTAACCAGCATGCCCTCTCTTGATCATTGATTTTCCCTAACACAGCAAGTTGTTCTAACTTCTCTGCCTTATCTTTTAAGACTTTTATCTCATCATCTTGTAACGACCCGTCAAAATCGCTATTGACGCGGCACGTTAATCATTGATTCCACAGTGAGGTTTTGACCTCTATATGATACGTTTTGATAAAATATTGCATTCATTAAAATAAGTGACTTTCTAAACATAGAAAGTTATAAACATGTGGGCGAGTGCTTAGGTATAAGCAAAACCCCAAAATACATAAGTCTTTAATTTACAGGTTGACATCACAGTCCAATTATTTATTACACAACGCAGTTTTATTTTGAATGCCATAAACTTTGTACAAAGCATGAGAGACTCCATGCAGGCAACAAGCACATCACAGCGGAAGCAGTCTAAGGACCTGAGAATAAAACATGCTAAAAAGTCAACACGAATGTTGGTGAGTTATAGGTTTAATTGCTCGAGTCATAAACATATATAAAGATAGACCACAAGATTTCATCAAAAGTTTATCAATAGATTCTACGTAACAGAGCACCCTGGTAACTAAACTTAACGCTATAGTGATAATTACCCCATTCGTTTTAATACACGCAAACCAACGTGTCTTAAACTCAAATAATATACGTCCGTTAAAAGGCTAGCGCTCTAGCTCGGACGGGGATGTCAAGCCCTATGGATCCATATACAATTATTCGCGCCCACCAGTCCATATCCTATGTACTGGCAGCTACTAGTTACCAAAGCTAAGGGATTTTCGATTTAACTCAGTGTAGAATTTACTATGTACTTGTGTCTTATTGCGTTTAAAATAAATTGCATGTATTCTCAGCCCAAAAATATTTAAAGTATTTAAAAAGGGAGACTATAAACTCACTGTTCAATATTGAGGTTCAATATTGTAGGCAAATTACGTAGACGTAAAGATAGTGGATGACGGTATGGTTGGTCTTGGATTCACGAACAATACCCCGAACATTACCCAATATTTCCTTATTTTAAAATGGTTTGAAACCCGAATTAAAAACACCCTCGTATATACCTTATTATTATTAAACTTAATTTAAATTTATAATTATAAAATTAATATAGAAAGAAAGAGTGATATTGAATTCTGAGTACCTAATTCGGCAGAACAAGGCTGGCTTTTATAGGCACATTTCCTGATTTTGGTCCTCATGCGATCGCATGAGTTTTCAGTGCTTTTGCCATGCGATCGCATGGCTAGGCTGGACAGCTTTGTTTTCTAGTTCGTCGACATCAAATAGTATTTACTGTAGCAAATAGTGTTTACTGTAGCAAACAGTGTTTTAATGTAGCAAATAGTGTACTGTAGCATTGTAGCAAAATACGGTTTCACTGTAGCAAATAGTGTTTTACTGTAGCAAATAGTGTTTTACTGTAGCAAAGTAATTTTTACTGTAGCAAATAGGGTTTTACTGTAGGAAAGTCGTTTTTACTTGTATATATATATATATATATATATATATATATATATATATATATATATATATATATATATACATACATATAATTGTTCATGAATCGTCGAGAGTAATCAAAGGTAATTGTATATATGAAACTGTTCTAAAATTTTGAGACTCAATCTAACAGACTTTGTTTAACGTGTTAAAATAATAAATCGTATAGAGAATTGGTTTAAATAAGTCAAAAATTTTCGGGTCATCACACATCTAGGCTACCGAACTCACTTTTGCTCCACTTTCTAAGGTCATTCTTTACATTCTTAAGCCTATCACGAAACATACAATCTTTACGCGAGCCAATGATCGGTTTTACCCAAGCCTCATTTATAATACGAATGGCATCATCCTTGTTCAACCACTCATCGAACACTTTAAACAGTTTCGGCCCAAAATCAATTACCTTGTCCCTAAGAACGAGCGGACAGTGATCTGATTCCCTCCTATCAAGTGCCACTACCGAAAGGTCTTTCCACAGCTTAATAAAATTGTCATTTACAAGGAACCGGTCAAGTTTACTGAACTTTGTACCATCATCACTAATACGCGTGAACTTTTTACCGTTAATTGGAATGTCAATCAAAGAATTGCTTACAATGAAATTATTAAAACGATCGGCCCTAGCTTGAATAAACACACAATTTAAACGATCCGATTGTTCCCTAACCTCATTGAAATCACCACAAATTACCCATGCCGAGTCAATGTTTTGAAGAACATTATCAAGAGTATTCCACATCTCCCATTTTTTCGAATCAGTGTGAGGTCCATAGACATTAGCAACGACAGTTTCATGCCTGGACCCACACCACTTCCCACGTATAGCCACAAAAAAGTCACTAACTAAAGCACTTTCTACTACAAAACTTGTGGTATCCCAAACAAATAATAACCCACCAGAGTTTCCAATCGCATCCTTTTGTATGAAATCAAAATCACAGTTCCCCCACAATGAACACACCCAATTGAATGAAAGATTTTTACATTTGGTTTCTTGAAAGGCCGCAACGTTAGGTCTTTCGTTGAAACACATACCCTTTACCCACCCGAATTTACTCTTAACCCCAAACCCGCGAACATTCATAGAAAGCATCTTCATAAAGAAAAGCAACAGTCGAGAACAATCAGAGAGCTTACTGAGAGTTAGGGTGGGGCCACCTTAACCCAATTTGTTCACCAAAAAGCTTAAGCTCTTCGTTATTAATTGAATGGCAGGCCGTCGTCTTGGAATCCCCGTCAATTGATGAATTCCCTCTTGATTTCAGTTTCTTGGCTTTGCTCAGTTTGGAACAGGTTTTGCACTTATGCCTGTTATCAGCTGCAAGGTCATACCCAGCCCTAGCCAAATTCTTTATCTTCATCAGTCTTGATGATTCCCTCCAGTTACCAACTGAATTCGAATAGCATCCATTGCATATCGACACCTCACTAAGCCTGGAAGTGGAGTGATTTTTTTTGACATAACCCTTTGTATTTTTCTCAGCACCCCCAGCACCATTACCCTCCTGGAGACTAGAATTCCCTTTCTTTTTAATTTGTCCACGAACACAGGCCCTGCCCTTGTCACATGATTCTTTTGGCCCAACATTACCCGTATTAAAATCTTGTCCAACAGCATAGTCCAGCCCAACATTCTCCTGGGCCCAATATTCTGGCCCATTCGAACATAAGTCCCCCATGCTTTTGGACCTACGGTGGGCTGAAGTGGCCTGTCCACTCGACTGAATGTGATTTGTTATACGTTTAAGGTTTGAACTTTGGTTATTGGAATTCTCACCATCCCCACGCGCCGGATTTACCTCTTCCATCTCTTCTCTCTCATCAATCTTGGGACTAGGATTCAGATTATCATCATCAATCATGGTCTCTACAACTACCTCTTCGTTAGCCCCAAAAAGATTATGAATTCCAAAGCAACCCGATTGTTGGTCTTCCTCCACCATGATGTTCCTATCAGCACCTTCACCGGCATTATTACCGGAATTTTCGTCGGAAACATTCTGACCAGGACACCGGACCGATTCAGGATCGACTTTTCTATTGGATGTATTATTCCAATCAACCCACTCACTATTCTTTCTACCATATTCCTCGACGCCATCCATTTGTTCAAAGAACTCTTCACTACCTGATAGTTCATCTGAGTCAATAAATTCTGATTCACCTTCAGAACTGCCATCATCCTCATCACTTGAATACTCATTCTTTTCCCACCCGTAACCTCTTTTTCCTTCTTCAGTTACGTGGATAAAGTATTCGCTGGATCTATGTTTAAGTTTCAGCCACTCCTTCACAACACCAGGGTCCATCAGCTTGACAAATACCCTGCCATAGGTGAGGTCTTGGTTACCAAAAATAGAGCAATTGTCGAATTCATGAACCGTACCCTACCACTCAGCGATTGAACCAAACATTTTTTCCATCCAACAATGTACTGGCACACCCGAAATATTTAACCAAACCATCCTGCCTTCTGGCCAACTATTCACATCCCAAAACGACACTTTAGAAATCCACCTTCTTAACGGGTGGTTTTTATCCTCGACAATTTTTTTGGCAGCATCTGGACTGTTAAGGATAATCAAGATGCTTAAGCCACCTAGTGACTTAATTTGGACATCACAGTAACCTTCTTCTCTGCTGATGAGATCAAAGTTTTTACGGATCTCCTTGTTGTTTACTTCGCATACAATTGCATTTTGAAGAAGTTTATCATTGCAGCCTGAGTCATCAATGATAACACAGTTTTCCTTCCCCATCTCCCTATCCGGAACTGGACCATGGTTTACTTTCTTCTTGTTGTTTAGCAGGGACCTTAGGTCAGTATTCCTGTCCCCTACGATGTCGTTAAATTTCCTGCCATCCCAATAGTTATTACGTGCAGCCCCAACGTTTAATGGATTGTCTTGTGCCTGTGATCCTTTATGCCCATGAGTTACCCCATTTTCTTTTGGTTTAGGGCTTCTCACAGTAGCCGTGAAAATCTTAATCAAGGTACCATTGAACTTCACCTTCTCCAAGTCTCTCAACATCCGAGAACCATCCTTAACTTCTGCAAATCGTACGAAAGCAAATCTTACTCCATTACGCGGTCTCTTATTCGCAATGTACACATCTCGAACAGCCCCAAACGGTTTGAAGGTTTTCCACAAGTCCACCACCCTCCAATCTTCCGGGAAGTTGAAGAACATGAACGATGTGAGATCATTTCTGTTTGACCACCTGCTTTGGTGCTTGAAGTCATCGTTGTACCGCCCCCATGTCTCGCCGTGCTCTCGCCCCTCACTCTCTCTCTACTTTCTCTCTCACACATTCTCTCATTATTAATTAATAATACTTATGATATGATTAAAAATTTACTATTAATTAATAATACTTATGCTATGATTAATATTTAATTAATTAATTAAATACTTATGTTATATTAATTATATCATTTAAACTTATGTTAACTTTATAATTCAATTTAATTTAATTAAACTTATGATATGACATTATTATACACATATGACTTTAAATAACATTATAACTTATATTATTTATATAATTTATACTTTAAAATTTAATGTTGACTAAGCTTGACCAAGGTTGAATTTTGAGTTGACTTTCGATTGAATTTGACTTTCAGTTGACTTTTGTTGACTTTCTAATTAAGGAAACTTTCCTAAGTTAAAAACTTTCCAAAAATAGCAACCTTCTATATATGGAAACTTTCCTAAAATAGAAACTTTCCAAAAATAGAAAGTACGTGTTAAACGCTGTCCTGATCATACCGAAACATATTGAGTGTTGTTCTTTGCTTATTTGCAACAAGTACTATAGCTATCATACTAAGACTTGACCTAAGTTAGTTATTTATATCGATCTGCTTTATTTATAGGTCGGCATTGTGATCATTCTTGATCACTTTACCTTTTGCTGTTCGCATTTCTGTGTTGTTGCTCCGTTTACGTTAAGGTGAGTTATAGTCCCATTTTTCCATTTTAAATCTTTTTGGATGAGAATACATGCAATTTATTTTATATATTGGACACAAGTGGAAATTAGTTTAAATTATTCATTGTGAGTCGAACGAAAATATTCCCTAATCTGGTAATTTTAATCATTGGTTTCTACTGGTGAACGCGAATCCAATGGATAGATCTATCGGGCCTGACAACCCCATTTCGTGCTAGTCGCACTAGCAGTTACAGACGGAATGTATTAGTACTTCGTATTTTAGAAGATACACCTGTTCAGTGTATATTTTTATATTGGTTTTGTTAAGGGTATTGAGTTGTTAAGTGATTACCAGGTGGCTCACGGGTTAATGGAATAATGTTTTATATGTTTTCGAGCATATAATTTTGTGGTCCAAAATGAGTCTTTATGTTTTCAAACATAAATTTTTATGGTTTAAATTAAATATTGTTTGCAATATTAAACCTATAATTCACTCAACATTTTTTGTTGAAAGTTTACTCGCATGTTTTATTCTCAGGTTCATGATTGATTGCATCCGCTGTGCTTAGAGAGTCTGCATATTTATGATGGCAGCTTTTGTTAAACATTAACTTGTATTCTATTTTGATACATTAAATCGTGGGTGTTTGTTGACTTTGTTTTTTGGTTAAGTATTTATGTATGGTTTTTTCTAAACTTAAATATTTTGGTAGGTTTCCTTTATAGGAATCATTTTTAAAAATAAAGAATGCAAGGTTGTTTATTAAATTCATTTAGAGTTATGATCAAGCTGTGGGACCAAGATAACAATGGTCGTCAAGTGTACTTTGACGGGTCGTTAAATCAGGCGTGATAAATCCAAATTCTGCGACTTCCATGACGATTATGGGCACGAGACCGACAAATACAATGCATTGATAAGTAAGGTAGTGGCGTGTTTGAATCGAGGTGAGCTTCGACACCTGAAGGTGCCCAAAGGACAGTCGCTAAATGAAGAATACGATGAATACAAGAAAAAGGAGCAGGATAAGATGATCTATGTGTAACGACCCAACCCTCGTTATCCTAAGAACACGACAAAAAAAAAAAAAATCGGTTCCAGTGTATCTGGACGGCGTCCAGTTATCTAGACGTCGTCCAGTATTGAAGGCCAGGACGGCATCCAAGAACCTTGGACGGCGTCCAAATGAACTGTAAGTTTCTGACCCCGTGGTCCAACTTACTCGAGCGGAAAACCCGCTTCCCTACATTTTTAAACGAAACGACTTCCACAACAATTCATATTAAGTAAAACTAAGATATTTTCGCAATAAAAATAAGTTTTACAACACCGGGCCCACAATGACCCGTCTTACGAATTTCGTTCAAAAATACAAGTTTCGACCATTCAAGTTTGATTTCCAAACGACACTAGAGCATGGTCCAAATTCTTGGCCGAACTTCCAAAAGCTAAACCCTCGAGAGCCACTACTAATCCAAACGAATACCTTTGCCCTTGTCCAAGCCGGAGCCTAAAAAGGTAAACAACGGGAGGGTAAGCTAAAGCTTAGTGAATGCAATAATTATACATATACACATATAATATACCTACTTGCAATCACTTACACAAATACCTCATACACGCTAGCAATTTAAATAGCATACCATCGCAAGTATAACGCTAATACCATCGCAAGTATAACGCTAAAATCTTCGAGACCACAAGCTAGCACAACAATAGCATATACAACTCGAATAATATAATATGCTACACTACAGCACATAACCATGGTTAACCAATAGTACAAGGGAATGGTACTCGAATTTCTCATCGGTGTTCATAACAACCATTAGTGTACAATAAAATATATCACTAACCCCCGAGTGGTATGGACAACACATATCCGTTCATAGTAAACGTTAGTGTACAATGACATATAGCACTAACTCTTGGGCGGTTTGGACAACACATATCCATTCATAGTAACCGTTAGTGTACAACGACATATAGCACTAACTCTTGGGCGGTTTAGACAACGCATATCCGATCCCTCCCCCATCCCACAAATAGATACATTATACACATACACGTATAACTATTCCACTCACCTTATCGTCTTGGTGAGATTTTCCAACAATACTTGAAACCTTCAATGCGAGTCACCTAATACAATTTTAAATGCCCAATTAATTCGCATAATAAGTTGGATCAAACAACAACTAACCTCACTAGTGCATTTATGACCCAAAGGGTATTTATAACCCATTTGCACTAGAATCACTCAATCAAGGTCCAAGCCTTCAACTAACCACTAAAAGCTAGTGATTAAGGTTCTAAGACTCCCATCAATACATATCTAGGGTGTTATCATACTCAATTTATCCCGCTAGGTCAAACTTACCCATTTGACCCATTTCAAGTCAACCATGAACTCCAAAACACTTTTCACTAACAACACAAGTGAGCTAGTGATTAACTAACCATTCAAGACTCAATAACACCATTTATTACTTTGAAATTCTAGGTTAGTCATTCTTGAGTCCTCATTACTTAATCTTACCCAAAACCCCCAAAATCACCAACAATGGGTTTTATGTTCATCTCTAACCCAAAACCCTAACCCTTAAACAAAATAAACAAAGGAAATCAAGATTAGAACTTACCACCATAACCAAAACGTAGCTAGTGATGAGATGAACAACTTTATAACTCGAGCTATATCCGAAACTAGCTTCTTCTTCCTTTGCTTGAGCTTTCTCACACTAGGAATCTCTCTCTCTCTGGAGGGGATGAGGTTGTTGGAAGTGGAGTAAATGACACCCCAAGATCTGATCATATGGCCTTAAACTCGTCCCACATGTGAAAATACCAAAATGCCCTTTTAAAAATAACAAAACCAAACAGCTGGCCCGTCAGATCATCTGGACGGCGTCCAATAACCTGGACGGCGTCCAGTCCTTCAATGTTGGATGGCGTCCCATGCTTTTGGACGGTGTCCCAACTAACTGGAAAACAGGGTCTTACACTATGTTATCACTAGGAAGAGTGTCAGTAAAAAAACAAGACCTGCGCACTATCGGGAATACATGCAGGTCCCAATCAGCGAAGTTCAAGAAGTTAAAAGCGACCTCAAAAGCGATGTTTCCAAAAGCTCTAACGCGAACTTAAACTTAGCCTGAAACCATCAAAAGAAAGGTTCCGGGGGCTCTCTGATAGCCCGCTGCCAATTTTGGGAACCTTGGAAGTCAAGCTACAACTCGAAAACGATGACGACTTGACAAAGAAGCGCGCCGAGAAAATACGGTTTAACATCGTGCGCGCACCGTCAAGCTACGATGCGTTATTGGGGTACTCATCGTTGCAAAAGTTTGAAGCAGTGCTCTATATTACACATGATTCGTTCAAATTTCCCATGAAAGCTGGAGTCTCAACGATGATGTCAAAGTCACCAGAAAGAAACAACGATCAGGTAATTTACTGATTATTGATCCCACGATTATAAAATGGTCACTTGATCTGAATAGATGTTTAAAACGTGCGAACAGTTCAACGTGCTTACCACATTTAAATGAGCACAAACTTGTACAATCCGAAACATAAGACTCGCATTTAAATGCACATTAACGCATACTTACGCGCATTCGCTGATTGCAAAAAACATTGAACTGGTCTAAACAGATCCAAAGGAACAACGCAATGGAAGATGGAAAAGGAAGCAACCCGACCAAAGGAGCAAAATACGCTGGGAGACGCGCGCTCAGCCATTAAGTTGAGCATCAGTAAATGCAAATACACGCTTAGAGTCTTTATAACTTAAGCCATGTTTTTCATATGTTGTTCCTAGAAGAAAACCACCATACCACTTATGTAACTGCGTTAGCAGAAAAAACTATTGTAATGAATTCCGGCAATACGCCTGTGTTTTGTCTATTTTTCCAAGATATTTTCTGCAAAAATCTTTGTGCCACGTATAATGCAAAGTAGCTCTCTAACTTGGACTGGTGCGTACGGTCGCAAATACCCCACGCACTCCTTCCTTTGATGGGGTGTTTTCTCCATCCCCCGCGCGGTAGAATATTTTTTGGTGACAAGCTAAATTTTATTAGCGGAAGGTGACGGACATTGGTTTGTCCTAGCCGCACCCGAGCAGAATACAAGATCTGCAAGTCATAACTATAATCGATAGGATTGGTCGCCCTTGAACACAGTCTTAAGTGTTGGCGCACTTAGAAGACTCTCGATGCACAGCTATTAGGGTGTGTGATTTAAGTCTATGTTATGTGCACAACAACATATATGATTAATCACGCGCTGACATGCCTTGAGTATAATATACGATTAACAAATTTAATTTGTTTAACTATGCACATAACGCGCTGGAAATGATTAAGTCAACACGCATACAATCGGTGTCACCAGAATTCACAAATACAGTTATAAAACCGATATCATACATGCACATCATTTGAATACAAGTACTAAAAGTAATAACGCGGACCGCAAGAAACATCACTTAACAAAAAGTTTCATCTCATTAAGTATTCATCACAAAAAGCGCAATAAGCGTATAATACGTGAACATAAGAACTTACAAGGCAACACTCAACAACGACTCGACAAAATCCTTCGCACTAACGCGCATGTACTGTGTTGCCTTCACCTCGTCATAAAGCGCAGTGCGACGTTTGCGCACATCCATGTACAGATCTATCTCTGGATTCTTCCTTTTAGAACGACGTCTACGCACCTACGAAGATACAGCCCGTATAGCCTTTTTCAAATCAAGCGACTAATGGGTCAAGAAGTTGTTAAGAGATGTCTTGCTTCTAAACAACATACTGTTACTACAAAAATTATAAAGAGATTTATACTGCATGCTAAGAAGACTGCTTTTGTGGTTGAACATAACCTTATGATAGTAACTAACTTAGCAAACCGAGTTATCGTTTATGAAGGGATCCCACCCAAACGCGGGCAAGGATCCAATCAATTTCCAACCAAGAGTCAGCAAGCCTAGTCCAACAAAGGACAGGGGGCATAAACTTGCAGGATCTTACTTTTACTTGGACGAAAAATTAGGTCATGCGCGTGCATCGATGCGACTTGCCGGTTGGCAACACACAAAAACACGATCTGGAGAAGGTCACGCGCGACTTCTCCAACGGCTACGCAAATAAAAGACAAGCGGTTACACGTTAAAACAAGCAACGAGGAAAACTAAAAAGATAATAGAAAAGATGCAAATATAACGAACTTACCAGCCTTCTTCTTCCTATAGGACTCCTCCCCCTCCTGTCAGCATGCTTGCACCCCGTCCTGTGGGAAGAAATGCCCTGGTCAATCGAGTCCCCTCGTTAAAAGCAGGAGAGATGGGCACTATAGCATTGTGATTGCTGAATCCCACATCTGTGCGTGGAACCTCCTCCTCAGAATGTACGCAACCTTTAAACAAATGTAACTTGACGCCGACAGAAAGAACATTACCCCCCTGTGCCAGTGGTAGACGAACAGCAAAGGGTGCCGGACTGCGTAACCTGTGAATGCGTAACTACTTTGTCAGTGGGAGGATTATTAATATGATGACTGAAACTAGGAGGTACGAGGCCAAAAGACTAAAGAAGGAGATAATCCTCCGTAATATCCTCAAAATCCTGTCAAAGGATCATCAAAGAAGATCTCCACGGTGTTCAGTTTCAGGTAATAAAGAAAGAAAAAGATGAAATCTTATGTGAGAATGGAAAGAAAGGAACTGGAAAAGTATTGGGCCAGTCGCTCAAAGAAGAAGAAGATGTGCAAGTAAAGAACACTTTGTAAAAAGAAAGAAGGCATTTATAGGGATGAGGAGGAAAACAAGAAAAAATGGAAGGCGCATCGTGTCCGAACAGGTGTCGCGAATCTGAAGGAGAGGGAACTAATAAGCTACAGTGATCAGGTTGAAGTAATGATTGCGTTGACAGTTTCTGAGTGACAGGATACAGTGACCTATGGCAGAGTAATGATTGAGTTCGTGGTTTCTTGCGCTGAACAGACTGACAAGCCGTAAAAACCACCCTGACATTAAATGCACTGATCTGGTGCACTGTGCATAATAATTCTAGTTCTGCAACACACGCGCTTCTTCGCATTAAATGCAACTGTTCAACGCGCTAAACGTCATCATTAGAAATTATTCGTCGTGCACAACGCTTTACACCAAAATGCACCTTTTCGCGCACTACATGGCATGATTAGAGTTCTACATCACACACAACAAGTTGTGTGCAATATAGAACTGAGGGGATTTAATGATGCGCATAGCTGCACATCTAACTGCGCTACCTCAGATCAGCGCGCGCCACCCCATATAAATCGCACGGGTTCATATCTTATACTGGCTAGCACGCAATCTCGTCACACTTTAATTAAGAACTCACAAACATTGATCGCGCAGTTTCAAATATAGCGCCATGTTAGGAAACAGATAAGGTTAGAAAGGTACTATGGTGACACTGAAGAAGAAAGGACACTCGTGGCAGCACAATGCGATCCTGAAATTGCAGGGTGGACAGAAAAGGACAGCAGGGTATAAAGGGGACAACACTAAGATAATGGCAGCACTTTTTCAGCTTTTTGGATAAAAGGATGGAGACAATACGACGTGGCAACAACATATCCTTTTTTGTCCCCCTACGTGGCACTAAGAGACAAAAGCCCACAACTATAAATAGAAGTAACTTGAACAAGAAGAGGCATTCTGAAATTACATTCCACTTCACCTACAAGAATACTCTCAAGTATATTTCACCCCAGCTAACCCACGCAACCGGTATAACATCCTCAAACACCTATCGATTTCAGGTAGCGCACACCACGTAAATCCTAACATCGCCCTTGGGCCATCAACTTCGGCTAACCCGAATGATGGTGGGTTACGTTTAACCACCCTTTCTGAGATCATCATCTTGTACGAGGGTTATTCATGGTACTCCGGACCGGAGAGTTAAACTCAAAAAACCCTTAAACCCCTCATTATTGTTGATCTCGCATGAACCGAACCCCTTGGACCATTTTATGCTTGATCAGCGGATGCTCTCCAGCTTATTGATCATTGAACAAGGTGTTTTGAATAACGAAAATTAATATAATGGAAGATAGTTCAGTACCGACTTTATTAGCGTTAGTCTTCCTCCGTAGGATAGAGTTTCTGCATTCCAATCCGCAAGTAGCTTGTTGAATTTTTCTATAATAGGAGACGAGTTAAGCTGACTTTTCATATTTTCTTCGATAGGGAGTCCCAATAAGTAAATGGGAAGGAGCCCTCCTTACAACCGAACCATGAAGCCAACAAAGAAAGTTTATTATTCGATGTGCTGATCCCATGAACACAACTTTTGTTGAGATTCACTTTTGAACCCGATAAATCTTCAAAAAAATTTAGAATTTTTACTGTATTACGAGCCTCGAGTTTGTTCCATTTTTCAAATAATATTGTGTCATTCCCATATTGATGGTGAGAGACTGAAATGTTGTCTTTACTTATTTTCAATTGATTGGGCTAAACCCAAACTTGACCCATGAGCTACTCAAAATCAGTAATCTCGTCCCTATAAATAAAGGGGTAAAAAGGAGAAGTCTTCTACGTTTTTGCTCTTTCAGCACTTCATGCAGGTTCTCCAAGTTTTATTGTATACACACTGCAAGGAATACGTCTTTTTTTATGGCGAGTTAAATACTTCTTTTTGTGGCGAGTTAACTTGCCACAAAAAGGGCATAAAAGTCAACGCAATTGACCTTTTGCGGCGATAGATCACCGCAAGTGATTTCGATCATATATCAATGATCAATACTTTTACACCCTTAATCGATTTCCCGATAGAGTTAACCACATTATCTAAAAAGTAAACTGTTGATAAACTTTGAAACTCTTGGTTATGCATTCAAATAATTTATTTGCTTGATAAATTATCCTATAAATCAATAATTTTATGTAAAAGCAAACTATACATGATACGTTAATGCTCATGAACTATTTTATGAAAATAATACTAGTACTTCCTTCGTTTCATATCTATTGTCTTCAAACAAAAAACAATCAATTTAAAAATAAGTGATTGTCACATGTATTTTTTGTTAACTTTGAAGTCTTAACCCCTTATATTTTTTTACCTAATTTTTTGTCTTATATAAAACAAGTAGACACACACACAAAAAACTTTATGACATTATTCATGTCCATTCGTAGAAATGGACAATTCATTTGGAACATGTTAAATATGAATAATGGACAATTTAATCAAAACGGAAGTAGTATTATATATTTATATATTATATAATTATATAATATATATTATATTATTATAACTTATAACATTTGCATCAAAAAATGATGGGACTTAAGATGATGTGTTAGTGTTAAAATCATTTGCAAATGAAAAGCGTAAGCATGTGCAAAATAATACAGTAATATCCAAGCGATGGGACATAACAATTCTACTTCTGTACGTAAGCACAGTTCAATTTTGCCCCTTCCCATAAAATTTACTCCATTTATTTTCTTACAAAGGTACCTACACAAGGTTTTATGCCATCAAGCTTTTCCAGAACATATACACGGAGTACTCTTTTATAACGAGTATTTAATTGTTATTTATTTATTTCTTATGTTTTACTGATTTAAATTCTTTAAGCTGTATTATCGACCAACTAGAAGGCTATGGATTAATATTGACGCAAGTTAAAGAGAGTATTTTTAATAAAATTTCGACATTAAAAAAGTTAAAAGGGAGTATTTGTGATTCTTTTAAATTATTTATTGAAAGATTATTGTTATTAGTCAACACTATTCTAAGAGAATATATCCTGTATCAATTATATTTAGTATGTGAATATTTGATTGACTAGATAAAATAGCAATGTATATCTCTTCCATATTTACAGGATAATTAGTCGCTAGATGATTGGGAAAATTGTAATATATATACGAGACATTGTATTCTGTAAAACATAATCGAATAGAAAAACCTTCTTACATGGTATCAGGCTTCTCTGCTACATCCACAACCTAAACAAAACCTGCCGAAATCCTTCCTCTCTTCTTCATCAATGGCAAAAAAACAGCAATTTCACCCTGCTCTAACCGTCTCCAACATAAAAAATCTTATACCTATTACCCTGGAACTTGACAATAGCATGTACAACTCTTGGTCTCGTCTGTTCAAAATCCACTGTCAAGCATATGATGTGCTTGATCACATCATCCCACCCACATCCGATTCTTCTTCTTCAACTACTACCAACACCACTCCCAATCCACTTTGGCCACGGTTAGATGATGTAGTCCTACAACGAATTATGGTACGATCTCGACCGAACTTCTCAACACCATTCTTGAATAAGATGAAACCACCGCTGCTGCTGCTTGGTCCCGATTGCAATCGGTGTTCCAAGATAACAAAAATTCTCGTGCTTTATACATCCACAGGAAATTCTCAACGATCAGGCTTGATGATTTTGCTTCTGTTTCAGCATATTGTCAACAGATTAAATCACTAGCCGATCAATTAATGAACGTTGGCGACAAAGTAACCGAGGAACGAATGGTTCTTCAACTAATCGCCGGATTGAACGACAATTTTGATACTGTCGGCACCTATTTTACTCAGATGGATAAATTGCCCTCCTTCTACGAAGCCCGTTCCAAATTGATTTTGGAAGAAACTCGCAAGCAAAAATAATCGGCGTATAGTGCTACCACCAGTGTAACCGCTCTTGTTTCTTCCTCCTCAACCAATCGGCCATCGATTGTTTCGCCGGAATCTGCTCCAACACCTGAACGTCCCATCTTCGGCTACCGTAACAATAATTCTCGTGGTAGAAGTCGATCTAGCAGTGGTTATCGAGGGAGAAATCCTCGTGGCCGTGGTGGTAGGTACATGTCCCAGGGTTCCCAATTGAATTTGACTGGTTATTCCCCATGGCACTATCAACAGGCCCAATGGGCTCAGCCCCCTTGTCCTTATCCAACCAACAATTGGACCAGGCCAAACAATCCCACATCTCAGGCTGGTATTTTAGGGCCACGACCTCAGGCCCAATTTTCTAATGTGTTTCCTTCCACAGGCTCTTCACCTACTGACATTGAAAGTGCTATGCATACAATGACTTTAAATCCTCCCGAAGACACTTGGTATATGGACACCGGGGCTACATCTCATATGGCCGCAAATTCAGATAAATCCAAGTATTATTCTCCATTAAAACAACAACAACATATAATCGTTGGAAATGGCCATGGCATTCCCATTCACGGTTTCGGCCACTCTACCTTACCCAACTCTTACCGACCTTTATACTTACGCAATATACTCCATGCTTCTAATTTAATTAAAAATCTTATCTCCGTTCGTTGTCTTAGCATTGATAATAATATCTCCTTAGAATTTGATCCTTTTGGTTTTACTGTGAAGGATTTCCCGCAGGGCACACCAGTTCTGAGATGTAACAGTACTGGCGACCTTTATCCGATCTCCACTTCTTTTCTGCACCGTTTATCTACACCATCAACTTTTGCTGCTTTATCTCCAAATTTATGGCATCACCGTCTTGGACATCCAAGTGTTGAAGTGTTGCGTTCTCTTAAGAATAAAAAGTTTATTGATTGTAATAAAACTCCTTTACATTCCGTTTGTCAATCTTGTGTGTTTGAAAAACAAATAAAATTCCCGTTTGTGTGATGACCCGGAAAATTTCGACTTATTTAAACCAATTCTCTATATGATTTAATATTGTCGTCATTATAAGCAATGCATTTTGACAAGTTTTAAAACTTTTGTAAATGAGTTTTATATAACGGTTGACCACCTTGTTTGTCTGACGATTCCCGAATGTCATAACTTGTGTTAGTTATGAAGGTATTTCGTATGCCCGAGAGACATATTAAATTAACGTGGCTAATGTGTTTTGATCCAAGTCGGGTCATACCCAATAACAAACTTACCGACACCTCATTCGTATTTAATCTTAGCGATTGGATCGTTGATTAATTACGCGACACTTGTAATTAAGAAAAACGGTTTTCTAAAATAATGTCATTTGATGTGTATATAAATTATGGAAAATTTATATAATAAGTGTTTAATTATTTATGGGTTAAATAATTAAATTTAGTTATGATACATTTTATATAATTGGTTTTATAAATATAATTGTACATAACTAATAAAATGCATGGAAGTTTATAAAAAAGGAGAGGTTTTTATAAAATTAGATTTTATAAAAAAAACTAATCTTTAAAATAAATGGAGGAACATATTGGGAGCATAAGTTCATGTCTTCAAGGCTCCATTTAGTGGTCAACACCTCCCATGTACATGTGTATATGGACCTTGACTCATTGAGAAACCAACACACATGCAAACACTTCATTTTTACATCAAAAAAAAAACTGCAAAACTCCTTGCTGCTGTTGCTGAGTGCCGTGACCAAAAGGGAAGGAAAAAGGGGTCTTCACTTGGTTTTGCAAGTTGATATTAAGTGTCTATTAAATCCTAACTAAAGGCTAGGTGTTGGTGCACAAGTTTGGGGTATAACACCTTGAGGTTTCATCATTTTGAAGCTCCATTCATCTTCATCATCTTCTACATTCATTACCTAGCTTGGAGTAGGTATAATCTCTATTCTCTCTTGTAGTTTGTAAGTATGTTTCACAACTTGATCCTATTTGGGATTTAACATTAAAAGGTTAAAGATATACATGTTTCAAAATGGTAATTAACATGCTTCCGCTTTGATAAGATTCTTAAAATGGTTTAAGTGTTTTGAACTTGTTAAATCCCAACAATGGTATCTAGAGCCGAAGTTGTTGAAATATGCTTCGAGATGATTTTTTAAACCCACTATATCTTTGCATTTTATGAACATGCATGCAAGTAAAATGCAAAAATTTAAGGGTTTGGGTGGGATTCAATTTTTGGCCGAATTTGTATGGACCCAAAATGGGTTTTGGTTGCTCCATTTTGTTCAAAATTGTTGTAAGTTAATGTTCACAATCAAGCCTTGACCTTGTGTTTGAATGGTTGCATGTTTGGTTGAATTAATTCATTCATTTGGTATGTAATATTAATTCATTCATTTGATTTGTAATATTATTATTTTAGTTATGTAATTTATTTTATATATGGTATGTAAAATAGATTAGGTGGTATTTTCATTTTTTAGAAAAATGTATTAGTATATAATTTTGTAAAAATGAAGATGCAAAAGATGGAGTCAAAGGAAGAACACAAGAAGAATCTACTTGGATGCAAGATTAAGTGGGAGTGGTAAAATCTCCTACTTTGTGTTATGACCCATTATCCGGTGGCATTTTGTTTTCGGCTAAACAAAACGCTTACCAAAAGGCTTGATTGTGAACAAAATTATTTTGCATGCATGGTTGTTTATTTGGTTGATTATGGTTTGTATGTTTGGTTGCTACAAGTAAATCACAAATTAACAACAAGCAAAATGACAATTTAATTGGTTAAATTTGACATAATTAACAACATGCAAAGGACAAACTATAATTTAAATGGTTAAATTAAAACACATATAAAGTGGTTTATATTAATGTAATAAAATTGGCTTTATTACATAACAAGAAAAATGGATTTTCAAATAAACCATACACTAAATGCATGTTGGTGTATGGTATAAATGTTTTCTTAAACTAGAAATTATGAAAACTTAAAATCCCTTATTAAACAAGGCAAACAAGCTAAACGCCATCCTTTTGTGTAACACTTAAAAATATTAGGGAACTCATAATGGGATAAAGGTCACCTAACCGTTATGAGCAAACTAATACGATTAAGGTAAATTCCGCACACTTGTGGGATAAAGGTCACCTAACCACTTGTATGTTGAATTTACACGTTTACACAAGTAGGACGAATTGATTTGGGAATCATGAACTTAGGGTCACCGAAGCATGAGGAACAAATAGGCGTTGATGGGATTAATATGCCATGCAAAAGGATTGCATGATCCCATAACTTAGAAGTTGCAAAAGGATTGCAATTGTCATACAATGACTACCTAGCTAAATCAAATAACGGGATAAAGGTCACCTAACCGAAATTTGATTTACCGTTGGATTCTAATATTTAATAAGTCAATTAAAATTTAAAAGGGTATTGTTTATTAAATTTAAAATCGATACTTAAATGAACTTTGTTAAATTTTGTAGATGGCCGCCAATAACAACAACATGCAAAACGCACCTATTAACTTGAACAACCTATCGTTAAGGTCTCTCCTCGAGAAAGACAAACTCAACCATACGAACTTTATGGATTGGTTCCGCAATCTTAGGATTGTCCTCAAACTTGAGGATAAGGCGTATGTGTTGGAAGACCCCATTCCCGATTAACCCGACGAGGATGATACGGAAGGCATGGCTTATTGGGATAAGTATTGCGCCGATTCAGTGCAAGTCGCTTGCCTAATGCTTGGGACTATGATACCCGAACTCCAAAAGGATTTCGAGAATCATACTGCATACGACATGATCACTTAATTGAAGGAGATGTTCCTTCAACAAGCACGTGTCGAGCGCTTCGAGACCGTTCGAGCGCTTCATGCATGTCGTATGTACGACTCCCAATCCGTTTCATCTTATGTCCTTAAGATGAAAAGCCTCATTGATCGCGCAAACCGTCTTAATCTTAACATATCTAATGAGCTAGCCACGGATCTTATCCTAAACTCCTTGTCAAAGAGGTTTGACCAATTTGTAATTAATTACAATATGAATGGGATGGATAAGACCATTGGCGAACTTCATGGCATGCTTAGGACGGCAGAAACTAGCACGGGTAAGAGGGCTTCACCCGTGCTAATGATCAATGATGGTGGGTCCAAAGGTAACAACACCTCTAAGCCAAAGGCAGCTAAGAGGAAAGGACCCGCCCATCAAGGCAAGGGAAAGGGGAGGATGGTTACCCCAACCAAAAACAAGAACAAGAAGCAAAAGGTTGCCGAACAAGAAAACCCCAAGGAAGACCCGTGCTTCGGTTGCGGTGAAATGGGTCACTGGAAACGCAACTGCCCGGTCTACCTTAAGGAGTTGAAGGAAAAGAGGGATGCGGGGCAATCCTCAGGTAATATATATATGGTATATATAGAGCTTAGTATTACTTCTTCTAATACATAGGTATTAGACACTGGATGTGGAACTCACATTTGCAATTCTTTGCAGGGGTTCAAAAGAAGTAGCAAGCAAGCGGGAACATCAAGTCTCTTTATGGGTAATGGAGCCAAAGTGCAAGTGAAGGCTCAAGGAGACTTTGTATTAAAGCTTCCAAGTGGTTTGGAACTTATTTTGAACAATGTTTTGTATGCACCGGATTTATGTCGAAACATTATTTCAGTTTCCCGTTTAAAACAATGTGGTTTTTATCTTAATTTTGTTAATAATGATATCCACGTTTATTTAGATAATGTATTCTATTTTAAGGCTTCGCCTTCAAATGGAATTTATGAATTGGTTCATGATGATACATCATCTAGTAGCTCAATATACCATACTAGCACCAAGAAAGTCAAAAGGGATTTGAGTGATTCCTACTTATGGCATCGTCGCCTTGGTCACATAAACAAGAACCGAATACGTACACTTCAAAAGAATGGACTCTTGAAATCAAATGAGATGGACTCGTTTGACGTATGTGAATCTTGTTTACAAGGCAAAATGACTAAAGCACATTTCAAATGGACCTATGAAAGGGCTAAGGACTTATTGGGATTAATACATTCGGATGTATGTGGACCCTTTAAGCCCATAGCTAGGAATGGTGAAAGATACTTCGTTACTTTCATTGATGACTTCAGTCGTTTTGGATATGTCTACTTGTTAAGACATAAGACGAAACTTTTGAAGCATTCAAAGAATATCAAAATGAAGTACAAAATCAACTCAATAAGACAATCAAGGTACTTCGTACCGATAGAGGAGGTGAATACCTAAGCGATGCTTTCCAAGATCATCTTAGAAGTTGTGGGATTATCTCGCAACTTACTCAACCCGGGACACCACAACTTAATGGAGTTTCCGAAAGGAGGAACCGAACCCTAATGGATATGGTTCGATCTATGATGGCTAGAAGCTTGTTACCTCTATCATTTTGGGGTTATTGTCTATGCTCCGCGGCTCGTATTTTAAATATGGCCCCAACCAAGAAAGTGGAACGAACACCTCATGAGATGTGGTTTGGAAAACCTCCATCTCTATCATACTTAAAGGTATGGGGATGTGAAGCTTATCCTAAGCGTTACGTCCCTAATAAGTTGAATGCTCGATCCACGAAGTGTATCTTCATAGGATATCCCAAGGATGATATGGGATACTATTTCTATGATCCAACCGAGCAAAATGTATTTGTTGCTCGAAAGGCGGAATTCCTTGAAACTAAGTTCCTAATGGAAGGAAATAGTGAAAGGAAGATAGATCTTGAAGAGGTTCAAGATCAAGTAGATGATACACAATTGGCTGACACTAGCACTCAACATGAAAATGTTGAGAGTGATCAGATGGATGATCAAAATACACAAGACGTTCGCAAATCTGGTAGGATTAGTAATCCTCCTGAGAGATATGGGTTTCTCATGATGGTTGCTGTGTGGTTGATTTGGATGAACCAACAAACTACCAAGATGCTTTATCAAGGATTGATAAGGATAAATGACAGGAAGCCATGAACGCTGAGATGCAATCCATGTATGACAACCAAGTTTGGGAACTGGTTGTACAACCTACTGGCTCAACGCTAGTTGATTGTAAATAGCTTTTCAAAATGAAAACCGACATACATGGAAACTTGGATACATATAAAGCTAGACTTGTAGCAAAAGGTTTCACTCAAACTCAAGGGGTTGACTATGATGAAACTTTTTTGCCTGTGGCAATGCTAAAGTCTATTAGGATATTATTTGCCATTGCTGCTCATTATGATTATGAAATATGGCAAATGGATGTCAAGACCGCTTTCCTAAATGGATATCTCGTGGAAGATGTCTATATGGTTCAGCCTGAAGGTTTTGTTGATCCGAAATATCCTAAAAAGGTATGCAAGTTAAAGAAGTCAATCTACGGATTGAAACAAGCATCTAAAATGTGGAATCATCATTTTAATGAGGAAGCCGAGAAATTTGGCTTCATTAAAAATGGTGATGAAGCTTGTGTATATAAGAAAGCTAGTGGGAGCACTATCATGTTCCTTGTACTATATGTGGATGATATACTATTATTTGGAAATGATATTCCGGCAATGCAAGGAGTTAAAACTTGGCTAAGTAAATGCTTCTCCATTAAGGATCTTGGAGAAGCACAATACGTTTTGGGGATTGGGATCTACAGGAATAGAACCAAGAAACTGATAGGTTTGAATCAAAGTGCATACATTGAAAAGATCTTGAAAAGGTTCAAGATGGACAACTCTAAGAAAGGTTTGGTACCTATTCAAAGAGGAACGCCTCTCAGTTCATCTCAGTGTCCTACCACAAAAGATGAACAAGAGAGAATGAAGAAAGTCCCGTACGCATCTGCTATTAGGTCAATCATGTATGCAATGATATGCACTAGACCGGATGTGTCATGCGCTCTTAGCCTGACAAGTAGATACCAGAATAACCCAGGAAACAGTCATTGGATTGCTGTTAAAAGTATATTGAAATACCTTAGGAGGACTAAGGATATGTTTCTTATATACGGGTCTGGTGAAGAGGAACTCGCTGTAAAAGGTTACGTGGACGAGAGTTTACAAACTGATCGAGATAATTCTCGATCATAATCCGGTTATGTCTTCACGTTAAATGGAGGAGCAGTCTCTTGGAAGAGTTCAAAACAGGATGTTGTTGCTTTATCCACTACAGAGTCAGAGTACATCGCCGCATCATTGGCAGCTCAGGAAGCTGCATGGATGAAGAAATTCATCGACGACTTAGGAGTAGTCCCTTCCATTCAGGACCCTCTTGAGATCTTTTGTGACAACGAGGGTGCGATTGCTCAAATCAAGGAACCTAGTGCTCACCAAAAGACCCGTCACATTGAGCGAAGATTCAACTACATAAGGGATGAAGTTGAAAAGGGAAAGATATGTATTCGCAAAGTTCACACAGATCTTAATATAGCGGATCCTCTCACGAAGCTCTTACATGGACCAAAACATGCAGGACATGTTTGTGCATTAGGGCTTCGATATTCTAGTGATTGGTCATGATCTGTTTTAAGTATTGTAACGGAACGAAATTGTTCAAACTCATTAATATATTTTTGGTATTAATTTATTTTGAGTCATGTTCCTATTTTGCATATTTTATCCATGAATAAGTAATTATTCTAAATTCTGTAGTCGATCACATTTGTGGGAGCAAATGTGAGGTTTAGACTATTATGAACTTGGATTGGTATACATTCATGGGTTGAATGTGGGGCAAGGTTGCTACCAAAGTTCATAGATATTTGTGGGATACAAATATTGGAAGACCCGCTCTCAAGATTTATTGAATGGAGCCTTCGTGGTTGATCACATGTAATCTTGAGTAAAGGTGAATATCATTGTGTCCTCTGACCTGAGATACATATTGGGTTCGGATATTTACCAAGTATTGTGCCTTGATTCTTTCCTTCGCTATTCTGAAATATGGTAGTTCATAATGAAGAGCTCAGGTATAATGCAAGGTGTATATCTAGGACGTATGTAGTCAAGATGGGATTTGTCCCTCTTATTCGTTGAGAGTTAGATGTCTAAGGCCTGATAAAGTTAAATCTAAAAGAGAGTGATCACTCTGTATCTCTTGGATTTAACATGACATCTAGGATGAAAGGATACAATGAAAGATTCACCTAATCATATTCGAGATGGAAACTCGAAAAGGATGATGTTATTGAATGGCACAAAGTCATAACATATTGGGGGTGATGGACGGTCGTTAGGTGGTATCCATCACTTGCATTAATTTCTTATGTTTCTCGTGCAAGTGGGAGATTGAAGGTATTTCGTATGCCCGAGGGACATATTAAATTAACGTGGCTAATGTGTTTTGATCCAAGTCGGGTCATACCCAATAACAAACTTACCGACACCTCATTCGTATTTAATCTTAGCGATTGGATCGTTGATTAATTACGCGACACTTGTAATTAAGAAAAATGGTTTTCTAAAATAATGTCATTTGATGTGTATATAAATTATGGAAAATTTATATAAAAAGTGTTTAATTATTTATGGGTTAAATAATTAAATTTAGTTATGATACATTTTATATAATTGGTTTTATAAATATAAATGTACATAACTAATAAAATGCATGGAAGTTTATAAAAAAGGAGAGGTTTTTATAAAATTAGATTTTATAAAACAAACTAATCTTTAAAATAAATGGAGGAACATATTGGGAGCATAAGTTCATGTCTCCAAGGCTCCATTTAGTGGTCAACACCTCCCATGTACATGTGTATATGGACCATGACTCTTTGAGAAACCAACACACATGCAAACACTTCATTTTTACATAAAAAAAAAACTGCAAAACTCCTTGCTGCTGTTGCTGAGTGCCGTGACCAAAAGGGAAGGAAAAAGGGGTCTTCACTTGGTTTTGCAAGTTGATATTAAGTGTCTATTAAATACTAACTAAAGGCTAGGTGTTGGTGCACAAGTTTAGGGTATAACACCTTGAGGTTTCATCATTTTGAAGCTCCATTCATCTTCTACATTCATTACCTAGCTTGGAGTAGGTATAATCTCTATTCTCTCTTGTAGTTTGTAAGTATGTTTCACAACTTGATCCTATTTGGGATTTAACATTAAAAGGTTAAAGATATACATGTTTCAAAATGGTAATTAACATGCTTCCGCTTTGATATGATTCTTAAAATGATTTAAGTGTTTTGAACTTGTTAAATCCCAACAAGTTATATATATATATATATATATATATATATATATATATATATATATATATATATATATATATATATATATATATATATATATATATATATATATATATATATATATATATATACACGAAAACATGCGAATAATATTTATATATGAAATAATAAAAATTTACTATTAAATGATGCAATTTTCAAATTAAATTTTTTACGTTTTTAATCATTTTATTTTTATGATGTATTTTTTCTTAATTTATAAGAAAAACGCAATTAAATCAAAGATGTACAAGCTGTAAAGCACAACGTACAACAATGTAACTTAAGTAGTTGAATCGAAATTAATTCATTTACTATTCATATGAATAGTAAATGAAACGAAATTAATTAATTTACTATTCACATGAAAGCGACATGATAGAAATTATCAATTATAAGTTACATAATATACCCCTGAAGTATATAAGAAATATGACTTTTTAAAATTTTAAAATTCATTCGATTAAATGAATCTTTTGATTTACTGTGGCACAGAATGATCAGCAGACTAGTACGTACACTCTACATCGAACGTATATAATAATTTTATTTATAAATGGACCTTTTTACAACTAGTTTTATAAAAGCTTAAGACCAAAATAAATATATGTATTCAATTATAAAAAGTGGAATTCTTTTTATTTATACTTTTACCTGTCAATTATTAGCAACAGAGTACGAAATACTGGTCAATGAAAAACTGTCGGCATAAACTAACAAAATTGGAGGCGGCTTCACTGTTTTAACACGTTTATTATTTATTATAATATTAAATTATATTATTATATTATTATAACTAGCTTATAACCCGCGATTTCGCTGGTTTTTGAAATAAGAGATTATGATACTTATTTTAAGAGGTATTAGAAATGTATCTGAATGATTAATCATTAGAAAATGAAAATAAATATAAATATGATGAAATATAATCCATAATGTTATAAAAGAAAACAAATTAAGTAACAATGGTACAATACAATGATTTAATGAATCCGTTGATAATATGATGGAATATACTTCATATACTATGATCACTTTCTGTTCGTTCTTTGAATACCCAAGTACCTAACCTTTCGCTGTAATTGTTTAACCAACCTAGTAAACATGTCTGATGATGGCAGAATTGTTTCATCCCATGTATATTTGATTAAACTTCCAAGCTGCAAATATCATCTCCAACTTTGAAGCCCTGCCCACCTCTAACTGGCCTGATAAAAAATTGTATAAAAGTTGAAGCACATCTCATTATTAATAATGGGTTTGATTTAATTTAAACAAACTATGTCGACAAATTTACGGGCGAGGACGAATGGTCCCGAAAACAGAATAAGCCCATTCTGAATTAAGACAAACACTTCTTAAAGCTTCATCAAGTGCCAACATACCAGCTGATTCTTTGTTTCTATGTGTTGTTCCTGAGCTCACCATACTTCTATACCTCTTTCTTTATTATCTTTACTTTTTAGCACTTTTGATCTTCAAAAAATCAAGATTCACAAAGGGATGAACACTTACAGACTATTAGTTACAATCCACAAAAATCTTGATAAAAAAAGAGTGTAAAAATGGATGCTTTTTTATATTTTTAAATTCTAGCCTAGTGTATAAAAATGGTGAAACTTCATTGCAACAAATTTAAAAACCATAACTTATGCATACCCTCGCAACAGCAGATGCATATTTTTCCATTGCAACTTTCTTGAGAGCTCTTCGTAATGAAGCTACCGTGTTTTGTTTCAGGAAAAAAAAAATAAAATAAAATAATCCTATAATTATAAATCTCTGCAAATATTAATAATTTCAGGCAAACATTTACAGCTTAGTATATTTGACACATACCAAGTCGTTCACACGCTTCTAGACTAATAACCCTCTCCTATAGTTTCATAGTGAGAATGCTTATGAACAGAGCATACATATCCTCTCTTGAACCGAACTTCAAAGCAATTTTCCTTACTTGTCATTAATCTCATAATTATAAATCTCTACAAATATTAATAATTTCAAGAAAAAAAAGTAGCCTAATTGACAAATCATATTGAATTCATTGAATCCAGTTCATTATAAAAATGAATTAAATAGAGATCAAGTGAATTCATTACCTCATTGAAGATCAACTGAATTCATTAATCTAAAGACATTTTGCAGATTATTCTTCTTCGTATACCCTGCCGACAACACAAATATTTACAGTCAGTTCATCATCAATATTAATATCATAATCTACAAAAAAAATTTCTTGTCTAGTTTATAACATGATCAGATTGTGACTGTATTTGATGAAGAACATACTTTAGCCTATAAGTCCGTCTTCACTTGTATTTCGTGATGTCTTCATATCCGTAAATAATCTCTGAACTTATAAACATCTTGAACTTACTTACCTGCTACTTGATAGATCGTTTCATTGCTTCAACGCTGGATTAAGTTGGATAAATATCTATCAACTACATATATAGAATGTAAGTTTGCATGCGAATCAAAATTTTATGAAGAAACTGGATAAGGTGAAAATAACTTGATCACGCAAATCATAACTTTATTCGTTCAACCTTGATTAGATGAAAATAACTGAACAAGGTAAAAGTATAGTTGTTTCATAACTGGATAAGGTGATAATACCTCTAATTTGATTCATCATAAACTGATTCATAAGAAGCCGATTAACAGCTTGAGGATGCTTACTTAACCTTGTAATATGATTATTATTCACCTGCATAAAAACAAAGGCACATCAAGTATAAAATCGCTTTCTTCATAGAGTGAAAAACAACAAATGATCATATTTCTGATAGATCATTGAAGAAAGTTAAACCAACTCAAGAAATTAAATCGATAATATAAAAAGTCGATGCTATACATACATATACACATATAAATACCTGAGTGATCAATCATTTGATGTTTATCAACTTTTGGGTGAAAAGTAGCATGCATATATTACGCCTACCTCTTGAAGTAGGTATATTGAAATGATTGAATTAGTTTATAACCCGTGTTTTTGCGGGCTTAAACGTAACGTAGTTTAATATAAATTCAATAAATTGTTAAAGGATATACATATAATCTATGTGTATTTCAGAAGAATGTGCCTTGAAAGTTGAAAAGACGTTACCTCATCGGGGGCCACAAACGATAAGCATCACCACCATTCAGGTTGCTATGATTAAGCCCTAATGGTAAAAAAAAAAAAAAACAAAAAAAAAAAACTTGATATTTCCATCCAACAACACTGCAACAACCATGCCTGCTGCAGTCACCATTAACAAACACAACTCAAATCAAATACATTTACAAAAAATATTATAGTAAGTATCTTGAATCTTGACCATGTAAAAAGGTGTGAGAATTGTGCCATATATGTATCCGTCATCTCTTGATATATCGTGACCTAAATTTTATTAATCGAACTATAGTAAAAAGATGGTTTCCATTGTCTTTTAAGACTGATACAAACCATAAATTATGTTTGTATACATATAGCTCAATCAAACCACATTTAACCGAAATCAAAAATAGGTTCCAACGCTATCCTGCTAACATAAACACGAAAACATCTAAAAGGTTGGTGTCTTAAAAATATTTTAATTTCAATATATGCATTTTAGGTATTAATGACACACTCACATGACTCCAATATGATTGAGCTGACATTGCAATCTCTCTAAAATTATTGAAATGACACTGCAACTTCTCCAGAACCTTCTTATATCTTCTACACAATAATGCCTCATGTTCTTTATGTTTTGAAATAAACCTCTTGAAAACAGCTAGACACACCCATATTGCTAACCTGTCATTCACAAAACTTCAATATTGAAAATATTTCATGATCCTTATTCCTATAGGCCAAACAATTTGAATATGTTACAAAAAATCTTCCACATAATACATTTCTCAAAATTCTAAACCTTGAGTTAACATTTTATGATAAAAGACTTCATAATCAGTCAAGCAGACACCAATGGGTTTTAATTCTATATAAGGTATTGCATATATATTGCTCAACAACATCAATATTTAACAAAAGGATGTTCACACAAATACATATTATAGATTCCAGAGATTGTAATGGATTATCAGACCTGAATATGTCCGTCTTCGATTTCATTTCACCATCTGTTGTTCTCCATTACTAATCCATGTTCAAACGGCTTCTGACCTACGAAACCCTAATGTTATTCGAGTTTGCAAACCAAGAATCCTAATTACAAGTTTCGCTACATGCGATATTAAACTCAATAATCCCTAATAAACCATACTTTCACCAAGCGAATTTCAATCGATGTTTCTACGTCTTCAAGATCGGCATAGAACTAATTATTGAATGAAATATGGTAAACCATCGAAGAACCCTAATTTCATATTGTCAAGCTTTCTCATGGCGTTTGATAAATTTTGTTGATCACGGATTGTAAAAGGCTAGAAAAATCAACACAATTAAAATATGGAACCCCATTTTTGGATGTGATGAATGTCTTTGTATCTTAACGGTAGATGCGTTCGATAAGGTGTTTGTGTTTTGGGTAGTATTGTCATTAAACAATTAAATTTAAGGTGAGAGACAAATGTTGAGTGATCAAACAATCTAATGGTTGATATTGAAAGAAGCTATTTAATCTAATGGTCCATTTTACTCCATTTAAATTTTTTGAAAGATGATTAGCTAAATTTAACTTTGTTATTATATATAATATATAGATATAGATTATAATATTATATTATTATTATATATCTATATATATGTATATCTCGATTGCAAGCTCTCACACAAAAATTGATCTTCATCTTTGAAACACACATATTACGTGTGTTTATATATACTCCATATTATTATTTTTTATTTTTTTTTTCATGGTATTAATGGTAGACTGTAAAGAGTAAACGCGTGATTTTCAAATTGGGTTTAAGCTAAGGAAATTATGGGTATTGTACGGGGGTATTGTTCGTGAATCCGAGACCAACCATGCATTCGTCATTGTCATTGCATCTACATATTTTGCCTACAATATTGAACCACAATATTGGAATGTGAGTTTATAGATCCCTTTTTAATTGCTTTTGCAATCTATATTTTTGGGCTGAGAATACATGCACTTTATTTTAAACGCAATGGATACAAGTACATACTTAATTCTACACTGAGTTTGAACCGAAAATCCCTTAGTTTTGGTAACTAGTAGCTGCTGGTTATAAGAACTGGTGGGCGCAAATAGTTTTATATGGATCCATAGGGCTTGACATCCCCGTCTGTTCCAGGTATAGAAACCCTAGCCTGAACTATAAAACAGACGTATGCTATTTGAGGTTAGTACACGTTGGTTTGCGTGTATTGTACATGTTGGTTGCATATATGTTAAAACATGGGTACTTATTATATATACGTTAAGTTTAGTTACCAGGGTTCTCAATTTCGTAGAATATTTTGATAAACATTTTGGATGAAACAACTGAAATCTTGTGGTCCACCTTTATATACAAATTATGCGCAACATTAAAACTATGAACTCACCAACCTTTATGTTGACACTTTTAAGCATGTTTATTCTCAGGTCCCTAGAAGTCTTTCGCTGTTTGCTTATACGTTATACAAGCTATGTGCATGGAGTCATACATGCTTTATTTGAGAAAACTTTGCATTCACAAAATCATCATCATGTATCTTATTTTGACTGCATTGTCAACAGATGTATTATTGTAAACTATTATTTACGGTGATTGTCTATATGTAGAAATCATCAGATGTCAAAAACCTTGGAATTAGATATTCATTTATGGTGTGCCTTTTCAAAAGAATGCAATGTTTACAAAACGTATCATGTAGAGGTCAAAACCTCACTATGAAATCAATGAATAACGTACCACGTCAATAGTGATTTTGACGGGTCGTTACAGTTGGTATCCGAGCTTGAGGTCATAGGGAACCAGAATTTGCATTAGTGTGTTTAACTGGTAATTGTTAGGATGCATTTGTGAGTCTGGACTATGACCGTATTTGTTTTTACCGATTTTTGCATTAATTTGCATTAATTTTTTTTCTTATCATTTCTTGTCAGAAATTACATACTTTTCATTCTTAAGTCTAGACACATCTTACTGCAATTATTGCATAAATGGTAGAATAGACAAATCATATCTCATCATATTTATCACAGTCGACTTTGTCTGACACTTTCCTAAATTTCCTCCGTAAATTACGGAATCGTTTTGCTATATATACGTATTCGAGGAGACGAAGATATCATTCAATATTCAACACCCATCTCATATCGAAAACCCTTTATCCGATCATATAATATGGATTTCTCACTTGATTCCTTGAACTCCTCGAGCTCCAATGGCAGCGTAACCAGAATGAACCAACAAATTAGTCATCATCTTTTCTGGATGAATTGGGGGTGGGTTCGTAATCTACTTAATCATTGGAGACAAGAAGAAGGTGATCCCTTCTATTCACCACATTTCCCTCTGGGCGAAGAACCTGAAGCACTTACCGGCGAACCAGTCTGAAACACCATTTTCTCTCTCATTTTCAGAGTATCTCATCACGATTATATACTATCTCAATTTCTAAATCTTATTCATCCGCTCGTCCGAACCGCCAATCATCTCGGTGTAATAGAAGAAGTCAACGAGCTTCGTGCTCGAGTAGTGGCTTTGAAGAATATGGTGCAAAGATTACAAGCACCAGGAACAACACCAGTACCACCATCATCAACATCAACAGTACCATTACCACCACCAACAACAACATCGGCATCCCACACCTCAACATCACAATCTGTACCTCGAGCATCAACATCATACGCACCATAGATACCAAGGAGTACCAACAATAACAAATGATGAAGTATTGATTCATCACTTCATTGAAGAAATATTCTGCAGAGAATATGTAGTTTCTAAAAGTTTTAGAGGTTACTTATTCTAGTTCTAACCGTAAAGCAGATGAGTGAGTGGATAGAGATGATAGAAGGGAGAGTATAAACCCTGACAAGAATGATGCGTAATTTATAGGCTAGACTTGTATACAAGCATCACCAGTAGTACAGTCAATATCACCAGCAACATCTGCAGCACCACAAACTCCGTAAGCTCCATAACCACCGACAATATCGACACCACAATCACCAATGGGTATATTGTAATAACGAGTTATGGAGTATTAACTCATTATTTCCAAAGAATTTATATATTATATATATGTGAATTTTGGAAACCATAATATATCTTTTCGTACTAAGCTATTACTTGTGAATTTTAAAGGGTAAATACTACTCGGTTAATTCATATTACTAATAGGCTATGATAGACATCCTTCGTTAACATTTTAACCATCATTAACTACAATCTCTGTTTCAACTCAATGAATTCCATCTCATAATAAACCAAGTGTATTACTCAATTACATGTTTGATTTCACACTTTCATTTTCGATATACTCAAAACTTTCTAGAAATCATCATTCGTGTCTTGCGAAGTTCACAAGAATTCCACGAACACCAACATCATTCACGAAGAAATATCAATAGATGAATAATGAAGTATTAATTCATAATTTCATTCAAGTAGAAGAAATACTCAGCAAAGATTATGTAATTTCTAAAGTTTTAGGAATTATTCATTTCTAGTTTCAGCCGAAAATTAAATGAGTTTAATATTATATTAACTCATTAAGTCTGTATTACATCTGAAGAAAATATACATACATATATTTTCATAAAGACTGTAATAAAATTCATTTGTACAAAATATTACTTGTGAAATTTTAACGGGTAGGTAATACCCGAGAAATATATAAGTTCACAATTAATATGTTACACTGTACATTCTTCAATTTAGATTCAAAAATCATTAACTATACTCACTACCTCCACAGCGATACACAATCATTTCATACAAATTCAATTACATATTCTGATTTTGACAAAACAGAATCCAGGTCAAGATTTAACGGGTGACATCACTCTTAGATCCCTACATCTTTCAAAGCTATACTTTGACTTCTAAACTGTGCTAGAACATCACTTCTATTCATAAAACCCAGAAAAATATTTGTATAATTCAAGATTCTAAAACATCATATGTATATTGACGATTACAATCTGCGTTCAAACCTTTCATGATTCTTGAAAACACCTCAATTAAGAAACAACCAAGAGGATGTTCCAACCACACATTATCTACAAGAAGAAAGACTTATGCATGTAGTCATACACCTGGAAAACTCCTGAAACCTAAGTAAAAGTTTAACACATATCTGTGTCAGATCCTTTGGTATTGTTATTACTGAAAATAACTTTGCAATCCCTTTCCAAAATAACCAATTTTGTGACACCTCCAGCAAATCAACTTTGACTTTTCATTCGGATTAACCTTATTGTAACCTTGATATATACGTCTGCCCTTTTCGTCATCGTTACGGGAACCTTTTATATCCCACCACATTAGCAGTAAACTTACCAGCAACTTCATTGCTCTTTGACTTAAATCTCTCCGAAAAACCACTATATTTATTCATTGAAACCCTATCATATATCCATCTGCATCTTGTAACGGTAATTGCCATACCAAAAAGCTTCAATCATTATTCTCGAATTTTGCAGCGTTTCTACATCAACAGTAATATATATACATATAACGTCTATCTCCTGGATTTACGAATCAGTTCTCGAAATTTTGAAAAATGCTGATCAAGCAGCAAAAACTGTAAACGACCTTAACAATCGAAAGTTTCATGATAAAGAATAGTGGGCTAAAGAAGCTCAGAAAATAAGAAAATTTGGTACTGAAAAAACGGATAGAGCAAACCATGAAGGAGGCTGTGGACAAATCACAAAGACAAAATCCGCCTTCAAAGAATCCAGATGATTTAGTATCTGCTGAAGTCTTTAGCGAATACCTTACTCCTTACTATAAACCTTTGCGAACCTATCTTCTTCATTATCTTCCGATTTTAAAAATTCTAAGATATCATCGTATCTTTCATTATAAATATCCTCGATATTTCTGAAGATATTTTTATAACTATTCTTATCCGAAATTACTTATCTCTTCGTGCTATCTGTTTTACATCATAAAAGAAACTGTTTTAGTTTCTAAAATTCTGAAAAATTCGAATTTGAAATATGAATGTTTTTGAAGTAGTGTTGGGAATTGAAGCATGAGTTAGTATAATATAATGACACTTGATCAACGTGATTATATTACAGTAAGTCATGCTGAGTTTCTAATGGAACGTGATGATTCACAGATTATAGCGTCATCATGTGCCATGTTACACAACTCTTACATTCTATCTAATCTCTAAACACATCAAGAACATATTCTCTTGATAGTTCTATCTTTTCCCTTGAATTCTGGTAATTTGACAAATCAAGATTGTGCCATTACAATTTCTTTCTTAGAACATTAATTATGTTCATTCTGAAATTCATATCTACGAATTCTGGACTATTACTTGATGTACTTAAAGTCGAGAAGAGAAAACAAAAGCATGATGCTTCGAAATAAAGATAGGAGTATAAATCACAGCAAATAAGAGAGATCATTAACCATGGGTGTCGATAATTGTGGAAAGACGGATACAAGGAAGGATTATAAAAATCACCACCCCAAGAGCGAAATAGAAGTAAACAGATTCCTCCGGTGGAAGTTGGAAAAGGAGGATGATGGTTGCGATAGTTAGAAAAATATCAAGGATAAGAACTGGATTGAGCATATTGACGAATGTTTTGGAAGTATGAATTGAAGTATAGAAGATGAAAGTTGTGGAAATAAGGAAATGAAGAGGATAGATTTATAGTGAAACATCAGACAGAGAAATCGAGGTAGATTACGCATTTAATCAAAGAAAATCATAATTTTCTTAATCACCGAAGAATCAAATCTTATATAGATTACAAAGATCTTCTTTAATTTCCTTGAATTCCGGAAATCAACCGTGACTACATCAAGAGTTGAAACAAATCTTTGATTTCATCATTTCACTCTTTTGCCATAGCTCCTCTCATAAGCGTCGAGTAATCGAATTGTTTTATCCATATTACTCAATGGTGATAACACTCAAAATTTCAACTTATATTCTTCATAAAAATATTCTTACGACCAACCATGACGACCTCTGTCAAAAATTCGGGACGAAATTTTTTTTAACACGGGGGGGGGGGGGGGGTACTGTGATGACCCGAAAAATTTCGACTAATTTAAACCAATTCTCTATATGATTTAATATTGTCGTCATTATAAGCAATGCATTTTGACAAGTTTTAAAACTTTTGTAAATGAGTTTTATATAATGGTTGACCACCTTGTTTATCCGACGATTCACGAATGTCATAACATGTGATAGTTATATATATATATATATATATATATATATATATATATATATATATATATATATATATATATATATATATATATATATATATATATAAACATGCGAATAATATTTATATATGAAATAATAAAAATTTACTATTAAATGATGCAATTTTCAAATTAAAATTTTTACGTTTTTAATCGTTTTATTTTTATGATGTAATTTTTCTTAATTTATAAGAAAAACGCAATTAAATCAAAGATGTACAAGCTGTAAAGCACAACGTACAACAATGTAACTTAAATAGTTGAATCAAAATTAATTCATTTACTATTCATATGAATAGTAAATGAAATGAAATTAATTAATTTACTATTCACATGAAAGCGACATGATAGAAATTATTAATTATAAGTTACATAATATACTCCTGAAGTATATAAGAAATATGACTTTTTAAAATTTTAAAATTCATTCGATTAAATGAATCTTGTGATTTACTGTGGCACAGAATGATCAGCAGACTAGTACGTACACTCTACATCGAACGTATATAGTAATTTTATAAATAAATGGACCTTTTTACAACTAGTTTTATAAAAGCTTAAGACCAAAATAAATATATGTATTCAATTATAAAAAGTGGAATTCTTTTTGGTTATACTTTTACCTGTCAATTATTAGCAACAGAGTATGAAATACTGGTCAATGAAAAACTGTCAGCATAAACTAACAAAATTGGAGGCGGCTTCACTGTTTTAACACGTTTATTATTTATTATAATATTATATTATATTATTATATTATTATAATTATAATATTATATATATATATATATATATATATATATATATATCTCGATTTCAAGCTCTTACACAAAAATTGTTCTTCATCTTTGAAACACACATATTACGTGTGTTTATATATACTCCATATTATTTTTTTATTTTATTTTTCATGGTATTAATGGTAGACTGTAAACAGTAAACGGGTGATTTTCAAATTGGGTTTAAGCTAAGGAAATTATGAGTATTGTACAGGGGTATTGTTCGTGAATCCGAGTCCAACCATGCATTCGTCATTGTCATTGCATCTACATATTTTGCCTACAATATTGAACCACCATATTGGAATGTGAGTTTATAGATCTCTTTTTAATTGCTTTTGCAATCTATATTTTTGGGCTGAGAATACATGCACTTTATTTTAAACGCAATGGAAACAAGTACATACTTAATTCTACACAGAGTTTGAATCAAAAATCCCTTAGCTTTGGTAACTAGTAGCTGCCGTTTATAAGAACTGGTGGGCGCGAATAGTTGTATATGGATCCATAGGGCTTGACATCCCCGTCTGTTCCAGGTATAGAAACCCTAGCCTGAACTATAAAACAGACGTATGCTATTTGTGTCTAGTACACGTTGGTTTGCGTGTATTGTACATGTTGGTTGCATGTATGTTAAAATAGGGGTACTTATTATATATACGTTAAGTTTAGTTACCAGGGTGTTCAATTTCGTAGAATATTTTGATAAACGTTTTGGATGAAACAACTGAAATCTTGTGGTCCACTTTTATATACAAATTATGCGCAACATTAAAACTATGAACTCACCAACCTTTGTGTTGACACTTTTAAGCATGTTTATTCTCAGGTCCCTAGAAGTCTTCTGCTGTTTGCGTATACGTTATACAAGCTATATGCATGGAGTCATACATGCTTTATTCGATAAAACTTTTCATTCACAAAATCATCATCATGTATCTTATTTTTACTGCATTGTCAACAGATGTATTATTGTAAACTATTATTTATGGTGATTGTCTATATGTAGAAATCATCAGATGTCAAAAACCTTGGAATTAGATATTCATTTATGGTGTGCCTTTTCAAAAGAATGCAATGTTTACAAAACGTATCATGTAGAGGTCAAAACTTCACTATGAAATCAATGAATAATGTACCGCGTCAATAGCGATTTTGATGGGTCGTTACAATTTGACTCTTCTTTATCTTCTACTTTATTACCGTTTAATATAATACATAGCCACCTTTGGACCTCTCCAATCACTAGCACATCCAGTCACCGTTATTACATACTTTTCCTCGATAATTACTCAAACTTCTTATGGACATATCCACTTAACAATAAATCTGATGTATACTCAACCTTCCTAAAATTCCATACATATATTCGCACACAATTTAATAATCCCATCAAAACTTTCCAATGCGATAACGGAATCGAATACAATAATAAAAAAAATTCATCAATTCTGTCACCTTAACGAAATGTCTTTCCTTTTTTCTTGCCCCTACTCATCTCCTCAAAACGGAAAATCTGAATGAAAAATACGTGCCATCAACAACATCATTCGCACCCTCTTGGCTCATGCTTTGTTACCTCTCTCTTTTTGGCATCATGCACTTGATATGGCCACATACCTTTTAAACATCATGCCTAGTAAACTACTACAATATCAATCTCCAACTCAAATTCTCTATAGACGAAATCCCTCATACTCTCATTTACGTACCTTCGGTTGTTTGTGCTATCCTCTTATACCATCTCAAAATATTCATAAACATCAACGATGATCCACACCATGTGTTTTTCTCGGCTATCCTCCTAATCACCGCTGGTATAAATGTTATGACTTTACCTCCAAAAGATTCATCATTTCTCGGCATGTTGTTTTTGACGAAGATAAATTTCCCTATGCTAACATGCACTCCACAACAACACCCTCATACAATAAAATAACTGACCCCATACATCTTGTGTATACCTACCAATTTATTCAGAACACCCATTCACCAAATGCTTCTGACCCATTACCTAATCTTGAGCAGCCCACCTCTTCTTCTTATAAATGTCTCACTCAAAATTCTTTCTCCACTACTAGCCCAACAACTCACGGCCCACATTCTAGCCCATCACCCATTTCGTCTGATGTCCAACCTACAACTAATAATACTACTTCAAATACTACTCACACTACTCCAACTAATCCTACAACTTCGACGTCACCATCTCAATCTTCTATTAATACTACACCACCTTCTATAAATTCTTCTGAACCTACTACTCCACCACCACCCCCTAGAACAATCACAACACGGAGTATGACAAGGATTCACAAATCAAAAATCCCATTTAACCTTTCGATCACTACATCTCTTTCTCCCATCCCTCGAACACCCAAAGATGCTCTTTCCGACCCTCATTGGAACATGGCCATGGTTGACGAATATAAAGCTTTAATGGATAATAATACTTGGACACTTGTACCGCGGTCACCTTGTAACATCCTGCATTTTTCCGTTAAATTATTTTAACGCCCGTCTTTTTTTTAGATAATATCTTTCGTTATCTAAATTCGTATCTTTCGTTAACTAACATTCTTAATATTTCTGTTATTCAATTATAACATCTCCCGTTTATTCTCGAGTATTTAAATTAATTCGTTTGGTTAATTATTCACGTACCTGCTTTTAAACTCGAGGGACTAAAGTTTTCAAGTGGGCAAACTAGTGACTAGGTCAACTAGTCAACCCACCCCTCCCCACCATTCATTTTAATTTCATTTCTTTTCTCTTTTCCTTTCACCTATTACTTCCAACTTTGAATCCTTTTTATCTTCTCCACAAATTCATCATCTAAATCAAGAATAGGAAGCTAGCATTAAAACGAATCATACTTTTGGAATCCTTTCTTCATCCTCTACGTTTTGATACCAATTTCACTACTTGGGGGTAAAGTTTCTAAAAACTCTAGAATTCTCTAAATTCGTTTTGTAGACTTGAAATGGTGTGAGTTAGTGTCTATGGCTCTATTCTAGCATGAATATGTGATTTATTTGCTCGATCTTGTTATTTTGCATAAACTAGCATGAACTTGAAATGGGTGTGTTTAATCTTGAGTTTTGGATAATTAAATGTTGTTTAAATGTTAAAGTTCATGTATTAAATGTGTTACTAGCATCGTTAGCTTCATTTTGGTATGTAGGTTGATTTAGAAAAACTTCGTTAGCATGATTGTTGATTTTATGATTTTTGTTTAAGGTTTGATAGACTTAAAATGAACTTTTGATGCATTGAATGCTTGTTGATTTTGTTGACAAGTGTTTAGTTGCAATGTATGTTTAATTACCTTCGAAACGGCATATCGTATGTGTAAATTAGATTCCCAAATCACCATTTGCATTTTTGAGCTTGAAACGTTAAATAATGATCATTCGGCGAGATTTCGGTTATTGTAAATGATGTTTTTGTTTAATGAAATGTGTTTAATTGTATTCCTCGTTAAATTACCTTTCCAACGATATAGGATACGTATTTTGAATGTTTACGGTTCATTAGTTGTGTTTGAAAGAAGTTTGGTTCGTGCACTTGAAAATTCAGCAACAGCACCTGAAACCAGGGGCCTCGCTATAGCGAGCCCTGGTGTGCACAAAGTCTCGCTATAGCGAGAAAACCCCTGACCAAACTCAATTTTTTATTTTTGCACTTTCGTTCCCGCTTACTCGCAACTCCGTTTAACATGAAATTTTGCCAACATGCTTATATATGACTACGTTTTTATGTGTAATGGTCGAAAACCTGACCCGATCCCGTTGACTTTGACTTTGACTTTGACCAAGTTTGACTTTTAGTCAAACTTAACCAAACACTTATGCAATCGTTCTAACTTGAGTTTATAATTATATCTTGCATGAAACTTGACAACGTGACTCATGCTATATAATCGACTCGTAACGAGCCATAGGACTAATGAACATATTTTGCCCGACCTTGTGTCGTAACCGGTAATTGATACAACTTATTTGTTTAGGTCAAGACTAGCATTCGTTCTTGCACACGTTACTTTGTGAAGTACATTTACTTTCGTGCAATCAAGGTGAGATCATTGTCCCACCTTTTCAACAACTTTTACTCTTTCAAATTATGGGATGAGAAACTTATACGTATAATACTTTTATGCTTTGAACACAAATATGAAAACATACATTCCACGTGGGGTTAGAACAAAAAGGCCTCAAATCAATTATCATTAGTTACACTTGCAGGGTGTAAACGTGAACTTATGTTATGTGATCACATGGGCTTGACAATCCCTCATTCGGACGGTTCGCTACCGTTAGCGGATGAAATATATTTTCGAGTATATAGTGTAGGTTCTAACACTATGATAACGGGGTACGTGAACAGTTAAGTCTTGATAATTGGGTGCTCCACAAATGAACAACAACTTTGAAATGCAAACAATTTAGATAATCAACGTTATGGAAATACAAAATCTTGTGGTTTAAAAACAACGTTTACAAATACACCTATGATTTCACCAACGTTTTTCGTTGACAGTTTTCTATATGTTTCTCAGGTTCATACGTGGCTACTTGATACATGCTTCCGCACACTTTGATTACTTGCTTGGGGTCAAGCATAGATGCATACGCTAGTGATAGCACCTTTGGATTCAAACTTAAATGATTACATGCATACGCTATTGATAGCATTCGAAATTTTTCAACTTATATTATGTCGCAAGTTATTTCATTTATACTTGATAACTTTTGTAAGCTTAAACTCTTTGTCGAATTGTTTGGTAACTTAAAACATTGCAAGTCATACACGTTTCAAATGAATGCGACATAATTTTGGTCAAACGCGTCTCATTTAGGGACTATGACCACGTAACGGGACCTAATTTAACGACGTCGCCAATGAAGTTTTTGCTGGGTCATTACAAATGGTATCAGAGCTGGTTTAACCTTTGCCGTAAAGGTAGTCACGGGTCCGGCTGTCACGCCGGGCACTCTGAACGGACTATGCTTTTTGGTGGGTAAATCGTAGAGGGGGTTCTCACAGTGTAACCTGTGACGAAGCATTGGCTCTTACCCCCTTGCGGTCCCTTTCTAGGAGGGTTGGCAGTTTGGCAGAAATGCGAGCCGTAAAATCAGTATCTGAGGTACGCTCAGTGGTCACCAAGAGGTTAGCTAAAAATGCACTGGGTGGGACGTGGTCCCCATCTGTTGTTACATATGGTATTAGAGTGTTGGTTGTAGGGAACTAGAATATGCATTAATGTGTCTAACAGAGTCGTTAGGACACATTAGTGAATCTAGACTACAACCCGATAGTAGGCCATTGCATTCTGACATACATTTGCTATAGATAGCACTTACTTGACTACTTGTGCATTAATACTTGAAACTTTCTACGGTGAACTTCTTAATTGTACGTAAGTCTCATGCGAATCCGTATTCTGCCATTTTCTGGTAACACACGTAAACTTAAGATTCATACGCGTAAGGATGACGCAACTTCATTCGCTACCCCAGTTTGGAAATTCTGCCTTCCCATGTTATTCGTCGCCGTCCCGGCTTACTACCTACCAGTGTGGTGAAACTTTCACAACTATTACGGTCACTACTCACTACTCACTACTGATATTACACTAGTACTCCTCACTATATATAACCATACGTTATTACTACCATTAATATCGATGAGTATCGTCTATCACTACTTATCACTACTATTGCGTACTACTCGTTACCATGATTCATTACTCTTTTTAAAAATGGGATACCACTAATCGACATTGAAAGTTTTGACGTGAACAACCAGTTATACATTTCCCGCGGGAAACACATTCTCAGAGATTGCACTAGCTCTGTCGATTAAATACGAGTCTTGTTAAAGATGTCGTTGCACCTTGTTCATTTGCAATCTCCACGATTACACAAACTTAACCATATGGAGAGGTGTTGGAATGGAGGTATGAACTAACGAAATATAACGACACTTGATCGACGTGGTTATATTATGATAAGTCATACCAAAGTCCCAATGGCTCAAAATGATGGTGAGTAAAGAATTCAAAATCTATTTGATACCTCTAGACCTAGAGAACTTCGATGTAATAATTGGTATAGATTGGTTAGCCAAGACAAAATCCAACATTTCCTGTGATCTCAAAAACCATTCGTATCCCTATCGAGGACGGTGAACCCTTGATCGTTTGTAGCAAAAAGGGTTGCACCGGGCTCAACCTCATTTCGTGCCTCAACGTTGAAAAATACCTTCGGATAGGTTGTTTTACAATTCTAGCTCACGTTAAGAAAGCCAAAACCGATGAAAAACATATCGAGGACGTACCGATTGTCAGTGACTTTTTCGATGTTCTTCCCGAGGGACTACCGAAACTTCCACCTCATAGGCCGTTGAATTCCAAATCGATCTTATACCAGGAGCCGCACATGTAGCACGTGCACCGTATAGGCTCACTCCATCCAAAATGCAAGAATTACAAAGTCAATTCCAAGAACTACTTGATCGTAGTTTTATCCAACCTAGCCGTTCACCATGGGGAGCCCCAAGAGCCCCAATCCTATTCGTTAAGGAGAAAAATGTTTCCCTAAGAATGTGTATCGATTATCGTGAACTAAATAAATTACCGATTGAGAACCGATATCCTCTTCCCCATATCGATAACCTCTTGATCAATTTCAAGGACCTCGTGTGTATTCCAAAAATCGACCTCCATTCCGGTTATCATCAATTGAGGGTTAAGGGAGAAGATGTCTCCAAAACCGTTTTTCGAACTCGCCACGGTAGTTATGAATTTCTTTTAGTGCCGTTCAGTTTAACTAACTACCCAGACGTATTCATGGATCTCATGAATCGCGTATGCAAGCCGTATCTAGACAACTTCGTCATCGTATTCCTCCACGACATCCTAATACACTCCGATGGAGAGAAGAACACGAACAATATCTTCGTCTTATGCTCGAACTCTTGAGGAGAGAACAACTCTATGCCAAATTCTCCAAGTGTGAATTTTGGTTAAACGAAGTCCAAATTCTAGACCATGTTATTAGTGGTCAAGGTATTAAAGTCGATCCCGCAGAAAATGAAGCCATACGTATTTGGGAAACCCCCACGACCCGGATTATATTCGTAAATTTTTGGACCTTGCCGGTTATACCGGATATTCATTTCCGACTTTTCTGTATTTCCGTCATTTAACCACGTTAACTCACAAGGAAAGAAATTCGTTTGGTCCGCCGAACAAGAGTCGGCATTTCAAATCTTAAGGAAAAAGTTAACCACCGCACCTATCTTATCTCTTTCCGAATACACTGATGATCTTGTTACATATTGCAACGCCTCCAAACAAGTTTCTGGGTGTGTGTTAATACAACGAAGGGAAGTTATCGCTTACATTTCTCGACAATTGAAACCTACGAACAAAAACCACACGATACTCGATCTCGATCTTGGAGCCTTTGTCTTTACACTTAATATGTGGAGACGATATCCTTATGGAACCAAAGGTACCAATCTCACTAACCACAAAAGCCTCCAACACATTTTCGATCAAAAACAACTTAACACGAGACCACGATGGTGGACCGAAACATTTAATGATTATGATCGTGAACTTCGTTACCATCCGGGCAGGACAAATGTTGTAGCCGATGCCTTGAGCCGAAAGGAAGGAATTAAACCTCTCCGTGTCCGAACCTTGAACGTGATTATCCACACCAACCTCGCTAGTCGAATTCGTGCAACACAAAATAGAACCCAAATATGGTGCTGAGCTCTGAATGACATATGGTGCTGAATGGTTCAGAATTCATTGCTGAACTATTCAGAGATGAAACACTCTCTTAACCATTAAGAGCGTAAATTTTCTGTAATTTTCTCCTCAAATCCTATCATGAACACTTAACTAACAAGTATATTGAATATTTTATGCGTGTTACACTTTGATAAGGTAATTTTACTCAGTTTATATCGTTCATTCTAAATGATTATCAAACAGCTTATTTTCATTCAGAACAAACTTTATTCAGAGGCTTTGAATCATTCAGATTCTGAACCATTCAACACTAAATCATTCAGTTTTATCAAACGCACCCTTAGTCCCCATTGGTTGATTCCAAACTGTTGTTAAAAAAATAATAAAACGTAGCCCTTATGTCTACCTTTAAGCATACCATATTTAATTTTTAAAACTTTATTGAATTAATTGTAAAACATACATTTTTTTTAATATTGACTTTTCTTATATAATTGTGATAGTAGCATTATTTATGACAACGATTTGTTATAAATATAGAATTAATTTATGTATGAAATGATTAAATGTAACCCTTAGGTATCATTTCCATTAATAATAATAATAATAATAATAATAATAATAATAATAATAATAATAATAATAATAATAATAATAATTAATAATAATAATAATAATAATAATAATAATAATAATAATAATAATAATAATAATAATAATAATAATAATAATAATAATGGAGTATGCAAGGCTGGATTCTGGGTGTGCAAGATGTTCAATTGAACATAGCCCAAATTCATAAGGGCCACAAGAGTATAACCTAATAATATATATATCTATGTATCGAGTTAGACAAACTTGGTATTGATCTAGACTCTGTGAGACGCCCGATTTGTAACGAGAGAAATTAAACCGTCGAACATAGTTATGGAAATGTAAAGATGTGAAAGATGTATGGAGTAGTGATAATGCTAAAAACGAACATATATTTCATAGCATTATCCCTCAAGAAAGACAAGCTTTTAGTTGCAATTGTTCTATTTACAAGTGATATTCGTTTAAATAATAAAAGGTGAAGACAAAAGATAGATTCGACGAATTGAAGACGCAAACGACTAAAAAGCTCAAAAGTACAAAGTACAATCAAAGAGGATCAAATTATTGATGAGAAACGTCTCAAAATTACAAGAGTACAAGACGCAAAACGCAAAATACAAGATATTAAATTGTACGCAAGGACGTTTGAAAATCCGGAACCGGAACCAGAGTCAACTCTCAACGCTCGACGCAACGGACTAAAAATTATAAGTCAACTATGCACATAAATATAATATAATATTTAAATAATTCTTAAAATTATTTATATATTATATTTATTTATAAAAACCTTCGGCAAAGAAGAAAACAAAAGTACATGAGCTGGAAAAAGTGGCCATGCGATCGCATGGCCTGAACGCCTAAATCCCATGCGATCACATGGTGAATAGTTTCTGGTGACATCCTATAAATTTCGCAGTTTTGGTTGATCTTAAATACATCTTTTTCTCTATCTCTCTCACGTATATATATTATTTATAATTTTAATTTTAATTTTAATTTTAAATTCTAATAATAAGGGTATGTTAGCGAATGTTGTAAGGGTGTAAGTCAAAATTCTGTCCGTGTAACGCTACGCTATTATTACTCATTGTAAGTTATGTTCAACCTTTTTAAATTAATGTCTCGTAGCTAAGTTATTAATATGCTTATTTAATGCCGAAGTAATCATGATGTTGGACTAAAATATTAAGACGGGGTAATTGGGCTTTGTACCATAATTGGGGTTTGGACAAAAGAACGACACTTGTGGAAATTAGACTATGGGCTATTAATGGGTTTTATATTAACTTAACGATACCTCGTTAATTTAATATGTATAGACTTATAATTTGACGTATTTATATATAACCACATACGCTTGACTGGGTACGGTGGGCGGGATATCTATAAATACCAATAATTGTTCATTTTACCAGACACGGAACTGGATTAATAGTTAATAGACTTGTTGAAACAGGGGTGGATTACATTCAAGGGTAGTTGGTGTAATTGTTAACAAAGTAGTAAAACCTTGGACTACACGCAGTCGATAACCTAGTGTATTCATTAAACAAAGTATTAAGACCTTGTTACAATTCGAATCCCCAATTAGTTAGAATATTTGACTTCGGGAATAAGAATAATTTGACAAAGACTTTCGCACTTTATGATTATGACTGATGGACTATTATGGACAAATCCGTATGGACATATCGAATAATCCAGGACAAAGAACAATTAACCCATGGTAATAAACTAAAATCAACACGTCAAACATCATGATTACGGAAGTTTAAATAAGCATAATTCCTTTATTTCATATTTAATTTTCTTTATTTCGTATTTAATTGCACTTTTAATTATCGCACTTTTATTTACTGTCATTTTATTTAATTGCAATTTCATTATCGTTATTTATTTTACGCTTTAAATTAAGTTATATTTATTTTTAATATTTTACATTAGGTTTTAACTGCGACTAAAGTTTCAAAATCGACAAACCGGTCATTAAACGGTAAAACCCCCCTTTTATAATAATATTACTTACATATATATATATATATATATATATATATATATATATATATATATATATATATATATATATATATATATATATATATATATATATATATATATATATATATATATATATATATTTCTGTATTTTTACAATCATAAGTTAAAAAAAATATAGCGTTAAACTTGGCGAGTTCCCTGAGGACGAACCGGACTTACTAAAAACTACACTACTGTACGATTAGGTACACTGCCTATAAGTGTTGTAGCAAGGTTTAGGTATATCCATTCTATAAATAAATAAATATCTTGTGTAAAATTATATCGTATTTAATAGTCTTTTGTAGTAAAAATATAACTATTTTGTACACCACCTCGCACACATCAAGTATTTTTGGTGCCGCTGCCGGGGACACTAAAACGCCGAAAGCGCAACGCTATATAAAAAAAATACAAAAATATAAAAACAAAAACAAAATTTATATATTTTTAAGAGATTGTTAAATATATAAGTTTTATAAAGTTTCTTTATTTTTATTTTAGTTTGTAAAAATATAAGTTTTATATAAATATATAAAACAGAAAAAAAAATAGTAAAAACCACTCGGCCCGATCACTGTTGCAGCCCAAAGCCTGGCCCGAAACCTTACTCCATGCGACCGCTTGGAAATTTAACTATCAAACCATGCGATCGCATGGCTTGATTTGACCCGTCTGATACCTCTGCCGACAGAAATTAGAATTTTTAATTAATAATAATTATTAATATAAACCTAATTATGGTTTTAATTATATATTAATTATTTTAGTTTTATTATTTAATTTATATTATTTAGTTTAATTAGTTTTAATAAATTATAAAATTAATACTTTTATAAATAAATAATATAAAAATAATATTTTTATAAAAATTGTGCTTTTTACAACTTTAAGTTTTATTTTTATATTTTGTATCTTTTTAATCGTTTCTTCGTAATATTTGTAGTTTTCGCTCGTATTTAGTTTTAAGTTATAGTTTTTGCCGTAGTTATTTTTTATTTTTTTTCTAGATTTTTAGACTTTGCCGTAAAATCCCTTAAGTGCTTTTTCTTTAGACTAAGATTTAGGTGCTTTAGAATTTTTCGACGGCGTTTTATAAATTTTAGTACCTTTTTAAGTTATTACCGTTTTGGATATAGTATTTCTTTTAAGCTTTAATATTTTTAGACGCAACTTTTAATTCTTAGTTTTTAGTTCCTTTTTAGTTTCGACGCGCTACTTTCTTATTTTTATTTTTCGACCTTTTATTTTTCGACGTTTTTCCGACGCGCTCTTTTTCTTTCTTATTTTTCGCCGCTCTAGTTTTTAGGACTTAGAATTTTTTTTCTATTTCTTATCTAAAATTTCTTTAAATTTCAACGAAAAATTATTTTAAGTGGTTAATTTGATAGACATCCAAATTTTCTGTTTCGTAATAATAGTTGGATTTGTTAGTGGCTGAGTTGTTAGCTTCCGATTTAAAGGGTTCTGGCTCCGTGTTGCATCTATTGGCTATTCGAAATGTGGGCAAAAGCAGAAAAGTCTATTATTTTGATAACTTAAATAATTTTTTTATCTTTTATAACTAATAGGATATTCAGTGAATGCACCGAGGAAAACGTTCACCACCTTTCGTACGTTCACCACCTGTAACCAGATCAAGACATCTAGCCAATATTGTCGCTGTTAATTTTTCTTTAGAATCGTCATCTAGTCGACCAAGTACTCCAATTCAAATTTCCGATAATCCATTTTTTGAACCCGACCTCACAATTGAGAATCCGGAGGATATTCAGGGACAATTCAGAGATCCTGAACCACTAATATTTCCTCCGGAACCACCAATCATTCAAACAGAATTTGTCGAGGAACAACCCATTAAATCAGAATACTCTAGTGATACAGCTTCAACAGATTCAATCATGGAAAATATGGAACCTCTAAGTATGGAAGACCGAATGCGAGCTAAACGCACTGGCCAAGGTCACGCAATTACTCAACCTGACATTAATGCGCCATATTATGAAATCAAAGGACAAATTCTACACATGGTGACTAATCAATGCCAATTTAGTGGTGCACCGAAGGAAGATCCAAATGAACATCTTCGTACCTTTAATAGGATCTGTACACTATTTAAAATCCGAGAAGTTGAGGATGAACAGATATATCTCATGTTATTTCCATGGACTTTAAAGGGAGAAGCCAAAGATTGGTTAGAATCGTTACCTGAAGGGGCAATTGATACATGGGACGTTTTAGTTGAAAAATTTCTTAAACAATTCTTTCCGGCATCTAAAGCCGTATGACTTCAAGGAGAAATTGTTACGTTCACGCAAAATCCAAATGAAACTTTATATGAAGCATGGACAAGATTTGAAAAGTTATTGAGAGGATGTCCGCAACATGGTTTAGACACTTGTCAAATAGTACAAATATTCTACCAAGGATGCGACATCACTACAAGGAAAGACATAGATATAGCAGCTAGTGGTTCCATAATGAAGAAAACCGCAACTGACGCTTACAAAATTATTGATAATACTGCTTCCCACTCACATGAGTGGCATCAAGAAAAAGATATCGTTAGATCATCTAAAGCAGCTAGAGCCGATTCTAGCCATGACTTTGATTCCATTTCTGCAAAGATATATGCTGTTGAGAGATGAATGGAAAAGATGACTAAAGATATCCACTCAATACGAATTAGTTGTGAGCAGTGTGGAGGACCACATTCGACAAAAGATTGTCTCAGTATTGAACTAACAATGGAACAAAGAGAGAATGTTTCATACATAAACCAAAGGCCTGGAAATAATTATCAGAATAATTATCAACCTCCAAGACCAATCTACAATCAAAACCAGAACTATAACCGAAATGTTCTATACAACAACCAACAAGGTCCTAGTAATCAGCAAGTATCCAATAATACTTACAACCAGCAAAGACCTATTTTTCAAAATAAACCACCACAAACCGATGATAAAAAGCCAAATTTAGAAGATATGATGTCGAAGCTAGTTGAATCTCAAACGCAGTTTTTCACATCTCAGAAACAAACCAATGAACAAAATGCTCAAGCATTTAAAAATCAACAAGCTTCTATTCAAAATTTGGAACAAGAAGTAAGCAACCTAGCAAAGTGGATAGGTGAAAAAAACCAGGAAGTCTACCTAGTGATACAAATACTAACCCCCGGAGTGAAACAGCTAAAGCCATTACCACAAGAAGTGGTATAACACTTAAACCACCTGAAATGCCTGTAATTTCTGATAAAGCTATTCCTACTCCAAAAGAACCACAATCTGAGCAATATAAGGAAACAGAACCGGTTGTTGAAAAGGTTAATGAAGATAACACACTTAAGGCTAAACCTTATGTTAAACCATACCAACCACCACTTCCTTACCCGAGTAAAATGAGAAAAGAAAGACTTGAAGCCGAGCAATCCAAATTCTTGGATATATTTAAACAAATAAATGTTAATCTTCCTTTCATTGATGTGATTTCAGGAATGCCTAGATATGCTAAATTCTTGAAAGATCTAATCACGAATAGAAAGAAAATGGAAGAACTCTCGGCTGTTATTATGAATGCTAATTGCTCTGCAGTACTATTGAATAAGATACCAGAAAAATTATCAGATCCAGGAAGTTTCACAATTCCATATTTTCTGGGTAGTCTTAGTTCAATAGAAGCATTGGAGGACTTAGGTGCTAGTATAAATTTAATGTCATATTCACCATACGCTAAACTAGACCTTGGAGAATTGAAACCAACACGAATAAGCATACAACTAGCTGATCGATCAGTAAAATATCCTAGAGGGATAATGGAGAACATGCTAGTTAAAGTTGGTGCTTTAGTATTTCTAGTAGATTTTGTTATTTTGGACATGGAAGAAGATTCTCGAGTTCCTCTCATATTAGGAAGACCATTCTTAAACACGGCTAAAGCAATAATAGACGAGTTTGGTAAGAAACTGACCCTAAGTATAGAGGACGAGAGTGTTACCTTTTCTGTTGATAGAGCCATGCAACAACCGCAATCTGTAGATGATACATGTTATTATATTCACACTATAGATTCACATGCAGAATTATTAGAAGAATTTCCAGAATTACAAGGAACAGGAGAATGTTCTTTAGGAGAAGGAACTGAACCAATTGATGAAACTGAAATGTTAGCTACACTTATGGCTAATGGATATGCACCAACAACAGAAGAAATTCAAATGCTAAAAGAAGAAGACAGGTATCGATATAAATCATCGATAGAAGAACCACCGACATTAGAGTTAAAGCCACTTCCAAACCATTTGGAATATGCTTATTTACATGGTGAATCTGAATTACCTGTAATAATATCGTCTTCTCTTACTGAAAATGAAAAATCTCAACTCATTTCTGTGCTGAAAGCTCATAAACCAGCTATTGCATGGAAGATTCATGATATTAAAGGAATAAGTCCTTCGTATTGCACACATAAAATCCTTATGGAAGAAGGTCATAAAACGTATATGCAACGCCAACGAAGACTAAATCCGAATATGCAAGATGTTGTTAAGAAAGAAATTATTAAACTGCTTGATGCAGGTTTAATTTATCCAATCTGTAAGCCCAGTTCAATGCTTGCCTAAGAAGGGTGGCATGACTGTCATCACAAATGAAAAAAATGAGCTTATTCCTACTAGGACTGTAACAGGATGGCGTGTTTGTATTGATTATAGAAAATTAAATGACGCCACCAGAAAAGATCACTTTTCCTTACCTTTCATTGATCAAATATTGGAAAGATTAGGCGAAAATAGTTACTATTGTTTTCTTGATGGTTTTTCCGGATACTTTCAAATTCCAATAGCACGTGAGGACCAAGAGAAAACCACGTTCACGTGCCCTTATGGTACTTTTGCTTATAAATGCATGCCATTTGGACTTTGCAACGCCCCTGCAACCTTTCAAAGGTGCATGATGGCGATTTTTCACGACATGATAGAAGAATGCATGGAAGTTTTCATGGATGACTTTTCAGTCTTCGGTAATACATTTGAATCATGTCTAGTTAATCTTGAACGAATGCTTATTAGATGCGAACAATCAAATCTAGTACTTAATTGGGAGAAATGCCATTTCATGGTTAAAGAAGGCATCGTTCTTGGTCATAAAATTTCAAAGGAAGGAATTGAAGTGGATAGAGCTAAAGTAGATATAATTGCTAAAATTTCACAACCCACCAATGTTAGAGGAGTTAGGAGTTTTCTAGGGTATGTCAGTTTTTACCGACGTTTCATAAAAGATTTTTCTAAAATTGCCACTCCTATGAATAAACTCCTAGAAAAGGATGCTCCATTCATCTTTTCAGATGAATGCATCAAATCTTTTAATATTCTTAAAGAAAAACTCCCTAATGCGCCGATCATGATAACTCCAAATTAGAATCTACCGTTTGAACTTATGTGCGATGCAAGTGATTTTGCAATGGGAGCCGTTTTAGGACAAAGGATTGAAAAACGATTTCAACCTATTTATTATGCTAGTAAGACGTTACAAGGAGCAAAAACGAATTACACAACTACTGAAAAAGAACTCTTTGCAATTGTCTTTGCTTTTGACAAATTTTGTTCATATCTCATTCTAGCTAAAACGGTGGTCTATACCGACCATTCTGCTCTTAGATACCTATTTTCGAAACAAGATGCTAAACCACGATTAATCCGTTAAATCTTACTCTTACAAGAGTTCGATATTGAAATCCGAGATAAAAAGGGAGCAGAAAATCTCGCAGCTGATCATCTTTCTCGTCTTGAAAATCCTGAATTAGAAGTTCTAAATGAATCGGCCATACAAGACAACTTTCCTGATGAATATCTATTGAAGATAGATTATAATGAAATTCCATGGTTTGCAGATTATGCAAACTACTTAGTATGTGAATTCCTTGAAAAAGGATTGTCGTACCAAAAACGAAAGAAATTCTTTAGTGATTTAAAACACTATTTCTGGGAAGATCCACATTTGTTTAAAAGTTGTCCCGATGGAATAATACGCCGATATGTATTCGAAGATGAAGCTAGTCAAATCTTAAACCATTGTCACACAGGACCAACAGGAGGGCATTATGGGCCTCAGCTCACAGCAAGAAAAGTTTACGATGCTGGATTCTATTGGCCTACAATTTTCAAAGACGCACACCTTCTTTGCAAATCCTGTGATGCTTGTCAAAGGGCCGGAAAAATAAGTCAATGTGATGAAATGCCACAAAATGTCATTCAAGTATGTGAAATATTTGACATTTGGAGTATTGACTTTATGGGTCCATTTTCAAAATCTCATAATAATCTCTACATTCTCGTTGCCATTGATTATGTATCTAAATGGGCGGAAGCACAAGCTCTCCCAACTAACGATGCACGAGTTGTAGTCAACTTTTTAAAACGTCTTTTTGCAAGGTTTGGAACACCGAAAGCTTTAATAAGTGATCGGGGTACTCATTTTTGTAATAATCAACTTGAGAAAGTTCTCAAAAGATATGGAGTAACTCATAAAATCTCAACCGCTTATCATCCACAAACAAGTGGACAAGTTGAAAATACCAACCAAGCATTAAAACGTATTATAGAGAAAACCGTAGGATCAAATCCGAAGGAATGGTCCATAAAATTGGAGGATGCACTCTCGACTTTTAGAACAGCCTACAAAACTCCAATTGGAACCACACCTTTTAAACTCGTTTACGGAAAACCATGTCATCTTTCAGTAGAAATTGAACACAAAGCATTTTGGGCTTTGAAGACATGTAATCTTGATTTACATGAAGCCGGACGCCTACGGTTAAGTCAATTAAACGAATTAGAAGAATTAAGACTTGAGGCATATGAAAATTCCTTAATCTAAAAAGAAAGAACGAAGAAATGGCATGATAAAAGAATCAGAAGTTCAAAAGAATTTAAGAAAGGAGACAGAGTTCTTCTTTTCAATTCACGATTCAAGCTATTTCCTGGAAAATTGAAATCAAGATGGTCTGGACCATTTATAGTCAAAAGAGTTTACCCATACGGAACAATAGAGTTAATAAATTCAAATGGGATTGAATTTAAAGTTAATGGTCACAGAGTTAAACATTACATACATGGTCCGATGGAAGTTGACAACGAAGTTAATCATAATTTCGACACCACAGCTAACTAAGTATGGGGAGATTCGAATCTTTTTAGGGTAATATGTATTTCTGTTAGAGTTAGATATTCTGTTTTCGTGTAGTTCTCGAGAATGGAATCTGAATGGTCTTTCCCTAGCAGACCCTAAAGAACTAGTCTTCTCCCCCCATTCTGAATTTTTTTTATAGGTTTTACGAGATGAAGAATTCCTGTGAACTAAACCATGGTCTAATGCTACACGCTTTGATCACTAAATGTAATAATGACACACTCCCGAGTGACCTGGTATCAGTAATAAGAGCCAAATTGGACAGAGTAAGAAAAGAACTCAGGAACGATCATAATAAGTTACATTTTGGTAAAGGAAAATCAAAATCCGCAGCGAAAAGAAGAGCACGACACCTTGAAAGATGTCACAAATGCGAAAAATGGTCACACGAAGGAAAATGCTCGACGAATCAAACATATTCAAATATCGAATTTGTTACTTTATGCAGAGAATGACCGTTTATATGTTTAGAATAAAAGATATTGAAGATTCGAGGTTATGCTTACGTAGCAATGGAGAACCAAATCACACGACTCTCCTATGAGTCGGCTAAAGCAGGTCTCTGAGAATTCTTTCTCACAGGTAGGTATGTACAGTTTTTATTTTTATTTTTTATTGCTTTTAACCTTTTGATAATAAACGCTGAATCGTTCGCTATAAATTATTAAATTGTTAATCAATAAAATTAGGTATGCGTAACCGAAATTATTGATATCATACAAAAATTTATTACATCACTGCGAAATTTACCGTTTATTCTTAAGGTATAAATATCTTTAATCAATCAACCCAAAATATTTCATAAATTCGTCAGGAGTAAAACTAGGTAATATAGCCGAAATTACTTTACCGAAAAGAGGGCGTATATTTTTGATAATATTTGATTGATTAAAGTGGAATAAAAGACCAAAAAGATTTTTAATTTTTATTTTTACTTTTTTTTTTAAAATTAATATATTAATATTAAATTATTATTGTAAACTTTTAAAATCAATATATTTAAGTTTGTAAATATTTGAAAAATTTATGTTTTTAATATAAGTTTGTATGTATAAAAACAAACTTATAATATAAATTTGGTGTGAATTTTTAAAATTTTAATAATATGAATTTTTAATTTTATGCATTTTAAATTTAAGTTTGGTGTGAATTTAAAAACAAAAATTTACTTTATTTCACTAAGATAAAAATATGATTTTTAAAATTCGTCGTGGGTTGAAAACTAGGTCATTGAACCGAAATTGCTCTACCCAAGGGAGGGACGAGAACTTTTATTATTATTATTTTTAATCTTATTGAATTAAAGTAAGAAAAAAAAAACCCAAAAAACTTTGCTTTTAAAACTGAGCTTTGAATTGACAAATTTTAAAATTTTATCGAGGGACGGACTAGGACAACAATCCGAAACGCCCTCATCCTAAAAAGAAACAAAATTTTAAATTTAATTAATTATTTGTTTTAATAAGTTAAAGGTTTTATAAAAAAAAAAAAAAAAAAAAAGAGAGAGACCTCATGCGATCGCATGAGATTTACCCTGTAACCTCATGCGATCGCATGAGGCTGGAAAACTGGCCAGAAACATAAAGCTCAGCGAGCTGCTCTCCACTCCACACATACACAAACACACGAACACATACACACATATCACCCTAAAATCATCATTTTTTTCACCAAATTTCACCAAATTTCTCGCTACAATCCACTCTAAACATGAATTTGATAAGAAGTTTATCAAGAAGGGTAACAATTTCACCCCTAAACCTCTTTAAATTTGATTTTTAGTGTTCTTGAGCTATATTTTACCTAATTTGATTTTGTTAATTTCTAGTGTAATTAGAGTTAAATTGTTAGTATTTTATGCATGTATAACCTAGATTGATGCTATTTAACATGATTTGAAGCCAAAAACTTCAATATTTTTTAGGAATCTAGGGTTTGTGTTCTTGAGCAATTTGGGGCTTTTTGATATAAACAGGTTATGGCCGATTTTTGTCATGAATTATTGCTAAATTAAGTAGTGTAACATGTTTAGGTAGCTAAATGATCCAAACTTTGATCCTAAACATGATTTTTGAGAATTAAAGTGGACTTTTTAGGTATAAAATTCATGAACTTGATTAAATTGATATAAATACCATTTGAAACTTGTTTAATTGCTAGTAATGGTTGTTTTAACATGTTATTTGAGTTGAATGCTTATGAACTTTGTAAACATTTTCATATATGCTTATTTGAAAAAGTGTAGAATTGTAAAAATTGTGAAAATGCGTATAAGTTTAATTTTGATTTAACATGTTATTGTAATTGTGTTAATTTGTTATTTTGCTAACACTAATGCATATTTGGATGCAAAATTTTTGTGTTTAATGTATTTTGCAGAGATTTACTAATACTGATGGTGCATCATCTAGACAACCTGCTCCAGAGCCTGAACCAGAAATGCAATATGAACCTGAACAAGAACCACAACAGGAACAACAACAGCAACCTGATCAACATGTACCTTATTATGATCCGCTACAATTTGTTGATGCCTTTATAGTATTTCCGATGCATCCGCCAGTAGAATACCCAACGATTCCTGAACACACGTTGCATCCTAATCTGAGATTCGATAGAAGCTGGAGAGATTACCCTACATATCAAAGTAACAAATTCAAACTAATACCGAAAAATATAGAAGTGCCAAGGGTAATCGATTGGGAGCCTTTAGAAAGGGTCCAACTAGTTAACTCAGTTAGGGAGCATCTGATCCAAAGGTATGGCAGTTCTTCTTTTTCCGATTGGGAACGTCTATTCACCATTCGTAGACCTGTATATAAGGAATGGTGTATTGAGCTTATGAGTACTATAGCGTTAAATGCAGATGTAGATAGATTAGATGATAGAAGTTTTCTTAAGTTTATACTTGGCCGTAGGATGTACAGGATGTCCATGCTGGACATGGCCAGGGCTTTACAGATATATACTCCTGGTGAATTACTACTACCCGATTGTATGAATTTAATTTATCGTGGTGAAAGGGTAGATAGGAATTTTGACGCAAACTCCGTCTGGAGGCGTATGTCAGATTATAATGTTTTTATGCTGGGAGGAAAACACTCCTACTTACATATTAACAAATCCGAGCTTCGTATAATTCATAGATTTATCTTACCTAAAGTGTATTCGAGACCCAAGAGGCTTTGTTAATATCTCTTACTGTGTTAGTTTTTATTTGTCTAAGATGGTAGAAGGAATACAGGAAGGGGGAATAATAGGAGGAGGTATTTTTGTTACTCTCATTGGAGAGTATTTGGGTGTAGATAGGGATCAAGGGGGTCCATTTTTGGAATGTAGGGAACAGGTTGAGCCTTTAGGATTGAGGGTCTATCAGGATGCTAAGGTATTGAAGAGTATACGCAATCAGGCAATACCCTATGTCGGTAGTCATCCTCAGGTAGAGAGAGGTTCAGATGAGGAAATGGAGGAAGCGGATGACATTAGGGATGTCATTAGGGAGGCTATGACTGACGTTTACCAGCGTGTAGATGAGGTAGATAAGACAAACGGGGAGAGATTTAGTCGGATGGAGCAGTGGCAAGCCCGGAATGATTACGAGCATTCCAGGCAATGACAGCATGATAGATGGGACTATTATCAGCGTCAGATCATAAGCCGGCTGTCACCTCAGGATCACTACGTCCCGACCCGACCCGCTTACTATCCTCCACACCAGCCCGAGATGAGACCACCATATACTCTCTACGACCCTAACCAGGCCTATCAGTACACTTATCACCAACCATGGAACCCGGACTACGACATGAACTGGAACCCCTATCCGGATTGATATAGTTCCTGTTAGTGATTTCTATTATTTTTATCTTTTTATTATTTCTATTTATTTATGTTTAAACACATTATATTTTGATACTTTTATGTAAGTTTAATATTTCTATTATGTTGTACTAATATTTCATATTTGATTTGAAAGTGGGATTTAAAGTCCATTTCAAATTACCATGCATGTTTATATTTGTATGTATGTATATTTTCAATTGTACATAACAGGGTAAAACAACGCATTTTCAAACACTGGCATTAAGTTCAGCAAAAGCTACTAATTTTGACGACAAAACAAAAAACAAATGTGATGTAACAACAAGACGGAATGAACAAATGATGTGCACCATTTATCATTCAACAAACAAACGCCAATATGTTTGGAAACTTTGGTAAAATTTAATCATTTTTCTACGCTAATCACCCTCAATAATTTAAATTGTTATTGATTTCTTGCAAATGAGGGCATTGCAAGATCTTAATTGTGGGAAGAGGTTAAATTCTTTCGGATTTTTAAAATTTTTAACTTATACACTTGGTTACCATTAAAAATACTAGTAATGCAGTAGTTGTATTAGAATCTAGTGCTCTCTGATAATAATTAACAGCCCTAGTCTTATATACTGACTACCCAATTCTAGTAAAAAAAAATTCAAAATTTTCAATTAAATGAACTCAAAATCATGTTTATACATATTTATGAGCGATGAAACTAGGTATTAACAGCGAAATTATTGTTACCTCGGAAAGGACATAAATTGAGAAATAGCCCAAAATATTAGAATTCATTTAAAATGGAGTAGAGGACAATAAAAAGGCAAAGAATGGAAAATAAAAGCCAAGTGTGGGAAAAATTTACCAAGTTATTTTGAACATATATCACATATTTTTGTACAAATAATTGAAGATACTTTTCTTTTGGACAAAATTAACCGTTTTACCCGGAAAACTGTAATATATTTGAAAGAAAGATGGATCTACACGATGAATCAATTCCATCATTAAAAGGAAGTAAAGTCTTCCGAAAAAGAAACGCGCTTCTTGATTTAGGTCATGAAGTTGTCTTCCAGACCGTTGTAGAGTCTACGAAAAACTTTGAAAAGTTTTCTCGAAAATCAGTTGGAAATCCACGGACCTCAGAATCAAACAGGGTCGCCAAGTGGTCAGACTTATCCTAACCATGAGAGGATCTGTCTCGTAAAATGGGGAGGCGCCGTGCAAATTAGCTTGATATGACTAATAAATCAGATCCACAGAAAGGATAATCTCCTTAAAAGATCAAAAATCAGCTTTTAAGACTGATATTACTCAATCCTTGAGATTGACTTTTAAAGATTGAGAATTCAAACTCATGGAATTCGATGATATCTAAACTCGAGCTTGAACGAGAAAATATTTTGATCACAATTACAAACCGATTTGTTTTCTGAAAAACCCATTTTTAATGCGTTCAATACCATTGAACGTAAAATCCTAGGAATTCACCTGAAATTCATTAGGTCACCTGAACCAAATCGGGTGTCAACCGTAAGAACGGTGGTTGCATAGCATGGTCAAAGACAGGACCTTGTGCCAGACCGAAAAATTATAGGGTGAGCTTTACTATTGCTCCTACCAAGGATAGTAATTGCATCCGACACGTTATAGACCATAATTAAAAGCATGTCAGGGGACATTGCTTTAACAGTTGCTTGTTCAACGCTTTCCTTTACAACCGGACAGTAGTTTATCGAAAGGTAATATACGGAGCAAGTATACTGGACGTGTTGTTTTCCCAATACAAGGTTAGCAAGTGGGTGACACAAAACCGCAAGTTTTGATCTAAAATTTTCAAATCAGAAACCCATCAAACCCACAAAAAATATTTTGCAAACACCGGTGAAGGGTTATTCCGAAAAACTTATCTAGGGTAAAAGCTAGATTGAATTTTCAAAAGATCAAATGTTTTCATAAAGATCCAATTTCCTTAAGGATCTAAATTTTTATAGTCATATGGGACTGTAAACCACATCGTTACTACCATTGTTCATACCGCCGTATAGAAATCACTGATGTACAAAGTGTGAAGAATAAAGAAGTGATTCTAGTATATATTTATTTCAAGACTATATTGCTTGATGACAAGCAACGCTCAAGTGTGGGAATATTTGATAATGCTAAAAACGAACATATATTTCATAGCATTATCCCTCAAGAAAGACAAGCTTTTAGTTGCAATTGTTCTATTTACAAGTGATATTCGTTTAAATAATAAAAGGTGAAGAGAAAAGACAGATTCGATGAATTGAAGACGCAAACGACCAAAAAGCTCAAAAGTACAAAGTATAATCAAAGAGGTTCAAATTATTGATGAGAAACTTCTCAAAATTACAATAGTACAAGACGCAAAATGCAAAATACAAGATATTAAATTGTACGCAAGGACGTTCGAAAATCCGGAACCGGAACCAGAGTCAACTCTCAACGCTCGACGCAACGGACTAAAAATTACAAGTCAACTATGCACATAAATATAATATAATATTTAAATAATTCTTAAAATTATTTATATATTATATTTATTTATAAAAACCATCGGCAAAGAAGCAAACAAAAGTACATGAGCTGGAAAAAGTGGCCATGCGATTGCATGGCCTGAAGGCCTAAATCCCATGCGATCGTACGGTGAATAGTTTCTGGTGACATCCTATAAATTTCGCAGTTTTGGTTGATCTTAAATATATCTTTTTCTCCATCTCTCTCACGTATATATATATATATATATATATATATATATTATAATTTTAATTTTAAATTCTAATAATAAGGGCATGTTAGCGAATGTTGTAAGGGTGTAAGTCGAAATTCTGTCCGTGTAACGCTACGCTATTATTAATCATTGTAAGTTATGTTCAACCTTTTTAAATTAATATCTCGTAGCTAAGTTATTATTATGCTTATTTAATGCCGAAGTAATCGTGATGTTGAGCTAAATATTAAAATTGGGTAATTGGGCTTTGGACCATAATTGGGGTTTGGATAAAAGAACGACACTTGTGAAAATTAGACTATGGGCTATTAATGGGTTTTATATTAACTTAATGATACCTCGTTAATTTAATATATACACTTATAATTTGACGTATTTATATATAACCACATACGCTTGACTGGGTACGGTGGGCGGGATATCTATAAATACCAATAATTGTTCATTTTACCGGACACGGAACTGGATTAATAGTTAATAGACTTGTTGAAACAGGGGTGGATTACATTCAAGGGTAATTGGTGTAATTGTTAACAAAGTAGTAAAACCTTGGACTACACACAGTCGATAACCTGGTGTATTCATTAAACAAAGTATTAAGACCTTGTTACAATTCGAATCACCAATTAGTTGGAATATTTGACTTCGGGAATAAGAATAATTTGACGAAGACTTTCGCACTTTATGATTATGACTGATGGACTATTATGGACAAATCCGTATGGACATATCGAATAATCCAGGACAAAGAACAATTAACCCATGGTAATAAACTAAAATCAACACATCAAACATCATGATTACGGAAGTTTAAATAAGCATAATTCCTTTATTTCACATTTAATTTTCTTTATTTCGTATTTAATTACACTTTTAATTATCGCACTTTTATTTACTGTCATTTTATTTAATTGCAATTTCATTATCGTTATTTATTTTACGCTTTAAATTAAGTTATATTTATTTTTAATATTTTACATTAGGTTTTAACTGCGACTAAAGTTTTAAAATCGACAAACCGGTCATTAAACGGTAAAACCCCCTTTTTATAATAATAATACTACTTATATATATTTTTGTATTTTTACAATCATAAGTTATATAGCGTTAAACTTGGCTAAGATCCCTGTGGAACGAACCAGACTTACTAAAAACTACACTACTGTACGATTAGGTACACTGCCTATAAGTGTTGTAGCAAGGTTTAGGTATATCCATTCTATAAATAAATAAATATCTTGTGTAAAATTGTATCGTATTAAATAGTATTTTGTAGTAAATATATAACTATTTTGTACACCACCTCGCACACATAAAGTAGAATCATAAAATGGTGGAACTGGGATGGTCCTTCTAATCTAAGTTTTGATGAAATTTTTCAAGAAAACAACAATAAAGCAAAGTCGAGTATTGGTCGAGAAATATGACACGCGGTGGTGTTTATTTGTAGGTATTTAATTTGGAAGAACCAAAACTCCATGGTATTCAACAACATATAATGGGACGGTATGGTTGCTCTCAACGAAATACAAGTGAGAAGCTTTGAATGAATCTCGAGACCTATTCACAATCTTAAAGTTGATTGACATATTCGGCTTACATGTCCAAGCATGTATGGCCAGTTATAGGATGTTGTACATATATTTATGCAGCTATCTCTGCAGCTTTCATTGCATTCTATTTCTTTTCATTCATGTTTTGTTCATGTAGTTGTTTTTGTTACGCATCACAGATGTAGTCCAGGTTTGTTCGTTGCTTTCAACATGTTTTTGTTTTCTTAATCTGCTGTAACTCCATTTCCAATTTATAAAATTTGTTTTGCTATTCAAAATGAAAATATTATATATCTATAGTCCTTTTTTGTAAGGTTCTAAAATTATAAAAGTTAAATACCTAAATCCTATGGTATAATATAGTAGCTAAAGTTTCATGACTTCTTAAAACGATTTCGGACCACAAAAAAATATAAGAACCAAAACAAAAACCCAAGACAGACTAAACAAATGACATATAATACTAAAAAAGAAAACCAAACACGAACTACCCGATAACCGCTTTACTCCCTCCGTCTCATTCCAGTAGTCCACAGACAAAAAACACGCAGTTTTAGGAAATCCTACTAACTTCATTTCTCCACCAATGAAATATCTTCTCTCTCCAGATCCACCAATGAAATATCTTCTTTCCTTTCTATTTATGGAAGTGGACTATCGGAATGGGACAGCCCAAAATAGAATACTACCCTATTGGAATGAGACGGAGGTAGTAATAGTGTATCCATGTCTAGTGCTCGAGTATATATGTTTATGTATGCTTGTATGCTTTAATTTTGTCGTTAGATAGTTTATGATGAATCACGAATTTGATATATATGCTACTGATATAAAGTATATGATATGCATGTTATTCGAAAGCTATCGAAAAATTAATAACTTTTCATTTAGAAATCACGTGATTTCGATGAACGGATAAAAAGATATGGTCAACTGAATTATGTTTTACGTTAATTGAAATTGTGTTTGAAAATGTAAATTAATATTTAAACAACTTGTCTATGAGATTGATAATTTAGATTTTTAAATATTACTAATCGAGTAAATGAATTTCTATATAAGGCACGTCTCATTTTGTTGAACAATTATCAAAGTTGACTGTCTTATCATGTTTTAAAACTTTATAAACACTATAATCTGATTTTACAAGTATTGGAAAACTATGTGAAATAATAAAATATTTTCGATTGCCATGATAATTAAAATATAATATAGATCCTGAAATAATTAATATTTTGAGTTTAATAAACTATAAATTTGTTCAATTATCAAGACTTATACTATGTTAATATAATAAATATGTATAGATTTAAAGATCATATTGGGTTAGATTGACTTTTGAGATGACTTTGTTAACTTTTGCATGTCGGTCTCGAGCATTAGGATTGTGATACACTATGACCTGACCTAGCTTGTTAGACATGTATTGACCAACATATGTTCTCTAGGTTGAGATCTACGGTTATTTTGCATTTCGAGTTTCGATCACATTTCGGTGAATGACCTTATGTGCTGCTAAGGTGAGTTTCATTTGCTCCCTTTTTAATTGCTTTTGCAATATATATTTTTGGGCTGAGAATACATGCACTTTATTTTAAACGCAATGGATACAAGTACATACTAAATTCTACATCGAGTTTGAACCGAAAATCCCTTAGCTTTGGTAACTAGTAACTGCCGGTTATAAGAACTGGTGGGCATGAATAGTGGTATATGGATCCATAGGGCTTGACATCACCATCTGTTCCAGGTATAGAAACCCTAGCCTGAACTATAAAACAGACTTATGCTATTTGAGTTTAGTACACGTTGGTTTGCGTGTATTGTACATGATGGTTGCATGTATGTTAAAACGGGGGTACTTATTATATATACGTTAAAGTTTAGTTACCAGGGTGTTCAATTTTGTAGAATATTTTGATAAACGTTTCTGGATGAAACAACTGAAATCTTGTGATCCACCTTTATATACAGATTATGCGCAACATTAAAACTATGAACTTACCAACCTTTGTGTTGACACTTTTAAGCATGTTTATTCTCAGGTTCCTAGAAGTCTTCCGCTGTTTGCTTATACGTTATACAAGCTATGTGCATGGAGTCATACATGCTTTATTCGTGAAAACTTTGCATTCACAAAATCATCACCATGTATCTTATTTTGACTGCATTGTCAATGGATGTAGTATTGTAAACTATTATTTACGGTGATTGTCTATATGTAGAAATCATCAGATATCAAAAACCTTGGAATTAGATATTCATTTATGGTGTGCCTTTTCAAGAGAATGCAATGTTTTCAAAAAGTATCATGTAGAGGTCAGTACCTCACTGTGAAATCGATGAATGATGTATTCGTCCAAATGGATTTGTACGGGTCATCATAGTTGGCATCAGAGCTTGAGGTCATAGGGAACCAGAATTTGCATTAGTGTGTTTAACTGGTAATTGTTAGGATGCATTAGTGAGTCTAGACTATGACCGTATCTGTTTTAATCGAGTTTTAATAATCATTTCTTGTCAGAAATTACTCATTTATCAATCTTAAGTCTAGACACGTTTTCATGCATTTATTACATAAATAGTGTACAGACGATTTCATATCTTAGCATATCCGTTACTGTAAACTTTTCTTGATATCTTCTAAATATTTCCTCCGTGATTTATTGAATTTTGGTATTATATATACATATGTAAATTATGTATTGAAGAATACCAATCTAAATCCTATAATCTATCTCATATCAAAAATCAATTCCCTGATTATACAAGATGGATCACGTATCTAGTTCAAATTCCCTAGATTCCGACAACTATTCCGATATGGATTTTGAAATGTCCCGTTCATATTGATTATAAACGTTCCATATTAATTGATTTCGTTGCGAGGTTTTGACCTCTATATGAGACATTTTTCAAAGACTGCATTCATTTTTAAAATAACCATAACCTTTATTTTATCAATAAAGGTTTTAAAAAACATTACGTAGATTATCAAATAATGATAATCTAAAATATACTGTTTACACACGACCATTACATAATGGTTTACAATAGAAATATATTACATCGACATATGTTTCTTGAATGCAGTTTTTACACAATATCATACAAACATGGACTCCAAATCTTGTCCTTATTTTAGTATGCAATAGCGAAAGCTCTTAATATTCACCTGAGAATAAACATGCTTTAAGCGTCAACAAAAATGTTGGTGAGTTATAGGTTTAACCTATATATATCAAATCGTAACAATAGACCACAAGATTTCATATTTCAATACACATCCCATACATAGAGATAAAAATCATTCATATGGCGAACACCTGGTAACCGACATTAACAAGATGCATATATAAGAATATCCCCATCATTCCAGGACACCCTTCGGATATGATATAAATTTCGAAGTACTAAAGCATCCGGTACTTTGGATAGGGTTTGTTAGGCCCAATAGATCTATCTTTAGGATTCGCGTCAATTAGGGTGTCTGTTCCCTAATTCTTAGATTACCAGACTTAATAAAAAGGGGCATATTCGATTTCGATAATTCAACCATAGAATGTAGTTTCACGTACTTGTGTCTATTTTGTAAATCATTTATAAAACCTGCATGTATTCTCATCCCAAAAATATTAGATTTTAAAAGTGGGACTATAACTCACTTTCACAGATATTTCCTTCCTCGGAAATAAGACTTGGCCACGGATCGATTCACGAACCTATACAAATATGTACATATATATCAAAGTATGATCAAAATATAATTACAACCATTTTTATTATGTTTTAAAGATTTGAGTGTATTAAGTCAGCTGTCCTCGTTAATAACCTACAACTAGTTATCCACAGTTAGATGTACAGAAATAAATCGATATATATTATCTTGAATCAATCCACGACCCAGTGTATACACATCTCAGGCTAGATCACAACTCAAAGTATATATATTTTTGGAATCAACCTCAACCCTGTATAGCTAACTCCAACATTATTGCATATAGAGTGTCTATGGTTGTTCCAAATAATATATATGCATGGGTCGATATGATATGTCAAAACATTCGCATACGTGTCTATGGTATCCCAAGATTACATAATATATTAGAATACATGTATAATACAATATAAGTTAGCTAGGATATGATTTGTATAGATTTGTTAAACATTTCCCGTAGCTAAAAAGATCAAAAATATCCAATCTTGTTTTACCCATAACTTCTACATTTTAAATCCGTTTTGAGTGAATCAAATTGCTATGGTTTCATATTGAACTCTAATTTAAGAATCCAAACAGAAAAAATATAGGTTTATAGTCGGAAATTTAAGTTACATGTCAATTACTAAAGAGGTAGTCATTTCCGTCGAAAGAACGACATCTTGATGACCATTTTGAAAAAAACATACTTTCACTTTGAGTTTAACCACGATTTTTGGATATAGTTTCATGTTCATATGAAAAATCATTTTCCCAGAAGAACAACTTTTAAATTAAAGTTTATCATAGTTTTTAATTATCCAAACCAAAACAGCCCCCGGTTTCACTACGACGGCGTATATCCGATTTTATGGTGTTCAACGTATTTCCAGGTTTTAAATCATTAAGTTAGCATATCATATAGATATAGAACATGTGTTTAATTGATTTTAAAAGTCAAGTTAGAAGGATTAACTTTTGTTTGCGAACAGGTTTAGAATTAACTAAACTATGTTCTAGTGATTACAAGTTTAAACCTTCGAATAAATAGCTTTATATGTATGAATCGAATGATGTTATGAACATCATTACTACCTCAAGTTTTCTGGATAAAACTACTGGAAATGAGAAAAATGGATCTAGATTCAAAGAATCCTTGGATGGCTTGAAAGTTCTTGAAGCAGAATCATGACACGAAAACAATTCAAGTAAGATTTTCACTCGAAATAAGATTGTTATAGTTGTAGAAATTGAATCAAAGTTTGTATATGAATATTACCTTGAATTAGAAAGATAACCTACTATAAATAACAAAGGTTCCTTGATCTTAGATGATTACTTGGAATGGATTAGAAAGCTTGGAAGTAGACTTGCAAACTTGGAAGTATTCTTGATTTTTATGAAACTATACTTATGGAATTTATGAAGAACACTTAGAACTTGAAGATGGAACTTGAGAGAGATCAATTAGATGAAGAAAATTGAAGAATTAAAGTGTTTGTAGGTGTTTTTGGTCGTTGGTATATGGATTAGATATAAAGGATATGTAATTTTGTTTTCATGTAAATAAGTCATGAATGATTACTAATATTTTTGTAATTTTATGAGATATTTCATGCTAGTTGCCAAATGATGGTTCCCACATGTGTTAGGTGACTCACATGCACTGCTAAGAGCTGATCATTGGAGTGTATATACCAATAGTACATACATCTAAAAGCTGTGTATTGAACGAGTACGAATACGGGTGCATACGAGTAGAATTGTTGATGAAACTGAACGAGGATGCAATTGTAAGCATTTTTGTTAAGTAGAAGTACTTTGATATTTGTCTTGAAGTCTTTCAAAAGTGTAAGAATACATATCAAAACACAACATGTATATACATTCTAATGGAGTCGTTAAGTCTTCGTTAGTCGTTACATGTAAGTGTTGTTTTGAAACCTTTAAGTTAATGATCTCAATTAATGTTGTTAACCCAATGTTTATTATATCAAATGAGATGTTAAATTATTATGTTATCATGATATTATGATGTATGAATATCTCTTAATATGATATATACATTAAAATATCGTTACAACGATAATCGTTACATATAAGTCTCGTTTCGTAATTCTTGAGTTAGTAGTCTTGTTTTTACATATGTAGTTCATTGTTAACACACTTAATGATATATTTAAATATCATTTTATCATGTTAAATATAGTGTATCAATATCTTAATATGATACATATGTATTTAGTAGACGTTATCATAACGATAATCGTTATATATATCATTTCGAGTTTCTTAACTTAGTAATCTCATTTCTTATGTATATCACACATTGTTAATATATTTAGTGAGATAATTACTCATCATAATCCTATGTAAACCATATATATATGTCCATATATACCACAACATGTAGTTTTTACAATTTTGTAACGTTCATGAATCGCCGGTCAACTTGGGTGATCAATTGTCTATATGAAACTTATTTCATTTAATCAAGTCTTAACAAGTTTGAATTCTTAACACGTTGGAAACATTTAGTCATGTAAATATCAATCTCAGTTAATATATATAAACAGGGAAAAGTTCGGGTCACTACAGTACCTACCCGTTAAATAAATTTCGTCCCGAAATTTTAAGCTGTTGAAGGTGTTGACGAATCTTCTGGAAATAGATGCGGGTATTTCTTCTTCATCTGATCTTCACGCTCCCAAGTGAACTCGGGTCCTCTACGAGCATTCCATCGAACCTTAACAATCGGTATCTTGTTTTGCTTAAGTCTCTTAACCTCACGATCCATTATTTCGACGGGTTCTTCAATGAATTGAAGTTTTTCATTGATTTGTATTTCGTCCAACGGAATAGTGAGATCTTCTTTAGCAAAACATTTCTTCAAATTCGAGACGTGAAAAGTGTTATGTACAGCCGCGAGTTGTTGAGATAGCTCCAGTTGGTAAGCTACTGGTCCGAAACGATCTATAATCTTGAATGGTCCAATGTACCTTGGATTTAGTTTCCCCCGTTTACCAAATCAAACAACGCCTTTCCAAGGTGAAACCTTAAGCATGACCATTTCTCCAATTTCAAACTCTATATCTTTTCTTTTACTGTCCGCGTAGCTCTTTTGTCGACTCTGGGCCGTTTTCAATCGTTGTTTAATTTGGATGATTTTCTCGGTAGTTTCTTGTATTATCTCCGGACCCGTAATCTGTCTATCCCCCACTTCATTCCAATAAATCGGAGACCTGCACTTTCTACCATAAAGTGCCTCAAATGGCGCCATCTCAATACTAGAATGATAACTGTTATTGTAGGAAAATTCTGCTAACGGTAGGTGTCGATCCCAACTGTTTCCGAAATCAATAACACATGCTCGTAGCATGTCTTCAAGCGTTTGTATCGTCCTTTCGCTCTGCCTATCAGTTTGTGGATGATAGGCAGTACTCATGTCTAGACGAGTCCCCAATGCTTGTTGCAACGTCTGCCAGAACCTTGAAACAAATCTACCATCCCTATCAGAGATAATAGAGACGAGTATTCCATGTCTGGAGACAACCTCCTTCAAATACAATCTCGCCAACTTCTCCATTTTGTCATCTTCTCTCATTGGCAGGAAGTGTGCTGACTTGGTGAGACGATCAACTATTACCCAAATAGTATCATAACCACTTGCAGTCCTTGGCAATTTAGTAATGAAATCCATGGTAATGTTTTCCCATTTCCATTCCGGAATTTCAGGTTGTTGTAGTAGACCTGATGGTTTCTGATGTTCAGCTTTGACCTTAGAACACGTCAAACATTCTCCTACATATTTAGCAATATCGGCTTTCATACCCGGCCACCAAAAGTGTTTCTTAAGATCTTTATACATCTTCCCCGCTCCGGGATGTATTGAATATCTGGTTTTATGTGCTTCTTTAAGTACCATTTCTCTCACATCTCCAAACCTTGGTACCCAAATTCTATCAGCCCTATATCGGGTTCCGTCTTCCCGAATATTAAGATGTTTCTCTGATCCTTTTGGTATTTCATTCTTCAACTTTCCTTCTTTTACAACCCCCTGTTGCGCCTCCTTTATTTGAGTAGTAAGGTTAGTACGAATAATTATATTCATAGCTTTTACCCGTATAGGTTCTCTGTCTTTTCTACTCAAAGCGTCAGCTACCACATTCACCCTCCCCGGGTGGTATTGAATCTCAAAATCATAATCATTCAACAGTTCAATCCACCTGCGTTATCTCATATTCAGTTGCTTCTGATTAAATATATGTTGGAGACTTTTGTGGTCGGTATATATAATACTTTTGACCCCATATAAATAATTTCTCCAAGTCTTTAATGCAAAAACAACAGCACCCAATTCCAAATCGTGAGTCGTATAATTTTGCTCGTGAATCTTCAATTGTCTAGACGCATAAGCAATCACCTTAGTTCGTTGCATTAATACACAACCGAGACCTTGCTTTGATGCGTCACAATAAATCACAAAATCATCATTCCCTTCAGGCAATGACAATATAGGTGCCGTAGTTAGCTTTTTCTTCAATAACTGAAACGCCTTCTCTTGTTCATCCTTCCATTCAAATTTCTTCCCTTTATGCGTTAATGCAGTCAAGGGTTTTGCTATTTTGGAGAAATCTTGGATGAATCTTCTGTAGTAACCAGCCAATCCTAAAAATTGACGTATATGCTTCAGAGTTTTTGGGGTTTCCCACTTTTCAAAGGTTTCAATCTTTGTCGGGTCCACCTGGATACCTTCTTTGTTCACTATGTGACCGAAGAATTGAACTTCTTCCAACCAAAATGCACACTTTGAAAACTTAGCGTACAGTTTTTCTTTCCTCAATACTTCTAGCACTTTTCTCAAATGTTCTTCGTGCTCTTGATCATTCTTTGAGTAAATAAGTATGTCATCGATGAAAACAATGATAAACTTGTCAAGATATGGCCTACACACTCGGTTCATAAGGTCCATGAACACAGCTGGTGCGTTAGTCAATCCAAACGGCATAACCATAAACTCGTAATGACCATAACGCGTCCTAAAAGCAGTTTTTGGAATATCATCCGCCTTTACTCGCATTTGATGATATCCAGAACGTAAATCGATTTTCGAATAAATCGACGAGCCTTGTAGTTGATCAAATAAGTCGTCAATTCTCGGCATTGGATAACGGTTTTTGATGGTAAGTTTATTCAACTCTCTTTAGTCAATACACAACCTAAATGTACCATCCTTCTTCTTGACAAACAAAATAGGAGCTCCCCATGGTGATGTGCTTGGTCGAATGAAACCACGTTCTAATAGTTCTTGCAGTTGGCTTTGCAGTTCTTTCATCTCGCTGGGTGCGAGTCTGTAAGGAGCACGAGCTATTGGTGCAGCTCCTGTTACAAGATTTATTTGAAATTCAACAGATCGATGTGGAGGTAGTCCCGGTAATTCTTTCGGAAATACATCGGGAAATTCTTTTGCGACAGGAACATAATTGATGCTCTTTTCTTCAATTTGTACTTTCTTGACATGTGCTAGAACAGCATAGCAACTTTTTCTTATTAGTTTTTGTGCCTTCAAATTACTAATAAGATGTAGCTTCGTGTTGCCCTTTTCTCCGTACACCATTAAGGGTTCTCCTTCTTCTCGTATAATGCGAACTGCATTTTTATAACATACGATCTCTGCTTTTATCTCCTTCAGCCAGTCCATGCCAACTATTACATCAAAACTCCCTAACTCTACTGGTATGAAATCAATCTTAAATATTTTGCTACCCAGCTTAATTTCTCGATTCCGACATATATAATCTGCTGAAATTAATTTACCGTTTGCTAATTCGAGTAAAAATTTACTATCCAACGGCGTCAATGGACAACTTAATTTAGCACAAAAATCTCTACTCATATAGCTTCTATCCGCACCCGAATCAAATAAAACGTAAGCAGATTTATTGTCAATAAGAAACGTACCCGTAACAAGCTCCGGGTCTTCCTGTGCCTCTGCCGCATTAATATTGAAAACTCTTTCGCGGCCTTGTCCATTCATGTTCTCCTGGTTCGGGCAATTTCTAATAATGTGGCCCGGTTTTCCACATTTATAACAAACTACATTGGCATAATACTACTTGCTCCACCATTACTCGTTCCGACACCATTTGTTCCTTTCGTTCTGTTAACCCCTGGTCCGTAGACCTCATATTTCGCCGCGCTATGACATTTCTTTTACACTTGTTGCAAAATTTGGTGCTGAACCCCGAGTGATACTTTTCACACCTTTGGCATAGCTGCTTCTGATTGTTGTTGTTGTTGCGGTTGTTATTGTTGTTGGGATGATTGTTGTAGTTGTTGTTATTGTTGTTGTGCCGTTTGTTGTAGTTGCGATTGATGTTGCGATTGTTGGGATAGTTGTTGTTGTTTTGGTGACTCTTATCACTGTTTTCCTCCCACTTTCTTTTGACTAGATTCACGTTGGCCTCTTCGGCCGCCTGTTCTTTAATTCTTCCCTCAATCTGGTTCACTAGTTTGTGAGCCATTCTACATGCCTTTTGTATGGAGGCAGGCTCGTGTGAACTTATATCTTCTTGGATTCTCTCCGGTAACCCTTTCACAAACGCCTCAATCTTCTCTTCCTCATCTTCGAACGCTCTCGGACACAATAGGCACAATTCTGTGAATCGTCTTTCATACGAAGTAATATCGAATCCCTGTGTTCGTAACCCTCTAAGTTCTGACTTAAGCTTATTGACCTCGGTTCTGGGACGGTACTTCTCGTTCATCAAGTGCTTGAATGCTGACCACGGTAGCGCGTAAGCAGCATCTTGTCCCACTTGTTCTAGATAGGTATTTCACTATGTTAACGCAATACATGTGAAGGTATGCATAGCATACTTCACTTTGTCTCCTTCATCACACTTACTTATGGCAAACACCGATTCAACTTTCTCGGTCCACGGTTTCAATCCCATTGGTCCTTCGGTCCCATCAAATTCTGAAGGTTTGTAGGCAGTGAATTCCTTGTAGGAGCATCCTATACGATTTCTTGCACCGTTAGCTGTATTGCTAGATTCAGAGTTATTGTTGATATGTAGTGCGGCCTGTACTGCGGCTAATGTTTGAAGCAATAAAGGCACGAAATTCCTCTTCGCTCATATTCAAGTTGTGTCGAGTAGTCGGTGCCATTTCCTTCAAAATAGTCAAATGAAACAATTTAATCATACAGAATATTAAGAGTAGTCAATAGTATCTCGTAGCATAATATGAACTCATTTATAAAAGCTTTTTCTTCATATTAGCGTTTTATAAGTTTAAATTCGGGTACTACCTACCCGTTAAGTTCATAATTAGTAGCTAATATACAATTCAACTACTACAATTCCATATGAAAAACTGATTATAATAATATATCACATACAAATATTCTTCAAACTTATAACTTCGCTATATTACATATAACATGAAATATAGTACACTACGATACATGACAGTTTTGAAGATAAATCTAGTTAATACGCAAGTTGTTCAGCAAAGGAAATAAAGACACGTAATTCATAAGTCCAAAAACAAGTCATGCATTCTGGTTTTACTAAGACGACTTCCCATTCTTGGTCTTGTGGAAAATAACCGTTATGACCATTGGCTAGGCAGCATGTTGTAATGTCGTCAAAAGGACGAGGGTTTCGTAATGTCCAACAGCCCCGTAATAATCTAAAAGCCTTGTTTCTCACCCCAACTACCGAATCCGTCACTTGTGGGAAAGTTTTATTTAAAAGCTGCAATCCGATGTTCTTTTTCTCACTTTGGTAAGAAGCGAACATCACTAACCCGTAAGCATAACATGCTTCTTTATGTTGCATGTTAGAAGCTCTTTCTAATTCACGAAATCCTATGTTGGGATATGTTGAGTCAAAATAGGTTCTTAACCCGTAGCGTAAAATTGCATTTGGGTTCCCCGCATTTAACGCTTTAAAGAAAACACGGCGTAACTTAAAGTCTCCCCAATGTGATATACCTCACCTATCAAAGGAAAGCCTTTTATAAACTAAGGCATTTCTGGAAAGTCTTTCAAATGTTTGACAAGTTAATTTCGCCATAACTAAATGTGCTGATGAATTATGACCGACTCTAGACAAGATTTCCTCAATCATATCCTCTGGTAGGTCTTCTAAAATATTCGGTTGTCTACCCTTAACGTCCATTTTGTTTTTATACTGTAAAATAGACAAGGATTAGATTCGTAATAACAAACAATACAAGCAATTTTTACATAGAACATAAAAGTACAAGCACACTACAATACATTTATTACACAACATGCTCACACCCCTCTAATCTGAATCACTAGTTTCTTCTTCTTCGGACTTGGTTCTTTTTCCTAATCTTCTAGGGATATATGATGTTCCTCTAATACGAGTCGTCATTTTCCACATTGGTTTAGAAAAACCTGGTGGTTTAGAGGTTCCCGGGTTATTGTCACGATATTAAAAATACGGGCGTTGATGGTACATATAAAGTTCATCGGGGTCGGAATCAGATTTCTCTATTTTGATGCCTTTTCCCTTATTATTTTCTTTTGCCTCATTAAATTGGGTCGGGGTAATATCTATAACATCATCGAAATCCTCATCAGGATCCGATTCATCGGAAAATTGGTAATTTTTCCAATATTTTGCTTCCTTAGCGGAAACACCATTGACCATTATTAACTTTGGTCCATTGGTTGAGGATTTTCTTTTATTTGACTGGTTTTCTGTGGTTCCTACTATTCCCCCCTCCGGAACCTCTTCTTCTTCCAGTTCCTCTTCTTCTGGTTCCTCTTCTTCCGGTTTCTCTTCTTCCGGTTCCGTTTCCTCTTCTTCCGGTTCTTTGGGAACTTGTGAATCTTGCCAATATATATTCGACTCTTCGTTATTATTAGGTGAGTTAATGGGATTTGTGCTAGAGGTAGACATCTATCACACAATATCAAACATGTTAAGAGATTAATATATCACATAATATTTACATGTTAATAATATATAGTTTCCAACAAAAATGTTAAGCAATCATTTTTAAATAAAACACGGTCGAAGTCCAGACTCACTAATGCATCCTAACAAACTCGATAAGACACATTAATGCAAATTTTCTGGTTCTCTAAGACCAATGCTCTGATACCAACTGAAATTTCCCGTTCATATTGATTATAAACGTTCCATATTAATTGATTTCGTTGCGAGGTTTTGACCTCTATATGAGACGTCTTTCAAAGACTGCATTCATTTTTAAAACAACCATAACCTTTATTTTATCAATAAAGGTTTTAAAAAACATTACGTTGATTATCAAATAATGATAATCTAAAATATACTGTTTACACACGACCATTACATAATGGTTTACAATAGAAATATATTACATTGACATATGTTTCTTGAATGCAGTCTTTACACAATATCATACAAACATGGACTCCAAATCTTTTCCTTATTTTAGTATGCAACAGCGGAAGCTCTTAATATTCACCTGAGAATAAACATGCTTTAAACGTCAACAAAAATGTTGGTGAGTTATAGGTTTAACCTATATATATCAAATCGTAACAATAGACCACAAGATTTCATATTTCAATACACATCCCATACATAGAGATAAAAATCATTCATATGGTGAACACCTGGTAACCGACATTAACAAGATGCATATATAAGAATATCCCCATCATTCCGGGACACCCTTCGGATATGATATAAATTTCGAAGTACTAAAGCATCCGGTACTTTGAATGGGGTTTGTTAGGCCCAATAGATCTATCTTTAGGATTCGCGTCAATTAGGGTGTCTGTTCCCTAATTCTTAGATTACCAGACTTAATAAAAAGGGGCATATTCGATTTCGATAATTCAACCATAGGATGTAGTTTCACGTACTTGTGTCTATTTTGTAAATCATTTATAAAACCTGCATGTATTCTCATTCTAAAAATATTAGATTTTAAAAGTCGGACTATAACTCACTTTCACAGATATTTCCTTCCTCGGAAATAAGACTTGGCCACGGATCGATTCACGAACCTATACAAATATGTACATATATATCAAAGTATGATCAAAATATAATTACAACCATTTTTATTATGTTTTAAAGATTTGAGTGTATTAAATCAGCTGTCCTCGTTAATAACCTACAACTAGTTATCCACAGTTAGATGTACAGAAATAAATCGATATATATTATCTTGAATCAATTCACGACCCAGTGTATATACATCTCAGGCTAGATAACAACTCAAAGTATATATATTTTTGGAATCAACCTCAACCCTGTATAGCTAACTCCAACATTACTGCATATAGAGTGTCTATGGTTGTTCCAAATAATATATATACATGGGTCGATATGATATGTCAAAACATTTGCATACGTGTCTATGGTATCCCAAGATTACATAATATATTAGAATACATGTATAATACAATATAAGTTAGCTAGGATATGATTTGTATAGATTTGTTAAACATTTCCCGTAGCTAAAAAGATCAAAAATATCCAATCTTGTTTTACCCATAACTTCTACATTTTAAATCCGTTTTGAGTGAATCAAATTGCTATGGTTTTATATTGAACTCTAATTTAAGAATCTAAGCATAAAAAGTATAGGTTTATAGTCGGAAATTTAAGTTACATGTCAATTACTAAAGAGGTAGTCATTTCCGTCGAAAGAACGACATATTGATGACCATTTTGAAAAAACATACTTTCACTTTGAGTTTAACCAAGATTTTTGGATATAGTTTCATGTTCATATGAAAAATCATTTTCCCAAAATAACAACTTTTAAATCAAATTTTATCATAGTTTTTAATTATCCAAACCAAAACAGCCCCCGGTTTCACTACGACGGCGTATATCCGATTTTATGGTGTTCAACGTGTTTCCAGGTTTTAAATCATTAAGTTAGCATATCATATAGATATAGAACATGTGTTTAGTTGATTTTAAAAGTCAAGTTAGAAGGATTAACTTTTGTTTGCGAACAAGTTTAGAATTAACTAAACTATGTTCTAGTGATTACAAGTTTAAACCTTCGAATAAGATAGCTTTATATGTATGAATCGAATGATGTTATGAACATCATTACTACCTTAATTTTTCTGGATAAAACTACTGGAAATAAGAAAAATGGATCTAGCTTCAAAGAATCCTTGGATGGCTTGAAAGTTCTTGAAGCAGAATCATGACACGAAAACAGTTCAAGTAAGATTTTCACTCGAAATAAGATTGTTATAGTTGTAGAAATTGAATCAAAGTTTGAATATGAATATTACCTTGAATTAGAAAGATAACCTACTATAAATAACAAAGGTTCCTTGATCTTAGATGATTACTTGGAATGGATTAGAAAGCTTGGAAGTAGACTTGCAAACTTGGAAGTATTCTTGATTTTTATGAAACTATACTTATGGAATTTATGAAGAACACTTAGAACTTGAAGATGGAACTTGAGAGAGATCAATTAGATGAAGAAAATTAAAGAATGAAAGTGTTTGTAGGTGTTTTTGGTCGTTGGTATATGGATTAGATATAAAGGATATGTAATTTTGTTTTCATGTAAATAAGTCATGAATGATTACTAATATTTTTGTAATTTTATGAGATATTTCATGCTAGTTGCCAAATGATGGTTCCCACATGTGTTAGGTGACTCACATGGGCTAATAAGAGCTGATCATTGGAGTGTATATACCAATAGTACATACATCTAAAAGCTGTGTATTGAACGAGTACGAATACGGGTGCACGAGTAGAATTGTTGATGAAACTGAACGAGGATGTAATTGTAAGAATTTTTGTTAAGTATAAGTACTTTGATATGTGTCTTGAAGTCTTTCAAAAGTGCAAGAATACATATCAAAACACAACATGTATATACATTCTAATGGAGTCGTTAAATCTTCGTTAGTCGTTACATGTAAGTGTTGTTTTGAAACCTTTAAGTTAACGATCTCAATTAATGTTGTTAACCCAATGTTTATTATATCAAATGAGATTTTAAATTATTATGTTATCATGATATTATGATGTATGAATATCTCTTAATATGATATATACATTAAAATATCGTTATAACGATAATCGTTACATATAAGTCTCGTTTCGTAATTCTTGAGTTAGTAGTCTTGTTTTTACATATGTAGTTTATTGTTAACACACTTAATGATATATTTAAATATAATTTTATAATGTTAAATATAGTGTATCAATATCTTAATATGATACATATGTATTTAGTAGACGTTATCATAACGATAATCGTTATATATATCATTTCGAGTTTCTTAACTTAGTAATCTCATTTCTTATGCATATCACACATTGTTAATATATTTAGTGAGATACTTACTCATCATAATCCTATGTCAACCATATATATATGTCCATATATACCACAACATGTAGTTTTTACAATTTTGTAACGTTCGTGAATCGCCGGTCAACTTGGGTGATCAATTGTCTATATGAAACTTATTTCATTTAATCAAGTCTTAACAAGTTTGAATTCTTAACACGTTGGAAACATTTAGTCATGTAAATATCAATCTCAATTAATATATATAAACATGAATGGATCAACCAATTAGCCATCATCTATTCTGGATGAATTGGAGATGGGTTCGTAGCCTACTTAATCATTGGAGACAAGAAGAAGGTGATCCCTTCCATCAACCACATTCCCCTCTTGGCGAAGAACCTGAAGCACTTACCGGCGAACCTGTTCGTAATATCATTTTCACACTTATTTCTAGAGTATCTCGTCATGATTATATACTATCTCAAATTCTAGATCTTATTCATCCGCTCGTCTGAACCGACAATCACCCCGGTGTAATAGAAGAAGTCAACGAGCTTCGCGCTCGGGTAGTGACTTTAGAGAATATGGTGCAAAGGTTACAAGCACCAGCAACATCACCGGCATCAACAGTACCACCATCATCAACACCAAAAGTATCATTACCACCACCAATAACAACATCCGCATCCCACACCTCAACATCACAATCTGTACTTCGAGCATCAACGTCATACTCACCATAGATACCAAGGAGTACCAACAACAATAACCGATGAAGTATTGATTCATAACTTCATTGGAGAAATATTCTGCGGCAATTATGTAATCTCTAAAGTCTTAGAGATTATCTATTTCAGCCGTAACCGTAAATCAGATTAGTGGACTAAAATGATAGAAGGAAGAGTAGAAACACTGACCGGAATGGTGCAGGATTTACAAGCTATACTTGTTTTACCAGTAGCATCAACAGTACCGTCAGTATCACCAACACCGGTAAAACCTTTAGCACTACAAGTTCCGCCAGTTCCATAATCACCAACATCATCACAAATCAACAACGCGTATAATGTATCAACAAGTTATGAAGTACTAACTCATTCCCCCTAAATAAATTATATGTATATTTTATATATATATGAATTTTGAGATCAAAATAAATCTTTTTGTACTAAGCTATTATGTATGAATTGAAGAAGGGTAGATACTACTCGGTTAAATTCATATTACTAATATGCTATAATGTACATCCTTCGTCAATAACTTAACCATCGTTAACTACAATCTCTGTTTCAATTCAATAAATTCCATTTCATAATAAACCAAGTGTATTATTCAATTATATGTTTGATTTTACACTTTCATTTTCGATGGACTCGAAACTTTCTAAGAAAACATCATTCGTACTTTGCGAAGTTCATAAGAATTCTACAAACACTAACATCATTCATCAAAGAAATATCAATAGATGAATAACGAAGTAGTAATTCATAATTTCATTCAAGTAGAAGAAATACTCAGCGAAGGTAATGTAATTTCTAAAGTTTTAGGGATTTCTCAATAATAATTCCAACTGTAAATTAAATGAGTTCAATATTATATTAACTCATTAAATTTGTATTATATCTGAAGAAAATATACATACATATATTTTCATAAAGACTGTAATAAAATTCTCTGGTACAAAATATTACTTGTGAAACTTTTAACGGGTAGGTAATACCCGAGAGATATATAAATTCACAATTAATATGTTACATTCTTCGATTCTAATTCAGCAAATCAACTTCGATTTTTCATCCGAATAAGCCTTATTATAACTATGATATATACGTTTGCTCTTTTCATCATCGTTACCGGGGAACCGTTTATATCCTACCACATTAGCAGTAAACTTATCAACAACTTCATTGATCTTTGACCTTCCCAAAAATCATTATATTCATTGAAACCCTATCATGTACTCATCTACATCTTGTAACAATAATTGCCATACCAACTACCGAAAATTAGCAATCAGTATTTCGAATCTCGCGGCATTTCTACATCAATACTTATATGTATACATATAACATTTATCTCTTAGAATTATGATCTTCCATTCCGAAAATTTGAAAAGCACCCAATCTACGAATCAATACTCTGAATGTTGAAAAAGCTTAATGAAGCAGCAAAAACTGTAATCGACCTTAACAGTCAAAGGTTCGATGATAAAGAATAGTGTGTTGGCAAAGCTCAGAAAAATAGAAGGTTTGGAACTGAAAAACAGATTGAGCAAACTATGAAGGAGGGCGTGGACAAATCACAAAGACTAAACATGCCTTCAAAGAATCCAAATGATTAAGTATCTGCTGAAGTCATTAACGAATACCTTGCTCCTGACTCTAAACCTTTACGGACAAATCTTTTTTATCATCTTTCGATATTAGAAATTCTAAGATATCATCGTATCTTTCATTATAAATATCCTTGATATTTCTGAAGATATTTTCATAACTATCCTTATCTGAAATCATTTATCTCCTCGCGTTATCTGTATTACATCATAAAGGAAACTGGTTAGTTTCTATATTCTGTAAACCATCGAGTTTAAATTATGAATGTTTTTGAAGAAGTGTTGGGAATTGAAGCATGAGTTAGTATAATATAATGACACTTGATCAACGTGATTATATTACAGTAAGTAATGCTGAGTTTCTAATGGAACGTGATAAAGGTTCACAGATCATACCCTCATTATGAACCATGTTACATAAATCTTTCATTCTATTTAACCTCTAAACTGTCAAGAAAATATTTTCTTGATGATTCGGTCTTTTCTGGATATTCTGCTAATTTGACAAATCAAATCGTGCTATTACCTTTCCTTTCTGATTTGTATATTATGATCATTCGAAACTCCATACCTACGAATTCTGGACCATTATTCGTTTGACTTGAAGTCGGGAAGGAAAAACAAAAGCATGGAGCTACTAAATATAAGGGAAAATATAAAGCCTGACAACAACACATAAATTACAAACTGTGTATATCAATACGTATTGCAACGTAAAGACACGGGAGAATTAAAAACATTATAACCCCAAAGTAATAGTAGAAAAAAATAACTTCCTCTGGTGGAAGATGAAAAAGAAGAATGAAGGATACGATAGCCAGGAAAATGTCAAGAATCAGGAATGGATTTAGCATTTTCACAATCTATTGGGATGTATGAAATAAAGAAGAAGATTATAGGAGTGGTGAAAATAAATGAAACGGAAGAGGTCAATTTATAGCGAAATATCAGACATAGCAATCGAAGCAGATTACCGCATTTAATCAAAGAGGATAATAATTTCCTTGATTACCGGAGAATCAAATCTTTAGATTTTAAGGATTATCTTTAAATTCCTTGAAATCCGGAAATCAACCGTGAATACTTCAAAAGTTAAAACGAATCTTTATTTTCTCATTTCACTCTTTTGCGACAGCTTCATTCGTACTCTTCGCATGATTGAATTGTTTTATCTATATTACTCAATGGTGATAAAACTCTACTTTTCAACTCATATGAGTCATGAAAACATACTTATTGTCAGCCATGACGATCCCAATCAAATTTTGGGACGAAATTTCTTTAACGGGTAGGTACTGTGATGACCCGGAAAATTTCGACTTATTTTGAACCAAATCTTTATATGATTTAATATTTTTGTCATGATAAGAAATGAATTCTGACAACTTTTAAAACTTTTGTAAATGAGTTTTATATAACGGTTGACCACCCTGTTTGTCTAACGATTCACGAACGTTATAACTTGTGATAATTATATATATATATATATATATATATATATATATATATATATATATATATATATATATATATACGGAAACATGCGAATAATATTTATATACTAAATGATAAAAATTTACTATTGAATGATGCAATTTCAAATTAAATTTTTTACGTATATGATCGTTTTATTTTTATGATGTAAATTTTTTAATTTATAAGAAGAAACGCAATTAAATCAAAGATGTACAAGCTGTAAAGCACAACGTATAACAATGTAACTTAAATAGTTGAATCGAAATTAATCCATTTACTATTCATATGAATAGTAAATGAAACGAAATTAATTAATTTACTATTCACATGAAAGCGACATGATAGAAATTATTAATTTTAAGTTATATAAAATACCCCTGAAGTATTTAATAAATACGACTTTTAAAAATATTAAAATTCGTTAATTCGTTTGAATTAAACTAATTCAATAATTCACGGTGGCACAGAATGATCAGCAAACTAGTACGTACACTCTACATCGAACGTATATTACAACTAGTTTCATAAAGCTTAAAACCAAAATAAATATATGTATTCAATTATAAAAAGTGGAATCCTTTTTATTTATACTTTTACCCGTCAATTATTAGCAACAGAGTACGAAATACCGGTCCTTGAAAACTGTCGGTAGAAATGACAAAACATGGGCGGCTTTTAAATCCCACGTTTGATTCTATATTATTATTATATTATATTTATATTATTATATTTATTCTATATATATCGAACGAATTCGGGTTCGATGAATTCACAAAACTTTCAATCTCTCTATCTCACATTACTTCGTATATTATTTATTATTATTATTATTATTATTATTATTATTATTATTATTATTATTATTATTATTATTATTATTATTAAGATTAATATTATTATTATTAATCTTATTATTATCATTAGTATTATTATTATTATTAGTATATACATAAAATACTACAACGGAGTGATGTTCGAGTGATTTCAAACGGGTTAAAGCTAAAGAAATTATGGGTTATGGCTATGGAGGTTATGAGTATTGCTTGGGGGTTATGATCATAAGTCAAAGGTCAACCTAGCGTTTATCATCTCCGTTGCGTCTACGTACTTTCCAGCAATATTGAATCACAATATTGATACGTGAGCATTCATATCTTATCTTTTATATATTAATAGTGTATCCATGTCTAGTGCTCGAGTATATATGTTTATGTATGCTTGTATGCTTTAATTTTGCCGTTAGATAGTTTATGATGAATCACGAATTTGATATATATGCTACTGATATAAAGTATATGATATGCATGTCGTTGGAAAGCTATCGAAAAATTAATAACTTTTCATTTAGAAATCGCGTGATTTCGATGAACGGATTAAAAGATATGGTCAACTGAATTATTTTTGACGTTAATTGAAATTGTGTTTGAAACTGTAAACTAATATTTAAACAACTTGTCTATGAGATTGATAAATTGGATTTTTAAATATTACTAATCGAGTAAATGAATTTCTATATAAGGCACGTCTCGTTTTGTTGAACAATTATCAAAGTTGACTGTCTTATCATGTTTTAAAACTTTATAAACACTATAATCTGATTTTACAAGTATTGGAAAACTATGTGAAATAATAAAATATTTTCGATTGCCATGATAATTCAAATATAATATAGCTCCTGAAATAAATAATATTTTGAGTTTGATAAACTATAAATTCGTTCAATTATCAAGACTTATACTATGTTAATATAATAAACATGTATAGATTTAAAGATCATATTGGGTCAGATTGACTTTTGAGATGACTTTGTTAACTCTTGCATGTCGGTCTCGAGCATTAGGATTGTGATACACTATGACCTGACCTAGCTTGTTAGACATGTATTGACCAACATATGTTCTCTAGGTTGAGATCTACGGTTATTTTGCATTTCAAGTTTCGGTCACATTTCGGTGAATGACCTTATGTGATGCTAAGGTGAGTTTCATTTGTTCCCTTTGTAATTGCTTTTACAATATATATTTTTGGGCTGAGAATATATGCACTTTATTTTAAACGCAATGGATACAAGTACATACTAAATTCTACACCGAGTTTGAACAGAAAATCCCTTAGCTTTGGTAACTAGTAACTGCCGGTTATAAGAACTGGTGGGCGCAAATAGTGGTATATGGATCCATAGGGCTTGACATCACCATCTGTTCCAGGTATAGAAACTCTAGCCTGAACTATAAAACAGACGTATGCTATTTGAGTTTAGTACACGTTGGTTTGCGTGTATTGTACATGTTGGTTGCATGTATGTTAAAACAGGGGTACTTATTATATATACGTTAAAGTTTAGTTACCAGGGTGCTCAATTTTGTAGAATATTTTGATAAACGTTTCTGGATGAAACAACTGAAATCTTGTGATCCACATTTATATACAGATTATGCGCAACATTAAAACTATGAACTCACCAACCTTTGTGTTGACACTTTTAAGCATGTTTATTCTCAGGTTCCTAGAAGTCTTCCGCTGTTTGCTTATACGTTATACAAGCTATGTGCATGGAGTCATATATGCTTTATTCGTGAAAACTTTGCATTCACAAAATCATCACCATGTATCTTATTTTGACTGCATTGTCAACGGATGTAGTATTGTAAACTATTATTTACGGTGATTGTCTATATGTAGAAATCATCAGATGTCAAAAACCTTGGAATCAGATATTCATTTATGGTGTGCCTTTTCAAGAGAATGCAATGTTTTTAAAACGTATCATGTAGAGGCCAGTACCTCACTGTGAAATCGATGAATGATGTATTCGTCCAAATGGATTTTGACGGGTCATCATACCTATAGTTAGGGCAGCTCTTGAATCGACGTGCGAAATTTCATCGTGTCCAAGATGTCCACGTCCTTGCATAATCTCCACACAAGCAACCTTCTGCTCCATAGTTTTCCATTTTAAAATTCGAAAAATGTGAGAACAATTAGGGTTTATGGAGTAGATGAATGTCGGGTAGCAAAATTGAGGATTTAAAACCTACTTGTGATACACGTTTCCTATATTTAACCTAAATAAATCCTAGTCATTTAATGAAATAGTTACATAGATATACATAAAAAAAATAAAAATTAAAAAAATGTGACGCTCTCAAAAAAATACCTCAATTTCAACAATTTTTTAACCATAATCATTTTTACACATCAACTTCAAATCATACGCTTTTATGGACAATGAAAAACCCGATATTGCATTTATTGAGAAATTTTGGTCTTTATTTATCTTTTTGGACATTTTGCCCATAAAAATAATACTAAATCAGTTCTAAATTTATTGTCGTGTTTTGAAGGTATTTTATTTTAAACTTTTACTTTAAATATTTTTGTTTGTATTATATATTATTTGATGAAATTTGTATCAAAAGATTGATTTTTGAATAAAATTTTAAATGTTATAACATCCATCAAGTATTATATATCATATATAACATAATTTAAAGTTAAAGTTATAAAGAAAAGACATCTTACAGATCAAAACATGACAATAAATTTAGAACGAATGAGCTATCTAATTTCAAAATTTATCTCAAGTATTACATGATTTAGATTTCTAACTAAATGGTAAAGTGATTTGTGAATAAATTATTTAAGTAGACTACGTACTTAAGTAACTAATTACAAAAAGTAAGTCCTTAATGGTAAAGAGAGGTATCTCTTTCTCTTGAAAGAGAAAAACAAACGGCAAATAACATTTTCCGTTAACTGACGGAGGACGTTAAATGAATCTGTTCTAATTTTGTCGTAGTATATAAATAGGAGAGATAGTTCTGTTTTGTTGTCTCTTTAGCTATTTTTGGTTCCTCTTTGAACAATACTACAACAATATTCTTAACGTACACCACAACTATTTACATTTCAAAATACATCGCCAGAGCTTCACCGGAATAAATTCGCCGCCTGAGTATTAGTCTCCGCCGGCTGCACTTTATTGAATATTGAGAGCCTAATTTGTTCTGGTAAATTTTATGTTAAAATGGAATATTAATAATGTATTAAATATCGTTAATGTTATATACATTATAACGTTTATTTCAAACGTTATTATGCCAAGATTATTTCTGATTATTACTGTGCTTTTTTAATTTTTAATTTTCAGAAGATAATATAGCTGCTGGATATGTTAAATTATAAATACAGAGTTTGATCAGACAGCCGTATTAAGGTAATTTATATATAGTTTTGTTACTAACATAATGTTACTGTTATAATGATATATTGAAATTGAAATTAATGCATATATTTTCCAATAACAATCAATAAAGTAATTTAATTATTTTGTTCCCGTGTTCATTTTTTTAAACTACTGATCGTTTAATCTTTTTTTTAAAGATTGAAAATTATATTACGAATCATCGTTTTATGTCTCACAACTCATCAGTGATGGTGATGCTGCAGACAAAAAGAAAATCATCTAATCAATTAACGATAATTAATAAATTAAATAGTGATACTCCGTAAAAAATTAGTAGGGGACAGTTAAATTTGAATTGAAGGGGGCAGAGTAATATTTAATTAATCTGAATTAAATTTGTGATCGAGCAATCTGATTTGCAAAGAATATTATGTCTGTACACGTCTCTTTCCATCTGTAAAAAGATGAGGGGAGCTTGCAATCGGTTGTTATTAAAGCTAATTTATTTATTTACTGTTTAAATATCTATTTATTTATTATTTATTTTTATTATATTTATATAATAAATAAATAATAAATATAAATAACGATAGTTAAAGCAAAGCAAAACAAAGCAGTTTCTGATCCCGGAGAGACCTCTCTCTGCACTTTCTCTTTATTTCTTTTTTTTTTTTTTTTTTTTCCCTTTATCCCAAGAAAATGTTTTTTTTGGAATTTTGTAATACAAATTTTGTATTATACTATATTCAATTCAAAAGTGATTCGATACAGTATTTTAAATTTTAATAATAATGTTTTTTAAATCTGCTTCAATCCAACAATAGTTTCCAAATATAGTGTACTATTACTCCAGTTGAAATACTATTTTAACTTAAACACTAGATATCTAAAATTATTAATTTAAGCATTGTTAGACTAATTTTATTCAAGACATAATAAGTTGTCAATTTTATGTTGAAGGTGATATTTTCAGCACACTTTTTTTTATAAATTCATACGAGTAATATTTATGCATTAACGAGTTATACAATCAACTAATTAATACATATGCATGGTGAATTTATCAATGCCGTTTTTATTTATATTAAAAATAACTCAATAATATCTACTACGTTACATTTGAATTTGTAGTAATAAAAGTAATATATATGTCCCCAATTAACGGTTTTTAATGTTTTTTGTACTATGAAAATTAACTACTCGTATTAACTTTGTTTCCTACTCTTATTTATATTTTTCATATAATCCTTGCTTTAAACAAGCCGTGGTCCTTTGTTATCCTATACACGGTTTTATTTTCCCAATTCGAACAAATTCATATGCTTTTAATAAATATGCTCTCTTTTTCCAAAAAGAAAATTTGAACCCATATTCAAACTGTACATACGTAACTAAATTTAATTCTTTTTAGTGATGAACTTTTCTAGTGGTGTTACATACTCCGTATTATATTGCTCAATTTTTGAGAATTATGTAGGGCCAACGAATGTTCCAAGGTGTAGGATGATGTTATAAATCTATAATAATACGAGTACTACAATAATAAATTAATAATACTCCCTTGCTCTTAATTCTATTTTTCACCATTATTTTTTGAATGACATAAATTAATTATTCATTTTTATAAAAAAAAAATGTGATAAAGTTATTTTGTGAGCCCTATTTGATATATGTAAGACAAAAATATTGGTAAAAATTCATGTTTACCGAACCCATTTTTTACTCATTTATCTTCCTCGAGTCCTTGTAATTGTATCAATAGTGTAGTTTTAGAGTTATAGCGGGTTTTTGTTTCGAGTTTGTATCCGGGCATAAGCCCCTCATGGTATAAGTTTTGTTTGTTTGTTAATAAAAGTTGATCTTTCAAAAAAAAAAAAAAATTTTAAACTATGTAGTTTTTGTCTGTAAATAATAAATTTGTAGCGAAGGGAGTAATAAATAATAATACAACCAAATCCTTACAACAATTAAATTCTCGTAAATGTTGTAACAACAAATATTACCTCCACCAAATTAATATTAAAATTTTAATTCACTTATTTTCTCCGTGTAAAAATAACTTGCAATTTCAGGTTATCGGAAGAAAATAAAATTTTACCGTGATTTTACCATTTATAAATTATAAATGTTTTTACTTTTTTTTTCTTTTTTTTTTTTTTCAAAAATAAACGATATCATTAGATTCCAAATTAAAGAACTTTCGTCAAAATGTTTTTACTCGGATTTATATACGTCGGATAATCATATTTTCCTGTGTAATTATTGAAATTGCATTAAATGTATGCTAACATTAAATGATAGTTATCAAAAAATTCATTATAATTAATGCTAACCTTTCTCAAAATAATGATAACGTTGAGTATATTTATTTTCACATTTATTTATTTATTTATTTATTTATTTATTTATTTATTTATTTATTTATTGGTTATAAAACTACGTCCAAGGGTGGTAAAGTAAGTTTTATTCTTTTTGTGTTTTTGTTTTGCAGTGGATTTAAGGAAAAAGAAGTTTTATATCTTTTGTTGCTACTCTTTCACGTATAAAAAAGAGAGATAAAAATGCTGACGTGTATAACATGTTCAAAGCAACAAATAGAAGATGGAGGTGAGGAAGTGGGGGCGCGTGGGACACCTAGTTCTAAAGAAGCCGTCAAAAGCCTGACGGCGCAGGTTAGCTTCCCTCCCTCAATACTTTCTCTCTACACACACTCACCGTGTACTCTGTGCAACTTATAAAAAAAAAATTACATTAATTATTTTCTGTGTTCAAAAGAAATAAACTACACCGAAATATATAATGTAATGATGATGTACATTATAATTCTTTTTTACTCCATAATTATAGGGCCAAATATGTCATTTTCTAAAAATAAGTTATTGGACTCCATATAAGTTATAGGGCCAAATCATCACTAAAAAATTACTCTGATAGTAGTAATTATTTGTCATCTACTAAGTACAATATTTTATTTTTATATATGTTAATAACAACTCTATAAAGAATATAGAATTTATTTTTATTTATTTTTTTAAAATGTCACGCTTTTTTTTTTGTCTTTATTCTACGTGCGTGGAGTAGCTAATTGGCTAATTAGTAGCAAGTACGTACTCTCTTTGCTTTTTTCCTTGCTTCCAATCCTTCTTTATTGTAACTTTGCTTTGCTTTGTTTCAAACAAAACAAAATCTTGCTCAGACCATGCTTATGACATATTATTAATGGTACCATCTGAAAAGATTATCTATACATGTATATGGTTGGTATTATTCTCATTCTTATAATAATCTTTTAGGATTTTGTCTGTAAATTTGTGTGAAAGTTTAGATTTAGATGGCAATTTCTTTATTGCATGGGGCAGTTTCTGTTCATGTTAGAATCTGGAAATGTATGTATCTAACATAGAAATAATATGTTTTATTAAGTGAAATGGTTTCTACAAAGCGTTTAGATTTGTGTTATGCCCGAATATATGGACTATGGTATATCAGTATGTATTATGTATTCAAACACACTCTAGCGTGGTAACTAATTTTTTGTACATGTGTCAGTCATTTTTTCTTAAATTATGTGGTTTTTGTTTAAGGACTATTAATTTGGGACGGAGTGCGTATAACTTTAGCTTAAAAAGTGTATAATTTTGCGTTTACGTTGAGTTATTGGTTCATTTAGATAGAGAACTAAATATAAGTATCTTTTACAATTTGAAGAAAAAATGGGAACCTTATAAGTAAGGTATATTTTGATGGACCAAAAGATTGTAGTAATCGTTTGTGTATTTCACCAGATCTTTATGATCTTTATATATATATATATATATATATATATATATATATATATATATATATATATATATTAATATTTCTGGTAAAAAAAAATAAAAATAAAAATAAAAAAGATTGTAGTAAAAGTTGTCATAAGAACCTTGTGTTTAGTCCATGTTACAATTAGGATTATTCTAAGTTCTAATTTAACTAAATTGTTGTTTTTAGTAGAAAGGTATCTCAATATCTAGTCTCTAATTAGAAGTAGGCCCACATACTTTTTGCATTCACAATGTCCTATAGTAGGTTAAATATGGGGATCTGTTCACAATTTTGTTCTTTAAACAATTGAAATGGAGCTCCTACTCTAACTTAGGCTTTCTTGAATTAGTTTGAAATAAATGTTTTTTTAAGTGCAGTTATTTACCTGAATGCCCAAAATTGACATTGACATTATTATATAAATGTTTTGAACTGCCCAAGAAATTTGGTAGGGTTGTTTTCTTTTATTTAATTTCTTTTGTCATGAAGATATAGTAGTATGATACTACTATATGACTTGTCTCTTTTTATTATTCCTTATAAATATGTAGATTTTTACAGTGATTGGTAGGTAATGGTTGTTGCAAAAGTAACAACCACTTATTTATGAAATCTGCACAACAGGCTAATGGACAATTTAACATTCAAGTTTTTTAGTTTTTTCAAAGTTTTACCCTATCAATAGACTCAGACCTCATTTATGCATCAAGAATAAGGACCTAGTGCTGTTTAGGCATCAAGAATAAGTGACTGGCTTATGTGAGAATAATTTAGTTCCACATGAATGTGTAAGTTTAGTACATTAACAATGCAAATAAAGGACCTAGTGCATGGTATAATATAAATGTGGATCATTTGATAGTACATTAAGTTTCAAATTCTTATGATATAACACTAGGAGAAGATTAGACAAAATCCTTTAAGATGCTATGGTATATAAATATGCCAAAATCTTTAGTTAACACTTGGTAGTACAATTTATGTACTATGTTTGTAAATTAAGATTCTTCTGATATACTTTTGATAATACAAGATAAGAAAAGAATCTTGAATATTTTAAAGTGGATTTGTAGGGTGGGAGTGTTTCGGTGTAATATTTTTAGAGAATAGAGAATATAAAGATCATCCTGGGTGTGTTGAAAAAGGTTTAGAAATAGTATTTTGGATATTTGGTTTAGACTGTGCATATATGATATATGAGTAAATAACATTCATTGTACTCGATAATTTGAATGGAAAAAGCCTTATCTATTTATCGGGAGTAAAATAGATTATAGTAAGGTGTTGTTTATTTTTTTCGATATTAAGTTTTGTTTTCGTTTCTTTGTTTGAGAAGGGGTGTCTGATTCTATATCTCCTAGAAACAGATCAGTTTTTAGATTAAGTGACAGATTGAGTCACAAAGAAATATTAATTATACTTATAATATTAATATTAATTATACTTATTGTATAGAAATAGCTCATCAAAGTAAAAAGTAAACAGACGCTTAAGTTAAGATGTATTGGATTGAATAATGGTTAAATTTATTCCAATCACACCATGCAAAAAAGTGGATCTGATAGGAGTATATCTTAAGGAAAAGACAGGACAACCCTGTTGCTTAAAGTGACACACGAGTGTCATATTTTGGGACCTACCCTTGATTATTTGTCTATTTTCAATTTAACCCCCTGCATCTTATGGAATTCAAATTCATCACATTGGATGCATTTTTGTCAAAATTATGCTAGTAGACTTCTAGGGGATTTTTATGGCTTATCAAAACCTAAAATCACAGTTAACTAAGGCCATGATCCGATAGCTCTTTGGAACGACAAATGCGCACCTTAAGGTGTGGATGCGTGAGTCTTTGTCGATGAAAGAAAACAACGATATTGGATCGAAATCTATATGTGACATTAGGGATCAATTACCTAGTGGCATAAACCAACATACTTTGGTCATAAGTTGTCCGGTTGCGAATCTTGTAATATTTTTACAAATAATAATAAAGCATGTTTATATCTTATGAAGCAAAGATTAAGAGAGAAACTTCCTTTAATTTGAACTCAATTACCATTCTTAGGCCTTTATCCTGTTTAAAATATGTTACAGTATTAAAAGTTCATGTTATTCTCCAATTATGCTTTAATCATTTAATAATCAAAAACAATAAAGGTGAGGTTCACTAAGGTAGATTTATCAATTGATCCACAATTCATAGATGCTGATAACTTGAATCTTTTACTTTTGCTTTATCTTTCTTTTTTTTAAGATCAACATTAAAATAAATTAGATATCTCCTGGACTATACTCTGCAAAATATTAATTAATTTGCCAAAATAAGTAGCAACTTAATACATAAAGACCTTAACAACATAAAACTATATAAAAATATATCAAAATAAGGGAAGTTTGTAGTCTTATCATGCTATGTTATTAATCTTTATGTAGAATTGTTGTTGGTGTTATGGGTAAAATACTCAAATCATTATGATGTGCAGATCAAAGATGTATTAAAAGTTTCGGGTACTACAAAGGGTAAGCCTCCTATAGCGCCTAGCAGCTACAAGAAAGGGGGGAGAGATTATCCAGATTTTGAGACCGTATCTGATGGGGTCCGCTACCCTTACGCACAACCTGGAACCTCGAGTTCGACTCCTGCTTGGGACTTCACTAGCAATGATCCTAACCATCCGAGTGGAGGGTACGAACCGCCACGCCAGTCTGGTCATTTGGTTTTGGAAGATGAAGATGAGCCTAAAGAATGGATGGCTCAGGTTGAACCTGGTGTTCAAATTACTTTCGTCTCCTTACCTAATGGAGGAAATGACCTTAAACGCATTCGATTCAAGTAAGTTTTTATTTCCATGTATATAGTTCCTACCGAAAACATATGGATTTTTTTTAACGACAACCTGAAAGCTGTCGTTAACGTGCATATAAGTATTGTACAATTCAATAACTGTCGCTTTAAAGTCAACATATTATCGCTATGTACAACACTTTTATATATATGCATGTTAACGACAACCCTAAAGGCTTGTCGCTAAAACAATCGAAAAGCATAAGTTGTCTATCTATATGATGAATACTGACAAATATTATATTATTATATGAAAGCCGGGAGATGTTCAATAAATGGCAAGCGCAGAGATGGTGGGGCGAAAACTATGATCGAATAATGGAGCTTTACAATGTTCAAAGGTTCAACTGTCAAGCGTTAAACACGCCTTCTCAGTCTGAGGATGGGGTAATCTAGTCTTCTTTTTATTAATATATACAATATACAATTGTTATTATATAAAATATTTCAAGAAGCTCTATAGAGAAAAATTAAAAACTATGCAGAGAGATTCATCCTACTCGAAGCTCGGATCAGCAAGGGAAAGCCCAATGATGACACCATCTATCAACAGAGACTGGAACAGAAACTACGGAGGAGGGAATCAGAATTACAATGTGGGGCCTAGTTCTTATGTGGCTGGTGGGCCCAAGGGTGAGATGTCATCTATGGACGCATCAAGAACAACATCATCATCTAGAGACGATGCTTCTATCTCAGTTAGTAATGCTAGTGATGTGGAGTCGGAATGGGTAGAGCAAGATGAACCTGGTGTTTACATCACTATCAGACAGTTAACTGACGGTACTAGAGAGCTTCGTCGTGTCAGATTCAGGTAATTGTATTTAATAAATTTGATTTGTTAGATATAAAACATAAGTATCTGTATAATTATGTCTTTACACTTCGGTTTTATGTTTTTATGCAGTCGGGAAAAGTTTGGAGAAGTGCATGCAAAGCTGTGGTGGGAACAAAACAGGGAGAGAATACAAACACAATACCTTTAATTATACTCTACAACTTTTAACGGTCTAAGATCATCGTCGTTATGACCAAAATATAGAGTCAAGATTGGCAGTTACAACATCATATACAAGCAAAGTTCAAATATCATACCATTAAGGGTTCTAGAGGGTCAAAACTTATATGGTAAGGTGCAGTTTTGGACACCGAGCCTTTATGTTATTAGTAAGAGGAGTATGAAGGATTTGTTCTTCCCATTTCGGGTGTTGATCATGTAGATTTTTCGTGTTTTGACATTCGTAAGTTGCAATTTGCAGTGTTGTGTTTATTCTTTACATTTATTATTATGAAGATGATTGATTGACTAGTCTCTACTCTTAATTGGATGTTAATAGTGCAATGGTTCAAAAGCACAACAGTTTAAAATTCGCAATTGTTAAAGATGTTAAAATTATGGGTTTGATGAAATTTTTAGCACTTGAATGGTGAGAATGTATACAACATTCATCATCTGAGCAACACTACAATCTTATGATTTAATTTCAATATCAAAAATTGTCGCAGTACATATATATTTTAATCAACTCCATTTCATTATCTAAGCAACAAGACAATATTAATGATCAATACATGACTCAAAAAAAAGTTATAGAAAGATTTTAGCTGTGTATTTGTCACCAATTTGGTCTTTAGATACTTTTTGAGTGATCGCTTCATCAACAGAGAACCAACGTATTCCTATTTTCCTTTAGGGCGTGTTCTAGAGATTTTGTATGGAATAAATGAAATGAGAGGGAGGTGAATGAAGGAGAAGGATTGTGAATCATTCCAATTTGGAAGGAAAGTGTTGAAGGAAAATTACACTGTTCCTCCTTTCCCTTTCCTTCATATTCAAACTCTGGAACACATTCAATCTTTCCACTTCTCTCTAAACTCTTTCATTTTCCTTAAAAATCCAACTTGGGAACAGACCCTTAGTATTTATCACCTTTCTTTAATTGAACTTTTAAACATTATTTTGGTTCAATTGATCTTTTTAGAATTGAATCTCGTCCAATAATCGACACTACTTTTTGAGAGATGGTTTCATCGACAGAGAACTCAATTGTGCTTGATATTGTAGTTTTTTAGATTATGATTCATCTAGATTTCTCTTTATCAAATAAACCTTTCCACTTGGATAGTGATATATTTGATCAAGCATAGAATAGAGGGATCGGGTCCGGTCCATGCTTGTCAACAATAAAGAGGAGATTTAAGGGTCACTTGAGTTTAACTCTCCGGTCCGGAGTATTGTGAATAACCCCTTACGAGATGAGGAAGTCTAGTGATGCGCTGTGGATCCGGTAGCGCGGGTAAAGCTGCGCTATAGGAGGAGCCCCTATTGTTTCTATTGTACTTTAATACTAAAAATAGTATATGTGTGAGATTTGAATGAATGAGATCCCATTTTGTTGTGGCTTGAGTCCTTTATATATAGGGCAAACCTTTTTGTCTTCTATTGCCACGTAATAAGGTTAGAGGGTTGTGGCATGCCAACAGTACTTCCTTGTGTGAGCTGATCCGACAAAAGTTAAAAGTATTTTGCCGGACCTTATTCCTGTCTGCCATGTGCACTCTGCCAGCTACAGCTTCACCTAACATGCACACGTACCCTTAGCGCCAGAACAAATGTCGCTCCAGGTCTATGACTTAGCGCCAGCTCGCTTTAGCGTGCTATATGCGCGTGATTTTTATGGCGATGATGTTTGATGTGCAACATGAGTTAATCGAGTATGCGTATCATTAATATTCACTTGATAAATCCACTCACTAATATTCATAAGGTAATTGTATTGTATATACACCTAAGCATGCTAAAAATGGATTTATCAAAATCATAAGTAAAAATATCAACACTCTTTCGACATTAATAGTAGTAGATTTTGTGATAGAATGGTTAATTTCATATCTTTTGGAATATGAAACCCTAATTTCTCTTTTGTGATGGAATGGCTAGTGCGGTTTATTTTTTCAAAAAATGATATACATAGCCGTATTATAAATAATTTAATTTTATGTTTATATTTCAAACATACGATGAATTGTAACATCCGTATCACATCGGTTGGAGAGAGGAACGAAGCATTTCTTATACGGATGTGGAGATCTTTCCTAGCATGACGCATTTTGGGACCACAAGCGCAGCAGATTCCGTAAGAACTCTACAGTTAAGCGTGCTCGGACGTGGGCACTACAAGGATGGATGACTTCGTGGGAAAGTGTTGCTCGTGTGTGGTCGCCAAGAAAAAAAATCCCTTGAGCTTGGCCGTTACATGAACAAACATTAATTTCAAAATTATATAAAGAAAATTGATATCAAAAAGAAATATTTGTACTTTATAATATATATATATATATATATATATATATATATATATATATATATATATATATATATATATATATATATATATATATATATATATATATAGCGACACCGAATTATAGCAAACCGCTAGTAATAATTGAAATAACGACAATAAAGGAACACCAAGATTTAACGTGGAAAACCCCAATAGGGTAAAAACCACGGGCAAGGAAAGAAGAACTTCACTAATAAGAATAATAGGAATTACATTTCTCTCTAATTACAAGGATAAGAGAGAATGAATTAATTTTGGGATGTCTAACTCTGCTTGCAAGGTCCTGTATTTATAGTAAAAGGAATGAGGTAGGTGGTGTTTAGCATGGCATGAAAGTCTTCTTTGCACCATAGACATCACCGACCAATGTTGAAAAAAAAAACTTCACAAGATGGTAGGTGCCTACCATCCACCAACCATACAATTTGTCCACAATTATTATTCAACAATCTCCCACTTGAAGATTTGATTGAAGCTCAATCAATCTTCACACGATAATCCTTCCTTGCCATTGATGTTGTTTACGTCTCTGCTAGGCCGCATGAGGAACGGCACCAAACAAACTTGTCACGGTTGATTGACTTTGTTAGAAAATCAGCTACATTGTCGTCAGTATGAATTTTCTGCATATCCACGGTTCCTTCTTCCACTTTCTCACGAACGAAGTGATACTGAACTCGTATATGCGTTGTCTTTGAATGAAATGCCGGATTCCTTGCAAGATGCAAGGCACTCTGGTTGTCACAAAATAGAGTGATATTCTTTTGTTTATGCCCGAGTTCCTCTAACAACATCTTCAACCATATTGCCTCTTTAGTAGCTTGTGTAGCTGCTACATATTCTGCCTCTGTTGTTGACGTGGCTACAACTGACTACAGTTTTGAAACCCAGCTTACTATTCCACCACAAAATTTGAAAACATATGCAGTGGTTGATTTACTTTTATCGATATCACCTGCATAATCTGAATCAACATACCCTTTAACAATAAATTTTGGTTCCCCATAACATAATGCAACATCTAAGGTTCCCTTGATGTATTTAAGGATCCTCTTTACCGCATTCCAATGCTCTTTACCAGGATTCACCATGTACCGACTAACTACTCCCACTGCATGTGCAATGTCTGGTCTTGTACATATCATTACGAACATTAAACTTCCCACTGCTGATGCATACGGTACGCAAGACATCTCCTTCCTCTCGTTTTCACTGTTAGCACACATAACGGAGGATAACTTGAGATTAGTAGGAAGTGGGGTTGAGATTGGCTTACTATCTTGCTTATTGAAACGCTTCAAGATTTTTCTCAAATAATTGTTTTGAGAAAGTCAAATCTTCCTATTATCTCTGTCTCGGTGAATTTGCATCCCTAGAATCTTGTTTGCGGCACCCAAGTCTTTCATTTCAAACTCCCTAGCCAATTGAGCCTTCAACTTATTAATACGATCTTTGTTGGGGCCTGCAACCAACATGTCGTCTACATATAACAGCAAAATGACAAAATCATTGTTCCCAAACCTCTTGAAATATGCACAAGGGTCTGCATAAAGTCTGTTATATTCAAGGCTCATTATGAAAGAATCAAATCTCTTGTACGAACATCTCGGCGCCTGTTTGAGACCATACAGAGATTTCTTTAACCTGCAAACCAAGTTCTTTTTTCCTTGTAGTTCAAAACCTTCTGGTTGAAGCATATAAATTTATTCTTCAAGATTTCCATGAAGAAATGCAATTTTCACATCTAGCTGCTCTAGATGCAAATCAAATGTAGCACACATCGCTAGAACTACTCGAATTGTTGTAAGTCGAACCACAAGAGAAAATATTTCATTAAAGTCTTTACCTTCTTTCTGAGCATATCCTTTAACCACCAGTCTTGCACGATACCGCTCCACTTGATCATCGCCATTTCGCTTGATCTTATACACCCACTTATTTCCAATAGGTTTTCTACCTTTCGGCAATGGCACAAGTTCCCATGTTTGATTTTTATGAAGAGCTTCAATTTCTTCCTGCATAGCTGTCATCCACTAAGATGCATCTGAATGATTCAGTGCCTCGCGAAAAGTTGTTGGTTCTCCTTCCTCTGTTAGAAGACAATATGCAACATTGCTTTCCATAATATAATCCGAGTGCCACCCTGGACGTTTCAGTTCCCGATTAGAAATACGAGTCGCTGGAGCTTCATCAACGACTATTTGATTTTCCTCGTGCTCTAGTATTGCTTCAGAAGAATCTTTATGAAATTTATTTCCAACCTGTATCGGTGTAGTTTCTTTTGAAGTGCTAACATCTTCAAGATCTTTGTCTTCCTTAAAGACAACATCTCTGCTGATGACTACTTTGTGGGTAGTGGGATCCCACAAGTGATACCCCTTAACTCCATCAGCATACCCCAAGAACAAACACTTTCTGGACTTCGGATCCAACTTTGTCGTTTCTTGAGAATTGTACATTGCGTACATAGGACTTCCAAATATATGAAGGTCAGAATAATCAACTGGTTTTCCAGTCCACATCTCCATCGGCGTTTTCAACTCAATTGCAGTTGATGGTGACTGATTTATCACGTAACAGGCAGTACTTACTGCTTCTGCCCAGAATGATTTTCCCAAGCTTGCAGTTGCCAACATCGCCCTTGTTCTATCTAACAAGATTCTGTTCATCCGCTCTGCCACTCCATTTTGTTGAGGAGTGTATGCCGTCGTGAACTGTCTTTTGATACCTTCTTGTTTGCAGAACTTATCAAATTCATCACCAGTGTATTCTCCTCCATTATCTGTCCTTAAACACTTGATCTTTTTACCAGATTCAAGTTCAACCCGCGCTTTGTAAACTTTGAAAACTTCAAACACATCTACCTTCCTCTTGATTGGGTACACCCAACATCTCCTAGTGTAATCATCAATAAATGATACAAAATACTTTGCTCCTCCTAGGGATTGAACTGGTGCTTGCTACACATCAGAGTGAACCAATTCTAGAACTAATTTGCTTCTAGAATTTGATGTGTTAAACTTCAGGCGATGCTGCTTGCTGATTACACAATGCTCGCAGAAAGGTAGCGATACCTTCGTAAGACCAGGAATAAGATTTCTTTCAACAAGAATCTTCATACCTTGTTCAGACATGTGTCCAAGCTTTTGATGCCATGTCATAGCAACTTTATCACTTGAACTATTCGAAGCAACAGATACTTCCGATTCCTGTACCGTCTCGTCTTTCAGAATGTATAAATTAGCACCCACCTTTTCTCCTTTCATAATTACAACTGCGCCTTTCATGATTTTCATGATCTTATCTTGTATCTCCATCTTACAACCAAGATCATCCAATTGTCCTAAAGATAATAAGTTCTTCTTCAAACCCTCCACGTGTCGTACACCTTGAATAGTACGAACTGTACCATCGTGCATCTTCAGAATGATATCTCCGATTCCAATGATCTTTAGTTCATGATCATTGCAACTGTATACAGATCCTCCTAAGATACGTTCATATTGTTTGAACCATTCTCTTCTAGGGGTCATGTGAAAAGTAGCTCCCGAGTCAAATAACCAGACATCAACAAATGTCTTTCTGCCTTCATTTGCTACCACTGCCTCACTAACCAAAGCAGTCCCATCTTCTGAAATGCTTGCGATATTTCCTTGAGGATTAGAGTTATTTAAACTCCGACAATCCTACTTCAGATGACCTTTCTTGCCACAATTGTAGCATGTATAGGTCTTCTTCTTTTTAGACTTCGGTTTACCATGATTGTGACTCCCACTTGGGCCACGTTCCGTTGATCTCCCTCCTGACACCACCAAGGCCTCCACTTGTTGTGAACCGGCATGTTTGTCCTCCTTGTTATTGCGCCGATTTTCTTCTTCTAGAATAGCAGCCGCAACTTCATCATAGACTAGATACTCCGAGAGAACACTATTGGTTAAGTTAGTAATGAGTAGATCATACGAGTCAGGTAGACTCTGAAGTAAAAGTTCAGCACGTTCTTTTGGCTCTATATTGCAACTTAATGAAGCGAGTTGAGAAAATAGAGTATTCAAAGAATTAATGTGTTCATTAACTAAAGTAGATTCATTCATGCGTAGCGCATAAAGTTTTCTCTTAAGGAATATCTTGTTGTGGAGTGATTTGGTCTCGTACAATTTTACGAGGTGATCCCAAATCTCTTTCGCCGTCTTCTTTTCTTCAATGCTAGACAAAACACCATCTGCTAGTGCCAGATGAAGATTTGCGATAGCCTGGCCGTCCATCTCTTCCCATTTTTCATCAGTGACTTCGGCTGAACGTCCACTGATGGCCGCCAAACACTTATCCTTTCTCAGGATAGCTTTCGTTTTTAGTTTCCATAACGAGAAGTTACTCCCGTTGAACTTTTCAATTTCGAATGTCGTAGACATTGCTATAATCACAATCTTCTTTTCGACAATACTATTTTTCTGAGAAATAGTACCCGAAAACTTTTATCGAGTGAAATTAATCTTACTTATTTTCTGATGTGGACGATCCACTCCCGTGGCAACCACAGAGCATGTGATAAGTAAATTAATGCACACTAGATGTTAGACCTTAGCTCTTGATACCACTTGTTGAGAAAAGCGACACCGAATTATAGCAAACCGCTTGTAATAATTGAAATAACGACAATAAAGGAACACCAAGATTTAACGTGGAAAACCCCAATAGGTAAAAACCACGGGCAGGGAAAGAAGCACTTCACTAATAAGAATAATAGGAATTACACTTCTCTCTAATTACAAAGATAAGTACTAATCTTTATATCTCTTGTAATCAGGAGATTACTCACAAACTTTCTAATTATTTCTTTTAGTACAAAGAGAGAATGAATTAATTTTGGGATGTCTAACTCTGCTTGCAAGGTCCTGTATTTATAGTAAAAGGAATGAGGTAGGTGGTGTTTAGCATGGCATGAAAGTCTTCTTTGCACCATAGACATCACCGGCCAATGTTGAAAAAAAAAACTTCACAAGATGGTAGGTGCCTACCATCCACCAACCATACAAGTTGTCCACAATTATTATTCAACAATATATATATATATATATATATATATATATATATATATATATATATATATATATATATATATATATATTAATGGCCAAAATTTATTATCAAAACAAAAACATCCAAACTAGCGAGGAGTTAGAGGGCCACAACGAATTACAAAGCCAAGAGTTAAAAAATTTTAAAATACTACCTCTATTCTTTAATCAAAAAAAAAAAAAAAAAAAGACAAACGGAATCAAATAAAAAGCATTAATTGCATGCGTGTTAAAAAGGGTTCCGAATCTCCAAATCACCCAAAGCGTTGTAATCACGATAACATACACTTTTTTCATCCAATCCTCATTAGACTGATGATTGTCGATCCAATTTGCTAGTTCTTCCCAAGACATTACGGTAATAGAAATATCAACATTACCCCATCTACGAATTCTACTCCAAAATCGACAAGCCAGGTCACCATCGAAGAAAATATGTTTAACATCTTCGATACATCCTCCACACATAGAACAAGCTATATCTAATATCTTCACTTCTTTTAACATTAAATTAAATCTATCTGAAAATGCATCCAATTCCAATCTTCATACAAAAGTGTTGAGCTTCTACCTTGTTCCACCGAGTACTAATACTTGACGAAGGTAGCATTAGTTCATTAATGTGTTTTCTGGTATCTGCAACCGTAAAAAGTACGTAACAAGAATTGCTCCATGCATGCACACTCATCATCTTTGTTTACTAAATTTATGTCAGATAGCTTCACTAGCAGATTGTCATACTCTTTCTTTATTCCATAGCTTCACTAGCAGATTGTCATACTCTTTCTTTGTTCTACCATCTAGTTCACAAACCCCCAACACTCATTTGAACTCCTATCCCTGATCGAGCATTTTGGATTAGACTCTAGATAAAATAGTCGATTATACCATTAATTTAGAGGATAAGTACCTATCCACTGATCTTTCCAAAATAAAGTGTTTCTACCATCACCAATCATTCGATAAAGAGTCCCATGTAATGAGATTTCGATCATTTTCCCATTTGAAAGACTTTGAAATTTCGTCCCATACACTTTGACCATTGGACTGTAATGAGGACTATCGGTATCATTACCATGAACCACCTTGATGGCCATAGACCAAAAAACATTCGAACTTGATACTACTCTCCATCTCCACTTTTTAAAAAAGTGCTACATAAAAGCCTTTACATTTCCCATATTCAAACCTCCTTTTCCCGATGATGTAATCATAACATTATATTTTAACCACTTATTTATGTTTATCTTATAATTAATTAACTAGAGATTATAAACTTAAATATGGTATGTTTAAACTTAGCCCTAAGAATTACGTTTAACATTCTCCCAACATTTATATTATGTTAATTAAAACTAATGACCCATATTGAATTTCCCTTTGCCACATAATTTTCATTTCCACTAGAACACCCCATATGAACCGAGAGGTCAAGAAAATTAAACAAAGCAACATACGGATTGTCAGAGTTTGTTGGAACGCCAAACAAGGACCCGAGTTCACTTGGGAGCGAGAGGATTAGATGAAACATAAATACCCGCACTTATTATCAGATGCAACGACGACATCTGCCACTACCTAAATTTCAGGACAAAATTTATTTAACGGGTAGGTAATGTAACGACCCTCCTTTTTCTGTTAACTTTTTTCGTTAAATCTTTAACGACTGTAAGTTGACTTTTATGTCATACGTTTAGATGATAAGATTTTTATGCTATAAATATTATTTGAAATATTTATTCGGTGACAATATGATAATAAGAATTATTATTCTTAATTTTATAATTAAACTCGACAATTGTTAGAAACCGTTAGAGGTTTAACGCTTTCGGGCCGTTTAAATGCTAGACAACTAAGACTTTAGTCCATAAAAATTAGCTAGACAAACTAAGCCCAAAACCATCCTTTCCCTTTTGAATTTTCGGTCAAGAACCCAACTCACCCACCTTGGCCCAAGTTGCAAGCCCCTAAAGTCCTTAGATATATTTTAATCCACTTAAACAAAAATGAAACCGTGGCTTTTCCCTTTTCATGTAACCAGTCGACACCATCACCTCTACCACGAATCCTTCATCTTCATCGTGACTTCATCTCACTCAAACACAAAAAATACTTGCTTGATCAACAAATTGATTACAAATTGTGCTCTACACGTTATTCTCTACACGTATCTACCTTCAATTTTGAGTTTTAGGTATAATCATAAAACCCTAGACTTTTAATTTTCCGTGTTCGATCATGTTTTATAGTGTAGTTAAGTCCTTGGCTCGAGTCCATGATTTTATGTATGCATATGTATCGACTTGCTAAGCGTTTGATGATATTAGTTAAAAATTCGAATTTGATATTACTGAATTTGATGAGTACACGTTAGTATTTGCTTGTTATTAGTTCATAATTGGATTGCTCTCGAAAAGTACATAATTTTTCATACAGAAAATGCGTTAATCGGACCAAAGGTTCAAAAGTTATTATTAAAATATGATTTTTCAAACTGCATAGACTTTTGTTAACGTATTTGGTTGCTATGAATTTTCTATACGGAATTGGAACTTCAAAATTTTACAGCAGTTTTATAGCTTAAAAATGAAGCTTCGACAATTGGCCTTGACCTATAAACAATCTCGTCATCAATGGGTTTACTTATGGGTTCTTTCTCAACCGTCCCCCACACTTGGTCGGTTTACTAACTCTTGTCGTATCTTTAGTAGGTTTAACACTAGCAACAAAAGTCAAAGAACCTACGGGCATGGGTGGTGGGTTAATAGTGTATCTGTAACAACCAAACCCGTTATCTAACCTCAAACGCGAAATATATATATATATATATATATATATATATATATATATATATATATATATATATATATATATATATATATATATATATATATATATATATATATATATATATATATATATATATATATATACAGATAAGGTGCGCGGCGCGCACCACCTATTGTGCGCGGCGCGCACAAGGCCTGATCAGTTCTGTCCGGTTTTGTCATTTTTCGATTAAAGATCTCCCACTTCCCGACACTTTTAGACAAAATGCTTTTCACAACATTTTATAATATGTAAAACTAACACGTTTCAATAATAAAACAAGATTTACGACACCGGGCCCACATCGGCCGTTTTACGACTTTCGTACAAAATACCAGTTTTCGACTACATGAGTTTAAGTTCCAAACACGACTACGAGCATGATGTTTGGGGATAAACTACCCAATCCTAAGTCGAAACCAAAAGTAATCCAAGCAAGCATCAAAAGGGGAAATCATCTAATCCCGTGCATACCCTTGCCACGTCCGCCTCCGAACCTAAAAATGTAAAAAACGAGAGGGTAAGCTAACGCTTAGTGAATGCAATACTTATACGCATACATACATAATCAAATTACTTGCATACACCTACACAAACAACACAATATCATTAGCAAATCGCAATAAATGAATAATCAACGTACAATGCTAATAAAACTTACACATCCCAATATACCCAATGTCGACATTCGACTCGATGGTGGCCGACGAAGAGCGGTAGGTCAAATATGTTAACCACTCACCAACCATCGCAACGCGTACGTGACCGACGAAGAGCGGTAGGTCAATATCATTAACCACTCATCACTACGCACCATGAGGCCGACGAAAAGTGCAACTGAAACGTTAGCACTTACCTCGATCACAAGGATGGTCGACGAAAAGCAAAACCGCTTATCATCCTACGATAAGTGGACAACGAAGAGCGAATCCCTAAATGGATAACACTCACCACTTACCCAAACACACATGTGGCCGACGAAGAGCGATAGGTCAACATTAATCACTCACCACATAACCAAATACTCACATGTGATCAACGAAGAGCGATAGGTCAAATGTTAATCACTCGTCACATGCTCACCTCCAATTGTGGTCGACAAAGAGTCATTCCTTTCGGATAACACTCACCACATTCCAAACACACACATACACACGTGGCCGACAAAGAGCGATAGGTCAAACGTTTATCACTTGCCACATTCACAAACCGAATATAGCCAACGAAGAGCTATCCACACGAATATCACTCACTATATTTTTCCAACTCAATTGTGGTCTACGAAAAGTGAATCCTAACGGATGTCACTTACCACTTCGCACGCAAGCAACCAAATTATATACATAAACGTATAAATATTCCACTCACCTCGATTACTTGAAAAGCAATCCCGCTTGAGCTCCTAATCGTCCAAATGCAAATCACCTAAGTTATTCACAACAAATAAGCCAAACGCTCTAGCTTATAACCAAAATACCAATAAGTGCAATATTAACCCAATTGCACTTACTTTCAATTTGACTAAGTCAAATCTCACCCGAAACACCCATAATCAAAATCGACTAGTGATTATGTTCCAACAACCCATTTACTCAAGGTTTCATCATCAAAACACATAAATTGCATCAATTTACACAAAACCCATTTTGACCTAATCTCAAGTCAATACACCCATTTGCAAGCTTACACAATTAATCATTTATAGACTAAGTTAACTAGTGATATTAACACCCGAACATGATTATCAACTAATCAATTTCATCATCCAACCCAAAACCCACTAACAATGGTTATCAACACCATTTACTAACTCAATCACCCAATTATCAACTAGTGGGTTTACTCAAGAACACCCAAATCAAAACCCCAATTATGAACACTAAATCAAACTATGAAAACTCGGAATTAGAACTTACCAATACTACCATAATGTAGCCAAGAGTGAGATGAACAACCTTAACACTTGAGCTTTTGATCGATTCAAGCTCCTTCTTCTCCAAATCACCAAATCTCTCTCTAGAAGTCTCTCTCTCTCTAAGAATGAAATGAGAGTGTTTGTGGATTTGAAATATGATCCAAAACTAGATCCCAAACTGATAATATTTCCACACATTCGGCCCCAAGTGAAAAGACCAAAATGCCCTTCATTTAACTCAAAATTACAAAAAGCAGAATTCTGTCGCAGACTAGGTGCGCTGAGCGCACCACTATATGTGCGCAGCTTGCACAAGCTCCATCTCAGCTGTCAGTTTCAGTTTGATTATTCGACGTTCATGTACACATGTACACTTGTGTTTAGGGTCTTACAACTCTCCCCCACTTAGATTGGATCACGTCCCCGTGATCCTCGCCACTTAACTAACAGGACCCACGCTCCATGGTCCTCCGACACACTTCTAAAACTCGATGTCCACAAGAATTCCATCAAATTCGAAGATTTCACACAACTCCCTTAGGCAACTTTACTCAAAGTTACCCTTCCGATTTAAATCATCACCGGTGATTTACTAAATCTACCAAACCGAGCACTAAATCTCGCTTCGTCCACGAACCGGAACGAACTCATGCCTCGACTGCATGACATAAACAAGCTAACATTCCAAATCTCGTACCCAGTTAGCAATCCCTTTAGCGTACCCTTATCATGTACATCGCTAAAGTAACGACGTACCAATAATATGGCCAACAAATAATACAATGGAGCCAATGAAAAGTGAATCCTAACGATTGGATACCACTTGCCCCATATCCTCACGCGTACGTGGCCGACAAAAAGTGGTAGATCAAACGTTAACCACTTACCACTACGCAACAAGAGGCCGACAAAAAGTGCATCCTTATGGATCGCACTTAGCTCTCCTCACACATGGCCAAAACAAAAGCGATTCCCAACGAAAAACGCATTCCACACACCAATAAGTAGCTGACGAAAAGCGAATCCTAGCGGATAACACTTACTACTTATCACACTCCAACTGTGGCCAACGAAAAGTAAATCCTCGCAATGGATAACACTTACCACAATACATACAAACAAACTAAGTATATGCGCATACTTAGAATCATTCCACACTGCCTGGAATTTCCGCACACGAAAGGACCGCACGCGCGAACATTGCTTAACACAATCGAGCAAGAACCCTTATAGCGCACATAGGTACAAAACAATAATCCTCTAGAAGAGAATTCGACACGCACACCCTTAACCGGGGATCCTACCTTGCTCGTCAAACACGTCTGTTATCTGTCAACGAGATTTACCACATTACCACCTCGAGTAGTGATTCACATCCAAAGCAATAAATACAATTCAACCGAAATTGTATTCCACCACAAACCGACCAATCTAAGCCTCGACACTAACTACGGATCTAGCATGAGCATTATCCGAAATTTCCACACCAAAACCTCCTCGTGCGGGAGTGTAACTCCCCCATTTGGAACTACGTTCCATAACCCCTTCATCGTGGTAACATCATTCCGCGATAACTACCACATTCCAAAATACGTGACCAATCTAGCCATCGGTCGTAGCACTCGAATTCCCAAGAATTCATTTCGCACACTAGAAATTGACGCCCACCGTCACCCGTTGGCGTTATTTAGGCAACGACATAAAGCTAACACAACACGCACCTTGTACAACCGTACAATGCTACCAAAAAGTAGACTTTTCCAACAATTTGGTTCACACGACCCATCGCCACATCTTGCTCCAACCTTGAGCATACAAAGGATCTTAACCTATCCTTAATCACTTCGAACGAAGAGTTCATCACAATTACACATACTTTATTCTTGCAATCCTCCGATTGCCATAGCTTGTCAAAGTCCCACCTAGTCACTCTTGTACCTAAGGGTTTCTCTCCGGTACCCTAAGTACAATGTAATCACAACATCGCCGTGAGTCAAACATTACGCTTGCAGGTATGAAAGAGGCACCTAACATCGCGTCACATAGACTCCACTATCAACATTCATCGAGACCGAAAAGCTCGACCTCGAGGGTTCCATTCATCCGATGTCACCCATCACAACACTAAAGTGACCTTAAGTCATCCGTACCCGACGAAACTATGTTTCATCAATTATGACACAAAAGCGACTACGCGCTACCAAGAAAACACCAAAGCCCATTATCATGGCTTGGTAAAATCTTTCGCCCAACACTAAGGAATGCTTGGAAACACCAAGTCTTACGCCCCTCGCACGTCAATCCGACCATCATCATAGGGTAATTCCATAAGGAACGCTACCCTTCATTACACTACGCACTAACACAAAATGCATCAAACAAAATCATAAGCACATTTCGAAAGAAATATCGAAAAGTACCTGAACATCGTCGTCAGGTTCTCATGCATCACCAACTAGTTCCAGAAACGCCGACTTTCGGTGTCCCTCCTTTCGACAATTAAAACATGTAACCTTGTTAGACTTCGCATTCGTACATTCGCGCGACAAATGACCCCGTTGTCCGCAATTATAACATGTGGGTATAAAACCACCGATACCACTCTTATTTACGCTTTCTTTTCCCTCGGAAGTACTCTTACCTTTCTTGTTCGAATGCACCGTAGTTTCGAACTTTCGCTTACTAACATCAGAACCACTCTTCTTCAGGACAAGCGTCTCAAAACCCTTCGCCATGTCAAACAATTCGTCAAAAGTTTTCACCGCGTTCCTACTAATCTTCTCTTGGTAGTGGTCATTTAAAGTTCGGTAAAAGTCTTCTTTCAACATATAATCGTTCCCGACATACTCCGGGAAAAATTAGGTGTTCGATAAGAAAATGGATTTGAGAGTGTTTAAATCCATTGACCCTTGCCTCAAAGAACGCAACTCGTCTTTAAGCTTAGAAAGATCGGCCGAAGTTCGGTATTCCTTGAAAAATTCCGCTTTGAACTCGTCCCATGTGAACTCCATACATTGTTCCTCGCCATAGAGTTGGATTTTCGCATCCCACCACAACTTGGCGTCACCCCTTAGCATAGTACTACCATACCTCGTCTTCTTATCGAGAGGGCACTCACTAGTACGAAAAGCCCCATCCATATCGGAGATCCAACGATTGCTCTTTAGCGGATCTCGTTCACCATCAAAAGTGGGAGGTTGAGCATCCTTGAAGTTTTTGTAGTAAAATTCTTGCCTTCCTATATTATCTTCGCGGAGAACAACCTTAACTTGTTCCTTGACTAGATTGACTACTTGCTCGTCAATCGTATCTAAGAACATCTTTTTAACGTCCTCTAGAAACTCCGCCTTTTGACGTTCGAAGATGGCCTCTACCTTAGCCGTGAACTCGGAGTCCTCGCCTTGATCACCATTATCATGTCCGTTCCTCGTCTTCATTCTAAGAAATGAACTCGGTTAGGAACGCAACACGAATAAATTATATACACCGTCGCGAACAATAATCACAATCAAATAAATACGCCACCGTTCGCACATCCCATCTAGTTCAATACTTGTTGTACATCACTTACTTGACTTGGCTTGCAACTGTAATAATGGTCACGAATTATTGTTACGCTCACACGCCATGCTGAGCTCATGAATACAACAACCATCTCGCTAGATGTTCAACACAAAACTACATGATTAGTATCAACATAATCAATACATAGTTAGTTCACCTATTCTCTAAGGCACTAACTAAATCCCGAACCGACCCGTAATCCTACAAGTCCCGTAATAAATAAGCACACACAAAAAGTCTAAGTCTAGGCGCCTATCTCAAGTCACCTAAATCCCTTAGACCATGCTCTGATACCACTTGTAACAACCCAACCCGTTATCCAACCTTAAACGCGAAATATATAATTTTTTTATACAGATAAGGTGCGCGGCGCGCACCACCCATTGTATGCGGCGCACACAAGGTCTGATCAGTTCTGTCCGGTTTTGTCATTTTTCGATTAAAGATCTCCCTCTTCCCAACACTTTTAGACAAAATGCTTTTCACAACATTTTATAATATGTAAAACTAACACGTTTCAATAATAAAACAAGATTTATGACACCGGGCCCACATCAGCCGTTTTACGACTTTCGTACAAAATACCAGTTTTCGACTACATGAGTTTAAGTTCCAAACACGACTACGAACATGATGTTTGGGGATAAACTACCCAATCCTAAGTCGAAACCAAAAGTAATCCAAGCAAGCATCAAAAGGGGAAATCATCTAATCCCGAGCATACCATTGCCACGTCCGCCTCCGAACCTAAAAATGTAAACAACGAGAGGGTAAGCTAACGCTTAGTGAATGCAATACTTATACGCATACATACATAATCAAATTACTTGCATATACTTACACAAACAACACAATATCATTAGCAAATCGCAATAAACGAATAATCAACGTACAATGCTAATAAAACTTACACATCCCAATATACCCAATGTCGACATTCGAATCGATGGTGGCATACGAAGAGCGGTAGGTCAAATACGTTAACCACTCACCAACCATCGCAACGCGTACGTGACCGACGAAGAGCGGTAGGTCAATATCATTAACCACTCATCACTACGCACCATGAGGCCGACGAAAAGTGCAACCGAAACGTTAGCACTTACCTCGATCACAAGGATGGCCGACGAAAAGCGAAATCGCTTACCATCCTAGATAAGTGGACAACGAAGAGCGAATCCCTAAACGGATAACACTCACCACTTACCCAAACACACATGTGGCCGACGAAGAGCGATAGGTCAACATTAATCACTCGCCACATAACCAAATACTCACATGTGATCGACGGAGAGCGATAGGTCAAACGTTAATCACTCGTCACATGCTCACCTCTAATTGTGGTCGACAAAGAGTCATTCCTTTCGGATATCACTCACCACATTCTAAACACACACATACATACGTGGCCGACAAAGAGCGATAGGTCAAACGTTTATCACTCGCCACATTCACAAACCGAATATAGCCAACGAAGAGCTATCCACACGGATATCACTCACTATATTTTTCCAACTCAATTGTGGTCTACGAAAAGTGAATCCTAACGGATGTCACTTACGAATTCGCATGCAAGCAACCAAATTATATACATAAACGTATAAATACTCCACTCACCTCGATTACTTGAAAAGCAATCCCGCTTGAGCTCCTAATAGTCCAAATGCAAATCACCTAAGTAATTCACAACAAATAAGCCAAACACTGTAGCTTATAACCAAAATACCAATAAGTGTAATATTAACCCAATTGCACTTACTTTCAATTTGACTAAGTCAAATCTCACCCGAAACACCCATAATCACAATCGACTAGTGATTATGTTCCAACAACCCATTTACTCAAGGTTTCATCATCAAAACACATAACTTGCATCAATTTACACAAAACCCATTTTGACCTAATCTCAAGTCAAAACACCCATTTGCAAGCTTACATGATTAATTACTTATAACCTAAGTTAACTAGTGATATTAACACCCGAACATAATTATCAACTAATCAGTTTCATCATCTAACCCGAAACCCACAAAGAATGGTTATCAACACCATTTACTAACTCAATCACCCAATTATCAACTAGTGGGTATACTCAAGAACACCCAAATCAAAACCCCAATTATGAATACTAAATCAAACTATGAAAACTCGGAGTTAGAACTTACCAATACTACCATAACGTAGCCAAGAGTGAGATGAACAACCTTAACACTTGAGCTTTTGATCGATTCAAGCTCCTTCTCCAAATCACCAAATCTCTCTCTAGAAGTCTCTCTCTCTCTCTAAGAATGAAATGAGAGTGTTTGTGGATTTGAAATATGATCCAAAACTAGATCCCAAACTGATAATATGGCCACACATCCGGCCCCAAGTGAAAAGACCAAAATGCCCTTCATTTAACTCAAAATTGCAAAAAGCAGAATTCTGTTGCAGACTAGGTGCGCTAAGCGCACCACTATATGTGCGCGGTGAAATGTCTCATTCATATTGATTATAAACGTTCCATATTAATTGATTTCGTTGCGAGATTTTGACCTCTATATGAGACGTTTTTCAAAGACTGCATTCATTTTTAAAACAACCATAACCTTTATTTTATCAATAAAGGTTTCAAAAGCATTACGTAAATTATCAAATAATGATAATCTAAAATATACTATTTACACACGACCATTACATAATGGTTTACAATAGAAATATATTACATCGACATATGTTTCTTGAATGCAGTTTTTACATAATATCATACAAACATGGACTCCAAATCTTGTCCTTATTTTAGTATGCAACAGTGGAAGCTCTTAGTATTCACCTGAGAATAAACATGCTTTAAACGTCAACAAAAATGTTGGTGAGTTATAGGTTTAACCTATATATATCAAATCGTAACAATAGACCACAAGATTTCATATTTCAATATACATCCCATACATAGAGATAAAAATCATTCATATGGTGAACACCTGATAACCGACATTAACAAGATGCATATATAAGAATATCCCCATCATTCCGGGACACCCTTCGGATATGATATAAATTTTGAAGTTTTAAAGCATTCGGTACTTTAGATGGGGTTTGTTAGGCCCAATAGATCTATCTTTAGGATTCGCGTCAATTAGGGCGTCTGTTCCCTAATTCTTAGATTACCAGACTTAATAAAAAGGGGCATATTCGATTTCGATAATTCAACCATAGAATGTAGTTTCACGTACTTGTGTCTATTTTGTAAATCATTTATAAAACCTGCATGTATTCTCATCTCAAAAATATTTGATTTTAAAAGTGGGACTATAACTCACTTTCACAGATTTTTACTTCATCGGGAAGTAAGACTTGGCCACTGGTCGATTCACGAACCTATAAAAAATATGTACATATATATCAAAGTATGTTTGAAATATATTTACAACACTTTTAATACATTTTGATTTTTTAAGTTTATTAAGTCAGCTGTCCTCGTTAGTAACCTACAACTAGTTGTCCAACATTAGATGTACAGAAAAAAAATTGATATATATTATCTTGAATCAATCCACGACCAAGTGTATACACGTCTCAGGCTAGATCACAACTCAAAGTATATATATTTTTGGAATCAACCTCAACCCTGTATAGCTAACTCCCACATTACTGCATATAGAGTGTCTATGGTTGTTCCAAATAATATATACACATGGGTAGATATGATATGTCAAAACATTTGCATACGTGTCTATGGTATCCCAAGATTACATAATATATTAGAATACATGTATAATACAATATAAGTTAGCTAGGATATGATTAATATAGATTTGTTACCAATTTTCACGTTGCTACAACAAGAAAAATCATCCAATCTTGTTTTACCCATAACTTCTTCATTTTAAATCCGTTTTGAGTGAATCAAATTGCTATGGTTTCATATTGAACTCTATTTTATGAATATAAACAGAAAAAGTATAGGTTTATAGTCAAAAATATAAGTTACAAGTCATTTTTGTAAAGGTAGTCATTTCAGTCGAAAGAACGACGTCTAGATGACCGTTTTAGAAAACATACTTCCACTTTGAGTTTAACCATGATTTTTGAATATAGTTTCATGTTCATAAGAAAAATCATTTTACCAGAAGAACAACTTTTAAATCAAAGTTTATCATAGTTTTTAATTAACTAAGCCAAAACAGCCCGCGGTGTTACTACGACGGCGTATGTCCGGTTTTACAGTGTTCTTCGTGTTTCCAGGTTTTAAATCATTAAGTTAGCATATCATATAGATATAGAACATGTGTTTAGTTGATTTTAAAAGTCAAGTTAGAAGGATTAACTTTTGTTTGCGAACAAGTTTAGAATTAACTAAACTATGTTCTAGTGATTACAAGTTTAAACCTTCGAATAAGATAGCTTTATATGTATGAATCGAATGATGTTATGAACATCATTACTACCTCAAGTTTTCGGGATAAAGCTACTAGAAATGAGAAAAATGGATCTAGCTTCAAAGGATCCTTGGATGGCTTGAAAGTTCTTGAAGCAGAATCATGACATGAAAAGAGGTTCAAGTAAGATTTCCACTCGAAATAAGATTGTTATAGTTATAGAAATTGAATCAAAGTTTGAATATGAGTATTACCTTATATTAGAAAGATATCTTACTGTAAATAAGAAAGATTTTTTGAGGTTGGATGATCACTCTACAAGATTGAAAGTAAGCTAGCAAACTTGGAAGTATTCTTGATTTTATGAAACTAAAACTTGTAGAATTTATGAAGAACACTTAGAACTTGAAGATAGAACTTGAGAGAGATCAATTAGATGAATAAAATTGAAGAATTAAAGTGTTTATAGGTGTTTTTGGTCGTTGGTGTATGGATTAGATATAAAGGATATGTAATTTTGTTTTCATGTAAATAAGTCATGAATGATTACTCATATTTTTGTAATTTTATGAGATATTTCATGCTAGTTGCCCAATGATGGTTCCCACATGTGTTAGGTGACTCACATGGGCTGCTAAGATCTGATTATTGGAGTGTATATACCAATAGTACATAAATCTAAAAGCTGAGTATTGTACGAGTATGAATACGGGTGCATACGAGTAGAATTGTTGATGAAACTGAACGAGGATGTAATTGTAATAATTTTTGTTAAGTAGAAGTATATGTCTTGAAGTCTTTCAAAAGTGTATGAATACATATTAAAACACTACATGTATATACATTTTAACTGAGTCGTTAAGTCATCGTTAGTCGTTACATGTAAGTGTTGTTTTGAAACCTTTAGGTTAACGATCTTGTTAAATGTTGTTAACCCAATGTTTATAATATCAAATGAGATTTTAAATTATTATATTATCATGATATTTTGATGTATGAATATTTCTTAATATGATATATATACGTTAAATGTCGTTACAATGATAATCGTTACATATATGTCTCGTTTCAAAATCATTAAGTTAGTAGTCTTGCTTTTACATATGTAGTTCATTGTTAATATACTTAATGATATGTTTACTTATCATAATATCATGTTAACTATATATATATATATATATATATATATATATATATATATATATATATATATATATATATATATATATATATATATATATATATATATATATATATATATATATATATATATATATATATATATATATCCATATATATGTCATCATATAGTTTTTTTTACAAGTTTTAACGTTCGTGAATCACCGGTCAACTTGGGTGGTCAATTGTCTATATGAAACCTATTTCAATTAATCAAGTCTTAACAAGTTTGATTGCTTAACATGTTGGAAACACTTAATCATGTAAATAACAATTTCATTTAATATATATATAAACATGGAAAAGTTCGGGTCACTACAGTACCTACCCGTTAAATAAATTTCGTCCCGAAATTTTAAGCAGTTGGAGGTGTTGACGTATCTTCTGGAAATAAATGCAGGTATTTCTTCTTCATCTAATCTTCTCATTCCCAAGTGAACTTGGGTCCTCTACGAGCATTCCATCAAACCTTAACAATTGGTATCTTATTTTGCTTAAGTCTTTTAACCTCACGATCCATTATTTCGACGGGTTCTTCGATGAATTGAAGTTTTTCGTTGATTTGGATTTCATCTAACGAAATAGTGAGATCTTCTTTAGCAAAATATTTCTTCAAATTCGAGACGTGGAAAGTGTTATGTACAGCCGCGAGTTGCTGAGATAACTCAAGTCGGTAAGCTACTGGTCCGACACGATCAATAATCTTGAATGGTCCAATATACCTTGGATTTAATTTCCCTCGTTTACCAAATCGAACAACGCCTTTCCAAGGTGCAACTTTAAGCATGACCATCTCTACAATTTCAAATTCTATATCTTTTGTTTTAATGTCAGCGTAGCTCTTTTGTCGACTTTGGGCGGTTTTCAACCGTTGTCGGATTTGGATGATCTTCTCGGTAGTTTCTTATATTATCTCCGGACCCGTAATCTGTCTATCCCCCACTTCACTCTCACAAATCAGAGACCTGCACTTTCTACCATAAAGTGCTTCAAACGGCACCATCTCAATGCTTGAATGGCAGCTGTTGTTGTAGGAAAATTCTGCTAACGGTAGATGTCGATCCCAACTGTTTCCGAAATCAATAACACATGCTCGTAGCATGTCTTCAAGCATTTGTATCGTCCTTTCGCTCTGCCCATCAGTTTGTAGATGATAGGCAGTACTCATGTCTAGACGAGTTCCTAATGCTTGCTGTAATGTCTGCCAGAATCTTGAAATAAATCTGCCATCCCTATCAGAGATAATAGAGATTGGTATTCCATGTCTGGAGACGACTTCCTTCAAATACAGTCGTGCTAACTTCTCCATCTTGTCATCTTCTCTTATTAGCAGGAAGTGTGCTGACTTGGTGAGACGATCAACTATTACCCAAATAGTATCATAACCACTTGTAGTCCTTGGCAATTTAGTAATGAAATCCATGGTAATGTTTTCCCATTTCCATTCTGGGATTTCAGGTTGTTGTAGTAGACCTGATGGTTTCTGATGTTCAGCTTTGACCTTAGAACACGTCAAACATTCTCCTACATATTTAGCAATATCGGCTTTCATACCTGGCCACCAAAAATGTTTCTTAAGATCCTTGTACATCTTCCCCGTTCCAGGATGTATTGAGTATCTGGTTTTATGAGCTTTTCTAAGTACCATTTCTCTCATATCTCCAAATTTTGGTACCCAAATTCTTTCAGCCCTATACCGGGTTCCGTCTTCCCGAATATTAAGATGCTTCTCTGATCCTTTGGGTATTTCATCCTTTAAATTTCCCTCTTTTAAAACTCCTTGTTGTGCCTCCTTTATTTGAGTAGTAAGGTTAGTGTGAATCATTATATTCATAGATTTTACTCGAATGGGTTCTCTGTCCTTTCTGCTCAAGGCGTCGGCTACCATATTTGCCTTCCCCGGGTGGTAACGAATCTCAAAGTCGTAATCATTCAACAATTCAATCCACCTTCGTTGCCTCATATTCAGTTGTTTCTGATTAAATATGTGTTGAAGACTTTTGTGGTCGGTATATATAATACTTTTGACCCCATATAAGTAGTGCCTCCAAGTCTTTAATGCAAAAACAACCGCGCCTAATTCCAAATCATGCATCGTATAATTTTGCTCGTGAATCTTCAATTGTCTAGACGCATAAGCAATCACCTTCATTCGTTGCATTAATACACAACCAAGACCTTGCTTTGATGCGTCACAATAAATCACAAAATCATCATTCCCTTCAGGAAATGACAATATAGGTGCCGTAGTTAGCTTTTTCTTCAATAATTGAAATGCCTTCTCTTGTTCATCCTTCCATTCAAATTTCTTCCCTTTATGCGTTAATGCAGTCAAGGGTTTTGCTATTTTGGAGAAATCTTGGATGAATCTTCTGTAGTAACCAGCCAATCCTAAAAATTGATGTATATGCTTCGGAGTTTTTGGGGTTTCCCACTTTTCAACGGTTTTGATCTTTGCCGGGTCCACCTGGATACCTTCTTTATTCACTATGTGACCGAGGAATTGAACTTCTTCCGACCAAAATGCACATTTTGAAAACTTAGCGTACAGTTTTTCTTTCCTCAATACTTCTAGCACTTTTCTCAAATGTTCTTCGTACTCTTGATCATTCTTTGAGTAAATAAGTATGTCATCGATGAAAACAATGACAAATTTTTCAAGATATGGCCCACACACTCGGTTCATAAGGTCCATGAACACAGCTGGTGCGTTAGTCAATCCAAACGGCATAACCATAAACTCGTAATGACCATAACGCGTCCTAAAGGCAGTTTTTGGAATATCATCCTCCTTTACTCGTATTTGATGATATCCAGAACGTAAATCGATCTTCGAATAAACCGACGAGCCTTGTAGTTGATCAAATAAGTCGTCAATTCTCGGCAGTGGATAACGGTTTTTGATGGTAAGTTTGTTCAACTCTCTGTAGTCAATACACAACCTAAATGTACCATCCTTCTTCTTGACAAACAAAACAGGAGCTCCCCATGGTGATGTGCTTGGTCGAATGAAACCACGTTCTAATAGTTCTTGCAGTTGGCTTTGCAGTTCTTTCATCTCGCTGGGTGCGAGTCTATAAGGAGCATGAGCTATTGGTGCAGCTCCTGGTACAAGATCTATTTGAAATTCAACAGATCGATGTGGGGGTAGTCCCAGTAATTCTTTCGAAAATACATCGGGAAATTCTTTTGCGACGGGAACATCATTGATGCTCTTTTCTTCAGTTTGTACTTTCTCAATGTGTGCTAGAATAGCATAGCAACCTTTTCTTATTAGTTTTTGTGCCTTCAAATTACTAATAAGATGTAGCTTCGTGTTGCCCTTTTCTCCGTACACCATTAAGGGTTTTCCTTTTTCTCGTATAATGCGAATTGCATTTTTATAACAAACGATCTCTGCTTTCACTTCTTTCAACCAGTCCATACCGATTATCACATCAAAACTCCCTAACTCTACTGGTATCAAGTCAATATTAAATGTTTCGCTAACCAGTTTAATTTATCGATTCCGACATATATTAACTGCTGAAATTAATTTACCATTTGCTAATTCGAGTAAAAATTTACTATCCAATGGCGTCAATGGACAACTTAATTTAGCACAAAAATCTCTACTCATATAGCTTCTATCCGCACCCGAATCAAATAAAACGTAAGCAGATTTATTGTCAATAAGAAACGTACCCGTAACAAGCTCCGGGTCTTCCTGTGCCTTTGCCGCATTAATATTGAAAACTCTTCCACGGCCTTGTCCATTCATGTTCTCCTGGTTCGGGCAATTTCTAATAATTTGGCCCGGTTTTTCACATTTATAACAAACTACATTGGCATAACTTGCTCCGACACTACTTGCTCCGCCATTACTCGTTCCGACACCATTTGTTCCTTTCGTTCTGTTAACCCCTGGTCCGTAGACCTCACACTTCACCGCGCTATGACCATTTCTTTTACACTTGTTGCAAAATTTGGTGCAGAACCCCGAGTGATACTTTTCACACCTTTGGCATAGCTGCTTCTGATTGTAGTTGTTGTTGCGGTTGTTATTGTTATTGGGATGATTGTTGTAGTTGCCGTTGTTGTTGTTGTTGTTGGGCCATTTGTTGTAGTTGCGATTGATGTTGCGATTGTTGGAATAGTTGTTGCGATTATTGTTGTAATTGCTGTTGTTGTTGTATTGGTGATTCTTATCACCGTTTTCCTCCCACTTTCTTTTGACTTGCTTCACATTGGCCTCTTCAGCTGCCTGTTCTTTAATTCTTTCCTCAATCTGGTTCACTAGTTTGTGAGCCATTCTACATGCCTGTTGTATGGAGGCGGGCTCGTGTGAACTTATATCTTCTTGGATTCTTTCCGGTAATCCTTTCACAAACGCGTCGATCTTCTCTTCCTCATCTTCGAACGCTCTCGGACACAATAGGCACAATTCTGTGAATCGTCTTTCGTACGTGGTAATATCAAATCCTTGGGTTCGTAACCCTCTAAGTTCTGTGTTGAGCTTATTGACCTCGGTTCTGGGACAGTACTTCTCGTTCATCAAGTGCTTGAATGCTGACCACGGTAGTGCGTAAGCATCATCTTGTCCCACTTGCTCTAGATTGGTATTCCACCATGTTAATGCAGTACCTGTGAAGGTATGCGTAGCGTACTTCACTTTGTCCTCTTCAGTACACTTACTTATGGCAAACTCCGATTCGACCTTCTCGGTCCACCGTTTCAATCTGATCGGTCCTTCGGTTCCATCAAATTCCAAAGGTTTGCAGGCAGTGAATTCTTTGTAGGTGCATCCTACACGATTTCTTGCGCCGTTAGCTGCATTGCTAGATTCGGAGTTATTGTTGGTATGTAGCGCAGCCTGTACTGCGGCTATGTTTGAAGCAAGAAAGGCACGAAATTCCTCTTCGCTCAAGTTCAAGGTGTGTCGAGTAGTCGGTGCCATTTCCTTCAAAATAGTAAAATGAAACGAGTTAATCATATAGAATATCAAGAGTAGTCAATAGTATTTCGTAGCGTAATATGAACTTATTTATAAAAGCTCTTTCTTCATATTAGCGTTTTATACTCTTTAATTCGGGTAGTACCTACTCGTTAAGTTCATACTTAGTAGCTAACATACCATTTCAACTACTACAATTCTATATGAAAAACTAATCAAAAAAAAAATATCATATTCAAACCTTTATACAATAACTTGCAAACTTACAATACCGCTTTTTTTTTACATATAGCATGAAATATAGCACATAAAACTTTGATACAAAGTAGTTGCAAAGATAATTCTAGTTAATAAATAAGGCGTTCAGCAAAGGCAATAAAGACACGTAATTCATACGTCCAGAAACAAGTCATGCATTCTGGTTTTACTAATACCACTTCCCATCCTTGGTTTTGTGGAACATAACCGTTGTGACCGATAGTAAGACAATGTGTTGTAACGTCGTCAAAAGGATGAAGGTTACGTAATGACCAACAGTCTCGTAATAACCTAAAAATCACATTTCTTACCCCAATTACCGACTCCGTCACTTGTGGGAACGTTTTGTTTAATTGTTGCAGCCCGATGTTCTTGTTCTCACTTTGGTGAGAAGCAAACATTACTAACCCGTAAGCATAACATGCTTCTTTATGTTGCATGTTAGCCGCTTTTTCTAAATCACGAAGTCCTATATTCGGATATATTGAGTCAAAATAATTTCTTAACCCGTTGCGTAAAATAGCATTTGGGTTCCCCGCAATATATGAGTCAAAGTAAACACATCGTAACTTATGGATTTCCCAATGTGATATCCCCCATCTTTCGAACGAAAGCCTTTTATAAATCAAGGCATTCTTGGAACGTTCTTCGAATGTCTTACAAACTGATCTCGCCTTAAATAGTTGTGCCAAGGAATTCTGACCGACTCTAGACAAGATTTCATCAATCATGTCTCCGGGTAGGTCTCTTAAAATATTGGGTTGTCTATCCATTTTGTGTTTTTATACTATAAAATAGACAAGAGTTAGATTCATAAAAAATACTTATTAATACAAGCAATTTTTACATATATCATAAAACATAAGCACACTATATTACATATATTACACCACACAAATACAACTATCTTATTCCGACTCGCTCGTTTCTTCTTCTTCGGTTTTGGTTCGTTTTGCCAAGTTTCTAGGGATATATGATGTTCCCTTAATACGAGCCGTAGTTTTCCACATTGGTTTAGAAAAACCTGGTGGTTTAGAGGTTCCAGGGTAATTGTCACAACTTAAGAAATACGGGTGTTGACGATACATATAAAGTTCATCGGGTTTGGAATCAAATTTCTCTATTTTTATGCCCTTTCCCTTATTGTTCTCTTTTGCCTTATTAAATTGTGTTGGGGTAATTTCCATAACATCATCGGAATCCTTGTCGGGATCCGATTCATCGGAGAATTGGTAATCCTCCCAATACTTTGCTTCCTTGGCGGAAATACCATTGACCATAATTAACTTTGGTCGGTTGGTTGAGGATTTTCTTCTACTTAACCGTTTTATTATTTCCCCCACTGGTTCTATTTCTTCTTCCGGTTCCGATTCTTCTTCCGGTTCCGACTCTTCTTCCGGTTCCTCTTCGGGAACTTGTGAATCAGTCTACGAATAATTCCAATTTACATTTGACTCTTCATTATTATTAGGTGAGTCAATGGGACTTGTTCTAGAGGTAGACATCTATCACATAATATCAAACACGTTAAGAGATTAATATATTACATAATATTCACATGTTAAAAATATATAGTTTCGAACAAAAATGTTAAGCAATCATTTTTAAAGAAAACACGGTCGAAGTCCAGACTCACTAATGCATCCTAACAAACTTGATAAGACACACTAATGCAAATTTTCTGGTTCTCTAAGACTGATGTTATGCGAGGTGTATATAAAATAGTTATTAATTTTAGCAGAAAACACTATTAAATACGATACAATTTTACACAAGATATTTATTTATTTATAGAATGGATATACTTAAACCTTGCTACAATACTTATAGGCAGTGTACCTAATCGTACAGTAGTGTAGTTTTTAGTAAGTCCGGTTCGTTCCACAGGGAAATCTTTAAACAAAGCTCAACGCTATATTAGTTTACTTTTATAAAAATACAAATATATATATATATAAGTAATATTATTATTATAAAGGGGGGTTTTTACCGTTTAATGACCGGTTTGTCGATTTTAAGACTTTAGTCGCAGTTAAAACCTATTGTAAAATATAAAATAAATACAAGACTTAAATTAAAGCGTAAAGTAAATAACGATAATGAAATTGCGAATAATAAAAGTGCGATAAAATAAAATTGCGATAATTAAAAAGTACGATAATTAAAAGTGCGATTAAATAACAATAAATAAAAGTGCGATAATTAGAAGTGCAATTAAATATAAAATAAAGGAAATTAAATATGAAATAAAAGAATTATGCTTATTTAAACTTCCGTAATCATGATGTTTGACGTGTTGATTTTAGTTTTATGCCCATGGGTTAATTGTCCTTTGTCCTGGATTATTTAATCTGTCCGTCTGGTTTTTGTCCATAACAGTCCATCAGTCATAAATATAAAGTGCGAGTGTCCTCGTCAAATTATTATTATACCCGAAGTTAAATATTCCAACTAATTGGGGATTCGAATTGTAACAAGGTTTTAATACTTTGTTTAATGAATACACCAGGTTATCGACTGCGTGTAAACCAAGGTTTTACTACTTTGTTAACAATTACACCAATTACCCTTGAATGTAATTTCACCCCTGTTTTAATTATTCTAGTGGCTATTAATCCATTTCCGTGTCCGGTTAAATGAACGATTATTCGTACATATAATTATCCCGCCCATCGTGTCCGATTGAGTGTATATGGTAATTTATAGGGACGCCCAATTGTAAATCTTTATATTAACATTAACAAACTATCATTTAGTTAAACAAATATAAAGCCCATTAATAGCCCATAGTCTAATTTCCACAAGTGTCGTTCTTTTGTCCAAACCCCAATTATGGTACAAAGCCCAATTACCCAATTTTAGTAATTAGCCCAACATCATGATTACTTCGTTTTAAATAAGCATAATAATAACTTAGCTACGAGACATTAATATAAAAAGGTTGAATATAACTTACAATGATTTAAAAATAGCGTAGCGTTACACGGACAGAATTTCGACTTACACCCTTACAATATTCGCTAACATACCCTTATTATTAGAATTATAATTAAAATTAAAATTAAAATATTATATATATATATTTTACGTATATATGAGAGAAGAGAGAAAATAGAATATATTTTGCGATCAGAATTCGGTTGGCTTTATAGGGATTTTCGATTTTTGGGGCTCCGCGACTCGCGGCAAAATCCTCTTCAAACTCCGCGAGTCGCGGAGAATGAATTTACAGCTCACACCCTTGGAGTCTTTCTCTGCCGACGGTTTTATAATATATATATAATATATATATAATTAATATAATTAATTATATATTATATTATATTTATATACATAGTTAACTTGTAATTTTTAGTCCGTTGCGTCGAGCGTTAAGAGTTGACTCTGGTCCCGGTTCCGGATTTTCGAACGTCCTTGCGTACAATTTTATATTTTGTACTTTGCGTTTTGAATCTTGTACTCTTGTAATTTCGAGACGTTTCTTATCAATAATTGGAACCTCTTTGATTGTCTTTTGTTCTTTTGAGCTTTTTGGTCGTTTGCGTCTTCAATTCGTCGAATCTGTCTTTTGTCTTCACCTTTTATTATTTAAACGAATATCACTTGTAAATAGAACAATTGCAACTAAAAGCTTGTCTTTCTTGAGGAATAATGCTATGAAATATATGTTCGTTTTTAGCATTATCAAATATTCCCACACTTGAGCGTTGCTTGTCCTCAAGCAATATCGTCTTGAAATACTAGAATCACTTCTTTATTCTTCACACTTTGTACATCAGTGATTTCTATACGGCGGTATAAACAATGGTAGTAACGATATGGTTTACAGTCCCACAAGACTATAAAAATTTAGATCCATTAAGGAAATTGGATCTTTATGAAAACATTTGATCTTTTGAAAATTAAATCTAGTTTTTACCCTAGATAAGTTTTCCGGGATAACCCTTTACCGGTGTTTGCAAAATATTTTTGTGGGTTTGGTGGGGTTCAGAATTGAAAATTTTAGCTCAAAACTTGCTGTTTTGTGTCACCCACTTGCTAACCTTGTATTTGGAAAGCAACACGTCCAGTTTACTTGTTCCGTATATTACCTTTCGGCAAACTACCGTCCGGTTGTAAAGGAAAGCGTTGAACAAGCAACTGTTAAGGCAATGTCCCGTGACATGCTTTTGATTATGGTCTATAACGTGTCGGACGCAATTACTATCCTTGGTAGGAGCAATAGTAAAGCTCACCCTTATAATTTTTCGGTCTGGCACAAGGTCCTGTCTTTGACCACTATGCAACCACCGTTCTTACGGTTGACACCCGATTTAGTTCAGGTGACCTAATGAATTCCAGGTGAATTCCTAGGATTTTACGTTCAATGGTAATGAACGCATTGAAAATAGGGTTTTCAGAAAACAAATCGGTTTGTAATTTTGATCAAAATATTTTCTCGTTCAAGCTCGAGTTTAGATATCATTGAATTCCATGAGTTTGTAATTCTCAATCTTTAAGGTCAATCTCTAGGATTGAGTAATATCAGTCTTAAAAGCTGATTTTTAATCTTTAAGGAGATTATCCTTTCTGGGGATCTGATTCATTAGTCTTATCAAGCTAATTTGCACGGTGCCCCCCCATTGTACGAGATAAATCCTTCTCATGGTTAGGATAAATCTGACCACTTGGCGACCCTGTTTAATGCTGAGGTCCGTGGATTTCCTGCTGATTTTAGTGATGACTTTTCTAGATTTTTCGTCAACCTACAGCTGGTCTGGACGACAACTTCATGACCTAAATCAAGAAGCGCGTGTCTTTTTCGGAAGACTTTACTTCCTTTTAATGATAGAATTGATTCATCGTGTAGATCCATCTCTTCTTTTCTTTCATCGGGTAAAAACAGTTTAGTTTAGTCCAAAGCAAAAGTATTTTCAGTTATTTGTTACAGATATATGTGACATATGTTTAAGATAACTTGGTAAATTTTCCCACACTTGGCTTTTATTTTCCTTTTTATCGTCCTCTATTCCATTTTAAATGAATTTTAACATTTTAGTTTGTTTCTTAATTTATGTCCTTTCCGAGGTAACAATAATTTCGGTGTTAAAACCTAGTTTTATCGTTCATAAATATGTATAAACATGATTTTGAATTCATTTAATTGAAAATTTTGAAAATTTTTACTAGAATTGGGTAGTTAGTATATAAGACTAGGGCTGTTCTTTATTATCAGAGAGCACTAGATTCTAATACAACTACTGCTTTACTAGTATTTTTAATGGTAACCAAGTGTTTAAGATAAAAATTTTAAAATCCGAAAGAATTTAACCCCTTCCCACACTTAAGATCTTGCAATGCCCTCATTTGCAAGAAATCAGTAACAATTTAAATTATTGAGGGTGATTTGTGTGAAAATGATTAAATTTTACCAAAGTTTCTAAATATATTGGCGTTTGTTTGCTGAATGATAAATGGTGCACATCATTTGTTCATTCCGTCTTGTTGTTATTTCACATATATTTTGCATCTTGTCGTCAAAATTAGTTGCTTTTGCTGAACTTAATGCCAGTCTTTGAAAATGCGTTGGTTTACCCTGTTGTGTACATAAGATAAACTGCAAACATATATACATATTTTTGAAGTTTGGTATATTACCCCACATTCAAAAATTATTAAAATCTAAGAATAAAAGTTAGATAATTATAAAAATGATTACAATATTAACAAAAGTATTAAACGTATCAATAATTACAAATTACAAAAAAAAAAAAATAAGTAAACTAAGGATGATATTGGTACCAATAGGGGTTCCAGGCATAACCATAGGTGCTATAGAATGCTTCGGCAGGGTCATACGTAGGATATGGTGGCTGCATCTCTATAGACCAAGGAGGGAAGATGGGTTTCGGTGTAGGAATATAGTTTCTACCTATATGTTGGCAATGAGCTATGATTTGGTTCTGATGAACTTGCCAATCTTCAAATGCTCTCTGTCTAGCATTTTCGTATTCCTGAGAAGCTATAAACCTATGCATTTCTTGCATCTCATTCCCCCCTCCTACATTACCTTGCTGTTGGTTTCTCTCCACCTGTGGATGTCTACCATGGTATCGTACTGCGGCGTTATTTCGCCTCTTCAAAACTTTCGCACCATGGTATACATTTAAACCTATAGTATCGCGGGGTTCCGGCTCTTCTAGTAATAATCCCCCCCGACTTATATCCACACCGAGATATTCACCAATCAAAGTAATAAAAATACCACCTCCTATTATGCTATGTGGTCGCATCCCCCGAACCATAGCTGATAAATAATAACCCACACAATATGGTATACTTACAGCGCTTTGTGGGTCTCGAATACACATATGGTAAAACAAATCCTGTTCATTTACTTTTTCTTTGTTCTTACCCCTTTGTGTAATCGAATTAGCTAAAAACCTATGTATCACTCTTAATTCGGCTCTATCTATATCCAAATAAGAGTAATTTCCCCCTTTGAAGCGGTGATGGCTTGTCATTTGACTCCACACACCATGTGTATCAAAATTTTCATCTATCTTTCTACCGTTTAGTGTCAATCCTCTACAATCGGCAGACGCTAACTCCTCAGGCGTATATATACGTAAAGCCTGAGCCATGTCCAGTAAAGACATGTGGCGCATCGAACCGCCTAACAAAAATATAATAAAAGAACGATCGGTTAAACTAGCTACCCGATCATTCAACTCTATACTACATAACAATTCTTCACACCATACTTTATATACAGGTCTACGTATGGTGAATAAACATATCCAGTCATTAAAAGAAGAATTACCATACCTCTGTACAAGTAATTCCCTAATTGGCCCGGCCAATTCTACAGCTTCTAAGGGTCCCCATTCTATGACCCTCGGTACCTCAACAACCTTAGAATGAAGAGTATGCAAACCCCGTTGATATTTTGGATAATCTATCCAAAGTCTGTCAAATCTCAGGTTCGGGTGCAACTCTTCCAAGTGCATATCAGAAAAGGTCATGACTGGATGAGGTATATCCTGCTTGTAGTAGTTATCCACCTCCTGTTGTTCCAAATTCTTAGCAGGAGCATTGCGGGCTTGGGATGAAGATTCACCCCTTTCATTCTGCAAAACACATCAAACACAATTTTTGTGCATCCAAATATGCATTAGTGTCAGCAAAATCATCAATCAAAATAATTACAATGACATTATCAATTTATATCAAACTTAAGCTTATTTTCACATTTTTATCAAATCTACACTTTTTCAAATAAGCATATACGAAAATTTTCGCCAAGTTCATAAGCATTCACCTCAAATAATATGTCAAAATAATCATTACTAGCAATTAAACAAGTCTCAAATGGCATTATCTTTCAAAAATCAAGTTCATGAATTTTAGACTTGAAAAAGTCCACTTTAATTCTCAAAATCATGTTTAGGCTCAAAGTTTGGATCATTTAACTTCCTAAACATGTTACACTACTTAATTTAGCAACAATTCATGACAAAAATCGGCCATAACCTGTTTATATCAAAAAGCCCCAAATTGCTCAAGAACACAAACCCTAGATTACTCAAAATTTGAAGTTTAAGGCTTCTAATCATGTTAAACAGCATCAATCTAGGTTATACAAGCATAATACATAAACAATTTAAGCCTAATTACACTAAAAAGCATCAAAATCAAATTGGGGAAAAAATAGCTCAAGAACACCAAATTTCGGATTAAATGGTGTTTAGGTGTAGAAATTTACCGTTTTTCTTGAGTAATTCTTAGATAGCATCCTTCTCAACATGATTTTAGCAAAAAATTTGGTGATTAACGGTTAAAAATTAGGATTTTTGGGGTGTTTTTGGGTGGTTTTTCGGCAGTATTTCGCAGCTGTTTTTGAGTTTGTGGAGTGTGAAACTGAGCTGTTGCAGCTCTTATTTTTTTTTCTGTAATCCGGTCTCTCCGCGAGTCGCGGGGATTAACCCTCCAAACTCCGCGACTCGCGGAGTTTGGTATTTTTTTATTTTTTTTTATTTTTTTATAATCATTAACTTATTAAAACAATTAAGTAATTAATTTTAAAATTTTGTTTCCCTTGTTATTTAGGACGAGGTCGTTTCGGATCGATGTCCTAGTCCGTCTCTCGACAAAATTTTAAAATTTGTCTTTTTGTAGCGATTGTTTTAAAAGCTAAGATTTTTGGGTTTTTTAATGTTTTTGGCATACTTTAATTCAATAAGATTAAAAATAATGATAATAAAAGTTCTCGTCCCTCCCTCGGGTAAAGCAATTTCGGTTCAAAGACCTAGTCTTCAACTTACGATGAATTTTAAAAATCATATTCTTAACTTAATGAGATAAAGTAAATTTTTGTTTTTAAATTCACACAACTTAAATATAAAATTCAAAATTATTATTAAAAATTCACACCAAACTTAAAATTTGAAATGCATAAAATTAAAAATTTATATTTTAAAAATTCACACCAAACTTAATTTAAAAATTCATAAATTCATATCAAACTTATATTAATTTTTCAAATATTTATAATTTTAAAAATATTGATATTACAAAGTTTACAATATTAATTTAAGATTTAAATATTAATTTAAAAATATGGTAAAAATAAAATTAAAAATCTTTTTGTCTTTTTATCCCACTTTAATCAATCAAATATTATCAAAAATATGCGCCCCTCTTTTCGGTAAAGTAATTTCGGTTCCAAGACCTAATTTAACTCATGACGAATTTTTGAAATATTTTGTGTTGATTGATTAAAGATATTTATACCTTAAGAATAAACGTTAAATTTCGCAGTGATGTAATAAATTTTTGAATGATATCAATAATTTCGGTCGCCAAACCTAATTTTATTCAATACCAATTTAATACTTTTTAGCGAACAAATTAGCGTTTATTATCAAAAGGTTAAAAATAAAAATAAAAATAAAAACTGTACAGACATACATGTGGAATAGATTTCTTAGTTACATGATCTATCCCATTCATAAGATAGTCGGTTTAATTGATTTTCCATGGCTACATAGGCGTAACCTCGAGCATTCAGTGTCTTTTCTTCTAAACATATGAACGGTCCGTCTCTGCATAAAGTAACAAATTCGGTATTTGAATAGGTTTGATTATTTGAACATTTACCTCCATGTGACCATTTTCCGCATTTGTGACATCGTTCTAGGTGTCGTGCTCTTCTTTTTTCTGCGGATTTTGATTTTCCTTTACCAAATTGTAACTTATTATCTTCGCATCTGGATTCTTTTCTAACTCCGTCCATTCTTTCTCTGATTACTGATACTATTTCACTCGGTAGTATGTCATTATTTCTTTTAGTGATCAAAGCGTGTAGCATTAGACCATGGTTTAGTTCACAGGCAGTCTTCATTTTGTAAAAACCTAAAAAAAATAAAAATTCAGAATGGGGGGAGAAGACTAGTTCTTTAGGGTCTGCTAGGGAAAGACCATTCGGGTTCCATTTTCGAGAACTACACGAAAACAGACAATCTAACTCTAACAGAAATACATATTATCCTTTAAAGACTTGATTCTCCCCACACTTAGTTAGCTGTGGTGTCGAAATTGTGATTAACTTCGTTGTCGACTTCCATCGGACCATGTATGTAATGTTTAACTCTGTGACCATTAACTTTAAATTCAATCCCATTTGAATTTATTAATTCTATTGTTCCGTATGGGAAAACTCTTTTGACTATGAATGGTCCAGACCATCTTGATTTCAATTTTCCAGGAAATAGCTTGAATCGTGAATTGAAAAGAAGAACTCTGTCTCCTTCTTTAAATTCTTTTGAACTTCTGATTCTTTTATCATGCCATTTCTTCGTTCTTTCTTTATAGATTAACGAATTTTCGTATGCTTCATGTCTTAATTCTTCTAATTCGTTTAGTTGACTTAATCGTAGACGTCCGGCTTCATGTAAATCAAGATTACATGTCTTCAAAGCCCAAAATGCTTTGTGTTCAATTTCTACTGGAAGATGACATGCTTTTCCATAAACAAGTCTAAAAGGTGTGGTTCCAATTGGAGTTTTGTAGGCTGTTCTAAAAGCCCAGAGTGCATCCTCCAATTTAATGGACCATTCCTTCGGATTTGATCCTACGGTTTTCTCTAGAATACGTTTTAAAGCTCGGTTGGTATTTTCAACTTGTCCACTTGTTTGTGGATGATATGCGGTGGAGATTTTATGAGTTACTCCATATCTTTTAAGAACTTTCTCAAGTTGATTATTACAGAAATGAGTACCCCGATCACTTATTAAAGCTTTCGGTGTTCCAAACCTTGCAAAAAGACGTTTTAAAAAGTTGACTACAACTCGTGCATCGTTAGTTGGGAGAGCTTGTGCTTCCGCCCATTTAGATACATAATCAATGGCTACGAGTATATATAGATTATTATGAGATTTTGGAAATGGACCCATAAAGTCAATACCCCAAATGTCAAATACTTCACATACTTGGATGACATTTTGTGGCATTTCATCACGTTGACTTATTTTTCCGGCCCTTTGACATGCATCACAGGATTTGCAAAGAAGGTGTGCGTCTTTGTAAATTGTAGGCCAATAGAATCCAGCTTCATAAACTTTTCTTGCTGTTAGTTGAGGCCCATAATGCCCTCCTATTGGTCCTGTGTGACAATGGTTTAATATTTTACTAGCTTCATCTCCAAATACACATCGGCGTATTATTCCATCGGGACAACTTTTAAACAGATGTGGATCTTCCCAAAAATAGTGTTTTATATCACTGAAGAATTTCTTTCGTCTTTGGTACGATAATCCTTTTTCAAGGAATCCACAAACTAAGTAGTTTGCATAGTCTGCAAACCGTGGGATTTCATTATAATCTATCTTCAATAGATATTCATCAGGAAAGTTGTCTTGTATGGCTGATTCATTTAGAACTTCTAATTCGGGATTTTCAAGACGAGAAAGATGATCAGCGGCGAGATTTTCTGCTCCTCTTTTATCTCGGATTTCAATATCAAACTCTTGTAAGAGTAAGATCCAACGGATTAATATTGGTTTAGCATCTTGTTTTGAAAATAGGTATCTAAGAGCAGAATGGTCGGTATAGACCACCGTTTTTGCTAGAACGAGATATGATCGAAATTTGTCAAAAGCAAAGACAATAGCAAGGAGTTCTTTTTCAGTAGTTGTATAGTTCGTTTGTGCTCCTTGTAATGTCTTACTAGCATAATATATAGGTTGAAATCGTTTTTCAATCCTTTGTCCTAAAACGGCTCCCATTGCAAAATCACTTGCATCGCACATTAGTTCAAATGGTAGATTCCAATTTGGTGTTATCATGATCGGTGCATTAGTGAGTTTCTCTTTAAGAATATTAAAAGATTTGATACACTCATCTGAAAAGATGAATGGAGCATCCTTTTCTAGGAGTTTATTCATAGGAGTGGTAATTTTAGAAAAATCTTTTATGAAACGTCGGTAAAAACCGGCATGCCCTAGAAAACTCCTAACTCCTATAACATTGGTGGGATGTGGAAGTTTAGCAATTACATCCACTTTAGCTCTATCCACTTCAATTCCTTCTTTTAAAATTTTATGTCCAAGAACGATGCATTCTTTAACCATGAAATGGCATTTCTCCCAATTAAGTACTAGATTTGATTTTTCGCATCTAATTAGCATTCGTTCCAGATTAACTAGACATGATTTAAATGTATCACCGAAGACTGAAAAGTCATCCATGAATACTTCCATGCATTCTTCTATCATGTCGTGAAAAATCGCCATCATACACCTTTGAAAGGTTGCAGGGGCGTTACAAAGTCCAAATGGCATGCGTTTGTAAGCAAAAGTACCATAAGGGCACGTGAATGTGGTTTTCTCTTGGTCCTCGGGTGCTATTGGAATTTGAAAATATCCGGAAAATCCATCTAGAAAACAATAGTAACTATTTCCGGCTAATCTTTCCAACATTTGATCTATGAAAGGTAAGGGAAAGTGATCTTTTCTGGTGGCGTCATTTAATTTTCTATAATCAATACATACACGTCATCCTGTTACAGTCCTAGTAGGAATAAGCTCATTTTTCTCATTTGTAATGACAGTCATGCCACCTTTCTTAGGTACACATTGAACTGGGCTTACCCATGGACTATCAGAGATTGGATATATCAAACCTGCATCTAGCAGTTTAATAATCTCTTTCTTAACTACATCTTGCATATTAGGATTTAGTCTTCGTTGGCGTTGCACATACGTTTTATGACCTTCTTCCATAAGGATTTTATGTGTGTAATACGAAGGACTTATTCCTTTAATATCATGAATCTTCCATGCAATGGCTGGTTTATGAGCTTTCAACACAAAAATGAGTTGTGATTTCTCATTTTCAGTAAGAGAAGACGATATTATTACAGGTAATTCAGATTCACCATGTAAATAAGCGTATTCCAAATGGTTTGGAAGTGGTTTTAACTCTAATTTTGGAGGTTCTTCTATCGATGATTTATATCGATATCTGTCTTCTTCTTTTAGCATTTGAATTTCTTCTGTTGTTGGTTCATATCCATTAGCTATAAGTGTAGCTAACATTTCAGCTTCATCAATTGGTTCATTACCTTCTCCTAAAGAACATTCTCCTGTTCCTTGTAATTCTGGAAATTCTTTTAATAATTCTGCATGTGCATCTATAGTTTGAATATAATAACATGTATCATCTGCAGATTGTGGTTGTTGCATTGCTCTATCAACTGAAAAGGTAACACTCTCATCCTCTATACTTAGGGTCAATTTCTTACCGAACACGTCTATCATTGCTTTAGCCGTGTTTAAGAATGGTCTTCCTAATATGAGAGGAACTTGAGAATCTTCTTCCATGTCCAAAACAACAAAATCTACTGGAAATACTAAAGTACCAACTTTAACTAGCATGTTCTCCATTATCCCTCTAGGATATTTTATTGATCTATCGGCTAGTTGTATGCTTATTCTGGTTGGTTTTAATTCTCCAAGGTCTAGTTTAGCGTATAGTGAATACGGCATTAGATTTATACTAGCACCTAAGTCTGCCAATGCTTCTATTGAACTAAGACTACCCAGAAAACATGGAATTGTGAAACTTCCTGGATCAGATAGTTTTTCTGGTATCTTATTCAACAGCACTGCTGAACAATTAGCATTCATAGTAACAGCTGAGAGTTCTTCCATTTTCTTTCTATTTGAGATTAGATCTTTCAAGAATTTAGCATATCTAGGCATTCCTGAAATCACATCAATGAAAGGAAGATTTACATTTATCTGTTTAAACATATCCAAGAATTTGGATTGCTCGGCTTCAAGTTTTTTTTTCTTCATTTTACTCGGGTAAGGAAGTGGTGGTTGATATGGTTTAACATAAGGTTTATCCTTAACTGTGTTATTTTCATTAACCTTTTCAACTACCGGTTCTTTTTCCTTATCTTGATCAGGTTGTGGTTCTTGTGGAGTAGGAATAGTTTCATCAGAAGTTACAGGTATTTCAGGTGATTTAAGTGTTGTACCACTTCTTGTGGTAATAGCTTTAGCTGTTTCATTCCTGGGGTTAGCATTTGTATCACTAGGTAGACTTCCCGGTTTTCTTTCACCTATTAACCTTGCTAGGTTACTTACTTCTTGTTCCAGATTTTGAATAGAAGCTTGTTGATTTCTAAATGCTTGAGCATTTTGTTCATTTGTTTGTTTCTGAGATGTGAATAACTGCGTTTGAGTTTCAACTAGCTTCGTCATCATATCTTCTAAATTCGGCTTTTTATCATCGGTTTATTGTGGTGGTTTGTTTTGAAAATTAGGTCTTTGCTGATTGTAAGTATTATTGGATACTTGTTGATTGCTAGGACCTTATTGGTTGTTGTATGGAATATTTCGGTTATAATTCTGGTTTTGATTGTAAATTGGTCTTGGCGGTTGATAATTATTCTGATAATTATTTCCAGGCCTTTGGTTTATGTATGAAATATTCTCTCTTTGTTCCATTGTTAATTCAATACTGAGACAATCTTTTGTCAAATGTGGTCCTCCACACTGCTCACAACTAATTCGTATTGAGTGAATATCCTTAGTCATCTTTTCCATTCGTCTCTCCACAGCATCTATCTTTGCGGAAATGGAATCTAAGTCATGGCTAGAATCGGCTCTAGCTGCTTTAGATGATCTAACGATATCTTTTTCTTGGTGCCACTCATGTGAGTGGGAAGCAGTGTTATCAATAATTTTGTAAGCATCAGTTTCGGTTTTCTTCATAATAGAACCACCAGCTGCTATATCTATGTCTTTTCTTGTAGTGATGTGGCATCCTTGGTAGAATATTTGTACTATTTGACAGGTGTCTAAACCATGTTGCGGACATCCTCTTAACAACTTTCCATATCTTGTCCACGCCTCATATAGAGTTTCATTTGGTTTCTGTGTAAACGTAACAATTTCTGCTTGAAGTCTTACGGCTTTAGATGCAGGAAAGAATTGTTTAAGAAATTTGTCAACTAAAACATCCCATGTATCGATCGCCCCTTCAGGTAATGATTCCAACCAATCTTTGGCTTCTCCCTTTAAAGTCCAGGGAAATAACATGAGATATATCTGTTCATCCTCCACTTCTCGGATTTTAAATAGTGTGCAGATCCTATTAAAGGTACGTAGATGTTCATTTGGATCTTCCTTCGGCGCACCACTAAATTGGCATTGATTAGTCACCATGTGTAAAATTTGTCCTTTGATTTCATAATCTGGCGCATTAATGTCTGGATGAGTAATTGCGTGACCTTGGCCAGTGCGTTTAGCTCTCATTCGGTCTTCCATACTTAAAGGTTCCAGATTCTCCATAATTGAATTTGTTGAATCGGTATCACTAGATGATTCTGTTTTAATGGTTCGTTCCTCAACAATCTCTGTTTGAATGATTGGTGGCTCCGGAGGAAAGTTTAATGGTTCAGGATCTACGAACCGTTCCTGAATATTCTCCGGATTCTCAATTGTGAGGTTGGGTTCAAAAAATGGATTATCGGAAATTTGAACTGAAGTACTTGGTCGACTGGATGACGATTCTAAAGAAAAATCAACGGCGGTTATATTTACTAAATGTCTTGATCTAGTTACAGGTGGTGAACGTACAAAAGGTGATGAACGTCTTGCTCGGTGCATTCACTGAATATCCTATTAGTTTTTAAAAAGAAAGAAAAATTATAATAAGTTATCCAATTAATAGACTTTTCTGATTTTGCCCACGTTTCGAATAGCCAAAAGATGCAGCAGAGGGGCAGGATTCGTTTGGTCTCAATATAATTGAGCACTGTTTGGCTCCAATAACCCGGTCCACGTACAAATCCAACTATTACTACGAACCAGAAAATTTTGATGTCTATCAATTTAACCACTCAAAATAAATTTTCGTAATTTTAAGAAATTTAGATAAGAAGTAGAAAAAATTCTAAGTCCTAAAAACTAGAATGGCGAGAAATAAGAGAGAAAAAGAGTTCGTCGAAAAAGGTCGAAAAAGAAAAAAAATGGTTGAAAAAAAAAAGTGACGGAAAAATAAAAGAAACTTATAAAAACTTAAAAATACTTGACTAACCTAACCTTATTACTACAACTAACTTAAAATTATAATCGCAAATTGAAATTACTAATTGGAATGATAATTGATACATAGTAAAAGGTGTCTAAAAATATTAAAGCTTACAGGAAAAACTAAATCCCAAATGGAAATAACTTAAAAAGAAACTAAAACTTAAAAAGGCGTCGCAAAATTTTAAAGCACCTAAATCTTAGTCTAAAGAAAAAGCACTTAAGGAATTCTACGGCAAAGCCTAAAAATCTAGGAGTAAAAATGACTATGGCAAAAACTAAGTTTAAAATTAAATATGAGCTAAAAATACAAATATTACGCTACAATGATTAAAAAGGGACAAAATATAAAAATATATAAAAAGTTGTAAAAAGTACAATTTTTATAAAAATATTATTTTTATATTATTTTTTTTTATAAAACTACTAATTTTACAATTTAATAAAACTAATTTAAACAAAATAAAAAAAATTAAATAAAAAGAAATTTTAAAATAAAACTTAATTATAATAATAATACATAATTAGGGTTATATTAATAATAATTAATAATAATCCGTAATAAATGCTGAATTAGGGCTTCCTGTTCGCGTGTCAGAAAGTCTCCGCGAGTCACGGTAATTAATAAAGAAAACCCCGCGAGTCGCGGGGTTCCAGAATTCAGATGACAGCTTTAAATTTGACGCGTTTTTTCTTTATTTATTTATTTTTTTTTATTTTCTGTTTTTAATTTTTTTTCTATAAATAAAAGATAGTTAATAAAACTTATATTTTTATAAACTAAAATAAAAATAAAGAAACTTATAAAACTTAAATATTTAACAAAATCTTAAAAATGCTTATATTTTTGTTTTTCTTTTTATATTTTTGAATAATTAAACGTATTTTTAAAAAAACGACTTTTAATAAAAGTAAAATAAAAATCTTTTTTTTTTTTTTTTTTATGTATTAGCGTTGCGCTTCCGGCGTTTAAGAGTGTCCCCGGCAGCGGCGCCAAAAAAATACTTGATGTTATGCGAGGTGTATATAAAATAGTTATTAATTTTAGCAGAAAACACTATTAAATACGATACAATTTTACACAAGATATTTATTTATTTATAGAATGGATATACTTAAACCTTGCTACAACACTTATAGGCAGTGTACCTAATCGTACAGTAGTGTAGTTTTTAGTAAGTCCGGTTCGTTCCACAGGGAAATCTTTAAACAAAGCTCAACGCTATATTAGTTTACTTTTATAAAAATACAAATATATATATAAGTAATATTATTATTATAAAGGGGGGTTTTTACCGTTTAATGACCGGTTTGTCGATTTTAAGACTTTAGTCGCAGTTAAAACCTATTGTAAAATATAAAATAAATACAAGACTTAAATTAAAGCGTAAAGTAAATAACGATAATGAAATTGAGAATAATAAAAGTGCGATAAAATAAAATTGCGATAATTAAAAAGTACGATAATTAAAAGTGCGATTAAATAACAATAAATAAAAGTGTGATAATTAGAAGTGCAATTAAATATAAAATAAAGGAAATTAAATATGAAATAAAAGAATTATGCTTATTTAAACTTCCGTAATCATGATGTTTGACGTGTTGATTTTAGTTTTATGCCCATGGGTTAATTGTCCTTTGTCCTGGATTATTTAATCTGTCCGTCTGGTTTTTGTCCATAACAGTCCATCAGTCATAAATATAAAGTGCGAGTGTCCTCGTCAAATTATTATTATACCCGAAGTTAAATATTCCAACTAATAGGGGATTCGAATTGTAACAAGGTTTTAATACTTTGTTTAATGAATACACCAGGTTATCGACTGCGTGTAAACCAAGGTTTTACTACTTTGTTAACAATTACACCAATTACCCTTGAATGTAATTTCACCCCTGTTTTAATTATTCTAGTGGCTATTAATCCATTCCCGTGTCCGGTTAAATGAACGATTATTCGTACATATAATTATCCCGCCCATCGTGTCCGATTGAGTATATATGGTAATTTATAGGGACGCCCAATTGTAAATCTTTATATTAACATTAACAAACTATCATTTAGTTAAACAAATATAAAGCCCATTAATAGCCCATAGTCTAATTTCCACAAGTGTCATTCTTTTGTCCAAACCCCAATTATGGTACAAAGCCCAATTACCCAATTTTAGTAATTAGCCCAACATCATGATTACTTCGTTTTAAATAAGCATAATAATAACTTAGCTACGAGACATTAATATAAAAAGGTTGAACATAACTTACAATGATTTAAAAATAGCGTAGCGTTACACGGACAGAATTTCGACTTACACCCTTACAATATTCGCTAACATACCCTTATTATTAGAATTATAATTAAAATTAAAATTAAAATATTATATATATATATATATATATTTTACGTATATATGAGAGAAGAGAGAAAATAGAATATATTTTGCGATCAGAATTCGGTTGGCTTTATAGGGATTTTCGATTTTTGGGGCTCCGCGACTCGCGGCAAAATCCTCTTCAAACTCCGCGAGTCGTGGAGAATGAATTTACAGCTCACACCCTTGGAGTCTTTCTCTGCCGACGGTTTTATAATATATATATAATATATATATAATTAATATAATTAATTATATATTATATTATATTTATATACATAGTTAACTTGTAATTTTTAGTCCGTTGCGTCGAGCGTTAAGAGTTGACTCTGGTCCCGGTTCCGGATTTTCGAACGTCCTTGCGTACAATTTTATATTTTGTACTTTGCGTTTTGAATCTTGTACTCTTGTAATTTCGAGACGTTTCTTATCAATAATTGGAACCTCTTTGATTGTCTTTTGTTCTTTTGAGCTTTTTGGTCGTTTGCGTCTTCAATTCGTCGAATCTGTCTTTTGTCTTCACCTTTTATTATTTAAACGAATATCACTTGTAAATAGAACAATTGCAACTAAAAGCTTGTCTTTCTTGAGGAATAATGCTATGAAATATATGTTCGTTTTTAGCATTATCAAAGACCAACGCTCGGATACCAACTGAAATGTTCCGTTCATATTGATTATAAACGTTCCATATTAATTGATTTCGTTGCGAGGTTTTGACCTCTATATGAGACGTTTTTCAAAGACTGCATTCATTTTTAAAACAACGATAACCTTTAATTTATCAATAAAGGTTTCAAAAGCATTACGTAGATTATCAAATAATGATAATCTAAAATATACTATTTACACACGACCATTACATAATGGTTTACAATAGAAATATATTACATTGACATATGTTTCTTGAATGCAGTTTTTACATAATATCATACAAACATGGACTGCAAATATTGTCCTTATTTTAGTATGCAACAGTGGAAGCTCTTAGTATTCACCTGAGAATAAACATGCTTTAAACGTCAACAAAAATGTTGGTGAGTTATAGGTTAACCTATATAAATCAAATCGTAACAATAGACCACAAGATTTCATATTTCAATATACATCTCATACATAGAGATAAAAATCATTCATATGGTGAACACCTGGTAACTGACATTAACAAGATGCATATATAAGAATATCCCCATCATTCCGGGACACCCTTCGGATATGATATAAATTTTGAAGTACTAAAGCATCCGGTACTTTGGATGGGGTTTGTTAGGCCCAATAGATCTATCTTTAGGATTCGCGTCAATTAGGGTGTCTATTCCCTAATTCTTAGATTACCAGACTTAATAAAAAGGGGCATATTCGATTTCGATAATTCAACCATAGAATGTAGTTTCACGTACTTGTGTCTATTTTGTAAATCATTTATAAAACCTGCATGTATTCTCATCCCAAAAATATTAGATTTTAAAAGTGGGACTATAACTCACTTTCACAGATTTTTACTTCGTCGGGAAGTAAGACTTGGCCACTGGTCGATTCACGAACCTATAACAAATATGTACATATATATCAAAGTATGTTCGAAATATATATACAACACTTTTAATACATTTTGATGTTTTAAGTTTATTAAGTCAGCTGTCCTCGTTAGTAACCTACAACTAGTTGTCCAACGTTAGATGTACAGAAAAAAATTGATATATATTATCTTGAATCAATCTATGACCCAGTGTATACACGTCTCAGGCTAGATCACAACTCAAAGTATATATATTTTTGGAATCAACCTCAACCCTGTATAGCTAACTCCCACATTACTGCATATAGAGTATCTATGGTTGTTCCAAATAATATATACACATGGGTCGATATGATATGTCAAAACATTTGCATACGTGTCTATGGTATCCCAAGATTACATAATATATTAGAATACATGTATAATACAATATAAGTTAGCTAGGATATGATTAATATATATTTGTTACCAATTTTCACGTTGCTACAACAAGAAAAATTATCCAATCTTGTTTTACCCATAACTTCTTCATTTTAAATCCGTTTTGAGTGAATCAAATTGCTATGGTTTCATATTGAAGTTTATTTTATGAACTAAATAGAAAAAGTATAATTTAATATTCAGAAATATAAGTTACAAGTCATTTTTGTAAAGGTAGTCATTTCAGTCGAAAGAACGACGTCTAGATGACCGTTTTAGAAAACATACTTCCACTTTGAGTTTAACCATGATTTTTGGATATAGTTTCATGTTCATAAGAAAAATCATTTTCCCAGAAGAACAACTTTTAAATCAAAGTTTATCATAGTTTTTAATTAACTAACCCAAAACAGCCCGCGGTGTTACTACGACGGCGTATGTCCGGTTTTTACAGTGTTCTTCGTGTTTCCAGGTTTTAAATCATTAAGTTAGCATATCATATAGATATAGAACATGTGTTTAGTTGATTTTAAAAGTCAAGTTATAAGGATTAACTTTTGTTTGCGAATAAGTTTAGAATTAACTAAACTATGTTCTAGTGATTACAAGTTTAAACCTTCGAATAAGATAGCTTTATATGTATGAATCGAATGATATTATGAACATCATTACTATCTCAAGTTTTCTGTATAAAGCTACTGGAAATGAGAAAAATGGATCTAGCTTCAAAGGATCCTTGGATGGCTTGAAAGTTCTTGAAGCAGAATCATGACACGAAAACAAGTTCAAGTAAGATTTCCACTCGAAATAAGATTGTTATAGTTATAGAAATTGAATCAAAGTTTGAATATGAGTATTACCTTGTATTAGAAAGATATCTTACTATAAATAAGAAAGATTTCTTGAGGTTGGATGATCACTCAACAAGATTGGAAGTAAGCTAGCAAACTTGGAAGTATTCTTGATTTTATGAAACTAGAACTTGTAGAATTTATGAAGAACACTTAGAACTTGAAGATAGAACTTGAGAGAGATCAATTAGATGAAGAAAATTGAAGAATTAAAGTGTTTGTAGGTATTTTTGGTCGTTGGTGTATGGATTAGATATAAAGGATATGTAATTTTGTTTTCATGTAAATAAGTCATGAATGATTACTCATATTTTTGTAATTTTATGAGATATTTCATGCTAGTTGCCAAATGATGATTCCCACATGTGTATGGTGACTCACATGGGATGCTAAGAGCTGATCATTGGAGTGTATATACCAATAGTACATGCATCTAAAAGCTGTGTATTGTACGAGTACGAATACGGGTGCATACGAGTAGAATTGTTGATGAAACTGAACGAGGATGTAATTGTAAGCATTTTTGTTAAGTAGAAGTATTTTGATAAGTGTCTTCAAGTCTTTCAAAAGTGTATGAATACATATTAAAGCACTACATGTATATACATTTTAACTGAGTCGTTAAGTCATCGTTAGTCGTTACATGTAAGTGTTGTTTTGAAACCTTTAGGTTAACGATCTTGTTAAATGTTGTTAACCCAATATTTATAATATCAAATGAGATTTTAAATTATTATATTATCATGATATTATGATGTATGAATATCTCTTAATATGATATATATACATTAAATTTCGTTACAACGATAATCGTTACATATATGTCTCGTTTCAAAATCATTAAGTTAGTAGTCTTGCTTTTACATATGTAGTTCATTGTTAATATACTTAATGATATGTTTACTTATAATAATATCATGTTAACTATATATATATCCATATATATGTCATCATATAGTTTTTTTTACAAGTTTTAACGTTCGTGAATCACCGGTCAACTTGGGTGGTCAATTGTCTATATGAAACATATTTCAATTAATCAAGCCTTAACAAGTTTGATTGCTTAACATGTTGGAAACACTTAATCATGTAAATAACAATTTCATTTAATATATATATATATATAAACATGGAAAAGTTCGGGTCACTACACGCGGCGCGCACAAGCTCCATCTCAGCTGTCAGTTTCAGTTTGATTATTCGACGTTCATGTACACCTGTACACTTAGGTTTAGGGTCTTATAGTATCTTGTCCGAAAGCTTATCTATTTACCTCTATCCATAAGAGTTAATTTCCCAACTCTTAAATCTATCAATGAACCTGCAATTACCAAATTGTCTACTTTAAATGAGCGGTACAACCTTATCCTCTTCCATATCTACAACCACAAAGTCTACTAGAAATTCTAACTCACCAACCTTAATAATCAAATTCTTAGTAATTCCTACGAGTCGACTAACAGATTGGTCAATTAACCTAGCACCCGTATTGGTTGGCTTAAGGTCACCTAAATTTAAACGCGAATATAAAGAATATGGCATTAAATTAATACTCGTATTTGAATCAGCTAAAGATCTAAACATATCTAACCCATCCAACTAACAAGGGACAATGAACGTCCCCAGATCACCCAACTTAGGTGGCATATCTTTCTTCTTCAATATTTTAGAACATTCTACTTTAAAAAAACGCGGTAGATCCTTGCTCGTGCTCATCCTTCCTAGAAATTAGATCCTTAAAAAATTTCCCATAATTGGGCATACCTTCAAGAACATCAACCAAAGTCACATTCACACAAATATTATCATTATTCAAAGACTTACAATCTTTCTCCTTTGGTTTCTAGGATCAAATAGCTTATGGATACAGAACATGTGGCTTGTACACTTGCAACTTAGGTGAAGGCTCCACCTTAACTTTCACTTCCTTTTCTTCCTTCACTTGAAAATCGGGAGACTCGGTAGCCTTTATCTTATTCACTTCCAACTTATGCATGTCCGAATAAGAAGTGTCACCTAACATCTCAGACATCATATAATTACCATAATCTGGAGAGATTACGCTAATTTTGATCCCATCATCCTCATACGATTCTATATTCATCAAACTCTCCATGTTGTTCACTTCATCAATGCGGTAAGGAGTGTAATCTGCCATATCGGACAAGTTGGAAATCACAAAATCAACAAACTCCATTGAGATGGTGTTAACTCTACCCTCATCCTCAAAATCTTCTTCGTCATCTTCACAACCAAGAGTTTAAACCGAACTAAACTCACCGGAACCATACCCCCTCAAAACATGATATAGCATTAACATGCGAGTAATTAGAAAACTAGAGTTCCTTGGTCTTTAGATCACTTTGAATAGAACTTATTTGAATATTTTGGGTCAGCCCATTGTTTTTGGGTTCACTTGGGTATTTAAAAGGAGACACTCGGTTGTATCTCCCTCTCCGGTAAAAGTTGCGCCACAAGACCCACATCCCGCTCCAAGTTTTGGATTGAGGCTTTTTGATTGCATCATCAAATCACTCTCTTGTTTCGAAAGTGCACCATTCTCATCAGACTTAGTCATGAAACCCCGCAACAATTCCTCCATTCAAGTAATTAATGTGTTCTTCCATCGTCGTTTGATCGCGGTCCTTGGAATTATTCACAACCCACTTTCATCGCAATATCTTTGGATATTTTCTCCATTTGCCTTCCAAAAGCTGTTAACTTGGCATTAATTGAAGTTACATCATCACTAGACTCAGCACTAGTGACCTTATATGTTTCGAAGTATTCCTGCTCCTGATGCAATATCAATTTCCTTCATAATTGACCCACATGTAGCAATATCAATTTCCTTACATGTAGCCACATTATCACCAGTGTAAAATATCTGGACCTTCTGAAATATGTTCAACCCATGTTAAGGACACATCTTTAGCATTTCACCAAACAAGTTCCAAGCCTCATAAAGTGTCTCTTTTGGCTTTTGAACAAAGTGATTGATCTACTTTGTAATCGTGCAGCCTTTAAAGTGTAGTGACCCGAACTTTTCCATGATTATATATTGAATGAAAACTATATTTGCATGATTAAATGTTTTCAACATGTTAAGCAATCAAACTTGTTAAGACTTGTTATTTGAAATGAGTTTCATGTAGACAATTGACCACCCAAGTTGACCGGCAATTCATGAATGTTAAAACTTGTAAAAAACTACATGGTGATATATATATATATATATATATATATATATATCATAATATTATGTTAACTATATATATATATATATATATATATATATATATATATATATATATATATATATATATATATATATATATATATATAGTTAACATAATATTATGAAAAGTAAGTATCTCACTAGGTATATTAACAATGAGTTATATACATAAAAATGAGACTATTGAATTAAGAAACTCAAAACGATATATTTAACAATTTTCGTTATAACAACGTCTTACTAAATACATATTAATCATATTAAGATATTGATACACTATATTTAACATGATAAAATGATAATTATATATATCATTAAGTATGTTAACAATGAACTACATATGTAAAACAAGACTACTAACTTAAGAATTTCGAAACGAGACATATATGTAACGATTATCGTTGTAACAACATTTTAATGTATATATATCATATTAAGATATATTCATACATCATAATATCATAATAATGTAATAATTTAACATCTCATTAGATATAATAAACAATGGGTTAACAACATTAAATGAGATCGTTAACTTAAAGCTTTCAAAACAACACTTACATGTAACGACTAACGGTGACTTAACGATTCAGTTAAAAAGGTATATACATGTAGTATTTTAAGATGTATTCATACACTTTTGAAAGACTTCAAGACACGTATCAAAGTACTTCTACTTATCAAAAATTCTTACAATTACATTCTCGTTCATTTTCATCAACAATTCTACTCGTATGCAACCGTATTCATACTCGTACAATACACAGCTTCTAGATGTATTTACTATTGATATATACACTCCAATGATCAGTTCTTAGCAGCCCTTGTGAGTCACCAAGATATGTGGGAACCATCATTAGACAACTATCAGGACTTATGAGTAAGGAAACAAAAATAAGAACTCCTTTTAACCCCACTCACCCTTCACCACTCACCACCCACTCCATTTCACTTCCAATTCTCTTTCTAATTCTCTCTAAACACACACAAACACTCTCAAGAACGAAATTTACAGTAAACTAATCATCATCTTCATCAAAAATTACTTTAAGAATCAAGCTATAATCATCATAGGAAGAACACTTCAAGAACACTTCGAAAATCCTTTCAAGTTTGCTAGTTTACTTTTAATCTTGCAAATCCATTTCAAGTGATCATCCAACCTCAAGAAATCCTTGTTATTTACAGTAGGTTATCTTTCTAAATCAAGGTAATACTCATATTCAAACTTTGATTCGATTCGATAACTATAAGTATCTTAATTCGAGTAGTAATCTTACTTGAAATTGTTTTTGTATCATGATTCTACTTCAAAAACTTTCAAGCCATCCAAGAATCCTTTGAAGCTAGATCAATTTTTGTCACTTCTAGTAGGTTTACCTACTAAACTTGAGGTAGTAATAATGTTCATAACATCATTTGATTCATATATATATATATATATATATATATATATATATATATATAACTATCTTATTCGAAGATTTAAACTTGTAATCACTAGAACATAGTTTAGTTAATTCTAAACTTGTTCGCAAACAAAGTTAATCCTTCTAACTTGACTTTTAAAATCAACTAAACACATGTTCTATATCTATATGACATGCTAACTTAATGATTTAAAACCTGGAAACACGATGAACACCGTAAAACCGGACATACGCCGTCGTAGTAACACCGTGGGCTGTTTTGGGTTTGATAATTAAAAACTATGATAAACTTTGATTTAAAAGTTATTCTTCTGGGAAAATGATTTTTCTTATTAACATGAAACTATATCCAAAAATCATGGTTAAACTCAAAGTAGAAGTATGTTTTTCAAAATGGTTATTAAGACGTCGTTCTTTCGACTGAAATGACTACCTCTTACAAGATTGACTTGTAACCTTTATTTCTGACTATAAACTCATACTTTTTCTGTTTAGATTCATAAATTTCAGTTCAATATGAAACCATAGCAATTTGATTCACTCAAAATGGATTTAAAACGAAGAAGTTATGGGTAAAATAAAATTGGTTAAAAATGGTTAATTTGACTACGAGATGAATTTACAAAAATCTATTTTAACCATATCCTAACTAACTTATATTGTATTATACATGTATTCTAACATATATTATGTAATCTTGAGATACCATAGAAACGTATACAATGTTTTGACATATCATATCGACGTCATCTATATATATTATTTGGAACAACCATAGACACTCTATATGCTGTAATGCTCGAGTATGCTATACAGGGTTGAGGTTGATTCCAAAAATATATATACTTTGAGTTGTGATCTAGCCTGAGACGTGTATACACTGGGTCGTGGATTGATTCGAGATAATATATATTGATTTATTTCTGTACATCTAACCGTGGACAACTAGTTGTAGATTACTAACGTTGGACTGCTAACTTAACAAACTTAAATCATTAAAACGTAATAAGAAATTTTGTAAATATATTTCGATCATACTTTGATATATATGTACATATTTATTATAGGTTCGTGAATCGACCAGTGGCCAAGTCTTATTTATGGCAAAGTAAAAAATATGTGAAAGTGAGTTATAGTCTCACTTTTAAAATCTATTATTTTTGGGATGAGAATAAATGTAGTTTATAAATGTTTTACATAATAGACACAAGTAATCGAAACTACTTCTATGTTAGATTATCGAATCGAATATGCCCCTTTTTAGCTTGGTAGCCTAAGAATTAGGGAAATGGACCCTAATTGACGCGAATCCTAAAGATAGATCTATTTGGCCCAACAAGCCTCATCCGAATTACGGATGCTTTAGTACTTCGATTTATCATATCCGATGAGAGTCCCGGAATGATGGGGATATTCTATATGCATCCTGTTAAGGTCAGTTACCAGGTGTTCAACATATGAATGAATTTTATCTCTACGCAGTTTGCGAAATGCCTGATATGAGATGTATATTTATGGAAAAATAAAATCTTGTGGTCTATTAATACGATTTGATAAATATAGAGGTTAAACCTATAACTCACCAACATTTTTATTGACGTTTTAAGCATGTTTATTCTCAGGTGATTATTAAGAGCTTTCGCTGTTGCATGCTAATTTATGGACAAGAGTTGGAGTCAGCATGCTTGTATAATATTGTTTAAAACCTGCATTCGAAGACATATATTGTTGTGTAATATTATTGTAAACCATCATGTAATGGTCGTATGAAAACGTTATATTTTAGATTATCATTATTTGATAATCGTCGTAATATTTTAAAGGTTATGGTTTGTTTTAAAATCGAATGCAGTCTTTGAAAAACGTCATATAGAGGTCAAAACCTCGCAACGAAATCAATTAATATGAAACGTTTATAATCGATATGAACGGGATATTTCAGTTGGTATCAGAGCGTTGGTCTTAGAGAACCAGAATTTTACATTAGTGTGTCTTATCAAGTTTGTTAGGATGCATTAGTGAGTCTGGACTTCGACCGTGTTTTCTTTAAAAACAATTGCTTAACACTTTTTGTTGGAAACTATATATTATTAACATGTAAATATTATGTGATATATTAATCTCTTAATGTGTTTGATATTGTATGATAGATGTCTATCTCTAGTATAAATCCCATCGACTCACCTAATAATAATGAAGAGTCGAATATGTATTGGGAAGATTCACAAATTCCCGAAGAGGAACCGGAAGAAGAGAAACCGGAAGAAGAGGAATTGGAAGAAGAAGAGGTTCCGAAGGAGGAAATATTAGAAACCACTGAAAAACAGATAAATAAAAGAAAACCCAAAACCAATGGACCAAAATTAATAATGGTCAATGGTGTTCCGCCGAGGAAGAAAAATATTGGGAAGATTACCAATTTTCCGATGAATCGAATCCCGACGAGGATTCCGATGATGTTATAGAAATTACCCCGACCCAATTTGAAAAGGCAAAAGAAAATAATAAGGGAAAAGGCATCAAAATAGAGAAACCTAATTCCAACCCCGATGACCTCTATGTTAACATGAAATGTCTCAATGGGAAATACCGTCAACACCCGTATTTCTTAAGTTTTAGCTATAACCCAGGAACATCTAAGCCGCCAGGTTTTTCTAGACCATTTTGTGACGACCCGAAAATTTCTGACCAAATTTAAACTTGATCTTTATAAGTTTCTGACACGATAAGCAAAGTTTGTAATATTGAAATCTCAAAAACATTAAATTGTGTTCCTGTATTCAATTACCCTTTGACTACTCTTGGCGATTCACGAACAATTGTGTGTAAAAAGATATGTAAATATATATGTATAAACAAATTCTATACGTAAGTAATATTATATATATTGTAAATTTATAAATATTAAAGATTCAATAAGTTATATAATTGATAGTAATATATTTGTAATATTAATATTATTACCATTAATTTCACTATTATTATCAATAATTGTATCATTAATATTATTATATAAAGTATATATGAAATTTGATATGTACAAGTATTACTATTAACATTAGTATTATTATCATTATTAATTCTATTGTAATTATTATTATCTGTTTTATTAATATTAGATATTAAATTGTATAATTAATGTTATTATGATTCTTTATATATTCAATATACAGATATATAGATATATATGAAATTTGATATAAATTATTATATTATCAAAATTATTAATATTATTATTATCAACAATATTATGATAAGTAGTATTATTATTAGGATTAATAAACATATTATTGTTATCATTTTATTATGATTGTTATTAGTAAACTTATTAAAATTATCAATTTATGATTCTTAATATCACTACTATTTATAAATATTATTAATACAATTATTATTATTATTGTTATTATTATCATAATTATTCTTTTCATTATTATTATTAGTATTTCGAAATATATATTAGTATTAGTACTTATTATTAATAACATTATAAATATTAAAGTTTATGAATTATATATAATCAAATATATAAACAGATATATATAAATACTTATAGATATATATAAAATACAGATATACATATATAAAAATACATATACTGATATATATTTATATAAATACAACTATATACATTTATAAATAAAAACAATTATGTATTTCATCCTAAGAGAATCAAAATCAGTTTCCTATCATTATCAATCTGTTGATGATTTATTCTCTAGTACAAATCACGACTTTAAATCACAGAATGAATCCAAGAATCTGTTAGCAGTCAATCTCATCTATTATTTTCTTTGCCTGCGAGAATATTTTGTGTCTCTAGTTTGTTACAGGTCGACCTCACATTTCAAGTTATGAACGAATCTTGTACTGTATATATCGTACGAATCTGTTAAACTTCACTTTCTGATTTCTATATTTTTGTTTTATTCTTCCTGGATTGATTCTATCTGTCGAAAGCCATTCTCTACATATTAAGGATTCTTTTATAATTGATAAACGCATTCGAATTTTCCATTCCATTGAACCATCACCGAGAACCTAATCATCATCTTCAACCTTCCATCACCCTCTCCTTCACTCTTCTCTCTCACTCATATCTCTCTCCGATTACTATCATGAACGTCACCAACATCTTCGGCTACACTTCTGTCTTCGTACACCTTCTATAGACTGAACAACCATCACGAAACAACCGGTGCAATTTCTATCTTTCTGTTTCTTCTTTATTTTAGTGAATCACTATCTTCACCAAATCATAAACCACCATTCACCAACAAATCGACTCTCACCACCATCATAAACTATTAATCACCACTTTGTTTTCTGTTTCTAATATTCGAACCCAACTTTTTTTATTTCTACATCCACGAAACCCACCACCTTGTTGTTTCTTCTTTTCTTCATCGTGAAATCACCCAAGCACCCCATTGAAATGTAACTACAACTGCTACTGATATTTCTGCTTATTGATTAATTACAAACACCACCATCTTCCATCGCTATCCCTCTCATTTATTTTTTTTGTAAACAAACTTGAAGATAACCACAATCTAATAAACCCTCACACAATAAGTCACTTTATATATAAATTGGCATTCACCAAATAACTCTATCACATAAGGAAAAAGTTGCTGTAAAGTGTGCTTATTTAATCCTTCATGGCCGACAAAAGTGGGAGTCAAAAAGAGGCGTACCATTTTTTTTCTTTTCCTTTTAGCCTAAATAACGTGGACTTCCACTTGAAGTATTCTACATTGAGATTTGCCAGGAACAAAGAAACGAAGTAGGACATGATTGATTTGTTTGATTGGGCCACCATATTTTTTTTTCTAGCCGTGATATATGGAACAACTTTTGGATACATGATTCAATTCTTAATTGGGGTTATGAGCTGTAAAAGGGTTTGGGATATATAAATAAATAATGCATGCTGTAATGAATCGATGGCTTTTTCTATTTTTTTAATAATGTTGTTGATGATGATGGTATGTTATTGATGATGTGAGATGGCGATGAATGGTGGTGAACGTACACGATGGCACTAGGATGATGATGTTGAATAATAAAATTGATTATGATGATGGGTTTCCTCTCTGATCGACTTGTTATATCGATTAAGAAGATGAAGAAGAAAAACAGTTAAAAGCGGGTTAAATACATATTAATCGCGATATAAAACAGAAAAGTAAGTGATAGCATGATGGTCTAGGGTGTTATGGGTGTTTGGGAGGTCTCGGGTTCGATTCTAGGCATGGGCAGTTTTATTTTTGAAAGCCTCTACAAAGGTAGTTTTATGTTCTATTATTATTATTGTTATTATAATTATTATTATCATAGATCATAGATTATAGATAATTATGAATATAAATTATTATCATTAGCATTATTATGGAAATAATAAAATTAATTATTTTTTTAATTAAAACTTATACTAGTATCATTTTATAATAGTATTATTATTATTATTATTATTATTACTAGTATTATAATTAACTTTGGTAATAAAGTTATTATTATTATTATCAGTTATCAGAATCATGACTAAAATTATCATTTAAATGATAATCCTTATCGTTTTATTTCTAAAATAAATATTATTATTATTATAAATATTATCATTTATATTATTAATATAAATTTTCGTTATTAGTAATGTTACTACTAAAGGTTATTATCATTAATATTATTTTCACTAAAATTATCTTTTTGTAATCCTTAAAAACTATCATTTTTATTATTATTAGTAAAACTATCATTTTTATTAAGGTTACTATTATTACAATCATTATTATTATTATCCTTAATCTAGTATTACTACAAATATTAAAATTTTACAAAACAAAAGATATATATATATATATATATATATATATATATATATATATATATATATATATATATATATATATATATATATATATATATATATATATATATATATATATATATATATATATATATATATATATATATATATCACACAAAGTATACTAATATTAAACAAAATTATGTTTTAACTAATATTATTGATATAACATTAATTAAATATTAAGTAAGTATCATAAGGTATTATAAGTATTAATAAAATTATATATAAGAATATTAATCTTAAAACATAACAAAATATATAAACTTAATTGATTTATATTATATGAGTTGATATATATACAAATGATATAGGTTCGTGAATTCGAGGCCAACCCTGCATTGTTCAGTTTCGCCGTATGCATATCTTTGCTACAAAATATCGTATTGTGAGTTCATTTTATTCTCTTTTACTCTTTACATTTTTGGGACTGAAAATACATGCGCTGTTTTTATAACTGCTTTTTAAATACTTTTGAAATATATTTTGAACTGCGAATATGAAATGCTTTTATAAATGTTTAATGAGATAGACACAAGCAAAACATTCCTCGAATGAATTATTATGCAGACAAAAGTTCTGTGGATTATTATTGAATTATGTGGACACGATAATTGCCACCAATTGATGTGAATATTTTCCCTTGATTATTATTGGTTGGTAACCTAAGAATTAGAATCGGGTATAGCCCTAATTCATGCGAATCCTAAAGGTAGCTACCGGGTTTAACACCCCCACCAAGAATGTTCACTATACGGAAGAGCTAGTGGGCGTGGTGTTTAGTACTTCGAAGTTTATATATTATACAGACGAGAGGTTCTGTTTTGGGGATATTATTGATGCGCATTATATGTTAAGGTCGGTTACCAAGCTAAGCTATGAAAGCAAAGTGAATGTTATGTATCGAGAGAATGATTTTATACACATGTTATGTGTATGATATTTTGTACACGAGATATGTGTACGGTTACTAAGATTTATGAAAAATGGTTTCGTACACGAGAAAGATGTACTATATTTAAAAGATATCGCATGTACATTACATATGGGTATAGGATTCGTTCCCATTTGTACCATGTAACATTTAAATCTTGTAGTCTATCAAAAGTACTAAATTTTATTGTTTATGATAAACCTATGAACTCACCAACCTTTTGGTTAACACTTTAAAGCATGTTTATTCTCAGGTATGAAAGAAACCTTCCGCTGTGCATTTGCTCATTTTAAAGATATTACTTGGAGTCGTTCAAGACATATAGATGTCAGTTCATCGCGATAGTACCATATGTTATTGTGATCGCTCAGGAAGATTTTGGACGGGTTATGACATGTGGCATCAGAGCTGGTATAACTGCGTCCATGTATGGCAGGTTAGTCATAAAGGAGGTTCTCACAGTGTTACCTGTGACGAAGCATTGGCTCTTACTCCTTGCGATCCCTTACGAGGGTTGGTAGTAGCCAAGAGGCAGGCCCTAAAATTAGTATCTGAGGTACAATCAGTGGTCACCAGGCGGTTAGCTGGGAAGGCACTGGGTGGGACGGTGGTTGTCCCCACATGATATGACATGTGGTATCAGAGCGGTGGTCTTAGCGAACCAGGTCTTGCATTAGTGTGTTTAACTAGTAGTTGTTAGGATGCATTAATGAGTCTGGACTTCGACCTAGTAGTTGTTAGGATATATTAATAAGTCTGGACTTGAACCTGGTCTGCATGTTAGAAACTTTGCATATCATTCCTTGCCGAAAAATATCTACTTATCATTTTCAGTGTCGACACGTCTTATTACAATTATTGTATAGATGATGTACAGACGAATTCATATTCCATCACATTAGACCTTGTCTGGCACATTTCCTTAATTCCCTCCGTAATGTACGGGATCTTCTGTACTATATATAGGTATTCTATCTAGACAGAATATCATCTGATATCCGAGAATCATTTCATATTTAAAAATCTTTTATCTAACCATGTAAGATGAATTCTGCAACCAGTTCAAGTTCCTCGGATTCCTCGGATTCCGATATGGATTTCCACTCGAGCTCTGAAAGCAGTGTAACCAGAATGGGTCAACCAATTAGCCATCATAAATTAAGGATGAATTGAGAATGGGTACGAAGTAAACTTAATCAATGGAGATGCAAAGAAGTGATCCCTCCCACCAACCATATTGCCCTATTTGCAAAGAACCTGAAACACTTACCGACAAACCTATTCGAACCACCATTTTCACTCTCATTTTCTGAATAACTCTCAACAATTATGTAATATATACAATTCTAAACCTTATCCATCCACTCGTTCCAACCGACAATCATCCCGGTGTAATAGAAGAAGTCAACGAACTTCGCGCTCGACTAATCAATTTGGAGAATATGGTACAAAACTTACCAGCTTCAGCAACATCAACAGTACCATCACCACCACCAACAGCAATATCCGCATCCCATACCTCAACATTACAATCTGTACCTCGAACATCAACATCATACGCACCATAGATACCAAGGAGTACCAACAACAATGAACGATGAAGTATTGATCCATAACTTCATTGAAGAAATATTTTGCAAAGAATATGTGGTTCCTAATAGTTAATGATGAAGTATTGATCCATAACTTCATTGAAGAAATATTTTGCGAAGAATATGTGGTTCCTAATAGTTTTAGAGATTACTTATTCTAGCTCAAACCGAAAATCATATGAGTTTAATGTCATATTAACTCATTAAATCCATGATTACATCTGAAGAAAATATATATGTATATATGTTTTCATAAAGATTGTAATTAAAAATTCTTTTGTACAAACTGACAATAGTGAAAATATTTTAACGGGTAGGTAATACCCGAGGAATATTTAGTTTCACATTAATAAGTTACACTGTACATTCTTCGAATCTGATTCAACAGTCATTTACTATCCTACTTACATCCACAGATATACGAATCCGTTCACCACAGAATAGCCATTTTTATTCGATTTCATATTTGGATTTTGACTTATCAGAATCCAACAAGTGACATAATGAAGAAAACATTGGACAATTAAAATGAATTAAAATATTGATTATAACATATGAAACTAAACAATTCTTCAAGTCTGCCACTTGATTTCATCTTAAACCTCATTTGTATCTTGATGATTCCAATCTGCGTCCAAACATTTCATAATTCTTGAAAACACTTCAATCGAGAGGATGAACCAACCGCACTTCATCTACGAAAGAAAAGATTGATGCATATAGTTATGCACCTGAAAACACTCGGAACCTGAGTAAATGTTTAAAAAGTATATGTGCTAACCCTTTGGGAGTTGTTATTACCAAAAATAACTTTGCAATCCCTTTTCAAATTAGCCAATTTTGTCACAGCTCCAGCAAGTCAACTTCGACTTTTTATTCGAAACAACCTTATTATAACCTTGATATATATGCGTGCTCTTTGATTGTTATCGGAGAACCTTTTATATTCCACCACATCACCAGCAGACGTATCAGCAACTTCGTTGCTTCTTGGCTTAAATCTCTCTGACAAATCACTATATTTATCTATTGAAGTCTTATCATGAACTCATCCGCACCTTGTAATGAGAATTGCCATACCAATTACCAGAAATCAGCGTTTAATCATCTAAAAACACAATTCTCTTGAAACCCCTCGGTTTGATAACCAATGATCCAAATCCGTTAAAATTGAAAATGTTGACGAAGCACCATGTAGTAAATGGTCTTAATGGCCAAAGGTGATGATAAAAGAATGGAGTGTTGGGAACACTCGATAGAAAATTTGGTACTGAAAAATGGATTGAGCAACCATGATGGAGACCAAGGAAAAATACAAGAATCAAACCATATATTCAAAGAACCCAGATAATTCTGGATCCGATGAAATCTTCAGATATTATCTTGCTCCATACTCATGTTAAAATCTTGCGAAAAATTTTCTCCATCAATCTTCGAACTTAGAAAATTCCAAAATATCATCATAAATATCTTCGATATTTTTGAGGATATTTTCATAAATATTCTCGTCCAAAATTATATACCTCTTCGTACTATCTATGTTACATCATAAAAGAAATTTTTTTAGTTTCTATCCTTCTATAAAATTTGAGTTTAAATTATGAATGATTTCTGGAGAAGTGTAGGGAATTGAAGCATGAGTTAGTATAATATAATGACGCATGGCCAACATGATTATATTACAGTAAGTCATGCTGGAAGTTCTAATGAAACGTGATGATTCACAGATCATAACGTCATCATGTGCCATGTTACACGACTCGTTCATTCTGTTTCACCTCTGAACATATCAATAGAATATATTATTGATAGTTCTATCCTTAGTGAATCTGGTAATTTAACAGAACAAATTGGGAGGATATGTTCCTTCATGCTTAGAACATTATTATCAATCGAAACTTCATACCTACAAATTCTGGACCATTATTCACTTGACTTGAAGTCGGGAAGAGAAAATTAGAGCATGGAGCTCCGAAATATAAAGGAAAATACAATGCCGATCACAAACACATAAATTACAAACCGTGTATATCAATGCGGATAGCAACATAAATACACGAGAGAATAAAAAACATTATAACCCCATTGTAATAGTAGAAGTTAACAGATTCCTCTGGTGGTAGATGAAAAAGGAGGAAGACAGAAGCGATTGTTAGAAGAAGGACAAGGATCAGAACTGGATTAAGCATTTTCGCAATCTTTGAAAGTATGAATTGAGGAAGGAAGTATTGGAGTGGTGAAAATAGTGGAACAGAAGAGGTAAATTTATAGCGAAATATCAGACAGAGTAATCGAGGCAGATCCTCGCATTTAATTAGAGAGATCTTAATCTCTTTATTCACCAAAGAATCAAATCTTATAAATTTCGAAGATTTTCTTTAAATTCCTGTAATTTCGAAAATCAGTCATGACTACGTCAAAAGTTAGGATGAACAGTTATTTTCTCATCTCAATCTTTTGTGACAGCTTCACTCGTACGCTTCACATAATCGAATCGTTTTATCTATATTAATCAATAATGATAAAACTCTATTTTCAACTCATTTTCGTCATGAAAACATTCTTATTGTTAGTCAGGATGACCACACTTAAATTTCGGAACGAAATTTCTTTAACGGGTAGGTACTGTGATGACCCAGAAATTTCCGACCAAATTTAAACGTGATCTTTATAATTTTTCGACACGATAAGCAAAGTCTGTAATATTGAAATCTCAAAAACATTAAATTGTGTTCCTGTATTCATTTACCCTTTGACTACTCTTGGCGATTCACGAACAATTGTGTGTAAATAGATATGTAAATATATATGTATAAACAAATTCTATACGTAAGTAATATTATATATATTGTAAATTTATAAATATTAAAGATTCAATAAGTTATATAATTGATAGTAATATATTTGTAATATTAATATTATTACCATTAATTTCACTATTATTATCAATAATTGTATCATTAATATTATTATATAAAGTATATATGAAATTTGATATGTACAAGTATTACTATTAACATTAGTATTATTATCATTATTAATTCTATTGTCATTATTATTATCCGTTTCATTAATATTAGTTATCAAATTGTATAATTAATGTTATTATGATTCTTTATATATTCAATATACAGATATATATGAAATTTGATATAAATTATTATATTATCAAAATTATTAATATTATTATTATCAACAATATTATGATAAGAAGTATTATTATTAGGATTAATAAACATATTATTGTTATCATTTTATTATGATTGTTATTAGTAAACTTATTAAAATTATCAATTTATGATTCTTAATAACACTACTATTTATAAATATTATTAATACAATTATTATTATTATTATTATTATTGATATTATTATCATAATTATTATTTTCATTATTATTATTAGTATTACAAAATATTTATTCGTATTGGTACTTATTATTAATAACATTATAAATATTAAAGTTTATAAATTATATATAATCAAATATATAAACAGATATATATAAATACTTATAGATATATATAAAATACAGATATACATATATAAAAATACATATACTGATATATATATATATTTATATAAATACAACTATATACATTTATAAATAAAAACAATTACGTATTTCATCCTAAGAGAATCAAAATCAGTTTCCTATCATTATCAATCTGTAGATGATTTATTCTCTAGTACAAATCACGACTTTAAATCAGAGAATGAATCCAAGGATCTGTTAGCAGTCAATCTCATCTATTATTTTCTTTGCCTGCGAGAATATTTTGTGTCTCCAGTTTGTTACAGGTCGACCTCACATATCAAGTTATGAACGAATCTTGTACTATATATATCGTACGAATCTGTTAAACTTCACTTTCTGATTTCTATATTTTTGTTTTCTTCTTCCTGGATTGATTCTATCTGTCGACACCCATTCTCTACATATCAAGGATTCTTTTATAATTGATAAACACATTCGAATTTTCCATTCCATTGAACCATCACCGAGAACCTAATCATCATCTTCAACCTTCCATCACCCTCTCCTTCACTCTTCTCTCTCACTCATATCTCTCTCCGGTTACTATCATGAATGTCACCAACATCTTCAGCTACACTTCTGTCTTCGTACACCTGCTATAGACTGAACAACCATCACGGAACAACCGGTGCAATTTCTATCTTTCTATTTCTTCTTTATTTTAGTGAATCACTATCTTCACCAAATCATAAACCACCATTCACCAACAAACCGACTCTCACCACCATCATAAACTATTAATCACCACTTTGTTATCTGTTTCTAATATTCTAACCCAACTTTTTTTATTTATACATCCACGAAACCCACCACCTTGTTGTTTCTTCTTTTCTTCATCGTGAAATCACCCAAGCACCCCATTGAAATGTTACTACAACTGCTACTGATATTTCTGCTTATTGATTAATTACAAATACCACCATCTTCCATCGCTATCCCTCTCATTTATTTATTTTTGTTAACAAACTTGAAGACAACCATAATCTAATAAATCCTCACACAATAAGTCACTTTATATGTAAATTGGCATTCACCAAATAACTCTATCACATAAGGAAAAAGTTGATGTAAAGTGTGCTTATGTAATCCTTCATGGCCGACAAAAGTGGGAGTCAAAAAGAGGCGTACCATTTTTTTTTCTTTTCCTTTTAGCCTAAATAACGTGGACTTCCACTTGAAGTATTCTACATTGAGATTTGCCAGGAACAAAGAAACGAAGTATGACAGGATTGATTTGTTTGATTGGGCCACCATATTTTTTTTCTAGCCGTGATATATGGAACAACTTTTGGATACATGATTCAATTCTTAATTAGGGTTATGAGCTGTAAAGGAGTTTGGGATATATAAATAAATAATGCATGCTGTAATGAATCGATGGATTTTTCTATTTTTTTTCGAATAATGTTGATGATGATGATGATGGTATGTTAATGATGATGTGAGATGGCGATGAATGGTGGTGAACGTACACGATGGTACTAGGATGATGTTGTTGAATAATAAAATTGATTATGATGATGGGTTTCCTCTCTGATCGACTTGTTATATCGATTAAGAAGATGAAGAAGAAAAATAGTTAAAAGCGGGTTAAATACATATTAATCGCGATATAAAACAGAAAAGTCAGTGACAACGTGATGGTCTAGGGTGTTATGGGTGTTTGAGAGGTCTCGGGTTCGATTCTAGGCATGGGCAATTTTATTTTTAAAAGCCTCTACAAAGATAGTTTTATGTTCTATTATTATTATTGTTATTATTATTATTATTATCATAGATCATAGATTATAGATAATTATGAATATAAATTATTATCATTAGTATTATTATTGAAATAATAAAATTAATCATTTTTTTTCATTCAAACTTATACTAGTATCATTTTATAATAGTATTATTATTATTATTACTAGTATTATAATTAACTTTGGTAATAAATTTATTATTATTATTATTATTATCAGTTATCAGAATCATGACTAAAATTATCATTTAAATTATAATCCTTATCATTTTATTTCTAAAATAAATATATTATTATTATTATAAATATTATCATTTATATTATTAATATAAATTTTCGTTATTAGTAATGTTACTACTAAAGGTTATTATCATTAATATTATTTTCACTAAAATTATCTTTTTGTAATCCTTAAAAACTATCATTTTTATTATTATTAGTAAAACTATTATTTTTATTAAGGATACTATTATTACTATCATTATCATTATTATCCTTAATCTAGTATTACTACAAATATTAAAATTTTACAAAACTAAAGATATATATATATATATATATATATTTATTTATCACTCAAAGTATACTAATATTACACAAAATTATATTTTAACTAATATTATTGATATAACATTAATTAAATATTAAGTAAGTATCATAAGGTATTATAAGTATTAATAAAATTATATATAAGAATATTAATCTTAAAACATAACAAAATATATAAACTTAATTGATTTATATTATATGAGTTAATATATATACAAATGATATAGGTTCGTGAATCCGAGATCAACCCTGCATTGTTCAGTTTCGCCGTATGCATATCTTTACTAGAAAATATCGTATTGTGAGTTCATTTGATTCCCTTTTACTCTTTACATTTTTGGGACTGAGAATACATGCGCTATTTTTATAACTGCTTTATTAAATTCTTTTGAAATATATTTTAAACTGCGAATACATGAAATGCTTTTATAAATGTTTGACGAGATAGTCACAAGCAAAACATTCCTCGAATGAATTATTATGTAGACAGAAGTTCTGTGGATTATTATTGAATTATGTGAACAAGATAATTGCCACCAATTGATGTGAATATTTTCCCCTGATTATTATTGCTTGGTACTTCGAAATTTATATCATATCCGAAGGGTGTCCCGGAATGATGGGGATATTCTTATATATGCATCTTGTTAATGTCGGTTACCAGGTGTTAACCATATGAATGATTTTTATCTCTATGTATGGGATGTATATTGAAATATGAAATCTTGTGGTCTATTTTTACAATTTGATATATATAGGTTAAACCTATAACTCACAAACATTTTTTTTGACGTTTAAAGCATGTTTATTCTCAGGTGAATATTAAGAGCTTTTGCTATTGCATACTAAAATAAGGACAAGATTTGGAGTCCATGTTTGTATGATATTGTGTAAAAACTGCATTCAAGAAACATATGTCGATGTAATATATTTCTATTGTAAACCATTATGTAATGGTCGTGTGTAAACAGTATATTTTAGATTATCATTATTTGATAATCTACGTAATGCTTTTTAAACCTTTATAGATAAAATAAAGGTTATGGTTGTTTTAAAAATGAATGCAGTCTTTGAAAAACGTCTCATATAGAGGTCAAAACCTCGCAACGAAATCAATTAATATGGAACGTTTATAATCAATATGAACGGGACATTTCAGTTGGTATCCGAGCGTTGGTCTTAGAGAACCAGAAAATTTGCATTAGTGTGTCTTATCGAGTTTGTTAGGATGCATTAGTGAGTCTGGACTTCGACCGTGTTCTCTTTAAAAAATGATTGCTTAACATTTTTGTTGGAAACTATATATTATTAACATGTAAATATTATGTGATATATTAATCTCTTAACATGTTTGATATTGTGTGATAGATGTCTACCTCTAGCACAAATTGCATTGATTCACCTAATAATAACGAAGAGTCGAATATATATTGGCAAGATTCACAAGTTCCCGAAGAATCGGAAGAAGAGGAAACGGAACCGGAAGAAGAGGAACCGGAAGAAGAGGAACCAGAAGAAGAGGAATCGGAAGAAGAAGAGGTTCCGGAGGGGGGAATAGTAGGAAACACAGAAAACCGGTCAAATAAAAGAAAATCCTCAACCAATGGACCAAAGTTAATAATGGTCAATGGTGTTTCCGCCAAGGAAGCAAAATATTGGGAAAATTATCAATTTTTCGATGAATCGGATCCTGATGAGGATTCCGATGATGTTATAGAAATTACCCCGACCCAATTTAATGAGGCAAAAGAAAGTAATAAGGGAAAGGGCATCAAAATAGAGAAATCTGATTCCGACCCCGCTGAACTTTATATGTACCGTCAACACCCGTATTTTCAATATCGTGACAATAACCTGGGAACCTCTAAACCACCAGGTTTTTCTAAACCAATGTGGAAAACGATGGCTCGTATTAGAGGAACATCATATATCCCTAGAAAATTAGGGAAAAGAACCAAGTCCGAAGAAGAAGAAACCAGTGATTCAGATTAGAGGGTTGTAATCATGTTGTGTATTATATGTATTGTAGTGTGCTTGTACTTTTATGTTCTATGTAAAAATTGCTTATATTGTTTGTTAATTATCTTTTACGAATCTAATCCTTGTCTATTTTACAGTATAAAAACAAAATGGACGTTAAGGGTAGACAACCGAATATTTTAGAAGACCTACCAGAGGATATGATTGAGGAAATCTTGTCTAGAGTCGGTCAGAATTCATCAGCACATTTAGTTATGGTGAAATTAACTTGTCAAACATTTGAAAGACTTTCCAGAAATGCCTTAGTTTATAAAAGGCTTTCCTTTGATAGGTGGGGTATATCACATTAGGGAGACCGTAAGTTATGCCGTGTTTTCTTTAAAGCGTTAAATGTGGGGAACCCAGATGCAATTTTACGCTATGGGTTAAGAACCTATTTTGAGTCAACATATCCCAACATAGGATTTCGTGAATTAGAAAGAGCTTCTAACATGCAACATAAAGAAGCATGTTATGCTTACGGGTTAGTGATGTTCGCTTCTTACCAAAGTGAGAAAAAGAATATCGGATTGCAACTTTTAAATAAAACCTTCCCACAAGTGACGGATTTAGTAGTTGGGGTGAGAAACAAGGTTTTTAGATTATTACGGGGCTGTTGGACATTACGAAACCCTCGTCCTTTTGACGACATTACAACATGCTGCCTAGCCAATGGTCATAACGGTTATTTTCCACAAGACCAAGGATGGGAAGTCGTCTTAGTAAAACTAGATTGCATGACTTGTTTCTAGACTTATGAATTACGTGTCTTTATTTCCTTTGCTGAACAACTTGCGTATTAACTAGATTTATCTTCAAAACTGTCATGTATCATAGTGTACTATATTTCATGTTATATGTAATATAGCGAAGTTGTAAGTTTGAAGAATATTTGTATGTGATATATTATTATAATCAAGTTTTTCATATGGAATTGTAGTAGTTGAATTGTATATTAGCTACTAAGTATGAACTTAACGGGTAGGTAGTACCCGAATTTAAACTTATAAAACGCTAATATGAAGAAAAATCTTTTATAAATGAGTTCATATTATGCTACGAGATACTATTGACTACTCTTAATATTCAGTATGATTAACTTGTTTCATTTGACTATTTTGAAGGAAATGGCACCGACAACTCGACACACCTTGAATATGAGCGAAGAGGAATTTCGTGCCTTTCTTGCTTCAAACATAGCCGCAGTACAGGCCGCGCTACATACCAACAATAACTCTGAATCTAGCAATACAGCTAACGGCGCAAGAAATCGTGTAGGATGCTCCTACAAGGAATTCATTGCCTGCAAACCTTCAGAATTTGATGGGACCGAAGGACCAATGGGATTGAAACGGTGGACTGAGAAAGTTGAATCGGTGTTTGCCATAAGTAAGTGTGCTGAAGGAGACAAAGTGAAGTACGCTACGCATACCTTCACAGGTATTGCGTTAACATGGTGGAATACCTATCTAGAGTAAGTGGGACAAGATGCTGCTTACGCGCTACCGTGGTCAGCATTCAAGCACTTGATGAATGAGAAGTATCGTCCCAGAACCGAGGTCAATAAGCTCAAGTCAGAACTTAGAGGGTTACGAACACAGGGATTCGATATTACTTTGTACGAAAGACGATTCACAGAATTGTGCCTATTGTGTCCGAGAGCGTTCGAAGATGAGGAAGAGAAGATCGACGCATTTGTGAAAGGGTTATCGGTGAGAATCCAAGAAGATATAAGTTCACACGAGCCTGCCTCCATACAACAGGCATGTAGAATGGCTCACAAACTAGTGAACCAGACTGAGGGAAGAATTAAAGAACAGGCGGCCGAAGAGGCGAACGTGAAGCTAGTCAAAAGAAAGTGGGAGGAAAATGGTGATAAGAGTCACCAATACAACAACAACTATCCCAACAATCGCATCATCAATCGCAACAACAACAAACGACACAACAACAACAACAACAACAACAACAACTACAACAATCATCCTAACAACAATAAGAACCGCAACAACAACAACAATTAGAAGCAGCTATGCCAAAGGTGTGAAAAGTATCACTCGGGGTTCTGCACCAAATTTTGCAACAAGTGTAAAAGAAATGGTCATAGCGTGGCGAAGTATGAGGTATACGGACCAGGGGTTAATAGAACGAAAGGAACAAATGGTGTCGGAACGAGTAATGGTGGAGCAAGTAGTGTCGGAGCAAGTTATGCCAATGTAGTTTGTTATAAATGTGGAAAACCGGGCTACATTATTAGAAATTTCCCGAACCAGGAGAACACGAATGGACAAGGCCGCAGAAGAGTTTTCAATATTAATGCGGCAGAGGCACAGGAAGACCAGGAGCTTGTTACGGGTACGTTTCTTATTGACAATAAATCTGCTTATATTTTATTTGATTCGGGTGCGGATAGATGCTATATGAGTAGAGATTTTTGTGCTAAATTAAGTTGTCCATTGACGCCGTTGGATAGTAAATTTTTACTCGAATTAGCAAATGGTAAATTAATTTTAGCAGATTATATATGCCGGAATCGAGAAATTAAACTGGGTAGCGAAATATTTAAGATTGATTTGATACCAATAGAGTTAGGGAGTTTTGATGTAATAGTTGGCATGGACTGGCTGAAGGAGATGGAAGCAGAGATCGTATGTTACAAAAATGCAATTCACATTATACGAGATGAAGGAGAACCCTTAATGGTGTACGAAGAAAAGGGCAACACGAAGCTACATCTTATTAGTAATTTGAAGGCACAAAAACTAATAAGAAAAGGTTGCTATGCTGTTCTAGCACACGTCGAGAAAGTACAAACTGAAGAAAAGAGCATCAATGATGTTCCCGTCGCAAAAGAATTTCCCGATGTATTTCCGAAAGTATTACCGGGATTACCCCTACATCGATCTGTTGAATTTCAAATAGATCTTGTACCAGGAGCTGCACCAATAGCTCGTGCTCCTTACAGACTCGCACCCAGCGAGATGAAAGAACTGTAAAGCCAACTGCAAGAACTATTAGAACGTGGTTTCATTCGACCAAGCACATCACCATGGGGAGCTCCTGTTTTGTTTGTCAAGAAGAAGGATGGTACATTTAGGTTATGTATTGACTACCGAGAGTTGAACAAACTTACCATCAAAAACCATTATCCACTGCCGAGAATTGACGACTTATTTGATCAACTACAAGGCTCGTCGGTTTATTCGAAAATCGATTTACGTTCTGGATATCATCAAATGCGAGTAAAGGAGGATGATATTCCAAAAACTGCTTTTAGGACGCGTTATGGTCATTACGAGTTTATGGTTATGCCGTTTGGATTGATTAACGCACCAGCTGTGTTCATGGACCTTATGAACCGAGTGTGTGGGCCATATCTTGACAAGTTTGTCATTGTTTTCATCGATGACATACTTATTTACTTAAAGAATGATCAAGAGCACAAAGAACATTTGAGAAAAGTGCTAGAAGTATTGAGGAAAGAAAAATTGTACGCTAAGTTTTCAAAGTGTGCATTTTGGTTGGAAGAAGTTCAATTCCTAGGTCACATAGTGAACAAAGAAGGTATCCAGGTGGACCCAGCAAAGATCGAAACGGTTGAAAAGTGGAAAACCCTAAAAACTCCGAAGCATATACGTCAATTTTTAGAATTGGCTGGTTACTACAGAAGATTCATCCAAGATTTCTCCAAAATAGCAAAACCCTTGACTGCATTAATGCATAAAGGGAAGAAATTTGAATGGAAGGATGAACAAGAGAAGGCGTTTCAGTTATTGAAGAAAAAGCTAACTACGGCACCTATATTGTCATTGCCTGAAGGGAATGATGATTTTGTGATTTATTGTGACGCATCAAAGCAAGGTCTCGATTGTGTATTAATGCAACGAACGAAGGTGATTGCTTATGCGTCTAGACAATTGAAGATTCACGAGCAAAATTATACGACTCACGATTTGGAATTGGGTGCTGTTGTTTTTGCATTAAAGACTTGGGGGCATTATTTATATGGGGTCAAAAGTATTATATATACCGAACACAAAAGTCTCCAACATATATTTAATCAGAAGCAACTGAATATGAGACAGCGCAGGTGGATTGAATTGTCGAATGATTACGACTTTGAGATTCGTTACCACCCGGGGAAGGCGAATGTGGTAGCCGACGCTTTGAGTAGAAAGGACAGAGAACCTATACGGGTAAAAGCTATGAATATAATTATTCGTACTAACTTTACTACTCAAATAAAGGAGGCGCAACAGGGGGTTGTAAAAGAAGGAAAGTTGAAGAATGAGATACCCAAAGGATCAGAGGAACATCTTAATATTCGGGAAGACGGAACCCGATATAGGGCTGATAGAATTTGGGTACCAAGATTTGGAGATGTGAGGGAAATGGTACTTAAAGAAGCACATAAAACCAGATATTCAATACATCCCGGAGCGGGGAAGATGTATAAAGATCTCAAGAAACACTTTTGGTGGCCGGGTATGAAAGCCGATATTGCTAAATATGTAGGAGAATGTTTGACGTATTCTAAGATCAAAGCTGAACATCAGAAACCATCAGGTCTACTACAAAATCCTGAAATCCCGGAATGGAAATGGGAAAATATTACCATAGATTTCATTACTAAATTGCCAAGGACTGCAAGTGGTTATGATACTATTTGGGTAATAGTTGATCGTCTCACTAAGTCAGCACACTTCCTGCCAATAAGAGAAGATGACAAGATGGAGAAGTTAGCACGACTGTATTTGAAGGAAGTCGTCTCCAGACATGGAATACCAATCTCTATTATCTCTGATAGGGATGGCAGATTTATTTCAAGATTCTGGCAGACATTACAGCAAGCATTAGGAACTCGTCTAGACATGAGTACTGCCTATCATCCACAAACTAATGGGCAAAGCGAAAGGACGATACAAACGCTTGAAGACATGCTACGAGCATGTGTTATTGATTTTGAAAACATTTGGGATAGACACCTACCGTTAGCAGAATTTTCCTACAACAACAGTTATCATTCTAGTATTGAGATGGCGCCATCTGAGGCACTTTATGGTAGAAAGTGCAGGTCTCCGATTTGTTGGAATGAAGTGGGGGATAGACAGATTACGGGTCCGGACATAATATAAGAAACTACCGAGAAGATCATCCAAATTCAACAACGATTGAAAACCGTCCAGAGTCGACAAAAGAGCTACGCGGACAGTAAAAGAAAAGATATAGAGTTTGAAATTGGAGAAATGGTCATGCTTAAGGTTTCACCTTGGAAAGGCGTTGTTCGATTTGGTAAACGGGGGAAACTAAATCCAAGGTACATTGTACCATTCAAGATTATTGAACGTATCGGACCAGTAGCTTACCGACTTGAATTTAAGAAACTCGAAAACGTTATATATAACGATTATCGTTATATCAACGTCTTACTAAGTACATATGAATCATATTAAGATATTGATACACTTGGTTAATTATGTTAAATGATAAGTAAATATATCATTAAGTGTATTAACAATGAACTACATATGTAAAAATAAGTCTACTAACTTAATGATTTCGAAACGAGACATATATGTAACGATTATCGTTGTAACGACATTTAACAGTATATATATCATACTAAGATATATTATATATCATAATATCATGATAATGTAACAATTTAACATCTCTTTAGATATAATAAACATTAGGATAACAACATTTAACATGATCGTTAACTTAAAGGTTTCAAATCAACATTTACATGTAACGACTAACGATGACTTAACGACTCAGTTAAAATGTATATACATGTAGTGTTTTAATATGTATTCATACACTTTTGAAAGACTTCAAGACACTTATCAAAATACTTCTACTTAACAAAAATGCTTACAATTACATCCTCGTTCAGTTTCATCAATAATTCTACTCGTATGCACCCGTATTCGTACTCGTACAATACACAGCTTTTAGACATATGTACTATTGGTATATACACTCTAATTATCAGATCTTAGCAGACCATGTGAGTCACCTAACACATGTGGGAACCATCATTTGGCAACTAGCATGAAATATCTCATAAAATTACAAAAATATGAGTAATCATTCATGACTTATTTACATGAAAACAAAATTACACATCCTTTATATCTAATCCATATACCAACGATCAAAAATACCTACAAACACTTTCATTCTTCAATTTTGTTCATCTAAGTGATCTCTATCAAGTTCTATCTTCAAGTTCTAAGTGTTCTTCATAAATTCTATAAGTTCTAGTTTCATAAAATCAAGAATACTTCCAAGTTTGCTAGCTTACTTCCAATCTTGTAAATGATCATCCAACCTCAAGAAATCTTTCTTATTTACAGTAAGATATCTTTCTAATACAAGGTAATACTCATATTCAAACTTTGGTTCAATTTCTATAACTATAACAATCTTATTTCGAGTGATGATCTTGCTTGAATTTGTTTTCGTGTCATGATTCTGCTTCAAGAACTTTCAAGCCATCCAAGGATCTTTTGAAGCTAGATCCATTTATCTCTTTTCCAGTAGGTTTATCCACAAAAATTAAGGTAGTAATGATGTTCTTAACATCATTAAATTCTTACATATAAAGCTATCTTATTCGAAGGTTTAAACTTGAAATCACTAGAACATAGTTTAGTTAATTCTAAACTTGTTCGCAAAAAAAAGTTAATCCTTATAATTTGACTTTTAAAATCAACTAAACACATATTCTAAATCTATATGATATGCTAACTTAATAATTTAAAACCTGAAAACACGATGAACACCATAAAATCGGATATAAGCCGTCGTAGTGAAACCGGGGGCTGTTTTGGTTTGGATAATTAAAAACTATGATAAACTTTGATTTAAAAGTTGTTCTTCTGGGAAAATGATTTTTCATACGAACATGAAACTATATCCAAAAATCACGGTTAAACTCAAAGTGAAAGTATGTTTTCCAAAATGGTCATCTAGACGTCGTTCTTTCGACTGAAATGACTACCTTTACAAAAACGACTTGTAACCTGTAATTCTGACTATAAACTTATACTTTTTCTGTATAGATTCATAAACTTAAGTTCAATATGAAACCATAGCAATTGGATTCACTCAAAACGGATTTAAAACGAAGAAGTTATGGGTAAAACAAGATTGGTTATTTTTGCTTGTTGTAGCTACGTGAAAATTGGTAACAAATCTATATTAATTATATCCTAGCTAACTTATATTGTATTATACATGTATTCTAATATATTATGTAATCTTGGGATATCATAGACACGTATGCAAATGTTTTGACATATCATATCGACCCATCTATATATATTATTTGGAATAACCATAGACACTCTATATGCAGTAATGTTGGAGTTAGCTATACAGGATTGAGGTTGGTTCCAAAAATATATATAGTTTGAGTTGTGATCTAGCCTGAGACATGTATACACTGGGTCGTGGATTGATTCAAGATAATATATATTGATTTATTTCTGTACATCTAACTGTGGACAACTAGTTGTAGGTTACTAACGAGGACAGCTGACTTAATACACTCAAATCTTTAAAACATAATAAAAATGGTTGTAATTATATTTTGATCATACTTTGATATATATGTACATATTTGTATAGGTTCGTGAATCGATCCGTGGCCAAGTCTTATTTTCGAGGAAGGAAATATCTGTTAAAGTGAGTTATAGTCCCACTTTTAAAATCTAATATTTTTGGGATGAGAATACATGCAGTTTTTATAAATGATTTACAAAATAGACACAAGTACGTGAAACTACATTCTATGGTTGAATTATCGAAATCGAATATGCCCCTTTTTATTAAGTCTGGTAATCTAAGAATTAGGGAACATACACCCTAATTGACGCGAATCCTTAAGATATATCTATTGGGCCTAACAAACCCCATCCAAAGTACCAGATGCTTTAGTACTTCGAAATTTATATCATATCCGAAGGGTGTCCCGGAATGATGGGGATATTCTTATATATGCATCTTGTTAATGTCGGTTACCAGGTGTTCACCATATGAATGATTTTTATCTCTATGTATGGGATGTGTATTGAAATATGAAATCTTGTGGTCTATTGTTACGATTTAATATATATAGGTTAAACCTATAACTCATCAACATTTTTGTTGACGTTTAAAGCATGTTTATTCTCAGGTGAATATTAAAAGCTTCCGCTGTTGCATACTAAAATAAGGACAAGATTTGGAGTCCATGTTTGTATGATATTGTGTAAAAACTGCATTCAAGAAACATATGTCGATGTAATATATTTCTATTGTAAACCATTATGTAATGGTCGTGTGTAAATAGTATATTTTAGATTATCATTATTTGATAATCTACGTAATGCTTTTTAAACCTTTATAGATAAAATAAAGGTTATGGTTGTTTTAAAAATGAATGCAGTCTTTGAAAAACGTCTCATATAGAGGTCAAAACCTCGTAACGAAATCAATTAATAAGGAACGTTTATAATCAATATGAACGGGACATTTCACATTATATGTTAAGGTCGGTTACCAAGCCAAGCTATGAAAGCAAAGTGAATGTTATGTATCGAGAGAATGATTTTATACACAGGTTATGTGTATGATATTTTGTACACGAGATATGTGTACGGTTACTAAGATTTATGAAAAATGGTTTCGTACACGAGAAAGATGTACTGTATTTAAAAGATATCGCATGTACATTACAGGTGGGAATAGGATTCGGGCCCATTTGTACCATGCAACATTTAAATCTTGTGGTCTATCAAAAGTACTGAATTTTATTGTTTATGATAAACCTATGAACTCACGAACCTTTTGGTTGACACTTTAAAGCATGTTTATTCTCAGGTATGAAAGAAACCTTCCGCTGTGCATTTGCTCATTTTAAAGATATTACTTGGAGTCGTTCAAGGCATATAGATGTCAGTTCATCACGATGGTACCATATGTTATTGTGATCGTTCAGGAAGATTTTGGACGGGTTATGACACATTTGTGAAAAGAACGGCTCGTATTAGAGGAGCACCATATATCCCTAGGAAATTAGCGAAACAAACCAAATCCGAAGAGGAAGAAACAAGTGAGTCGAAATAAAGAGTTGTAATCATGCGGTGTAATACATGTAATATAAGTGTGCTTGTACTTTTATGTTGTATGTAAAAATTGCTTGTATTATTTGATAATTATCTTTTACTAATCTAATCCTCGTCTATTTTACAGTATAAAAACACAAAATGGATGTTAAGGATAGACGACCAAATATTTTATAAGACCTACCCGGGGACATGATTGATGAAATCTTGTCTAAAATCGGTCAGAATTCGTTGGCACAATTATTTATGGTGAAATTAGTTTGTCGAACATTTGAAGAACGTTCCAGGCATACCCTAGTATATAAAGGCTTTCTTTTGAAAGATGGGGTATATCACATTGGGGAGACTGTAAGTTACGCCGTGTTTTCTTTAAAGCATCAAGTGCGGGGAACCCAAATGCAATGTTACACTACGGGTTAAGAACCTATTTTGACTCCACATATCCCAACATAGGACTTCGTTCTTTAGAAAGAGCTTCTAACATGCAACATAAAGAAGCATGTTATGCTTACGGGTTAGTGATGTTCGCTTCTCACAAGTGACGGATTCGGTAGTTGGGGTGAGAAACAAGGTTTTTAGGTTGTTATGGGGCTGTTGAGCATTACGTGACCCTCGCCCTTTTGACGACGTTACAACATGCTGTCTTGCTAACGGTCACAACAGTTATTTTCCACAAGATCGAGGATGGGAAATAGTCTTAGTAAAACCAGAATGCATGACTTGTTTCTGGACGTATGAATTACGTGTCTTTATTGCCTTTGCTGAACGACTTGCGTATTAACTAGAATTGTCTTCGCAACTGCTTTGTATCAAAGTTTTTATGTGCTATATTTCATGCTATATGTAAAATAGCGGTATTGTAAGTTTGCAAAATATTGTATAAAAGTTTGAGTGTGAAATATTATTATAATCAGTTTTTTATATAGAATTGTAGTAGTTGAATTGTATATTAGCTACTAAGTATGAACTTAACGGGTAGGTACTACCCGAATTAAAACTATAAAATGCTAATATGAAGAAAAAGCTTTTATAAATAAGTTCATATTATGCTACGAAATACTATTGATTACTCTTAAATATTCTATATGATTAACTCAATTCTTTTGGCTATTTTTGAAGGAAATGGCACCGACGACTCGTCAGAACTTGAACATGAGCGAGGAAGACTTCCGTGCTTTCCTTGCAGTAAACATAGCCGCAGTACAGGCTGCGATGCAAAATAACAATAACTCTGAATCCAGCAATGGAACTAACGTTACGAGAACTCGTGTAGGATGCTCCTACAAAGAATTCATTGCCTGTAAACTTTTGAAATTCGATGGAACTGAGGTTCCAATCGAATTAAAACGGTGGATTGAGAAGGTTGAATCGGTATTTGCCATAAGTAAATGTACCAAAGAAGATAGAGTAAAGTACGCCACACATACCTTCACAGGTACTGCGTTAACATGGTGGAATACCTATCTCGAGCAGGTGGGACAAGATGCTGCTTACGCATTACCGTGGTCAGCATTTAAACACATGATGACTGAGCAGTACTGTCTCAGAAACGAGGTCAATAAACTCAAAGTAGACGTTAGAGGATTACGAACACAAGGATTCGATATTACCACCTACGAACGACGGTTCACAGAATTGTGTCTATTGTGTCCAAGAGCATTTGAAGATGAAGAAGAAAAGATCGACGCGTTTGTGAAAGGGTTACCAGAAAGGATTCAAGAAGATATAAGTTCACACGAGCCCGCCTCCATATAAAAGGCAAGTCGAATGGCTCATAAACTCATAAATCAAATTGAAGAAAGAATTAAAGAGCAGACGGCCGAAGAAGCCAACACGAAACGAACCAAGAGAAAGTGGGAAGAAACCAGTGACAAGGATCACAATTTCAACAATCAACACAACAATCACAACTACAATCACACCATTTTCCGCAACAACAAACGAAACAAAAACCGTCCCAATAACAACAACTACAACAATCGTCCCAACAACAATACAAACCGCAACAACGACAATCCCAACAACAATCTCAATAACAATACTGGAAATTAAAATCAGAAAATTCCTTACTTAAGGTGTGAAGGGTACCATCTAACTACTTTTTGTTCGGCATCATGTGTCAAATGTAATAGAAAGGGTCATGACGCAACGAAGTGCGAGTTTATGGACTAGCGGGTAAAGGAACAAGTAATGCCCACATTACTTGTTATGGATGCGGGAAGAAGGGCCAATACAAATCTACGTGCCTAAACCAGGGAAATAATAATGGGCAAAGCCATGGGAGAGTTTTTAACATTAACGCGGAAGAAGCGCAGGAAGACCCGGAGCTTGTTACGGGTACGTTTCTTATCGATGAAAAACCTGCTGATGTTTTATTTGATTCGGGTGCGAATAGAAGCTATATGAGTAGAGATTTTTGTGCTAAATTAAGTGGTCCATTGACGCCTATGAATAATAAATTTTTACTCGAATTACCAAACGGTAAATTAATTTCAGCAGATAAAATAAGTCGGAATCGAGAAATTAAACTGGTTAGCGAAATGTTTAAGATTGACTTGATACCAGTAGAGTTAGGGAGTTTTGATGTGATAATTGGCATGAACTGGTTGAAAAAGGAGAGGGCAGAGATCGTATGTTACAAAAATGCAATTCGCATTGTACGAGAAGAAGGAAAACCCTTAATGGTGTACGGAGAAAAGAGCAACTCGAAGCTACATCTTATTAGTAATTTGAAGGCACAAAAGCTAATAAGAAAGGATTGCTATGCTGTTCTAGCACACGTCGAGAAAGTACAAACTAAAGAAAAGAGCATCAATGATGTTCCCGTCGCAAAAGAATTTCCCGATGTATTTCCGAAAGAATTACCGGGACTACCTCAACACCAATCCGTTGAATTTCAAATAGATCTTGTACCGGGAGCTGCACCAATAGCTCATGCTCCATACAGACTCGCACCCAGCGAAATGAAGGAACTCCAAAGCCAATTACAAAAACTTTTAGAGCGTGGTTTCATTCGACCAAGCACATCACCGTGGGGAGCTCCTGTTCTGTTTGTCAAAAAGAAAGATGGTACATTCAGGTTATGTATCAACTACAGAGAGTTGACCAAACTTACCATCAAGAATCGTTATCCACTGCCGAGAATTGACGACTTATTTGATCAACTACAAGGCTCGTCGGTTTATTCGAAGATCGATTTACGTTCCGGGTATCATCAAATGTGGGTGAAGGAGGATGATATTCCAAAGACTGCTTTTAGGACGCGTTATGGTCATTACGAGTTTATGGTTATGCCGTTTGGTTTGACTAACGCACCAGCTGTGTTCATGGATCTCATGAACCGAGTGTGTAGGCCATATCTTGACAAGTTTGTCATTGTTTTCATCGATGACAAACTTATTTACTCAAAGAATGATCAAGAGCACGGTGAAGATTTGAGAAAGGTGTTAGAATTATTGAGGAAGGAAAAATTGTACGCTAAGTTTTCAAAGTGTGCATTTTGGTTAAAAGAAGTTCAATTCCTCTGCCACATAGTGAAAAATGAAGGTATTCAGGTGGATCCGGCAAAGATTGAAACTGTTGAAAAGTGGGAAACCCCGAAAACTCCGAAGCATATACGCCAATTTTTAGGACTGGCTGGTTACTACAGAAGGTTCATCCAAGATTTTTCCAAAATAGCAAAACCCTTGACTGCATTAACGCATAAAGGGAAGAAATTTGAATGGAAGGATGATCAGGAGAAAGCGTTTCAATTGTTGAAGAAAAAATTAACTACATCACCTATATTGTCATTACCTGAAGGGAATGATGATTTTGTGATATATTGTGGCGCCTCAAAACAAGGCCTCGGTTGTGTATTAATGCAACGAACGAAGGTAATTGCTTATGCGTCCAGACAATTGAAGATTCACGAGCAAAATTATACGACTCACGATTGCATTAAAGACTTAGAGACACTACTTATATGGGGTCAAAAGTATTATATATACCGACCACAAAAGTCTCCAACATATATTTAATCAGAAAAAACTGAATATGAGGCAGCGTAGGTGGATTGAATTGTTGAATGATTAAGATTTCGAGATTCGTTACCACCCGGGAAAGGCGAATGTGGTAGCCGACGCTTTGAGTAGAAAGGACAGAGAACCTATGTGGGTAAAAGCTACAAATATAATTATTCGTACTAACCTTACTACTCAAATAAAGGAGGTGCATCAGGGAGTTGTAAAAGAAGGAAAATTGAAGAACGAAATACCCAAAGGATCGGAGAAACATCTTAATATTTGGGAAGACGGAACCCGGTATAAGGCTGAAAGAATTTGGGTACCAAAGTTTAGAGATGTGAGAGAAATGGTACTTAAGGAAGCACATAAAACCAGATACTCAATACATCCTGGAGCGGGAAAGATGTACAAGGACCTCAAGAAACATTTTTGGTGGCCAGGTATGAAAGTCGATATTGCTAAATACGTAGGAGAATGTTTGACGTGCTCTAAAGTCAAAGCTGAACATCAGAAACCATCAGGACTACTTCAACAACCCAAAATCCCGGAGTGGAAATGGGAAAACATTACCATGGATTTCATTACTAAACTACCAAGGACTACAAGTTGTTATGATACTATTTGGGTAATAGTCGATCGTCTCACCAAATCAGCACACTCTCTGCCAATGAGAGAAGATGATAAAATGGAAAAATTGGCACGATTATACTTGAAGGAAGTCATCTCCAGACATGGAATACTAATCTCTATTATCTCTGATAGGGATGGCAGATTTGTTTCAAGGTTCTGGCAAACGTTACAACAATCATTAGGGACTCGTCTAGACATGAGCACTGCCTATCATCCACAAACAGATGGGCAAAGTGAAAGGATGATACAGACCCTTGAAGACATGCTACGAGCATGTGTTATTGATTTTGGAAACAGTTGGGATCGACATCTACCGTTAGCAGAATTTTCCTACAACAACAATTACCATTCAAGTATTGAGATGGCGCTGTTTGAGGCACTTTATGGTAGAAAGTGCAGGTCTCCGATTTGTTGGAGTGAAGTGGGGGATAGACAGATTACGAGTCCAGAAATTATTCAAGAAACCACAGAGAAAATCAGTCAAATTCAACAACGGTTGAAAATCGCCTAAAGCCGATAAAAGAGCTACGCGGACCTTAAGAGAAAAGATATAGAATTTGAAATTGGAGAGATGGTCATGCCAAAGGTTTCACCTTGGAAAGGTGTTGTTCAATTTGGTAAACGGGGGAAACTAAATCCAAGGTACATTGGACCATTCAAGATAATATATCGTGTCGGACCAGTAGCCTATCGACTCGAATTACCTCAACAACACGCCAATGTACATAATACCATCCACGTTTTGAATTTAAAGAAATGCTTTGCTAAAGAAGATCTCACCATTCCATTAGACGAGATTACAATCAATGAAAAACTTCAATTCATTGAAGAACCCGTCGAAATAATGGATCGTGAAGTTAAAAGACTTAAGCAAAATAAAATACCAATCGTTAAGATTCGATGGAATGCCCGTAGAGGACCCGAGTTCATCTGGGAGTGTGAAGATCATATGAAGCTGAAATACCCGCACTTATTTCCAGAAGATGCGTCAACACCTTCAACTGCTTAAAATTTAGGGACGAAATTTATTTAACGGGTAGGTACTGTAGTGACCCGAACCTTTCCATGATTATATATTGAATGAAAACTATATTTGCATGATTAAATGTTTCCAACATGTTAAGCAATCAAACATGTTAAGACTTGTTATTTGAAATAAGTTTCATGTAGATAATTGCCACCCAAGTTGACCGGCGATTCACGAACGTTAAAACTTGTAAAAAAACTACATGATGATATATATATATGGATATATATATATATATATATATATATATATATATATATATATATATATATATATATATATATATATATATATATATATATATATATAGTTAACATGATATTATGATAAGTAAGTATCTCACTAGGTATATTAACAATGAGTTATATACATAAAAATGAGACTATTGAATTAAGAATCTCAAAACGATATATATAACGATTTTCGTTATAACAACGTCTTACTAAATACATATGAATCATATTAAGATATTGATACACTATATTTAACATGATAAAATGATAATTATATATGTCATTAAGTATGTTAACAATGAACTACATATGTAAAACAAGACTACTAACTTAAGAATTTCGAAACGAGACATATATGTAACGATTATCGTTGTAACAACATTTTAATGTATATATATCATATTAAGATATATTCATTCATCATAATATCATGATAATGTAATAATTTAACATCTCATTAGATATAATAAATAATGAGTTAACAACATTAAATGAGATCGTTAACTTAAAGCTTTCAAAACAACACTTACATGTAACGACTAACGGTGACTTAACGATTCAGTTAAAAAGGTATATACATGTAGTATTTTAAGATGTATTCATACACTTTTGAAAGACTTCAAGACACATATCAAAGTACTTCTGCTTATAAAAAATGCTTACAATTACATTCTAGTTCATTTTCATCAACAATTCTACTCGTATGCAACCGTATTCGTACTCGTACAATACACAGCTTCTAGATGTATTTACTATTGGTATATACACTCCAATGATCAGCTCTTAGCAGCCCTTGTAAGTCACAAAGATATGTGGGAACCATCATTAGACAACTAGCATGACTTATGAGTAAGGAAACAAAAATAAGAACTCCTTTTAACCCCACTGTCCCTTCACCACTCACCACCCACTCCATTTCACTTCCAATTCTCTTTCTAATTCTCTCTAAACACACACACACACACACACTCTCAAGAATGAAATTTCCAGTAAACTAATCATCATCTTCATCAAAAATTACTTTAAGAATCAAGCTATAATCATCATAGGAAGAACACTTCGAAAATCCTTTCAAGTTTGCTAGTTTACTTTCAATCTTGCAAATCCATTTCAAGTGATCATCCAACCTCAAGAAATCCTTGTTTTTTATAGTAGGTTATCTTTCTAAATCAAGGTAATGCTCATATTCAAACTTTGATTCGATTCGATAACTATAACTATCTTAATTCGAGTAGTAATCTTACTTGAAATTGTTTTTGTGTCATGATTCTACTCCAAGAATTTTCAAGCCATCCAAGAATCCTTTGAAGCTAGATTAATTTTTGTCACTTACAGTAGGTATACCTACTAAACTTGAGGTAGTAATGATGTTCAAAACATCATTCGATTCACATATATATATATATATATATATATATATATATATATATATATATATATATATATATATATATATATATATATATATATATATATATATAACTATCTTATTCGAAGATTTAAACTTGTAATCACTAGAACATAGTTTAGTTAATTCTATACTTGTTCGCAAACAAAGTTAATCCTTCTAACTTGACTTTTAAAATCAAATAAACACATGTTCTATATCTATATGATATGCTAACTTAATGATTTAAAACCTGAAAACACGATGAACACCGTAAAACCGGACATACGCCGTCGTAGTAACACCACGGGCTGTTTTGGGTTTGATAATTAAAAATTATGATAAAATTTGATTTAAAATTTATTATTCTGGGAAAATGATTTTTCTTATTAACATGAAACTATATCCAAAAATCATGGTTAAACTCAAAGTGGAAGTATGTTTTTCAAAATGGTCACCAAGACGTCGTTCTTTCGACTGAAATGACTACCTCTTACAAGATTGACTTGTAACCTTTATTTCCGACTATAAACTCATACTTTTTCTGTTTAGATTCATAAATTTCAGTTCAATATAAAACCATAGCAATTTGATTCACTCAAAACGGATTTAAAACGAAGAAGTTATGGGTGAAACAAAATTGGTCAAAAATGGTTAATTTGACTATGGGATGAATTTACAAAAATCTATATTAACCATATCCTAACTAACTTATATTGTATTATACATGTATTCTAACATATATTATGTAATATTGAGATACCATAGACACATATACAATGTTTTGACATATCATATCGACGTCATCTATATATATTATTTGGAACAACCATAGACACTCTATATGCTGTAAAGCTCGAGTTTGCCATACAGGGTTGACGTTGATTACAAAAATATATATACTTTGAGTTGTGATCTAGCCTGAGACGTGTATACACTGGGTCGTGGATTGATTCGAGATAATATATATTGATTTATTTTTGTACATCTAACTGTGGACAACTAGTTGTAGATTACTAACATTGGACTGCTAACTTAACAAACTTAAATCATTAAAATGTAATAAGTGTAGTAACCGAACTTTTCCATGTTTATATATTAAATGAATTTGATATTTATATGATTAAATGTTTCCAACATGTTAACCAATCAAACTTGTTAAGACTTTATTAATTGAAATAAGTTTTATGTAGACAATTGACCACCCAAGTTGACCGACGATTCATGAGCGTTTAAAACTTGTAACAACTACATGATATATATATATATATATATATATATATATATATATATATATATATATATATATATATATATATATATATATATATATATATGTATATATATATATATATATATATATATATATATATATCGTTAACATGAGATTATAATAAGTAAGTATCTCACAAAGTATATTAACAATGAGTGATATACATAAAAATAAGACTATTGAATTAAGAAACTCGAAACGATATATATAATGATTATCGTTATAACAACGTCTTACTAAATACATATGAAGCATATTAAGATATTGATACACTATGTTTAACATGATAAAATGATAACTAATTATATCATTAATAACAATGAACTACACAAGTAAGATGAGACTACAAACTTAAGGATTTCAAAACAATATACATATGTAACGATTATCGTTGTAATAGTATTTTAAACATATATATATATATATATGATATTAAGATATATTCATACACTATGTTATCATGTTAACATAAAATTTAACATCTCATTTAAGAATAATAACAATGGATTAAATACATTTAACAAGATCGTTAACTTAAAGGTTTCAAAACAACACTTACATGTAACGACTAACGGTGACTTAACGACTCAGTTAAAATGTACATACATGTAGTGTATTAAGATGTATTAATACACTTTTGAAAGACTTCATGACACATATCAAAGTACTTCTACATAACAAAAATGCTTACAATTACATTCTTGTTCATTTTCATCAACAATTCTACTCGTATGCACCCGTATTCGTACTCGTACAATACCCAGCTTCTAAATGTATTTACTATTGGTATATACACTTCAATGATCAGCTCTTAGCAGTCTTAATGAGTCACCTAAATATGTGGGAACCATCATTTGGCAACTAGCATGAATGATTACACAAAATTACAAAAGTATGATAAATCATTCATGAATTATTTACAAGAAAACAAACTTACACATCCTTTATATCTAATCCATATACCAACAACCAAAAACACCTACAAACACTTTCATTCTTCAATTTTCTTCATCTAATTGATCTCTCTCAAGTTCTATCTTCAAGTTCTAAGTGTTCTTCATAAATTCTATAAGTACTAGTTTCATAAAATCAAGAATACTTTCAAGTTTGTAAGTTTACTTCCAAGCTTTCTAATCCATTCCAAGTAATCATCTAAGATTAAGAACTATCTGTTATTTACAGTAGATTATCATCCTAATTCAAGGTAATATTCATATTCAAACTTTGATTCAATTTCTATAACTATAAACTATCTTAATTCGAGTAAAAATCTTACTTGAACTTGTTTTCGTGTCATGATTCTACTTCAAGAACTTTCAAGCCATCCAAGAATCCTTTGAAGCTAGATCATTTCTTGTCACTTCCAGTAGGTTTACCTACTAAACTTGAGGTAGTAATGATGTTCATAACATCATTCGATTCATATATATATATATATATATATATATATATATATATATATATATATATATATATATATATATATATATAACTATCTTATTCAAAGATTTAAACTTGTAATTACTAGAACATAGTTTAGTTAATTCTAAACTTGTTCACAAACAAAGTTAATCCTTCTAATTTAACTTTTAAAATCAACTAAACACATGTTCTATATCTATATGATATTCTAACTTAATGATTTAAAACCTGGAAACACGAAGAACACCGTAAAACCGGACATACGCTGTCGTAGAGAAACCGGGGGCTGTTTTGGTTTGGATAATTGAAAAACTATGATAAACTTTGATTTAAAAGCTATACTTCTGGGAAAATGATTTTTCTTATGAACATGAAACTATATCCAAAAATCATGGTTAAACTCAAAGTGGAAGTATGTTTTTCAAAATGGTCATCAAGACGTCGTTCTTTCGACTGAAATGACTACCTCTTACAAAAATGACTTGTAACTTGTATTTTCGACTATAAACTTATACTTTTTCTGTTTAGTTTCATAAATTTCAGTTCATTATAAAACCATAGCAACTTGAATCACTCAAAACGGATTTAAAACGAAGAAGTTATGGGTAAAACAAAATTGGATAAATTTGCTTGTTGTAGCTACGTGAAATTTGTAACAAATCTATACCAACCATAACATAACTAACTTTTATTGTATTATACATGTATTCTAACATATATTATGTAATTTTGAGATACCATAGACACGTATACAAAGTTTTGACATATCATATCGACTCATCTATATATATATATTTCGGAACAACCATTGACACTCTATATGCAGTAATGCTTGAGTTGGCTATACAGGGTTGAGGTTGATTTCAAAATAATATATATACTTTGAGTTGTGATCGAGTCTGAGACTTGTATACACTAGGTCGTGGATTGATTTGAGAAATTATATTAATTTATTTCTGTACTGCTAACTGTGGACAATTAATTTCTGGACTACAACTATGGACTGTCAACTTAACAAACTAAAATCGTTAAAACATAATAAAATATGGAATGAATATATTTCGATCATACTTTGATATATATGTATATATTTGTTATATGTTCGTGAATCGACCCGTGGCAAAGTGTTGTTTTTTCGACGACGGAAATTTGTGAAAGTGAGTTATACTAATATTTTTGGGATGAGAATACATGCAGTTTTATAAATGTTTTACAAAATATACACAAGTACGTAAAACTACTTTCAATGGTTCAACGATCGAAGCCGAATATGCCCCTTTTTGCTTGGTAGCCTAAGAATTAGGGAACTGGCCCCTAATTGACGTGAATCCTAAAGATAGATCTATTGGGCCTAACAAACTCCATCCAAAGTACTGGATGCTTTAGTAATTTGAAATTTATCATGTCCGAAGGGAGTCCCGGAATGATGGGGATATTCTATATGCATCTTGTTAATGTCGGTTACCAGGTGTTCACCATATGAATGATTTTTATGTAGATTGCTGTCATGCATGCATGTTGTTTATGAGAACTAGAAATATGAAATCTTGTGGTCTATTAATATGATTTGATAAATATATAGGCTAAACCTAGAACTCACCAACATTTTTGTTGACGTTTTAAGCATGTTTATTTTCAGGTGATTGTTAAGAGCTTCCGCTGTTGCATACTAAATTAAGGACAAGATTTGGAGTCCATGCTTGTATGATATTGTCTAAAAACTGCATTCAAGAACTTATTTTGATGTAACATATTATTATTGTAAACCATTATGTAATGGTCATGTGTAAACGATATATTGTAGATTATCATTACTTGATAATCTACGTAATGCTTTTTAAACCTTTATTGATAAAATAAAGGTTATGGTTTGTTTTAAAATCGAATGTAGTCTTTGAAAAACATCTCATATAGAGGTCAAAACCTCGCAAAGAAACCAATTAATATGAAATGTTTATAATCAATATGAACGGGACATTTCAGTTGGTATCCGAGCGTTGTTCTTAGAGAACTAGAAATTGCATTAGTGTGTTTTACTGAGTTGTTACGATGCATTAGTGAGTCTGGACTTCGACCGTGTTTTCTTTAAAAATGATTGCTTAACACTTTTTGTTGGAAACTACATATTGTTAACATGTAAATATTATGTGATATATTAATCTCTTAACGTGTTTGATATTGTGTGATGGATGTCTACTTCTAGTACAAATCCCATCTACTCACATAATAATAATGAAGAGTCGAATATATTTTGGGAAGATTCACAGATTCCCGAAGAGGAACCGGAAGAGGAGGAACCGGAAGAGGAGGAATCGAAAGAATAGGAACCGGAAGAGGAGGAACCGGAAGAAGAGGAACCGGAAGAAGAAGAGGTTTCGGAGGAAGAAATATTAATACCTACAGTAAAATGATTAAATAAAAGAAAATCCTCAACCAACGGACCAAAGTTAAAAATGGTCAATGGTGTTTCCGCCAAGGAAGCAAAATTATGGGAAAATTACCAATTTTCTGATGAATCGGATCCCGATGATGTTATAGAAATTACCCCGACCCAATTTGAAAAAGCAAAGGAAAATAATAAAGGAAAAGGCATCAAAATAGAAAAACCTGATTCCGACCCCGATGAACTTTATCTGTATCGTAAACCCCCGTATTTCTTAAATCTTAACAATGATCCGGGAACATCTAAGCCACCAGGTTTTTCTAAACCATTTGTGAAAATGACGGCTCGTATTAGAGGATCACCATGTATCCCTAGGTAATTAGCCAAAAGAACCAAGTCCGAAGAAGAAGAAACGAGTGAGTCGAAATAAAGAGTTGTAATCATGCTGTGTAATATATAATTTGTAGTGTGCTTGTACTTTTAAGATATATGTAAAAATTGCTTGTATTGTTTGTTAATTATCTTTTTACAAATCTAATCCTGGTTTATTTTACAGTATAAAAACAAAAATGGACGTTAAGGATAGACAACCAAAAATTTTAGAAGACCTACCAGGGGATATGATTGATGAAATCTTGTCTAGAGTCGGGCAGAATTCATCGGCACAATTATTTACGGCGAAATTAGTTTGTCGAACGTTTGAAAGACATTCCAGGCATGCCTTAGTTTATAAAAGACTTTCCATTGAAAGATGGGGTATATCACATTGGGGAGACTTTAAGTTACGCCGAGTTTTCTTTAAGGCATTTAGTGCGGGAAACCCAGATGCAATTTTACGCTACGGGTTAAGAACCTATTTTGACTCAACATATCCCAACATAGGACTTCGTTCTTTAGAAAGAGCTTCTAACATGCAACATAAAGAAGCATGTTATGCTTACGGGTTGAGAAAAAGAACATTGGGTACAACTTTTAAATAAAACATTCCCACAAGTGACGGATTTGGTAGTTGAAGTGAGAAATAAGGTTTTTAGATTATTACAGGGCTGTTGGGCATTACATAACTCCTGTCCTTTTGAAAACATTACTACGTGTTGTCTTGTCAACGGCCACAACGGTTATGTTCCACAAGACCAAGGATGGGAGATAGTATTAATAAAACCAGAATGCATGACTTGTTTCTGGATGTATGAATTACGTGTCTTTATTGCCTTTGCTGAACGACTTGCGTATTAACTAGAGTTAATTTCAAAACTGTCTTGTATCAAGTTATTGTGTGCTATATTTCATGTTATATGTAAAATAGCGGAATTGTAAGTTTGAAAAATATTGAATGTGAAATATTATTGTAATCAATTTCTCATATAGAATTGTAGTAGTTGAATTGTATATTATCTACTAAGTATGAAGTTAACGGGTAGGTATTACTCGAATTATAAATTATAAAATGCTAATATGAAGAAAAAGCTTTTATAAATGAGTTCATATCATGCTACGAAATACTATTAACTACTCTTAATATTCTGTATGATTAACTTGATTCATTTGGTTATTTTTGAAGGAAATGGCACCGACTACTCGAAATACTCTGAATATGACCGAGGAAGACTTCCGTGTTTTCCTTGCTGCAAACGTAGCCGCAGTGCAGGCTGCAATGTGAAATAACAACAATAACTCTGAAACTAGAAATGGATCTAACGCCACTAGAAATCGTGTAGGATGCTCCTACAAAGAATTCACTGCCTGCAAACCTTTGGAATTTGATGGAACCGAGGGTCCAATCGGATTGAAAGTGTTTGCCATAAGTAAATGTACCGAAGAAGACAAAGTAAAGTACACTACGCATACCTTCACAAGTACTGCGTTAACATGGTGGAATACCTATCTCGAGCAGGTGGGACAAGATGCTGCTTACGCACTACCGTGGTCAGCATTCAATCACTTGATGAACGAGCAGTACCTTCCTAGAAACGAGGTCAATAAGCTCAAGGTAGAGCTTAGAGAGTTACGAACACAAGGATTCGACATTACCACGTACGAATGCCGATTCACAGATTTGTGCCTATTGTGTCCAAGAGCGTTCGAAGATGAAGAAGAGAAGATCGACGCCTTTGTAAAAGGGTTACCGGAAAGGATTCAAGAAGATGTGAGTTCACACGAGCCCGCCTCCATACAAAAGGCAATTCGAATGGCTCACAAACTAGTGAACCAGATTGAGGGAAGAATTAAAGAGCAGGCGGCCGAAGAAGCCAACATGAAACAGGTCAAGAGAAAGTGGGAGGAAAACAGTGACAAGAGTCACCAATACAACAACAACAATCACAACACCAACCGTAACAACTATCCCAACAACCGCAACATCAATCGCAATTCCAACAACAACTACAACAAACGTCCCAACAACACCAACTACAACAATTGTCCCAACAACAATAACAACTACAACAACAACAATTACCATAACAACAAGAATCAGAAACAGCCATGCCAAAGGTGTGAAGAGTACCACCAGAATGAGTTCTGCATGACATTTTTCACCAGGTGTAAGAGAAATGGTCATAGCGCGACGAAGTGTGGGGTTTACGGACCGATAATTAACAGAGATAAAAGAACAAATAATGTCGGAACAAGTAATGTCGGTACTAATAATGCCAACGTAGTTTGTTTTAAGTGTGAAAAACCTGGCCATATTATTAGAAATTGCCCGAATCAGGGGAATGCTAATGGGCAGGGCCGCGAAAGAGTTTTCAATATTAATACGGCAGAAGCGCAGGAAGACCTGAAGCTTGTTACGGGTACGTTTCTTATTGACAATAAATCTGCTTATGTTTTATTTGATTCGGGTGCGGATAGAAGTTATATGAGTAGAGATTTTTGTGCTAAAGTAAGTTGCCCATTGACGCCTTTGGATAGTAAATTTTTACTCAAATTAGCAAATGGTAAATTAATTACAGCAGATAATATATGTCAGAATCGAGAAATTAAATTGGTTAGCAAAACATTTAAGATTGATTTGATACCAGTAGAGTTAGGGAGTTTTGATGTGATAATCGGCATGGACTGGTTGAAAGAGGTAAAAGCAGAGATCGTTTGTTACAAAAATGCGAAATGCATTATGCGCGAGAAGAGAAAACCCTTAATGGTGTACGGAGAGAAGAGCAACGCGAAGTCAAATCTTATTAGTAATTTGAAGGCGCAAAAGCTAATAAGAAAAGGTTGCTATGCCGTTCTAGCACACGTCGAGAAAGTTCATACTGAATAAAAGAACATCAATGATGTTCCCGTCGCAAAAGAATTTCCCGATGTATTTCCGAAAGAATTACCGGGACTACCTCCACATCGATTCGTTGAATTTCAAATAGATCTTGTACCAGGAGCTGCACCAATAGCTCGTGCTCCTTACAGACTTGCACCTAGCGAAATAAAAGAATTACAAAGTCAATTACAAGAACTTCTAGAGCGTGGTTTCATTCGACCAAGCACATCACCATGGGGAGCTCCTGTTTTGTTTGTCAAAAAGAAGGATGGTACATTCAGGTTGTGTATCGACTATCGAGAGTTGAACAAACTTACCATCAAGAACCGTTATCCACTACCGAGCATCGACGACTTATTTGATCAATTACAAGGCTCGTCGGTTTATTCGAAGATTGATTTACGTTCCGGGTATCATCAAATGCGGGTGAAGGAAGATGATATTCCGAAGACTGGTTTTAGAACGCGTTACGAGCATTACGATTTTATGGTTATGCCGTTTGGTTTGACTAACGCACCAGCTGTGTTCATGGACCTCATGAATCGAGTGTGTGGACCATATCTTGACAAGTTTGTCATTGTTTTCATCGATGACATGCTTATTTACTCAAAGAATGATCAAGAGCACGAAGAACATTTGAGAAAAGTGCTAGAATTGTTGAGGAAAGAAAAACTGTACGCTAAGTTTTCAATGTGTGAATTTTGGTTGAAAGAAGTTCAATTCCTCGGTCACGTAGTGAACAAAGAAGGTATTTAGGTTGATCCGGCAAAGATTGAAACCGTTGAAAACTGGGAAACCCCGAAGACTCCGAAGCATATACGCCAATTTTTAGGATTGGCTGGTTACTACAGAAGATTCATTCAAGATTTTTCAAAAATAGCAAAACTGAAACAACCCAACCCGTATTCCATACGAATTTTTTTTTTTAAAATGATACACATTTACGCGCCAATTAAATATTGTAAGCCATTCCACAAGTTCCATTTAAATGTACAGCAATTTAAACGTTTACAAAAGGCACGAAGGCCATTAATTAAGTTTAATACAAGTTTGACCCACTACAAATGATAGTTTATAATCCAAACGACACTCGAGCATGGTTTGGGGCTAAACTACCCAAAACGTTAGGCCAACTTCGAAGAGCTAACACCAAAAGCACCCCCCGACAACATAAGTGGGAGACCGCTAGTCCAAACATATGCCCTTACCCTTGTCCAAGCCGGAACCTATAAAATGGTAAACAACGAGAGGGTAAGCAAGGCTTAGTGAGTACAAAAATTATACATACATATATATAACCTACTTACTTGCAAACACTTACCAAATCAACATACATACTAGTTACATAATTAGCATACCTTTCACATGTATAACTCTAAGTATCACGATAACAAGGCTAGTATAACAATAGCATATAACACAACAATACAATATGCTAAAACACAAGTATAACGATGATGTTCACACATCTATAGTACTCAAGATCTCAAGGCTAGCCCAACGAATGGTATCGTTAACATCGAACTTAAATCCCATTCGCCTATATTAATGTGGTATCGTCAACACCGAACTTTAAACCCACATATGAGGTATCGTCAACAACGAACTTTAAACCCTCATCAACGTCACTATAATAATCGTATGGCATCGTCAACATTGAACTTTAAGTCCATACGTATGAGGTATCATCAACAACGAACTTTAAATCCTCATCCACAACATAATATACTCTAGGGTATGGTATCATCAACATCGAACTTTAACCCATACCCCACAAGTAAATAAATCATATACATGCATATATAATTATTCCACTCACCTTAACACTTCAGTGGTGATTTAAATGCTTCCGTACACCTCGAGCAAAGTACCTAATACATAGGTATACATTCAATACACAACTAATGGCATTTACCACATTACTTACACTTTGAGCATTTAATGACCCAAATCGCATTAAATGACTCAACCACACCCAAAACCGCCCTTAAATGCCAAGACTTATATTAAATCGCCAAAGCTAGTGATTTAAAGTCTACTAACATTAACTAGCACAACCTAGGGTAATTCATACCCATTTTATCCAATTAGGTCAACTTTGACTCATATGACCCATTTTAACACTTACACTTGCAAGCCTAGTCAAACATGACCCAATTAACATCTTTCAACTTTAAACAAGTGTTTTAATGCTTACAACACCATTAACACTTACAAACCTCATTTCATTAGACCAAACCCTAGATTATGGTAATTAGGGTTTCCTTTCAACAATCTAACCCAAAATCCACCCATTTAACCCTCAAATGGGTCACACAAGTTCCATATGAACCAAACCCTAGCTTAAACTAAATAAAACTCAAAACTTAAAGTTGAGACTTACCAAAACTATCTTCTTGTAGCTAATAGCAAGGAGAACAACTTTAATTCTTGCTTCTTGGATTGATTCCCAAAACTTATTCTTCAAATCTCAAGATTAAACTAAGTGGGTTTTGTGTTTTGGGAGGAAATTGTGAAAGAAAAAGGAAAAGAAATGAGTAATAGAGGATAAGTGGTTGGTATTAAAGGCTCCCATCAGATCTACATGTAAAAAGACCAAGTTGCCTCTAAAACCCTTTTTAATTCGAGCAGAAAAAGGAGTCAGAACTGCAGAGGTGCCGCGGCGCGGCCCATTTGTCGCGGCGCGGCGTATCGAAGGAAAAACGACCCCTGTTAACTTTACTTCTGATCTGGAATTGCTTTATGTGTCGCGGCGTGGCCCAGTTTGTCGCGGCGCGGCATTAGCCGTCACCTGGACTCCTCGGCAACCTTAAACAAATTTTGATTTTATTTAATTTATACACTTAAATCCCGCCTCCTATATTCGTCTAACCTTCAACAATGGTCTCACAAGACTTAACGCTATCAAAACCCATGTATAAACTTGTCTATGCACCTATTATCAAGTATATATATATATATATATATATATATATATATATATATATATATATATATATATCTATACACTTATAAGACCGCTAGTCCCGTAGCTCATTTTATCACATAACAAACAAGTTATAAGCGTACTATTGATTAAGTACGTACCTTTAAATGCGCACGGGAAAATGGGGTGTTACAAAAACCCTTGACTGCATTAACGCATACAGGGAAAAAATTTGAATGGAAGGATGAACAAGAGAAAGCGTTTCAGTTATTGAAGAAAAAGTTAACTACGGCACCTATATTGTCAGTACCTGAAGGGAATAATGATTTTGTGATATATTGTGATGCCTCAAAGCAAGGCCTCGGTTGTGTATTAATACAACGAACGAAGGTAATTGCCTATGCGTCCAGACAATTGAAGATTCACGAGCAAAATTATAACACTCACGATTTGGAATTGGGTGCTGTTGTTTTTGCATTAAACAACTAGAGGCACTACTTATATGGGGTCAAAAGTATCATATATACTGACCACAAAAGTCTCCAGCATATATTTGATCAGAAACAACTGAACATGAGGCAACGTAGGTGGATTGAACTGTTGAATGATTACGACTTTGAAATTCGTTACCACCCGGGAAAGGCAAATGTGGTAGCCGACGCCTTGAGCAGAAAGGATAGAGAACCTGTACGAGTAAAAGCTATGAATATAATCATTCATACTAACCTTACTACTCAAATAAAAGAGGCACAACAAGAGGTTATAGAAGGAAGAAAGTTGAAGGATGAAATACCCAAAGGATCGGAAAAACATCTTAATATTCAGGAAGACGGAACCCGGTATAGGGCTGAAAGAATTTGGGTACCAAAGTTTGGAGATATGAGAGAAATGGTACTTAAGGAAGCACATAAAACCAGATACTCAATACATCCTAGAGCGGGAAAGATGTACAAAGATCTCAAGAAACACTTTTGGTGGCTGGGTATGAAAGCCGATATTGCTAGATATGTAGGAGAATGTTTGACGTGTTCTATGGTCAAAGATGAACATCAAAAACCATCAGGTCTACTTCAACAACCTGAAATCCCAGAATGGAAATGGGAAAATGATATCGGTTAAAAAGTCATGTTTTTACCCCCGATATTGAGTCCCAAAAGCATAAAGTTCAAAGCTTTGTCGGCAAAATAATCGCTTTTTCGGTTGATTTTGTAGGTAAAGTAATTACAAAGACGATGCAAAAAGAATCAAGAGAAACGAAGCTAAAACGAAGATTCTAGAGCAAAAACAGTGAAAGACAAGAAATCAAGTTACGATCCAGTAAATCAAAGCCTGACCAACACCAGATATGTGCCACCATACGGCCTGCCATACGGCCTGCCAGTATGGGGTACGACCTGCCATATGGCCCAGCAAACGCCCCCAAGAAACGGGCTGCCAGCCATACGGCCTGCCGGCCGTATTTTGGAAATTTCCTACTCTATTTAAAAGGCTTTTTGTCATCCAATTTCCACACACCTCTCTTCACTCTCTCACTACAATACACTTTCTTCCACTAGAGCTTTCAAGGCCTTCTCACCTCCGAGCGGGAAATTAAGTACCCGGAGGCGAACGCCGAAGATTGTAATAGGAGCGGGCTAGAGGTTGTCAGCACTTGTAATGGTTCAGATCTTGTCTATAGACGGTGAACGCTTTCCTTAATTTAATAAAGTTATTAACTTGAGTTGCTTTCACTTTGCATGATTATCTATCTGTTACAATTGTTTATCATGTGTTGAATATTTTATCTGAAACGTATCATGTTGTTATGCTGAAACCTCGACGGTTTAGAAGTTTAATTTACGGATCACCCTTTCCGCTTATTCACGTGGCTATAACCTAGTATTAGGACCTGATCAACCCTAGGATACAAGGTAAGTAGTTATGTGTGCTTAACGTCACAATAGGGATATAATACCTACGTACGAATAACCATTTGTTCGTCATAGAAGAGCTGCCCATTTAGGTTGTGATTAGAGTTAGCAATAGAGAGTTCAGTGAACACTAGCTTACTCAAAAGCATGATTCGCGTCAGAAGCAATGTTCTTGAGATATTGTAAGATGATACGGGGTTGAATAAGTGATCGCAAAAGGAGAGACTTCTACCCCAATTAGCAGTACCTTAGAATACCTAAGATTGCACATCTGTTATTGTTAATGCATAGTATAGTGATTAAGTGGTAGGATATTGCTTTGGTTAGACCAACTAGGATTAAGAAAAGCTGAGACTTTCCTTTATTAGGTAGACCACTTTGTTCATGTACCTAGGATTCTATCCATAAGGTCGTTTAAACCTTTCAGGTTAACGTTGGGAGTAGGGATACCTGTCTTAGCCTGAATCTTCAAGGCCTAAACTCTTAGTGACAAATCAGTCAGGTTTACAGCCCAGTTGATTGAGGTTTAGTGTTTATCCTAGGAAGTTAAACTCTTGCAATAATTCCCCTTCAGGATTCTATTCTTCATACCTATCTATCTTTACTTTTATAGCTAAATCACTATTCTATTTAGTTAATCTTAACCTATCACCTCTTGTCACTAGGGTTAACTATATAGGCACTTTTGTCCCACATTACTGAGCAAACATACAAAAATACGTACCTGAGTTATATTTACCACTTACTCGTTAAAAGGAAGACAAGTAGGTGAGTTATAGCTAGGAACCCCAGCTAATTATAAATAATAAAACCATTACTCATCCTCGTGGTAGCTGATTCTGACGTGTTGCGGCCTAACGACACCACACAAGTAAAACCGTCCGTTTTGGCCATATCATGGGAGGAGTAAGTTTTTGGCGCCGCTGCCGGGGACTTATTTTCTGTTTGTTAAGGTAATCTTTGATTCTATCAAGATATCTGAGATTCTTAAGTGTTGTCTAAGAAAGACAATTATATACGGACTTGGTTATTGGATTTTCCGAACAGTCTCCAATTATATTGGAACCAAAAGGATCCTGCCTCTCCGTTGTCTGCCTGGCCACTTGTTTCAAAGATAAATTGACAAGAAACACACATGCTTAACAAGCAGAGACTTTGTCGGTATATGATTTAAAGTCGTTATTATAGAAAACCCTTTTCAAATTATAAAAGCAAAATATTAATTATGGTTTTAATTTCTGTAGTTACCAGTTCAAACTTAACCGACTACGAAGAAAGTGTGAATGGCAGTTGCTCTCCTACAACTTCAAAAATCGGCGAAGTTTTTCTTTTTAAACCTAAAACAAATCTAAACCCTGATGAATCTCATCAAGGCTTAGTTCTTGATCCTTGTAGTCCAAGAAGCCAGATAATTTCATCTGACTTAGAGATTTCACTGCTTTTGGATAAGTTTTACTCAAATGAACCAGGATTCGACCCTCTTCACGATCCAAAAGGGAGGCTCAGTCTTAACGAACTCCTGATTATGGAAGATGAGATACGGGAAGAATATCCAACTATTTTCAATTATCCAGACTTGTTTGAATTTAATCCCAAAGAGATACGAAACCCTGATAAAACAAAAGCTCCGTTTATTGGAAATCTGTTAAATCCTAGCAGAAGGTTAGACATCTATAGAGAATTCATTAGGCACCTCTATTCCTCAGACTTCCCATTTTCAACATTTCAAATCAATCTATTAAAAGAGCTGCGTTTCCAGACTCGTTCTCTTCACAAACTGTCAAAAGAATGTGGGGATGACCTTTTCATCAAGTATCGGGATGCAGAAATTAATTTCAAATTCGATTTAGAGTCATTCATCAGTTTTCTCCCTCACTTCACCAATATGGAAATTTCTCCAATTCATATAAACCGTTATGTCTCGGCAATGATCTCTGAATTAGAATTTTGGATTGAAAGCAAGAAACCTAACCCTGTTTCAACCTATGGAAATCAAGATTTCTTCTACTTTGATCCAGCCTCATTTCTCATCAAAAGATTAATTGAAGCATTTCCGGATTCTACCGAGGAAAGAATACATCAGAATTTCTTCTCAAAAAGAAAAGAAGTATATTCGGAACTCGTGCAGATCCTCACTATGTCAAAATTTCTATTTACAACTCCGCAAAGGAAGATCATTTGGGAAATATCTCCAAATTTTAAATTTACTATCGGTGATCCTGACTGCGCGGAAGATCTTTTATTTCAAGATACAGTGGCAAAACTTCTTTTCGAACTTAATTATAGAGATACTGGGCCAAGGGATGGAATTTCAAACACTAAAAAAGTTAAAAGGGCTTTGGTTAAACTTATGGACGATATCGGAGATTTACAGAAGCGCGAGTGCAAGATGTTAAGTGATTTCGAAATATTTTCAGCACACTCCTCTGATTTACTCTGGATGGTCAAGGAAGCTTTAAACTTGTCTTTCTTTCCGTGTCATTTCTGAAATTTAGTTGTAGAACCTGTGTAATTTATGTTTTTAATAAAAATAAAATATTTTAATTTTACTCCGTTTAGTTGTCTTTCCTCTACTAATTTTAGTTAGTTATATAAAAATAACCGGATTAAAATCCGAGGTAAAATTTTATTTATCCTTTCTTAAAACCCTTTAAAATTTTAAAATCTTAAAAATTAAAAATTGTGCAAGTCGGGTCGGGAAAATAAGCCCGCGAGCCACACGGGCCACTTTCTTTTTCCTTTTTCTTTCCTTTCTTCTTCTTTTTTTTCCTTTTCTTTTTCGTGTTCTTCCTCCCTTCTGCTCCCTTCGAACCGACGGCACACCAACACCCCACCAAACTCAAAACTCAACCAAAATCGACGAATCAAAGCTTGAATCTTGTTCTCTCTAGCCTTCTAAACTCGATTCCATCGTCAATTTCGTATAAAAGGTACTCTTTCTTGAAGAAAATTCGAATTCTCTATTAGAGTCAAATATTTGACTTTTTAGAAAAACCTTGTTTTTGACTCAACTTTGGATTCCTTTATGTTTAGATAGATAATGTGATTACTTTGTGTTAGTTTTTAGGCTTGATTGAGGTATTTTGGATAGTTTTTGGCTCTCGATTCGCTAGTTGAGGTTTTAGGGTAGAATTTGGTGAAATCTTTGGAAATTTGATGTTTTGCTAGCTTAGTTAGGTTTAGTGATTCATTAGGAATGTTTAGAAACTGATTTTGGAACAAAGTAGGCTTGTTTGCTCAAATTTGATATTTTGGTCAAACTACACGTAATTAGGACTATGGTTTTTCCTATAGTTAAAACGTTTTTAAAACTTAGGATTGCCTTAAAACTAGTTCAAATGAGGATGTCATTGATTTGCTCGCAAAAATGTAGCTTATTCCTTGATTTTCCTTATTATGTACGTTTTGAAAAAATTGATTATTTTTCGGTCAAACGGCTTAAATCTTTGACTTTAAGATGTTATAGCTCAAGTTTGATGATTAAAAATATTTAAGGTAATTAAAAATGGTCATTAGGATCATTGTATGCTTAAAAATCATCATATTTGGTTCAAAATTGCTTATTACGAATAAATTGCTATAATTATTATTTTTAGCAATATTTATTGTAATCACGGGTACACTTTGAATTTTGCTCAAAAGTAAGTTTATAGTTCGTTTAAATGTTATTTGTGGTAATTTTGGCTATATTTGACTATAACAGGATTTTGAAAAATACCATTTTTAAAGCCCTCATTTTAAATTTTTTTCGAAAAATATAGGCATTTTTGGATTCTAAGTCTAAATTTTTGGAGCATAACCTATGTTACTTGATTTTTGTAGATGGCTAATCGTCTACCAAACGAGTATGAGTTGCCCCACTATCTTCGCGGGCAAGAAAACCCAATTGATAATGAGCCAGTTATGAGATTTTGGATTAACCGGGCTAAAGCGGGTAACAAATACATCAATTGGACGATATTGGAACAATGTGGATGGGCTGATGAGCTCAGACAAAGCTTGACCTTTCAAGCTGAGGGTAGAACACACCGGGCATGGAAACAGTTGTTTCAGTTAAATGAAATGATCTACAATGAGCCATATGTAGAATTTATGGCTACCTGAAGTTTCGATTCGGATGTAGATCAGGAAGATTATATTGAACAGGAGTGTATTCATTTTCGACACCAAAACCATACATATCACCTGACTCTCGCACGATTTGCGAAACACTTGGAGTTGTATAAATCATCGCAGCTCACCCGACCGATATTCAAGAGAGGATATACCACCTTGAATCACATCGATCATCAAGCTTTCTGGTAAGAGCACACCACTGATAATGGGCCATGGCAATCGGGTAAAAAGGCATCCAAATTCGCCAACCTCGTACACCGAATCCTCCACCACATAATCACCAAAACCTTCCAACCTAAAGCCAAACATGGCGATGCAGTTACGATTGGCGACATGCGCCTGATGAATGCCATGATGCATAACCAAAATATGCAGGTAGCACATCTCCTGGCTCAAGCTTTCACTAATGAGAAGAATTCGGCAAGAACAGTCGTGCCGGTTTTAGGGGGCGTTGTTACTAAGTTGCTTCGGAGCATGCGTGTTTTGGGAAGTGTTGAACGGATTAATTATAGGACTGGGGCCGTGTCAGAGGAAATATGCTATAAACTGTTAAGCTACTGGAATTACATTCGCGTTGAGGGTGAGCAGTTAATCATTCAGGCGAACCCAGAGATACCTGGTTCTGAAGATCGGACAGTGCCAGGGGTGAGAGTACAGGGATTCAGACCTGATACGAGGACACGGGACGGTAGTAGATGGCGAGGTTCTCAGGAACCGAGGGATGAGGATGATCCCACAGCGCATGGACGGCCCACTGACACCCGCTGCACTCATCAGTAGGAGAGGGTGATCGGCCACGGTATCCGCCATACCAGTACCACATGGGGGATTTACCCGGGCACGAGAGTTGGTTCACCCAACATGCGATTCTTTAGAATCTGGATCATTTTGCGCACTACGCAGGCAGACAGCTCCACGTTCCGCCTTACCCTCATGAGTACCCAATCCTAGAATCCCACCGTGATCCCAGGGGAGCAGGCCCGAGCCACCAGTTTTCAGGACCTCCACCTCCACCTATACATCACTACACACAGCGTACCGTTATCACATCTACACGTCCACCGCCACCTCCACAGAACACAGGGGCCGGGAGTTTTGTTGAAGAATTGTTCAACACTCACCACATTAACACATCTACAGATGGTCAGGAGTCGAAATGGGATCAGGCATTGCAGCAACGTACGACTGCAGGGATTGCACATGGTATTAATAGTATGGACGTTAACCAGCAGTGGGGTAGGGGTAGAGATTTGCAGGAAGGTATGGGTTGGCAGACATGGCCGATGGTTTATACGAGCACATCGTCACTTACTGGGTTAACTGCGCGATCGGACGAAATAGAGTTTAGAATATCCTCGGGCATGAACACAGAGGAGTTGGCAAACCAGTTTGCCACGGATGAAGAAATGACCAGCGAGGGTCAGTCCAGATTGAGGAACCCAGCCAGGCCCCGCACCAGCGTAATCTATTCTCCTCCTTACCCACCACCTCAACCGTAACCATGTTTATTTTGGAACCTTCGTATTATTACTACTGATGATACATTATCTTATATTTTATTTATGTATGCCCGGTTTCGGGCATAACTATCTTTATGTTTTAGTATGTATGGTTTCTTTTAGAATAATAAATATTGCATGAATAAAACGTCACAAACCGAACGACGATCAAGACCGTACGAGATGGAAACGCAACTTGGAGCAAGGACGCTTTGAACGAGGATGACGCCAGCACAAGAATTGAAGAATCCATAATTAGAGCGCCATCCAACTGCACGTCCTGAAACCATAGGGGAGTACTACGTCTTCATCACCTTTTCAAAAAGAATATATGCAAAATACTATACCACTTTAAAAACTAAGTGTGGGTTTGGCAACCCCACCAACATAAACTTTTAATAACACAACGCCTCTTTTTAAAATCTAAAGTGTGGGATACTCCGTATCGTTAACATTGTGGACAATGTTATTTTAAAGTGTGGGATAGCAAATGTTGCACATAACGATTCTTGTAAAATCCTCAAGTTTTTTTTTCAAAATTTAAAACTTTCCAAATTATAAAACACTAAGGATGATAAAATTCTATAAAAGATCAAAAAAATTTGCTACAAAACAGACAAAAAGGGTAAAACAAGGTTGAAAACTTTTTGCGAAAATCAAAATCAACTTTCCAATAGAGCATTGCATAACGAAAGGCGCAATTCGACCTGCTATAATTGTTGTGAGGCAGCCCCAAATAAGGCTTTATAAGCACTCATTTTTAGTGCTTCACTATATTTCCGTTGAGCGCGCCGGTGTTAACATCTCGGAATCAGAACTTGCTCTTGATCTACATTTCGGAATCACACATTTTGACTAGAAGATTAAGTTAAAACCTCAGCTATTCGTAAAAACAACCTCCGCTACACACATTCGTTTCCATTTTCACTCCCAAATCCATTCACTTTTTATTATTCATTCATAAATAAATCCTGACTAAATCATTCTTTTTCGGGAAAACCCTCTATAAGATCGCACGAGAAAAATGTGAGCATCCAAGCTAATTATCAAAGAAGATCGCCAAAAGGAGACCTCGAAGAGAAAAACAAAAGATGCTTTAAAAAAATAATAAAAAATAGGGCAAAGCCTCTATGAATAAAGGTTCTGAGAAAGGGAGCAGAACCAGAAAAGATTCGAGAAAAGAAACTCCTGGCAGTCAAAAAGAAGGATGCTCACAAAGAAATTCCTGGCAAAAAGCTGAAAGGATCGTTGAGATCAATCTTTCAAAAAGAAACTCCTATCTATCAAAACCCTTCTCACTCTAGAAACTTCCAAACCCCCATCTCTTCACAAATTCAAGCTGAGTTGATAACCGCAAAATTTTCGTTAATAAGTGATGGAGATTTGAGTCTTGATCAAGCCTATGACGAAGAATGTAAGCATGACTGGCTAAGAGTGACTTCATTTCTTAGAACTATAGGACACCCTAAAAACTTTAGTGAAATAAGTGACCCAAGTGAGATAGCCTCAGTTATGTAACCTCCTCTCATGCTTGCGGAAAAGATTCGAGAATAGCAAAAAGAATAAAAACTAAGTTTCCACTCTTCCGTCTTGCGAAAAAAGAACAACCTGATCACTATGAATTAAAGTCCTCGATGTTTTAAGTTTAGAAGTTTCCTTGAGGACAAGCAAAGTCTAAGTGTGGGATATTTGATATCAGCTAAAAAGTCATGTTTTTACCCCCGATATTGAGTCCCAAAAGTATAAAGTTCAAAGCTTTGTCGGCAAAATAACCGCTTTTTCAGGTTAAATTTGTAGGTAAAGTAATTACAAAGACGATGCAAAAAGAATCAAGAGAAATGAAGCTAAAACGAAGATTCTAGAGCAAAAACTGTGAAAGACAAGAAATCAAGTTACGATCCAGTAAATCAAAGCCTGACCAACACCAGATACGGGACACCATACGGCCTGCCAGTATGGGGTACGGCCTGCCATACGGCCCAGCAAACACCCCCAAGAAACGGGCTGCCAGCCATACGGCCTGCCAAATACGAGCCACCATACGGCCTGCCATACGGCCTGCCGATCGTATTTTGGAAATTTCCTAGTCTATTTAAAGGGCCTTTTATCATCCAATTTCCACACACCTCTCTTCACTCTCTCACTACAATACACTTTCTCCTACTAGAGCTTTCAAGGCCTTCTCACCTCCGAGCGGGAAATTAAGTACCCGGAGGTGAACGCCGAAGATTGTAATAGGAGCGGGCTAGAGGTTGTCAGCACTTGTAATGGTTCAGATCTCGTCTGTAAACGGTGAACGCTTTCCTTAATTTAATAAAGTTATTATCTTGAGTTGCTTTCACTTTGCATGATTATCTATCTGTTACAATTGTTTAAATATTTTATCTGAAACTTATCATGTTGTTATGCTGAAACCTTGACGGTTTAGAAGTTTAATTTACGGATCACCCTTTCTACTTATTCACGTGGCTATAACCTAGTATTAGGACCTGATCAACCCTAGGATACAAGGTAAGTAGTTATGTGTGCTTAACGTCACTATAGGGATATAGTACCTACGTACGAATAACCATTTGTTCGTCATAGAAGAGCTGCCCATTTAGGTTGTGATTAGAGTTAGCAATAGAGAGTTCAGTGAACACTAGCTTACTTAAAAGCATGATTCGCTTCAGAAGCAATGTTCTTGAGATATTGTAAGATGATCTGGGGTTGAATAAGTGATCGCAAAAGGAGAGACTTCTACCCCAATTAGCAGTACCTTAGAATAACTAAGATTGCACATCTGTTAATGTTAATGCATAGTATAGTGATTAAGTGGTAGGATATTGCTTTGGTTAGACCAACTAGGATTAAGAAAAGCTGAGACTTTCCTTTATTGGGTAGACCATTTTGTTCATGTACCTAGGATTCTATCCATAAAGTCGTTTAAACCTTTCAGGTTAACATTGGGAGTAGGGATACCTGTCTTAGCCAGAATCTTCAAGGCCTAAACTCTTAGTGACAAATCAGTCAGGTTCACATCCCAGTTGATTGAGGTTTAGTGTTTATCCTAGGAAGTTAAACTCTTGCAATAATTCCCCTTCAGGATTCTATTCTTCATACCTATCTATCTTTACTTTGATAGCCAAATCACTATTCTATTTAGTTAATCTTAATCTATCACCTCTTGTCACTAGGGTTAACTATATAGGCACTTTTGTCCCACATTACTGAGCAAACATACAAAAATACGTACTTGAGTTATATTTACCACTTACTCGTTAAAAGGAAGACAAGTAGGTGAGTTATAGCTAGGAACCCCAGCTAAATATAAATAATAAAACCATTACTCATCCTCGTGGTAGCTGATTCTGACGTGTTGCAGCCTAACGACATCGTACAAATAAAACCGTCCGTTTTAGCCATATCATAAAACATTACCATGGATTTCATTACTAAATTGCCAAGGACTGCAAGTGGTTATTGTGATAACCCGGAAATTTTCAACCAAATTTAAACTTTAATCTTTATATATTCCCGACACGATAAGCAAAGTTTGTAAGTTGAATCTCAAGAATTTTAAACTGTGTTCATACACTCATTTAACCTCGACCAAATTCCAATGATTCACGAACCATTATATGAACGAACATGATTATATATGTACATGTGTATATATTATAACTTGAAAACATTAACAAAGTATTAGACGTATAATACTTTATATAAACGTATTTGTTTCAAAATATATTCTAATAGTTATCAATGGAATTAAAAGATGATATCAAATGATTGAATTATTAGATACATTGAATTATGATTACGAGTCTCTGTTAGGAGGTCCACTTTGATTTGGAAAACATTTTCTTTTTAACGGTATTCGGAATAATTGGTAAAGTGATTTATTAGAAAGAACAAAAGTGTCAATTAACGGGAACTAGACAAGGGTTAGTGGAGATTCCCGTTTGATTTTTCAATTTATGCTTTACAATAATTGTCTCGTGACTTTTGATAAGATAAACTATTAAACTTGTATATTAATTGACGTGGAAGTAAAATTGTAGAATATAGATAACTTAGAAAATGGATATCGACAAGTTAAGTACATTAACGTTTTACATTAAAATGATTTTATATGTTTATCTAACCTTTAGATGTTATATCACGTTGCACCAAAAAACGTTAAAAACTTGAAATCTATTAAAAGTATATTTAATCTTACTTTTCTAAAACATTTTTACGATATAACAACTTCTTCTATTTTAACCTTTTAATAAAAATAATTATTTTATATATTTTTTTTTAGAAAAACAAAGTTACCATATTTGATTTAAATGTATAAAAATGTTTCAATTTAAAAAGAACTTTATTAATTAGGACGTTTTATAAGATAATTTGTATATGACTTTTGAAGAATTTAAATAAAGTTTATATTATAAATTACAAGTAGATAAAGCGTTTCAAAAATGTAAACGTGATTGATATAATATTTTTCTACTATCTAAACGATTCCAAAATAAACTTTAAAAATATAATTAGTTTTGAAAAACTAAATATTGTATTATTACATATTTCAATATGAACAAATATATATTTTAAATAAGGATATATATATATATATATATATATATATATATATATATATATATATATATATATATATATATATTATACAAGTGACAAAATATAATATTTTAACAGATGATTTAAAATGATACATTTTGATAAACTACGAGACTCTGATTTATAGAAGCAAATGACCACAAGGCTCAATTTTATAGGTTACATTTATCATAAGGTAAATTTTTGATGAGTAAAGTCAAATTATTAATAAGTGTACATGTCGCTTAACGTAAAAGGCTAGTTTTCTAAACGTACGAAAGTGCGCTCGAAAAACCGAAAGTCGTACATGAGTCGAGTGACAACGCACAAAATATTTGAGCAAAAATTACAATTTAACTATGGACGTGAATATAATATAATATATAATTAATTATATAGATTAAATATTAATTTATATATAATAATAAATAATTAATGATTATGTCGACGATGGAAAGCTAAAACCATGTGCCAGTATTTTTTGTGTCATGCACTCGCATGAAAATAACACTAAACACTCATGCAATCGCATGAGTGTCGGTTATAGCACACATATATAAAATCAACCCGATCCTGGTTCCAGTGTTCACTCTATCTCTCTCACGATATATACACATATATTTATATTATAAATATTATTATTAGGATTAATATTTTTATTAATCTAATTATTATTACTAAGAGTAATATTATTAGTATATACATAAAATACTACGACGAGGTCATGAGTGCATTGTTTTCAAAACGGGTTTTTCGAGTAGGATAGGGCTAAGGAAATTATGGGTTATAGCTATGGAGGTGATGGGTATGGTTCATGGGTATGCTCGTGAGGTCAATCTAGTATTTATCATCTCAGTTGCGTTTACGTACCTTTCCTGCAATATTGAATCTCAATATTGATACGTGAGTGCTTATAATTTAATTTTTACATATTAATAGTGTATCCCTGATTAGTGCTCGAGAATATAGGATTATGCATGCTTGTACTTTTGATATTGCCATTAGTTAGGTTATGTTGAATCTTGAGTTAGTTACATATGCGGTTGAGATAAGGTATAAGATATGCATGTCATTGAAAAGCTAGCGAAAAATTAAGAACTTTTCATTTAGATATCGAATGGTTTCGATGAACGGATTAGAAGTTATAGTCAATTGAATTTTTGTATTATTATTAAAAAAATGATTATTATTATCATCGTTCTAATTTTTTATCTAATTATTATTATTATTATTATTATTTTTATTATTTTTATTATTATTATTATTATTATTATTATTATTATTATTATTATTATTATTATTATTATTATTATCATTATCAATAAAAAGTATTATCATTAAAGTTGTTATTTTTATTATTATTACTATCGTTATTATCGTTAAAGTTATAATTAGTATTATTATTATTATTATTATTATTATTATTATTATTATTATTATTAAAATAGTTATTAGTATTATTTATTATTATTAGTATTATTATAATTAAAACTAATATTAGTAACACTTAATTATTATGATTACTATTATTATCATTAAAATGAACGCGATATAAAAGACGATTAAAAGCTATTAAACGAATCGATTAGGAAATAATGAATATGGGTATCATGATGAATTTAAAATATCGTAAGATATCAATTTAGATAAAATTATCGTTTTTCATTATTTTTATCACTATTATTATAAAAAGTATTATTAATATTAAAACTATCATTTTTTTCGAAATTAATATTTTAATAGGAATATCATTGTTAATATAAAATATCATTATTTTTATTATTAAGAATTATTATTTTATCAAAATAAAATTTTTTTCGTAAATATAAATATTGTTATTATTATTAGTAGAATAATAATTATTATTATTACAAAATAATGCAAGTTTTACTTACTATTATTATTATAGATATTATTTTATCAAATAAATATGTAATACAAAGATATTTTACTAAGTGTAATATAATTACATTAATACTACCTATCATATTATTTTTATGATATTAAATGAACTTTATAAATTTTATTACTTAAGATATATAAAAGTATATTTTTATTATAATAAATGAATTGTATTATTTATTCTAATAAAATCTTTTAAAAATATAAAAACGACGATATTTAAACTATATAATAATCATGTATAAATTTTGGAAATTATTTTGAGTCAAATTGACTTTTGTTGACCTCTGCGTATTAGCCTCGAGCATTAGGATTGTGATACACTACAATTTAACCTAAATTGTTAGACAGATATTGACCAACATATAAATATATATACTAATTTAGGTTCGTGAATCCGTGGCCAACCTTGCACTTGTTCAATGATGTTATATGTATTTTTACTACGAAATACAGTATGGTGAGTTTCATTTGCCTTTTTACCCTTTATATTTTTGGGCTGAGAATACATGCGCAAATTTTATAAATGTTTTATGAAATAGACACAAGTAATTGAAACTACATTATATGGGTGAATGATCGAAGCCGAATATGCCCCTTTTAGCTTGGTAGCCTAAGAATTTGGGAACAGACCCCCAAATTGACGCGAATCCTAAAGATAGATCTATCGGGCCTAACAAGCCCCATTATGGAATTTGGAATGCTTTAGTACTTCAATTTTATCATGTTCGATGGGTGTCCCGAAATGATGGAGATATTCTATATGCATCTTGTTAATGTCGGTTACCAGGTGTTCACCATATGAATAATTTTTGTCTCTATGCATGGGACGTATATTTATGAGAATTGGAAATGAAATTCTTGTGGTCTATTAAAATGATGGAAACGAATGATTATGATAAACTAATGAACTCACCAACCTTTTGGTTGACACTTTAAAGCATGTTTATTCTCAGGTGATAAAGAAATCTTCCGCTGTGCATTTGCTCATTTTAAAGATATTACTTGGATTCTTTCATGGCATATTTTGAAGAACGTTGCATTCGAGTCATTGAGTTCATCAAAGATTATTATTAAGTCAATTTATAGTTGGATAGTGGATATTATGAAATGGTATGCATGCCTGTCAATTTTCGATGCAAAGAAAGTTTGTCTTTTAAAAACGAATGCAATGTTTGTAAAATATATCATATAGAGGTCAAATATCTTACGATGTAATCAACTATTGTGAAACGTTTATAATGTATATAAACGGGTCCTTTTAGTTGGTATCAGAGCGGTGGTCTTAGCGAACCAGGTCTGCATTAGTGTGTCTAACTGATAAGTAGTTAGGATGTATTAGTGAGTCTGGACTTCGACCATGTCTGCATGTCAAAAGTTTTGCTTATTATTTCTAGTCGAAAATCATCTACTTATCATCCTTAGGAAATTACCTACTTATCATTATTAAGTTTTGCTTATCATTTCTAGTCGGAAATCATCTGCTTATCATCCTTAGGAAATTTCCTACTTATCATTATTAGTCTAGACACGTCTTGCTACATTAATTGCATGAGTAGTGTATAGACAAAAATTCATATCTTAGCGTATATGCTAAATCATATCTTATCGTATCTGTTACATTAAACTTTGCCTGACATATCCCGCAAATTCTTCCGTAATCTACGAAATCTTTTGATCTATATATATAGATATCCTATGTAAAAAGAATACCACCCGATAGCCGGAAACATCATTTTTATATCGAAAAATCCTTTATCCAATCGTACAAAATGGAATTCGTTGTTAGTTCAAGTCACTCGGATTCCGAAATGGAATCTCACTCAAGCTCCGAAAGCAGTGTGACTGGAATGGATCAACCAATCAGTCATCACCTATTCTGGATGAACTGGGGATGGGTTCGTAGCCTCCTCAATCATTGGAGACAAGAAGAAGGCGATCCTTTCCATCCACCACATTGCTCTCTTGACGAAGAACCTGAAGCACTTACCGGCAAACCTATCCGAAACACTATTTTCTCTCTCATTTCCAGAGTATCTCGACACGATTATATATTACATCAAATTTTAGATTTTATTTATCCGCTCGTCCGAACCGACAATCACCCCGGTGTAATAGAAGAAGTCAACGAGCTTCGCGCTCGGGTAGTGGCTTTGGAGAATATGGTGCAGAGATTATAAACACCAGCAGCAGCACCGACAGCATAACCAGTACCACCATCATCAACGCCAACAGTACCATTACCATCTCCAACCACAACCGCGTCGCAAACCTCAACTTCACAATCTGTCCCATGAGCATTAACGTCATACGCACCATAAATACCAAGGAGTACCAACAACAATAACTGACGAAGTATTAATTCATAACTTCATTGGAGAAACATTCCGCGGCAATTATGTAATCTCTAAAGTCTTAGAGATTATCTAATCTAGCCCTATCTAATCTAGCCCTAACCATAAATCAGTTAAGCGAACCAAAATGATAGAAGGAAGAGTAGAAACCCTGACAAAAATAGTGTGTGATTAACAAGCTAAACTTGTTTTACCAACAACATCAACAGTACCGTTAGCGTCACCATCATCGTCAGTACAGTCAACATCAGAATCAACCACACCTATAACATACAAACTCCGTCAGTTCAAGAATCACTGTGGACATCATTACGAATCAATAACACGTATATTGTACCAACGAGTTATGAAGTATTAACTCATTTCCACTGAAGGATTTAGATGTATATCTTATATACATAAAATTCCAAACCATAATAAATCTTTCCGTACTAAGCTATTATGTGTGAATCTTAACTACGCGGTTAATTCATATTACAAATATGCAATAATGTACGTCCTTCACCCATGACTTAACCATCGTTAACTACAATCTCTGTCTCAATTCAACAAATTCCAATTCCTAATAAATCAAGGATATATTTGATTTTACACCTTCATCATCGATGTAACCGAAACTTTTCAGATACCATCATTCGTACTTTGCGAAGTTCACAAGAATTTAACAAAAACCAACATCACGCCTCCACAAATAACGAAGTATTGATTCATAATTTCAATATTATTGAAGAAACACTCATGTAATCTCTAAAGCCTTCAAGAGATTATTCAATTCTAGTTCCAACCGTAAATTGAATGAGTTTAATTTAGTATTAACTCATTAAAATCTATGTTACATCTGAGGAGAATATATACATATATATTTTCATAAAGATTGTAATAAAATTCTTATGTACAAAATATTAATTGTGAAATTTTTTTAACGGGTAGGTAATACCCGAGAGATATATATATATATATTCACAATTAATATGTTAAATTCTTCAAATCTGATTAAGCAAATTATCAACTATACTTCCTACTTTCACAATAATATACATTCTTTCATAGAAATCAAAACAACCATATTCATCCAAACTCAATTACATATTCTGATTTTGAAACCTCAGAATTAAATTCGAGATATAACTGGTACCATCACTTTTAGATTCCTACATCTTTCAAAGCTATATTTTGACTACAAAACTGTGTTAGAACATCAAATGTATATTAACGATTACAATCTGTGTTCAAATCCTTCGGAAATTTCTGAAGACACTTCAAGTGATGAGCAATCGAGATGATGATCCAACCACATGTTACCCACAGTTATGTACCCGAAAAACTCTTGAAACTAAAGTAAAAGTTTAAACAATGTATCCGCATCAGAATTTTTAGCATTTATTAGCAAAAATAACTTTGCGATTCCTTTTCAAAGTAGTCAGTTTTGTCACAACTCCAGTAAGTCAACTTCGACTTTTCAGTCAGACTAACCTTATTATAACCTTGAGATATACACCATCCTTACAGGGGAACCTTTTACATTCCACCACATTATTAGCAGATGTACCAACAACTTCATTACCCTTTGACTTTAGCCTCTCCAAAAAGTCATTATAGTTATTCATTGAAACCCCATCATTTACTCATTTGCATCTTGTAACGAGAATTGCCATACGAATCATCGGGAATTAGCAATCAGTATTTTGAAATCTCGCAGCATGTCTACGCCAACAATTATATGTGTATATATAATGTCTATCTTCTGGACTTAATTTGAATATGAAGTTCTGAAAAACACTCCGAACTACGAATTGATTCTCCGAAAATGGAAAAATGCTGATGAAGCAGCAAAAACTATTAACGACTTTAACAGTAAAAGTTTGATGATAATGAATAAGTGTGCTGGCAAAGCGCAGAAAAAGAGAAATCTTAGAACTGGAAATCGGATTGAGCAAAGTATGAAGGAGGCTGTAGACAAATCACAAAGACTGAACCTGACTTCAAAGAATCCGAATGATTCAGTGTCTGCTGAAGTCATTAACGAATACCTTGCTCCTGACTCTAAACCCCTGCGGACAATATTCTTCATCATCCTCTGATATTAGAAATTCTAAGATATCATCGTATCTTTCATTATAAATATCCTCCATATTTCTGAAGATATTTTCATAATTATTCTTATCTGAAATCATTTATCTCCTCGCGTTATTTGTATCATCATAAAGGAAACTGTTTTAGTTTCTAAATTCTGAAACCGTCGAGTTTAAATTATGAATGTTTTGAAGTAGTGTTGGGAATTGAAGCATGAATTAGTATAATATAATGACACTTGATCAACGTGATTATATTACAGTAATTCATGCTGAGTTTCTAAATGGAACGTGATGATTCACAGATCATAACATCATCATGTGCCAAGTTATGACTCTTGTATTCTATTTAACCCCTAAAATATCAAGAAAATATTTCTTGATGATTCGACCTTTTTCGAGGTATTCTGGTAATTTGACAAATCAAAATCGTGCTATTACCATTTCTTTCTTAGAACATTAACAATGTTTATTCCGAAATTTATATATGCGAAGTCTGGACCATTACAAGAGGTGCCTAATCGCAAGAAGAAGAATGGAAGGGCCAAAGCTCCGAAATAGAAATTGGAATATAAATCGCAGCAAATAGGAGGGAGTATTAACTGTGGATGACAATGATTATAAAAGACAGAAGCAGGAACATCGAAATATAAAGGAAGATATAAAACCTAACAACAACTCAGAAATTACAAACCATATATATCGATGCATATAGCAATATAAAGACACGGGAGGACTAAAAACACTATAAACCCAAGAGTATAGTCGAAGTAGATAGATGATGTTAAAGCGAAGGGGTATAAAATACTATTAATTTTTACAAGGAAATACTATTAAATACGATACAATTTTACACAAGATATTTATTTATTTATAAAATGGATATACCTAAACCTTGCTACAACACTTATAGGCAGTGTACTTAATCGTACAGTAGTGTAGTTTTTAATAAGTCCGGTTCGTTCCACAGGGATCTTTAGCCAAGTTTAACGCCATATTTTTAACTTATAATTGTAAAAATACAAAAATATATATAAGTAGTATTATTATTATAAAAAGGGATTTTTACCGTTTAATGACCGGTTTGTCAATTTTAAAACTTTAGTCGCAGTTAAAACCTAATGTAAAATATTAAAAATAACTTAAATTAAAGCGTAAAATAAATAACGATAATGAAATTGCGATAAATAAAAATACGATAAAATAAAATTGCGATAATTAAAAAGTACGATAATTAAAAGTGCAATTAAATACAATGACAATAAATAAAAGTGCGATAATTAAAAGTGCAATTAAATATGAAATAAAGGAATTATGCTTATTTAAACTTCTGTAATCATGATGTTTGACGTGTTGATTTTAATTTATTCCCATAGGTTAATTGTCCTTTGTCCTGGATTATTTAATATGTCCGTCTGGTTTTGTCCATAACAGTCCATCAGTCATAAATATAAAGTGCGAGTGTCCTCATCAAATTATCCTTATATCCGAAGTCAAATATTCCAACTAATTGGGGATTTAAACTGTAACAAGGTCTTAATACTTTGTTTAATAATTACACCAGGATATCGACTGCGTGTAACCCAAGGTTTTAATACTTTGTTAAAAATTACGCCAAGTGTCCTTGTACATAATTCACCCCTGTTTTAATAAGTCTATTAACTATTAATCCATTCCCGTGTCCGGTTAAATGAATGATTATTCGTACATATAAATATCCCGCCCATCATGTCCGATCGAGTGTATGTGGTTATTTATAGGTATGTCCAATTGTAATTCTTTATATTAAATTAACAAACTATCATTTAATTAAACAAATATAAAGCCCATTAATAGCCCATAGTCTAATATTCACAAGTGTCGTTCTTTTGTCCAAACCCCAATTATGGTACAAAGCCCAATTATCCCGTTTTAATATTTTAGCCCAACATCATGATTACTTCATCTTAAATAAGCATAATAATAACTTAGCTACGAGACATTAATTTAAAAAGGTTGAACATAACTTACAATAATTAATAATAGCGTAGCGTTACACGGAAAGAATTTCGACTTACACCCTTACAACATTCGCTAACATACCCTTATTATTATTATTTAAAATTAAAATTAAAATTATAATATAAATATATATATATATAAATATATATATATATATATATAATATATATATATATATATATATATATATATATATATATATATATATATATATATATATATATATATATATATATATATATATATATATATATATATATATATATGTTGAGATAGAGAGAATGAATTAGAAAAAGGTGTAGAATTCGAGCAGAATGCATGGCCTTTTATAGGCCCACAAACTCCGCGAGTGTGGAGTTTTTATGCCTTCAAACTCCGCGAGTGCGGAGCCTCCAGTTTCAGCTAACATTCTTGGATCCTTTTAACTGCCGACGGTTTTAATTATATAAATATAATATAAATATAATTTATATAATTAATTATATATTATATTATATTTATATACATAATTAATTTGTAACTTTCGGTCCGTTGCGTCGAGCGTTGAGAGTTGACTTTGGTCCCGGTTCTTTATTTTTGAACGTCCTTGCGTTCAATTTAATATCTTGTACTTTGCTTTTTGCTTTTTGTACTCTTGTAATTTTGAGACGTTTCTTATCAATAATTGGAACCACTTTGATTGTACTTTGTACTTTTGAGCTTTTTGGTCGTGTGCGCTTCAATTCGTCGAATCTGTCTTTTGTCTTCATCTTTTATTATTTAAACGAATATCACTTGTAAATAGAACAATTGCAACTAAAAGCTTGTCTTTCTTGAGGGATAATGCTATGAAATATATGTTCGTTTTCAGCATTATCAAATATTCCCACACTTGAGCGTTGCTTGTCCTCAAGCAATATAGTCTTGAAATAAAAATACAGGAATCACTTCTTTATTCTTCATACTTTGTACATCAGTGATTTCTATACGGCGGTATGAACAATGGTAGTAACGATGTGGTTTACAGTCCTACATGACTATAAAAATTTAGATCCTTAAGGAAATTGGATCTTTATGAAAACATTTGATCTTTTGAAAATACGATCTAGCTTTTACCCTAGATAAGTTTTCCGGAATAACCCTTCACCGGTGTTTGCAAAATGTTTTTGTGGGTTTCAGATTTGAAAATTTTAGCTCAAAACTTGCGGTTTTGTGTCACCCACTTGCTAACCTTGTATTGGGAAAGCAACACGTCCAGTATACTTGCTCCGTATATTAACTTTCGATAAACTACCGTCCGGTTGTAAAGGAAAGCGTTGAACAAGCAACTGTTGAGGCAATGTCCCCTGACATGCTTTTAATTATGGTCTATAACGTGTCGGATGCAATTACTATCCTTGGTAGGAGCAATAGTAAAGCTCACCCTATGGTTTTTCGGTCTAGCACAAGGTCCTGTCTTCGACCATACTATGCAACCATCGTTCTTACGGTTCACACCCGATTTGGTTCAGGTGACCTAATGAATTCCAGGTGAATTTATAGGATTTTACGTTCAATGGTAATGAATGCATTAAAAATGGGTTTTTCAGAAAACAAATCGGTTTGTAATTTTTATCAAAATATTTTCTCGTTCAAGCTCGAGTTTAGATATCATCGAATTCCATGAGTTTGTAATTCTCAATCTTTAAAGTCAATCTCTAGGATTGAGTAATATCAGTCTTAAAAGCTAATTTTTGATCTTTAAAGGAGATTATCCTTTCTGGGGATCTGATTCATTAGTCTTATCAAGCTAATTTGCACGGCGTCCTCCCCATTTTACGAGACAGATCCTCTCATGGTTAGGATAAGTCTGACTTCTTGGCGACCCTGTTTGATGCTGAGGTCAGTGGATTTCTAGCTAATTTTCGAGAAAACTTTTCAAGGTTTTTCGTAGACTCTACAACTGGTCTGGACGATAACTTCCTGACCTAAATCAAGAAGCGCGTGTCTTTTTCGGAAGACTTTACTTCCTTTTAATGATGGAATTGATTCATCGTGTAGATCCATCTTTCTTTCAAATATATTACAGTTTTTCGGGTAAAACAGATTAGTTTAGTCCAAAGCAAAATTATCTTCAATTATTTGTTACAAAAATATGTGATATATGTTCAAAATAACTTGGTAAATTTTTCCCACACTTGGCTTTTATTTTCCTTTCTTTGCCTTTTTATTGTCCTCTATTCCATTTTAAATGAATTCTAACATTTTAGGTTGTTTCTCAATTTATGTCCTTTCTGAGGTAACAATAAGTTCGGTGTTAACACCTAGTTTTATCGTTCATAAATATGTATAAACATGATTTTGAGTTCATTTAATTGAAAATTTTGAAAAATTTTACTAGAATTGGGTAGTCAGTATATAAACCTAGGGCTGTTCTTTATTATCAGAGAGCACTAGATTCTAATACAACTACTGCGTTACTAGTATTTTTAATGATAACCAAATGTATAAGTCAAAATTTTAAAAATCCGAAAGAATTTAACCCCTTCCCACACTTAAGATGTTGCAATGCCCTCATTTGCAAGAAATCAGTAACAATTTAAATTATTGAGGGTGATTAGCGTAGAAAAATGATTAAATTTTTACCAAAGTTTCCAATCATATTGTTGTATGCTTTGAATGATAAATGGTGCACTTCATTTGTTCATTCCGTCTGTTGGTACATCACATTTGTTTTTCGTTTTGTCGTCAAAATTAATAGCTTTTGCTGAACTTTAATGCCAGTCTTTGAAAATGCGCTGTTTTACCCTGTTTTTATACATGAGATAAAATACAAACATATATATATTTATACATATTTTTGAGGTTGGGTATATCACCCCACATTCAAAAATTAAGATCTAATAATAAAGGTTAAAAACTTACAAAAACTATTATAGAATTAAAAGAAATATTAAAACAAATAACATTACAAATAAATAAACGAAATCTATGGTTGAGGAGGATTGTTCCAGTAGGGGTTCCAGTTATAGCCATAAATGCTGTAGAATGCTTGGGCCGGGTCATATGTAGGATAAGGTGGTCGGGTCTGTGGAGTCCAGGGAGGAAATTCGGGCGGCTGAGTAGGAATGTAGTTTATGTTCACGTAGGCACAATGGCTCATGATTTGGCTTTGATGATATTGCCAATCTGTCCATGCTCGTTGTCTAGCCATTTCATACTCATTTTGGGACCTTACAATTTGAATATCTGTCATCTCATTCCCCCCTTCCACATTACCTTATTGCTGATCTCTTTTAACCTGTGGATGCCTGCCGTCATATGGTGCTGTAGCGTTATTTCGTTTCCTTAAAACCTTAGCACCATGATATACGCGTAAATCTATCCTATCGCGGGGTTCTGGTTCTGCATTTAATAATCCCCCCCGACTTCTATCTACACCGAGATGCTCAGCTATTAATGTAACAAAGATACCACCTCCTATTATGCTATGGGACTGCATACCCCTAATCATACTCGATAGATAATAACCCACACAATAAGGTATACTTACAGCGCTCTGTAGGTCTCGAAAACACATGTGGTAAAATAAATCTTGTTCATTTACCTTCTCTTTGTTTTTACCTCGATGTGTAATCGAGTTTACTAAAAATCTGTGGATTACTCTTAATTCAGCTCTATTAATATCAAGATAAGAGTAAAATCCCCCTTTGAATCGGGTATGACTAGCCATTCTACTCCATATTTCGTGCGTAGGAAAATTATCATCAGCCCTCCTACCACTAACTATCAACCTTTGACAATCGTAAGATGCTAGTTCCTCAGGCATATATATACGTAAAGCCTGAGCCATATCTAGTAGGGACATATGGCGCATCTCCCCTCCTAATAAAAATCTAAGAAAACTTCGATCGGTTAAAGTAGATACCCGATCATTTATTTCAATACTACATAACAACTCTACACACCATTCTCTATATACAGGCCTACGTATGTTGAATAAACGTACCCAATCACTAAAAGTAGAATTACCATACCTTTGAGTAAGTAATTCTCTGATTGGCTCGGCCAATCCAACTGCTTCTAAAGGATCTCATTCTATTATTCTAGGTACCTCAACAACATTAGACTGAAGGATGTGCAAGTTTTTCTGGTATTTTGGATAGTCTATCCAACGTCTGTCAAACCTCAAGTTTGGGTGTAAGTTTGGCAAATCGATATTTGAAAATGAAACAAATGGGTGCGGTACATCTTGTTGATAAAGGTCATTAATCTCCTATTGTTCCGCATCCTCAGGAGGAGCATTGCGAGCTTGGGATGAAGATTCACCCATTTCAGTCTGCAAAACACAATAAACACAATTTTTGTGCATCCAAATATGCATTAGTGTTATCAAAATCATCAATCAAAATAATTACAATGACATGTTTAAACTATAATAAACTTTATACACATTTTCATAATACTAACAATTCTATATTTTTACAAATAAAAACATATGAAAATGTATACAATGTTTCTTAGCATTTAACATCTAAAACATGTCAAAAATAATCATTATAGCAATTAAACAAGTTTCACATGACATTTATATCAATCCAACCAAGTTCATGCATTTTTGTCTCAAAAAAATCCACTTTAATCTTTATAAATCATGTTTAGGATCAAAGTTTTGATCATTTAGCAACCTAAACATGTTACACTACTCAATTTAGCATAAACTAACAACAAAATTCAGCCATAACCCGTTTATATCAAAAAGCCCCAATTTTGCTCAAGAACACAAACCCTAGATTATTTAGAACTTGAAGTTTAAGGCTTCTAATCATGTTAAATAGCATCAATCTAGGTTATACAAGCATAATATACAATCAATTTAAGCATAATTACACTAAAAATCATCAAAACGAATTAGGTATAAAATTGTTCAAGAACACTAAAAATTCGGATTAAAGAGTGTTTAGATGTAGAAATTACCGTTTTCCTTGAGTAATTTCTTGATAATAATCTCCTCATTGTAATTTTAGCAAAAAATTTGATGATTATTGGTGAAAAATCGTGAATTTGGACGGTTTTTGTGTGTGTTTTTTGCAAAAATAATGAGATGGGGTGTGTGTGGACTGGTCTATCGACCAGTTTAAGCTTTCTGTATTTTTTTCAAACTCCGCGAGTGCTGAGTTTCGGCCCTCCCAAACTCTGCGAGTGTGGAGTGTTTTTTTTTTTTTTAATTAAAACCTTTACTTACTAAAACATAAATCAATCAATTTTTAAAAATTTGTTTCTTTTTAGGAGCGAGGGCGTTTCGGATCGTTGTCCTAATCCGTCCCTCGATAAAATTTTAAAATTTGTCATTTTTAAGCGTTGTTTTAAAAGTAACGATTTTTGGGTTTTTTAAATGTTTTTGGTATACTTTAATTCAATAAGATTAAAAATAATGATAATAAAAGTTCTCGTCCCTCCCTTGGGTAGAACAATTTCGGTTCAATGACCTAGTTTTCAACTCACGACGAATTTTAAAAATCATATTTTTAACTTAAATTTAAAATGCATAAAATTAAAAATTCATATTATTAATATTTTTATACATACAAACTTTATATTAAAAATATAAATTTTTCAAATATTTACAAACTTAAATATATGGATTTTAAAAAGTTTACAATATTATTTTAATATTAATTTTAAAAAACAAAGTAAAAATAAAATTAAAAATCTTTTTGGTCTTTTATCCCACTTTAATCAATCAAATATAATCAAAAATATACGCCCCTATTTTCGGTAAAGTAATTTCGGCTATATTACCTAGTTTTACTCCTGATGAATTTTTAAAATATTTTGGTTTAATTGATTAAAGATATTTATACCTTAAGAATAAACGGTAAATTTCGCAGTGATGTAATAAATTTTTGTATGATATCAATAATTTCAGTTGCAAAAGCTAATTTTATTGAGTATCAATTTAATACTTTATAGCGAACAATTTAGCGTTTATTATCAAAAGGTTAAAAGCAATAAAATAAAAACAAAAACTGTACATACTTACCAGTGAGATAGAATTCTCAGTGACCTGCTTTAGCCCACTCATAAGATAGTCGGACTAATTGGTTTTCATAGCTACATAGGCATAACCTCGAGCATTCAACGATTTTTTTTCGAAACATATGAACGGTCCATCTCTGCATAAAGTAACGAATTCAGTATTGGAATATGTCTGATTCGTCAAGCATTTTCCTTCGTGTGACCATTTTCCGCATTTGTGACATCTTTCAAGGTGTCATGCTCTTCTTTTCGCTGTGGATTTTGATTTTCCTTTACCAAATTGTAACTTATTATTTTTGTTCCTGGATTCTTTTCTTACTCCATCCAATTTGGCTCTTATTACTGATACCAGGTCACTCGGGAGTGTGTCATTATTACGTTTAGTGATCAAAGCGTGTAGCATTAGACCATGGTTTAGTTCACAGGAAGTCTTCATCTCGTAAAACCTAAAAAAATAAAAATTCAGAATGGGGGGAGAAGACTAGTTCTTTAGGGTCTGCTAGGGAAAGACCATTCGGATTCCATTCTCGAGAACTACACGAAAACAGAATATCTAACTCTAACAAAAATACATATTATTCTTAAAAGATTCGAACCTCCCCACACTTAGTTAGCTGTGGTGTTGAAATTGTGATTAACTTCGTTGTCAACTTCCATTGGATTATCTATGTAATATTTAACTCTGTGACCATTAACTTTAAATTCAATCCCATTTGAATTTATTAATTCTACCGTTTCGTACGGGAAAATTATTTTGACTATGAGTGGTCCAGACCATCTTGATTTCAATTTTCTAGGAAATAGCTTGAATCGTGAATTGAAAAGAAGAACTCTGTCTCCTTCTTTAAATTCTTTTGATCTTCTGATTCTTTTATCATGCTATTTCTTTGTTCTTTCCTTATAGATTAACGAATTTTCGTATGCTTCATGTCTTAATTCTTCTAATTCGTTTAATTGACTTAACCGTAGACGTCCAGCTTCTTGTAAATCAAGATTACATGTCTTCAAAGCCTAAAATGCTTTGTGTTCAATTTCTACTGGAAGATGACATGCTTTTCCGTAAACGAGTCTAAAAGGTGTGGTTCCAATTGAAGTTTTGTAGGCTGTTCTAAAAGCCCAGAGTGCATCCTCCAATTTCATGGACCATTCCTTCAGATTTGATCCTACGGTTTTCTCTAGAATACGTTTTAAAGCTCGGTTGGTATTTTCAACTTGTCCACTTGTTTGTGGATGATAAGCGGTGGAGATTTTATGAGTTACTCCATATCTTTTAAGAACTTTCTCAAGTTGATTATTACAAAAATGAGTACCCCGATCACTTATTAAAGCTTTCGGTGTTCCGAACCTTGCAAAAAGACGTTTTAAAAAAGTTGACTACAACTCGTGCATCGTTAGTTGGGAGAGCTTATGCTTCCGCCCATTTAGATACATAATCAATGGCAATGAGAATGTAGAGATTATTATTAGATTTTGAAAATGGACCCATAGAGTCAATACCCCAAATGTTAAATACTTCACATACTTGAATGACATTTTGTGGCATTTCATCACCTTGACTTATTTTTCCGGCCCTTTGACAAGCATCACAGGATTTGCAAAGAAGCTGTGCGTCTTTGAAAATTGTAGGCCAATAGAATCCAGCATCGTAAACTTTTCTTGCTGTAAGTTGAGGCCCATAATGCCCTCCTGTTAGTCCTGTGTGACAATGGTTTAAGATTTGACTGGCTTCATTTCCGAATACACATCGGCGTATTATTCCATCAGGACAACTTTTAAACAAATGTGGATCTTCCCAGAAATAGTGTTTTATATCACTAAAGAATTTCTTTCGTTTTTGGTACGACAATCCTTTTTCAAGGAATCCACATACTAAGTAGTTTGCATAGTCTGCAAACCATGGAATTTCATTATAATCTATCTTCAATAGATATTCATCAGAAAAGTTGTCTTGTATGGCCGATTCATTCAGAACTTCTAATTCAGGATTTTCAAGTTGAGAAAGATGATCAGCGGTGAGATTTTATGCTCCCTTTTTATCTCGGATTTCAATATCGAATTCTTGTAAAAGTAAAATTAAACAGATTAATCTTGGTTTGGCATCTTGTTTCGAAAATAGGTATCTAAGAGCAGAATGGTCGGTATAGACCACCGTTTTAGCTAGAACGAGATATGAACGAAATTTGTCGAAAGCAAAGACAATAGCAAGGAGTTCTTTTTCAGTAGTTGTGTAATTCGTTTGTGCTCCTTGTAATGTCTTACTAGCGTAATAAATAGGTTGAAATTGTTTTTCAATCCTTTGTCCTAAAACGGCTCCCATTGCAAAATCACTTGCATCGCACATTAATTCAAACGGTAGATTCCAATTTGGAGTTATCATGATCGGCGCATTAGTGAGTTTCTCTTTAAGAATATTAAAAGATTTGATGCATTAATCTGAAAAGATGAATGGAGCATCCTTTTCTAGGAGTTTATTCATAGGAGTGGCAATTTTAGAAAAATCTCTTATGAAACGTCGGTAAAAACCGGCATGCCCTAGAAAACTCCTAACTCCTCTAACATTGGTGGGATGTAGAAGTTTAGCAATTACATTTACTTTAGCTCTATCCACTTCAATTCCTTCCTTTGAAATTTTATGACCAATAACGATGCCTTCTTTAACCATGAAATGGCATTTCTCCCAATTAAGAACTAGATTTGATTGTTCGCATCTAATAAGCATTCGTTCAAGATTAACTAGACATGATTCAAAAGTATCACCGAAGACTGAAAAGTCATCTATGAAAACTTCCATGCATTCTTCTATCATGTCGTGAAAAATCGCCATCATGCACCTTTGAAATGTTGCAGGGGCATTGCAAAGTCCAAATGGCATGCGTTTGTAAGCAAAAGTACCATAAGGGCACGTGAACGTGGTTTTCTCGTGGTCCTCGGTTGCTATTGGAATTTGAAAATATTCGGAAAAACCATCAAGAAAATAATAGTAACTATTTTCAGCTAATCTTTCCAACATTTGATCAATAAAAGGTAAGAGAAAGTGATCTTTTCTGGTGGCGTCATTTAATTTTCTATAATCAATACAAACACGCCATCCTATTATAGTCCTAGTAGGAATAAGCTCATTTTTCTCATTTATGATAACAGTCATGCCACCCTTCTTAGGTACGCATTGAACTGGGCTTACCCATGGACTATCAGAAATTGGATAAATTAAACCTGCATCAAGCAGTTTAATAATTTCTTTTTTAACAACATCTTGCATATTAGGATTTAGTCTTCGTTGGCGTTGCACATACGTTTTATGACCTTCTTCCATAAGGATTTTATGTGTGCAATACGAAGGACTTATTTCCTTTAATATCATGAATCTTTCATGCAATAGCTGGTTTATGAGCTTTTAACATAGAAATTAGTTTAGATTTTTCATTTTCAGTAAGAGAAGACGATATTATTACAGGTAATTCAGATTCACCATGTAAATAAGCATATTCCAAATGGTTTGGAAGTGGCTTTAACTCTAATGTCGGTGGTTCTTCTATCGAGAATTTATATCGATATCTGTCTTCTTCTTTTAGCATTTGAATTTTTTCTGTTGTTGGTTCATATCCATTAGCCATAAGTGTAGCTAACATTTCAGTTTCATCAATTGGTTCAGTTCCTTCTCCTAAAGAATATTCTCCTGTTCCTTGTAATTCTGGAAATTCTTCTAACAATTCTGCATGTGAATTTATAGTTTGAATATAATAACATGTATCATCTGCAGATTGCGATTGTTGCATGGCTCTATCAACAGAAAAGGTACCACTCTCGTCCTCTATACTTAGGGTCAGTTTCTTACCGAACACGTCTATAATTGCTTTAGCCGTGTTTAAGAATGGTCTTTCTAATATGAGAGGAACTCGAGAATCTTCTTCCATATCCAGAATAACAAAATCTACTGAAAATACTAAAGTACCAACTTTAACTAGCATGTTTTCCATTATCCCTCTAGGATATTTTATTGATCTATCGGCTAGTTGTATACTTATTCGTGTTGGTTTCAATTCTCCAAGGTCTAGTTTAGCGTATAGTGAATACGGCATTAGATTTATACTAGCACCTAAATCTGTCAATGCTTCTATTGAACTAAGACTTCCTAGAAAACATGGAATTGTGAAACTTCCTGGATCAGATAATTTTTCTGGTATCTTATTCAACAGCACTGCACAACAATTTGCATTCATTGTAACAACCGAGAGTTCTTCCATTTTCTTTCTATTTGTGATTAGATCTTTCAAAAATTTAGCATATCTAGGCATTCCTGAAATTACATCAATGAAAGGAAGATTGACATTTATCTGTTTAAACATATCCAAGAATTTGGATTGCTCGGCTTCAAGTCTTTCTTTTCTCATTTTACTAGGGTAAGGAAGTGGTGGTTGGTATGGTTTAACATAAGATTTAGCTTTAACTGTGTTATCTTCATTAACCTTTTCAACGACCGATTCTGTTTCCTTATCTTGTTCGGGTTGTGGTTCTTGTGGAGTAGGAATAGCTTCATCAGAAATTACAGGTATTTCAGGTGGTTTAAGTGTGATACCACTTCTTGTGGTAATGGCTTTAGCTGTTTCATTCCGGGGGTTAGCATTTGTATCACTAGGTAAACTTCCCGGTTTTTTTTCACCTATCAACCATGCTAGGTTGCTCACTTCTTGTTCCAAATTTTGAATAGAAGCTTGTTGATTTCTAAATGCTTGAGCATTTTATTCATTGGTTTGTTTCTGAGATGTGAAAAACTGCATTTGAGATTCAACTAGCTTTGACATCATATCTTCTACATTTGGCTTTTTATCATCGGTTTGTGGTGGTTTGTTTTGAAAAATAGGTCTTTGCTGATTGTAAGTATTATTGGATACTTGTTGATTGCTTGGACCTTGTTGGTTGTTGTATGGAACATTTCAATTATAATTCTGATTTTGATTGTAGATTGGTCTTGGCCGTTGATAATTATTCTGATAATTATTTTCAGGCCTTTGGTTTATGTATGAAACATTCTCTCTTTGTTCCATTGTTAGTTCAATACTGAGACAATCTTTTGTTAAATGTGGTCCTCCACACTGCTCACAACTAATTCGTATTGAGTGAATATCTTTAGTCATCTTTTCCATTCGTCTCTCGACACCATCTATCTTTGCGGAAATGGAATCTAAGTCATGGCTAGAATCGGCTCTAGCTGCTTTAGATGATCTAACGATATCTTTTTCTTGGTGCCACTCGTGTGAGTGGGAAGCAGTGTTATCAATAATTTTGTAAGCGTCAGTAGCGATTTTCTTCATAATGGAACCACCAGCTGCTATATCTATGTCTTTTCTTGTAGTGATGTCGCATCCTTGGTAGAATATTTGTACTATTTGACAAGTGTCTAAACCATGTTGCGGACATCCTCTTAACAACTTTCCAAATCTTGTCCACGCCTCATATAGAGTTTCATTTGGCTTTTGTGTGAACGTAACTATTTCTCCTTGAAGTCTCACGGCTTTAGATGCTGGAAAGAATTGTATAAGAAAATTTTCAACTAAAACGTCCCATGTATCAATCGCCCCTCCAGGTAACGATTCTAACCAATCTTTGGCTTCTCCTTTTAAAGTCCAGGGAAATAACATGAGATATATCTGTTCATCCTCCACTTCTCTTATTTTAAATAGTGTACAGATCCTATTAAAGGTACGAAGATGTTCATTTGGATCTTCCTTCGGTGCACCACTAAATTGGCATTGATTAGTTACCACGTGTAGAATTTGTCCTTTGATTTCATAATCTGGCACATTAATGTCTGTTTGAGTAATTGCGTGACCTTGGCCAGTGCGTTTAGCTCGCATTCGGTCTTCCATACTTAGAGGTTCCAGATTCTCCATAATTGAATTTGTTGAATCTGAATCACTAGAGGATTCAGATTTAATGGTTGGTTCCTCTACAATCTCTGTTTGAATGATTGGTGGTTCCGGAGGAAAGATTAATGGTTCAGGATCTCTGAATTGTCCTTGAAGATCCTCCGGATTCTCAATTGTGAGGTCGGGTTCAAAAAATGGATTATCGGAAATTTGAATTGGAGTACTTGGTTGACTGGATGACGTTTCTAAAGAAAAATCAACGGCGAAAATATTTGCTAGATGTCTTGATCGAGTTACAGGTGGTGAACGTACAAAAGGTGGTGAACGTTTTGCTCGGTGCATTCACTGAATATCCTATTAGTTATAAAAGATAAAAATTATATAAGCTATCAAATTAATAGACTTTTCTGCTTTTGCTCACGTTTCGAATAGCCAATAGATGCAGCAGGGAGCCAGAACCCTTTAAATCGGAAGCTCACAACTCAGCCACTAACAAATCCAACTATTACTACAAAGCGGAAAATTTGGATGTCTATCAATTCAACCACTTAAAATAATTTTTCGTTGAAATTTAAAGAAATTTTAGAGAAGAAATAGAAAATTCTATGTCCTAAAACTAGATCGGTGAGAAATAAGAAAGGAAAAATAGCGCGTCGAAAAACGTCAAAAAATAAAAGGTCGAAAAATAATAGGCGTTGAAAAATAAAAATAAGAAAGTAGCGCGTCGAAACTTAAAAAGGAACTAAAAACTAAGAATTAAAAGTTACGTCTAAAAAAATTAAAGCTTACAAGAAATACTATATCCAAAACGGCAATAACTTAAAAAGTACTAAAATATAAAAATGGCGTCGCAAAATTCTAAAGCACCTAAATCTTAGTCTAAAGAAAAAGCACTTAAGGGATTTTACGGCAAAGCCTAAAAATCTAGATATAAAAATAACTATGGCAAAAACTATAACTTAAAACTAAATACGAACGAAAAATACAAATATTATGCTAAAACAAATAAAAAGATACAAAATATAAAAATAAAATTAAAGTTGTAAAAAGATACAATTTTTATTAAAAATATTATTTTTATATTATTATTTATAAAAGTATTAATTTTATAAAACTAATTAAAACTTAAAATACAAAATTAATTAAACTAAATTAATTAAATTAAATTAAACCTAATTATAATTAATAATAATAATTAAATTTTAACCCTAAATTCATAATTAATGTTGTAACAGGTTTGACCTGTCTGAAGGGCTCCACGAGTGCGGATTTACGATAGCCCCAAACTCTGCGAGTGCGGAAAGTGCAGGTTCAAATGAGGTGCAGGCCAAAAAATTCGACAGGTTCTGTTTTTTTTTTTATATTATACTTTTTATTTTATTTTCTGTTTTATATATATATATAAACTATTTATATAAATTAAATAAAAACTAAAATAGAAATATAAATACTTAATAATTTTATAGATTTTAAACAAATTCTTAAAAATTATATAGATATTTTTTTTAAAATTTTTGTACTTTTAATATTTAAAGCGTATTTATACAAAAACATAATTAAAACTTTAATAAAAAATCTTTTTTTTACTTTATAATCTTTACAAAATTAATATAAGTAATATTTATTAAAGTAAACTTATGTTTTTAAGAACTAAAAAAAATACTTTTATACTTTATATAAATTATATAAAAATATATTTTCTTTTTTTTACTTGAACACTTAAATAGATATATATATTATATTTTTTTTCCTTTTTAATGTTTTTAACACTTATTATAAATACAAAATATTTTTACGAAATACGAAATAATATATTTTTACAAAAATATAGTTTACAAAAATATAGCGTTTTGCTTCGTCGTCCCCGGCAGCGGCGCCAAAAATACTTGATGTTAAAGCGAAGGGGTATAAAATACTTTTAATTTTTACAAGGAAATACTATTAAATACGATACAATTTTACACAAGATATTTATTTATTTATAGAATGGATATACCTAGACCTTGCTACAACACTTATAGGCAGTGTACCTAATCGTACAGTAGTGTAGTTTTTAGTTTGTCCGGTTCGTTCCACAGGGATCTTTAGCCAAGTTTAACGCTATATTTTTAACTTATAATTGTAAAAATACAAAAATATATATAAGTTGTATTATTATTATAAAAGGGGATTTTTACCTTTTAATGACCGGTTTGTCGATTTTAAAACTTTAGTCGCAGTTAAAACCTAATGTAAAATATTAAAAATAACTTAAATTAAAGCGTAAAATAAATAACGATAATGAAATTACGATAAATAAAAATACGATAAAATAAAATTGCGATTATTAAAAAGTACGATAATTAAAAGTGCAATTAAATATAATGACAATAAATAAAAGTGCAATAATTAAAAGTGCAATTAAATATGAAATAAAGGAATTATGCTTATTTAAACTTCCGTAATCATGATGTTTGACGTGTTGATTTTAATTTATTCCCATGGGTTAATTGTCCTTTGTCCTGGATTATTTAATATGTCCGTCTGGTTTTTGTCCATAACAGTCCATCAGTCATAAATATAAAGTGCGAGTATCCTCATCAAATTATCCTTATATCTGAAGTCAAATATTCCAACTAATTGGGGATTTAAACTGTAATAAGGTCTTAATACTTTGTTTAATAATTACACCAGGATATCGACTGCGTGTAACCCAAGGTTTTAATACTTTGTTAACAATTATGCCAAGTGTCCTTGTACATAATCCACCCTTGTTTTAATAAGTCTATTAACTATTAATCCATTCCCGTGTCCGGTTAAATGAACGATTATTCGTACATATAAATATCCCGCCCATCGTGTCCGATTGAGTGTATGTGGTTATTTATAGGTACGTCCAATTGTAAATCTTTATATTAAATTAACAAACTATAATTTAATTAAACAAATATAAAGCCCATTAATAGCCCATAGTCTAATTTCCACAAGTGTCGTTCTTTTATCCAAACCCCAATTATGGTACAAAGCCCAATTACTCCGTTTTAATATTTTAGCCCAACATCATGATTACTTCGTCTTAAATAAGCATAATAATAACTTAGCTACGAGACATTAATTTAAAAAGGTTGAATATAACTTACAATGATTAATAATAGTGTAGCGTTACACGGACAGAATTTCGACTTACACCCTTACAACATTCGCTAACATACCCTTATTATTATTATTTAAAATTAAAATTAAAATTATAATATAAATATATATATATATATATATATATAATATATATATATATATATATATATATATATATATATATATATATATATATATATATATATATATATATATATATATATATATATATATATACGTTGAGATAGAGATAATGAATTAGAAAAAGGTGTAGAATTCGAGCAGAATGCATGGCCTTTTATAGGCCCACAAACTCCGCGAGCGTGGAGTTTTTATGCCTTCAAACTCCGCGAGTGCGGAGCCTCCAGTTTCAGCTAACATTCTTGGATCCTTTTGACTGCCGACGGTTGTAATTATATAAATATAATATATATATAATTTATATAATTAATTATATATTATATTATATTTATATACATAATTAATTTGTAACTTTCGGTCCGTTGCGTCGAGCGTTGAGAGTTGACTTTGGTCCCGGTTCCGAATTTTCGAACGTCCTTGCGTACAATTTAATATCTTGTACTTTGCGTTTTGCTTTTTGTACTCTTGTAATTTTGAGACATTTCTTATCAATAATTGGAACCACTTTGATTGTACTTTGTACTTTTGAGCTTTTTGGTCGTTTGCATCTTCAATTCGTCGAATCTGTCTTTTGTCTTCACCTTTTATTATTTACACGAATATCACTTGTAAATAGAACAATTGCAACTAAAAGCTTGTCTTTCTTGAGGGATAATGCTATGAAATATATGTTCGTTTTCAGCATTATCAAAAGATTCTTCCGGCGGTAGATGAAAAAGAAGAATGACCGATATGAAGTTAAGGAGTATATCAAGAATCAGAATTGGATGGAGCATATTGACAAATACTTTAAAGTATGAACTGAGGGAGAAAGAAGAGAAGGTGTGAGTTGTAAGGAAATGAAGGAAATGGATTTATAGTAAAATATCCGACAGAACAATCAAAATGGATGATCGCATTTAAAGGGGATCCTAATTTTCTTAATCAAATCTTATTACGAAGATTTTCTCCAAATCTCTTGAACTTGAAAATCAATTCTATCTACGTCAAAAGATATGACGAATCTATACCTACTCATTTTACTCTTTTGGTAATAACTTCACTCGTACTCTTCACAAAATCAAATGATTTTATCCATATTACTCAATGATGATAAAACCCTAATCTTCAGCTTATATGCATCATGAAAACATATACTTATTGTCAGCCATGATCATCCCAATCAAATTTCAGGACGAAATTTCTTTAACGGGTAGGTACTGTGACAACCCGGAAATTTCCGACCAAATTTAAACTTTAATCTTTATATATTCCCGACACGATAAGCAAAGTTTGTAATTTGAATCTCAAGAATTTTAAACTATATTCATACACTCATTTAACCTCGACCAAATTCCAATAGTTCACGAACCATTATATGAACGAACATGATTATATATGTACATGTGTATATATTATAACTTGAAAACATTAACAAAGTATGAGACGTATAATACTTTATATAAACGTATTTGTTTCAAAATATATTCTAATAGTTATCAATGGAATTAAAAGATGATATCAAATGATTGAATTATTAGATACATTGAATTATGATTACGAGTCTCTGTTAGGAGGTCCACTTTGATTTGGAAAACATTTTCTTTTTAACGGTATTCAGAATAATTGGTAAAGTGATTTATTAGAAAGAACAAAAGTGTCAATTAACGGGAACTAAACAAGGGTTAGTGGAGATTCCCGTTTGATTTTTCAATTTATGCTTTACAATAATTGTCTCGTGACTTTTGATAAGATAAACTATTAAACTTGTATATTAATTGACGTGGAAGTAAAATTGTAGAATATAGATAACTTAGAAGATGGATATCGACAAGTTAAGTAAATTAATGTTTTACATTAAAATGATTTTATATGTTTATCTAACCTTTAGACGTTATATCACGTTGCACCAACAAACGTTAAAAACTTGAAATCTATTAAAAGTATATTTAATCTTACTTTTCTAAAACATTTTTACGATATAACAACTTCTTCTATTTTAACCTTTTAATAAAAATGATTATTTTATATATTTAGTTTTAGAAAAACAAAGTTACCATATTTGATTTAAATGTATAAAAACGTTTCAGTTTAAAAAGAACTTTATTAATTAGGACGTTTTATAAGATAATTTGTATATGACTTTTGAAGAATTTAAATAAAGTTTATATTATAAATTACAAGTAGATAAAGCATTTCAAAAATGTAAACGTGATTGATATAATATTTTTCTACTATCTAAACGATTCCAAAATAAACTTTAAAAATATAATTAGTTTTGAACAACTAAATATTGTATTATTACATATTTCAATATGAACAAATATATATTTTAAATAAGGATATATATATATATATATATATATATATATATATATATATATATATATATATATATATATATATATATATATATATATATATTATACAAGTAACAAAATATAATATTTTAACAGATGATTTAAAATGATACATTTTGATAAACTACGAGACTCTGATTTATAGAAGCAAATGACCACAATGGTCAATTTTATAGGTTACATTTATCATAAGGTAAATTTTTGATGAGTAAAGTCAAATTATTAATAAGTGTACATGTCGCGTAACGTAAAAGGCTAGTTTTCTAAACGTTCGAAAGTGCGCTCGAAAAACCGAAAGTGGTACATGAGTCAAGTGACAACGTACGAAACATTTGAGCAAAAATTACAATTTAACTATGCACGTGAATATAATATAATATATAATTAATTATATAGATTAAATATTAATTTATATATAATAATAAATAATTAATGATTATATCGACGATGGAAAGCTAAAACCATGTGCCAGTATTTTTTGTGTCATGCACTCACATGAAAATAACACTAGACACTCATGCGATCGCATGAGTGTCGGTTGTAGCTCACATATATAAAATCAACCCGCTCCTGGTTCCAGTGTTCACTCTATCTCTCTCACGATATATACACATATATTTATATTATAAATATTATTATTAGGATTAATATTTTTATTAATCTAATTATTATTACTAAGAGTAATATTATTAGTATATACATAAAATACTACGACGAGGTCATGAGTGCATTATTTTCAAAACGGGTTTTTCGAGTAGGATAGGGCTAAGGAAATTATGGGTTATAGCTATGGAGGTGATGGGTATGGTTCATGGGTATGCTCGTGAGGTCAATCTAGTGTTTATTATCTCCGTTGTGTTTACGTATGATGTTATGCGAAGTGTATATAAAATAGCTTATATTTTACAAGGAAATACTATTAAATATGATACAATTTTACACAAGATATTTATTTATTTATAGAATGGATATACTTAAACCTTGCTACAACACTTATAGGCAGTGTACCTAATCGTACAGTAGTGTAGTTTTTAGTAAGTCCGGTTCGTTCCACAGGGAATCTTTTTCACAAAGTTTAACGCTATATTATTTTAAATTTATAAAAATACAAATATATATATATATAAGTTATATTATTATTATAAAGGGGAGTTTTACCGTTTAATGACCGGTTTTTCAATTTTAAAAACTTTAGTTTGCAGTTAAAACCAAATGTAAAATATTAAAAATGAATAAAAGACTTAATTTAAAGCGTAAAGTAAATAACGATAATGAAATTGCGATAAATAAAAGTGCGATAATTAAAAAGTACGATAATTAAAAGTGCAATTAAATACAATAACAATAAATAAAAGTGCGATAATTAGAAGTGCAATTAAATATAAAATAAAGGAAATTAAATATGAAATAAAAGAATTATGCTTATTTAAACTTCCGTAATCATGATGTTTGACGTGTTGATTTAGTTTTATGCCCATGGGTTAATTGTCCTTTGTCCTGGATTATTTAATATGTCCGTCTGGTTTTTTTCCATAACAGTCCATCAGTCATAAATATAAAGTGCGAGTATCCTCGTCAAATTTTCCTTATACCCGAAGTTAAATATTCCAACTAATTGGGGACTTAAACTGTAACAAGATTTTAATACTTTGTTTAATAATTACACCAGGATGTCGACTGAGTGTAACCCAAGGTTTTAATACTTTGTTATCAATTATGCCATGTGTCGTTGTACATAATTTCACCCCTGTTTTAATAATTCTAGTGGCTATTAATCCATTCCCGTGTCTGGTTAAACGAACGATTATTCGTACATATAAATATCCCGCCCATCGTGTCTGATTGAGTGTATATGGTTATTTATAGGGACGTCCAATTGTAAATCTTTATATTAAAATTAACAATCTATCATTTAGTTAAACAAATATAAAGCCCATTAATAGCCCATAGTCTAATATCCACAAGTGTCGTTCTTTTGTCCAAACCCCAATTATGGTACAAAGCCTAATTACCCAATTTTAGTAATTAGTCCAACATCATGATTACTTCGTTTTAAATAAGCATAATAATAACTTAGCTATGAGACATTAAATTAAAAAGTTTGAACATAACTTACAATGATTAAAAATAGCGTAGCGTTACACGGACAGAATTTCGACTTACACCCTTACAATATTCGCTAACATACCCTTATTATTAGAATTAAAATTAAAATTAAAATTAAAATTAAAATTAAAATTAAAATATAAATATAAATATTTACGTATAGATATAGAGAGATTGATATTTTTTTGATATTAAAACTCGTCGACCTGCGTTGGCTTTTATAGGGAATTGAGTCCAGGGGAACTCCGCGACTCGCGGAATTTTCCTTCTTCAAACTCCGCAACTCGCGGAGTTTGATTTTACAGCTCACCCAGCTTTGGCTCTTTGTTTGCCGACGGATTTTTAATATAAATATAATATATAAATAATTTTAAGAATTATTTAAATATTATATTATATTTATGTGCATAGTTGACTCGTAATTTTTAGTCCGTTGCGTCGAGCGTTGAGAGTTTACTCATGTCCCGGTTCCGGATTTTCGAACGTCCTTGCGTACAATTTAATATCTTGTACTTTGCGTTTTGAATCTTGTACTCTTGTAATTTCGAGACGTTTCTTATCAATAATTGGAACCACTTTGATTGTATTTTGTACTTTTGAGCTTTTTGGACCTTTGCGTCTTCAATTCGTCAAAATTGTCTTTTGTCTTCACCTTTTATTATTTAAACGAATATCACTTTTAAATAGAACAATTGCAACTAACAGCTTGTCTTTCTTGAGGAATAATGCTATGAAATATATGTTCGTTTTTAGCATTATCAAATATTCCCACACTTGAGCGTTACTTGTCCTCAAGCAATATAGTCTTGAAATACTAGAATCACTTCTTTATTCTTCACACTTTGTACATCAGTGATTTCTATACGGCGGTATAAACAATGGTAGTAGCGATATGGTTTACAGTCCCACATGACTATAAAATTTAGATCCATTAAGGAAATTGGATCTTTATGAAAACATTTGATCTTTTGAAAATTAAATCTAGTTTTTTTACCCTAGATAAGTTTTCCGGAATAACCCTTCACCGGTGTTTGCAAAATATTTTTATGGGTTGTGTGGGTTTCAGTTTGAAAATTTTAGCTCAACACTTGTGGTTTTGTGTTACCCACTTGCTAACCTTGTATTAGGAAAGCAACACGTCCAGTTCACTTGTCCCGTATATTACCTTTCGATAAACTACCGTCCGGTTGTAAAGGAAAGCGTTGAACAAGCAACTGTTAAGGCAATGTCCCCTGACATGCTTTTAATTATGGTCTATAACGTGTCGGACGCAATTACTATCCTTGGTAGGAGCAATAGTAAAGCTTACCCTTATAATTTTTTCGGTCTGGCACAAGGTCTTGTCTTTGACCATGCTATGTAACCACCGTTCTTACGATTGACACTCGATTTAGTTCAGATGACCTAATGAATTCCAGGTGAATTCCTAGGATTTTACGTTCAATGGTAATGAACGCATTGAAAATGGGTTTTCAGAAAACAAATCGGTTTGTAATTTGATCAAAATATTTTTCTCGTTCAAGCTCGAGTTTAGATATCATTGAATTCCATGAGTTTGAATTCTCAATCTTTAAGGTCAATCTCAAGGATTGAGTAATATCAGGCTTATAAGCTGATTTTTAATCTTTAAGTAGATTATCCTTTCTGGGAATCTGATTCAGTAGTCTTATCAAGCTAATTTGCACGGTGCCCCCCCATTGTACGAGATAAATCCTTCTCATGGTTAGGATAAATCTGACCACTTGGCGACCCTGTTTTATGCTGAGGTCCGTGGATTTCCTGCTGATTTTAGTGATGACTTTTCTAGATTTTTCATCAACCTACAGCTGGTCTGGACGACAACTTCCTGACCTAAATCAAGAAGCGCGTGTCTTTTTCGGAAGACTTTACTTCCTTTTAATGATGGAATTGATTCATCGTGTAGATCCATCTTTCATTATAGTAAATTGGGTAAAACAGTTAATTTAGTCCAAAACAAAAGTATTTTCAGTTATTTGTTATAGAAATATGTGACATATGTTTAAAATATCTTGGTAAATTTTCCCACACTTGGCTTTTATTTTCCTTTTTATTGTCCTCTATTCCATTTTAAATGAATTCTAACATTTTGGTTTGTTTCTCAATTTATGTCCTTTCCAAGGTAACAATAATTTCGGTGTTAACACCCAGTTTTATCGTTCATAAATATGTATAAACATGATTTTGAGTTCATTTAATTAAAAATTTTGAAAAATTTTACTAGAATCGGGTAGTCAGTATATAAGACTAGGGCTGTTCTTTATTATCAGAGAGCACTAGATTCTAATACAACTACTACTTTACTAGTATTTCTAATGGTAACCAAGTGTATAAAGTAAAAATTTTAAAATTCGAAAGAATTTAACCCCTTCCCACACTTAAGATCTTGCAATGCCCTCATTTGCAAGAAATCAGTAACAATTTAAATTATTGGGAGTGATTAGTGTGAAAATGATTAAATTTTACCAAAGTTTCCAAACATATTGGCGTTTGTTTGCTGAATGATAAATAGTGCATATCATTTGTTCATTCCGTCTTGTTGTTATATCACATTTATTTTGCATCTTGTCGTCAAAATTAGTTGCTTTTGCTGAACTTAATGCCAGTATTTGAAAATGCGTTGTTTTACCCTGTTGTGTACATAAGATAAACTGCAAACATATATACATATTTTTGAAGTTTGGTATATTATCCCACATTCAAACATTATTAAAATCTAAAAATAAAAATTTGTAAATTATAAAAACTAATACAATTCCAACATAAGTATTAAATGTATCAACATTACAAATAATAAAATAAATAAAACTAAGTAGACTAGGTATGATACTGATACCAGTAGGGGTTCCATGCATAACCGTATGTGTTATAGAATGCTTCGGCTGGGTTATACGTAGGATACGGTGGTTGGATCTCTATAGACCAGGGAGGAAATACGGGCGATGGAGTAGGAATATAGTTTCTACCTACATGTTGGCAATGAGCTATGATTTGGTTTTGATGAACTTGCCAATCTTCAAATGCTCGATGTCTAGCATTTTCATACTCTTGTGAAGCTATAAACCTTTGCATTTCTGTCATTTCATTTCCTCCTCCCACATTACCTGGCTGTTGGTTTCTCTCAACCTGTGGATGTCTACCATGGTATTGTACTGCAGCATTATTTCGCCTCTTCAAAACCTTCGCACTATGGTATACATTTAAACCTATTGTATCGCGGGGTTCTGGTTCTTCGACTAATAATCCCCCCCGACTTATATCCACACCGAGATATTCAGCAATCAAAGTAATAAATATACCACCTCCTATTATGCTATGCGGTCTCATCCCCCTAACCATAGCTGATAAATAATAACCCACACAATAAGGTATACTTACAGCGCTTTGTGGGTCTCGAATACACATATGGTAAAACAAATCCTTTTCATTTACCTTTTCCTTATTCTTACCTCTTTGTGTAATCGAATTAGCTAAAAACCTATGAATTACTCTTAACTCTGCTCTATCTATATCCAAATAAGAGTAATTTCCCCCTTTAAATCGGTGATGGCTAGCCATTTGACTCCATACACCATGCGTATCAAAATTTTCGTCAATTTTCCTACCGTTCAATATCAACCCTCTACAATCGGCAGATGCTAACTCCTCAGGCGTATATATACGTAAGGCCTGAGCCATGTCTAGTAGAGACATGTGGCGCATCGAACCTCCTAACAAAAATCTAATAAAAGATCGATCGGTTAAACTAGCTACCCGATCATTTATTTCTATACTACACAATAATTCTTCACACCATACTTTATATACAGGTCTACGCATGTTGAATAAACATACCCAATCGTTAAAAGTAGAATTACCATACCTCTGTGTAAGTAATTCCCTAATTGGCCCGGCTAATTCTACAGCTTCTAACGGTGCCCATTCTATTACCCTAGGTACTTCAACAGCTTTAGAATGAAGAGTATGCAAACCCCTTTGGTATTTTGGATAATCTATCCAACGTCTGTCAAATCTCAAGTTCGAGTGCAACTCTTCCAAGTGCATATCTGAAAATGTCATAACTGGATGGGTATATCTTGTTTATAATAGCTCTCAACATCCTGTTGTTCCGCATTCTCAGGAGGAGCATTGCGAGCTTGGGATGAAGATTCACCCCTTTCAGTCTGCAAAACACATCAAACACAATTTTTGTGCATCCAAATATGCATTAGTGTTAGCAAAATCATCAATCAAAATAATTACAATGACATGTTCAATTTATATCAAACTTAAGCTCATTTTCATATTTTTATCAAATCTACACTTTTTCAAATAAGCATATACGAAAATATTCGCCAAGTTCATAAGCATTCAACTCAAATAACATGTCAAAATAATCATTACTAGCAATTAAAGAAGTTTCAAATGGCATTATCTCTTAAAAATCAAGTTCATGAATTTTAGACTTGAAAAAGTCCACTTTAATTCTCAAAATCATGCTTAGGATCAAAGTTTGGATCATTTAACTACCTAAACATGTTACACTACTTAATTTAGCAACAATTCATGACAAAAATCGACCATAACCTGTTTATATCAAAAAGCCCCAAATTTGCTCAAGAACACAAACCCTAGATTACTCAAATTTTGAAGTTTAAGGCTTCTAATCATGTTAAATAGCATCAATCTAGGTTATACAAGCATAATACACAAGCAATTTAAGCATAATTACACTAAAAGCATTAAAATCGAATTGGGGAAAAAATTGCTCAAGAACACTAATTTTCGGATTAAATGGTGTTTAGGTGTGGAAATTTACCGTTTTTCTTGAGTAATTCCTTGATAGCATCCTTCTCAACATGATTTTAGTAAAAAATGTGATGATTTTCGGTGAAAAAATTCGATTTTGTGATGTGTTTGTGTGTGTTTTTCGAAGTAATTTTGAGTTGGGTTTTGTGGACTGATCTGTTCGTTCAGCTTTTTATTTTTCTGGATTTTGCAAGCTCCGCGACTTGCGGTGTTTGTGTTCTTCAAACTTCGCGAGTCGCGGTTTTTTTTTTTTTTTTTTAAGCCTTAACTTATAAAACAAATATAAAATAAATTTAAAATTTTGTTTTCCTTTGTTTTAGGACGAGGTCGTTTCAGATCGATGTCCTAGTCCGTCCTTCGACAAAATTTTAAAATTTGTCTTTTTGTAGCGATTGTTTTAAAAGCTAAGATTTTTTGGGTTTTTTTTTAATGTTTTTGGCATACTTTAAGTCAATAAGTTTAAAAATAATGATAATAAAAGTTCTCGTCCCTCCCTCGGGTAAATCAATTTCGGTTCAAAGACCTAGTCTTCAACTTACGACGAATTTTAAAAATCATATTTTTAACTTAGCGAAATAAAGTAAATTTTTGTTTTTAAATTCACACCACTTAAATTTAAAATGCATAAAATTAAAAATTCATATTTTAAAAATTAAAAATTCACACCAAACTTAATTTAAAAATTAATATTATAAATTCACACCAAAATTAAATTATATTTATGTTTTTATACATGCAAACTTATATTAAAAATATTAATTTTTCACATATTTACAATTTTAAGAATATTGATTTTAAAAAGTTTACAATATTATTTTAATATTAATTTTAAAAACAAAGTAAAAATAAAATTAAAAAATTTTTTGGCTTTTATCCCACTTTAATCAATCAAATATTATCAAAAATATGCGCCCCTCTTTTCGGTAAAGTAATTTCGGTTCCATGACCTAATTTAACTCATGACGAATTTTTGAAATATTTTGGGTTGATTGATAAAAGATATTTATACCTTAATTATAAACGTTAAATTTCGCAGTGATGTAATAAATTTTTGTATGATATCAATAATTTCGGTCGCCAAACCTAATTTTATTCAATACCAATTTAATACTTTATAGCAAACAAATTAGCGTTTATTATCAAAAGGTTAAAAATGAAAATTAAAAAAAAAATAAAAACTGTACAGACTTACCTGTGAGGTAGTATTCTTAGTGATATGATCTATCCCACTCATAAGATAGTCGGTTTAATTGGTTTTCCATAGCTACAAAGGCGTAACCTCGAGCATTCAGTGTTTTTTTTTTCTAAACATATGAACGGTCTGTCTCTGCATAAAGTAACAACTTCGGTGTTTGAATAGGTTTGATTATTTGAACATTTACCTCCATGTGACCATTTTCCGCATTTGTGACATCTTTCAAGGTGTCGTGCTCTTCTTTTCGCTGCGGATTTTGATTTTCCTTTACCAAATTGTAACTTATTATCTTCGCATCTGGATTCTTTTCTTACTTCGTCCAATCTTTCTCTGATTACTGATACTATTTCACTCGGAAGTGTGTCATTATTACGTTTAGTGATCAAAGCGTGTAGCATTAGACCATGGTTTAGTTCACAGGCAGTCTTCATTTCGTAAAAACCTAAAAAAATAAAAATTCAGAATGGGGGGAGAAGACTAGTTTTTTAGGGTCTGCTAGGGAAAGACCATTCGAGTTCCATTTTCGAGAACTACACGAAAACAGAAAATCTAACTCTAACAGAAATACATATTATCCTTTAAAGACTTGATTCTCCCCACAATTAGTTAGCTGTGGTATCGAAATTGTGATTAATTTCGTTGTCGACTTCCATCGGACTATCTATGTAGTGTTTAACTCTGTGACCATTAACCTTAAATTCAATCCCATTTGAATTTATTAATTCTATCATTCCGTATGGGAAAACTCTTTTGACTATGAATGGTCCAGACCATCTTGATTTCAATTTTCCAGGAAATAGCTTGAATCGTGAATTGAAAAGAAGAACTCTGTCTCCTTCTTTGAATTCTTTTGAACTTCTGATTCTTTTATCATGCCATTTCTTCGTTCTTTCCTTATAGATTAACGAATTTTCGTATGCTTCATGTCTTAATTCTTCTAATTCGTTTAGTTGACTTAACTGTAGACGTCCAGCTTCATGTAAATCAAGATTACATGTCTTCAAAGCCCAAAATGCTTTGTGTTCAATTTCTACTGGAAGATGACTTGCTTTTCCTTAGACGAGTTTAAAAGGTGTGATTCCAATTGGAGTTTTGTAGGCTGTTCTAAAAGCCCAGAGTGCATCCTCCAATTTAATGGACCATTCCTTCTGATTTGATCCTACGGTTTTCTCTAGAATACGTTTTAAAGCTCGGTTGGTATTTTCAACTTGTCCACTTGTTTGTGGATGATATGCGGTGGAGATTTTATGAGTTACTCCATATCTTTTAAGAACTTTCTCAAGTTGATTATTACAGAAATGAGTTCTCCGATCACTTATTAAAGCTTTTGGTGTTCCAAACCTTGCAAAAAGACGTTTTAAAAAGTTGACTACAACTCGTGCATCGTTAGTTGAGAGAGCTTGTGCTTCCGCCCATTTAGATACATAATCAACGGCTACAAGAATATAGAGATTATTATGAGATTTTGGAAATGGACCCATAAAGTCAATACCCCAAATGTCAAATACTTCACATACTTGAATGACATTTTGTGGCATTTCATCACGTTGACTTATTTTTTCGGTCCTTTGACAAGCATCACAGGATTTGCAAAGAAGGTGAGCGTCTTTGTAAATTGTAGGCCAATAGAATCTAGCATCATAAACTTTTCTTGCTGTTGGTTGAGGCCCATAATGCCCTCCTGTTGGTCCTGTGTGACAATGGTTTAAAATTTTACTAGCTTCATCTCCGAATACACATCGGCGTATTATTCCATCGGGACAACTTTTAAACAAATGTGGATCTTCCCAGAAATGGTGTTTTATATCACTGAAGAATTTCTTTCGTTTTTGGTACGATAATCCTTTTTCAAGGAATCCACATACTAAGTAGTTTGCATAGTCTGCAAACCATGGAATTTCAGTATAATCAATCTTCAATAGATATTCATCAGGAAAGTTGTCTTGTATGGCCGATTCATTTAGAACTTCTAATTCGGGATTTTCAAGACGAGAAAGATGATCAGCGGCGAGATTTTCTGCTCCTTTTTTATCTCGGATTTCAATATCAAACTCTTGTAAGAGTAAGTTCCAACGGATTAATCTTGGTTTGGCATCTTGTTTCGAAAATAGGTATCTAAGAGCAGAATGGTCGGTATAGACCACCGTTTTTGCTAGAACGAGATATGAACGAAATTTGTCAAAAGCAAAGACAATAGCAAGGAGTTCTTTTTCAGTAGTTATATAGTTCGTTTGTGCTCCTTGTAACGTCTTACTAGCATAATATATAGGTTGAAATCGTTTTTCAATCCTTTGTCCTAAAACGGCTCCCATTGCAAAATCACTTGCATCGCACATTAGTTCAAACGATAGATTCCAATTTGGTGTTATCATGATCGGCGCATTAGTGAGTTTCTCTTTAAGAATATTAAAAGATTTGATACATTCATCTGAAAAGATGAATGGGGCATCTTTTTCTAGGAGTTTATTCATAGGAGTGGCAATTTTAGAAAAATCTTTTATGAAACGTCGGTAAAAACCGGTATGCCCTAAAAAACTCCTAACTCCTCTAACATTGGTGGGATGTGGAAGTTTAGCAATTACATCTACTTTAGCTCTATCCACTTCAATTCCTTCTTTTGAAATTTTATGTCCAAGAACGATGCCTTCTTTAACCATGAAATGGCATTTCTCCCAATTAAGAACTAGATTTGATTGTTCGCATCTAATCAGCATTCGTTCAAGATTAGCTAGACATGTTTCAAAAGTATCACCGAAGACTGAAAAGTCATCCATGAAAACTTCCATGCATTCTTCTATCATGTCGTGAAAAATCGCCATCATACACCTTTGAAAGGTTGCAGGGGCGTTGCAAAGTCCAAATGGCATGCATTTGTAAGCAAAAGTACCATAAGGGCACGTGAACGTGGTTTTCTCTTGATCTTCGGGTGCTATTGGAATTTGAAAATATCCGGAAAATCCATCAAGAAAACAATAATAACTATTTTCAGCTAATCTTTCCAACATTTGATCAATAAAAGGTAAGGGAAAGTGATCTTTTCTGGTGGCGTCATTTAATTTTCTATAATCAATACATACACGCCATCTTGTTACAGTCCTAGTAGGAATAAGCTCATTTTTCTCATTTGTAATGACAGTCATGCCACCCTTCTTAGGCACGCATTGAACTGGGCTTACCCATGGACTATTAGAAATTGGATAAATTAAACCTGCATCTAGCAGTTTAATTATTTCTTTTTTAACAACATCTTGCATATTCAGATTTAGCCTTCGTTGGCGTTGCACATACGTTTTATGACCTTCTTCTATAAGGATTTTATGTGTGCAATACGAAGGACTTATTCCTTTAATATCATGAATCTTCCATGCAATGGCTGGTTTATGAGCTTTCAACACAGAAATGAGTTGTGATTTCTCATTTTCAGTAAGAGAAGACGATATTATTACAGGTAATTCAGATTCACCATGCAAATAAGCGTATTCCAAATGGTTTGGAAGTGGCTTTAATTCTAATGTCGGAGGTTCTTTTATCAATGATTTATATCGAAATCTGTCTTCTTCTTTTAGCATTTGAATTTCTTCTGTTGTTGGTTCATATCCATTAGCCATTAGTGTAGCTAATATTTCAGCTTCATCAATTGGTTCAGTACCTTCTCCTAAAGAACATTCTCATGTTCCTTGTAATTCTAGAAATTCTTCTAACAATTCTGCATGTGAATCTATAGTTTGAATATAATAACATGTATCATCTGCAGATTGCGGTTGTTGCATTGCTCTATCAACTGAAGAGGTAACACTCTCATCCTCTATATTTAGGGTCAGTTTCTTACCAAACACGTCTATCATTGCTTTAGCCGTGTTTAAGAATGGTCTTCCTAATATGAGAGGAACTTGAGAATCTTCTTCCATGTCCAGAACAACTAAATCTACTGGAAATACTAAAGTACCAACTTTAACTAGCATGTTCTCCATTATCCCTCTAGGATATTTTATTGATCGATCGGCTAGTTGTATGCTTATTCTTGTTAGTTTCAATTCTCCAAGGTCTAGTTTAGCGTATAGTGAATACGACATTAAATTTATACTAGTACCTAAGTCTGCCAATGCATCTATTGAACTAAGACTACCCAGAAAACATGGAATTGTGAAACTTCCTGGATCAGATAATTTTTCTGGTATCTTATTCAACAGCACTGCTGAACAATTAGCATTCATAGTAACGGCCGAGAGTTCTTCCATTTTCTTTCTATTTGTGATTAGATCTTTCAAGAATTTAGCATATCTAGGCATTCCTGAAATCACATCAATGAAAGGAAGATTTACATTTATCTGTTTAAACATATCCAAGAATTTGGATTGCTAGGCTTCAAGTTTCTCTTTCTTCATTTTACTCGGGTAAGGAAGTGGTGGTTGGTATGGTTTAACATAAGGTTTATCCTTAGCTGTGTTATCTTCATTAACCTTTTCAACTACCGGTTCTTTTTCCTTATCTTGATCAGGTTGTGGTTCTTGTGGAGTAGGAATAGCTTCATCAGAAGTTACAGGTATTTCAGGTGGTTTAAGTGTTGTACCACTTCTTGTGGTAATGGCTTTAGCTGTTTCATTCCGGGGGTTAGCATTTGTATCACTAGGTAAACTTCCCGGTTTTATTTCACCTATTAACCTTGCTAGGTTACTTACTTCTTGTTCCAAGTTTTGAATAGAAGCTTGTTGATTTCTAAATGCTTGAGCATTTTGTTCATTAGTTTGTTTTTGAGATGTGAAAAACTGCGTTTGAGTTTCAACTAGCTTCGTCATCATATCTTCTAAATTCGGATTTTTATCATCGGTTTGTGGTGGTTTGTTTTGAAAATTAGGTCTTTGCTGATTGTAAGTATTATTGGATACTTGTTGATTGCTAGGACCTTGTTGGTTGTTGTATGGAACATTTCTGTTATAATTCTGGTTTTGATTGTAGATCAGTCTTGGCGGTTGATAATTATTCTGATAATTATTTCCAGGCCTTTGGTTTATGTATGAAATATTCTCTCTTTGTTCCATTGTTAATTCAATACTGAGACAATCTTTTGTCAAATGTGGTCCTCCACACTGCTCACAACTAATTCGTATTGAGTGAATATCCTTAGTCATCTTTTCTATTCGTCTCTCGACAGCATCTATCTTTGCGGAAAGGGAATCTAAGTCATGGTTAGAATCGGCTCTAGCTGCTTTAGATGATCTAACGATATCTTTTTCTTGGTGCCACTCATGTGAGTGGGAAGCAGTGTTATCAATAATTTTGTAAGCATCAGTTTCGGTTTTCTTCATAATGGAACCACCAGCTGCAATATCTATGTCTTTCCTTGTAGTGATGTCGCATCCTTGGTAGAATATTTGTACTATTTGACAGGTATCTAAACCATGTTGCGAACATCCTCTTAATAACTTTCCAAATCTTGTCCACGCCTCATATAGAGTTTGATTTGGCTTCTATGTGAACGTAACAATTTCTCCTTGAAATCTTACGGCTTTAGATGCTGGAAAGAATTGTTTAAGAAAATTTTCAACTAAAACGTCCCATGTATCAATCGCCCCTTCAGGTAACGATTCCAACCAATCTTTGGCTTCTCCCTTTAAAGTCCAGGGAAATAACATGAGATATATCTGTTCATCCTCAACTTCTCTTATTTTAAATAGTGTGCAGATCCTATTAAAGGTACGAAGATGTTCATTTGGATCTTCCTTCGACGCACCACTAAATTGGCATTGATTAGTCATCATATGTAGAATTTGTCCTTTGATTTCATAATCTGGCGCATTAATGTCAGGATAAGTAATTGCTGGACCTTGGCCAGTGCGTTTAGCTCTCATTCGGTCTTCCATACTTAAAGGTTCCAGATTCTCCATAATTGAATTTGTTGAATCCGAATCACTAGAGGATTCTGATTTAATGGTTCGTTCCTCAACAATCTCTGTTTGAATGATTGGTGGTTCCGGAGGAAAATTTAATGGTTCAGGATCTATGAATTGTCCCTGAATATTATCCGGATTCTCAATTGTGAGGTCGGGTTCAAAAAATGGATTATCGGAAATTTGAATTGGAGTACTTGGTCGACTGGATGACGATTCTAAAGGAAAATCAACGGCGGTAATATTTGCTAGATGTCTTGATCTAGTTACAGGTGGTGAACGTACAAAAGGTGGTGAACGTCTTGCTCGGTGCATTCACTGAATATTCTATTAGTTTTTAAAAGGAAAGAAAAAAATTATATAAGTTATCCAATTAATAGACTTTTCTGATTTTGCCCACGTTTCGAATAGCCAAAAGATGCAGCAGAGGGGCAGGATTCGTTTGGTCTCAATATAATTGAGGACTGTTTGGCTCCAATAACCCGGTCCTCGTACAAATCCAACTATTACTACGAACCAGAAAATTTTGATGTCTATCAATTTAACCACTTAAAATAAATTTTCGTAATTTTAAGAAATTTAGATAAGAAGTAGAATAAAAATCTATGTCCTAAAACTAGAATGGCGAGAAATAAGAAAGAAAAAGAGCGCGTCGAAAAAGAAAAGGGTTGAAAAATAAAAGGCGTCGAAAAATAAGAAATAATAAAAAAAATGACTTATAGAACTTAAAAACACTCGAATAACCCAACCTTATTACTATCACTAACTTAAAATTATAATCGCAAATTGAGATTACTAATTGGAGTGATAATTGATACATAGGTAAAAGGCGTCGAAAAATAAAAATAAGAAAGTAGCGCGTTGAAACTTAAAAAGGAACTAAAAACTAAAAACTAAAAATTGCGTCTAAAACTATTAAAGCTTACAAGTAAAAATATATCCCAAATGGCAATATCTTAAAAAGGTATTAAAACTTAAAAAGATGTCACAAAATTCTAAAGCACCTAAATCTTAGTCTAAAGAAAAAGCACTTAAGGAATTTTACGGCAAAGCCTAAAAATCTAGAAGTAAAAATAACTATGGCAAAAACTATGTCTTAAAACTAAATATGAACGGAAAATACAAAATTTATGCTAAAAACAAATAAAAAGGGACAAAATATAAAAATATACTAAAAGTTGTAAAAAGTACAATTTTTTATAAAAATATTATTTTTATATTATTTATTTTATAAAACTATTAATTTTATATTTTATTTAAACTAATTTAACTAAATAATACAAATAATAAAATAACTAAACTAATTAATATAATATAAATAACCTAATTAGGTTTAAAGTTAATAATAATAATAATTACCCCGTATTAATTGCGATTAGGGTTTCTGGTCACGTGTGTCAGGGCGGCTCCGCGAGTTGCAGTGCCTGAAGCTGGAAAACTCCGCGAGTCGCGGGGTTCGAAAATTCAGATTAGGTAGCTTCGTTTGACAAGTTTCGGTTTTTTTATTTATTTATATATATATTTTTTATTTTTCTGTCTTTAATTTAATTAAAATATTTATATAATTTAAATAAAACTTATATTTTAAAAACTAGAATAGAAATAAAAATATGTTACAATTTTATAAATAAAAATCTTAAAACTAGATTTATATATAAATTTTTTTTTCGGTTTTTGATTTTATGTTTTAAATAAAAACAAAATATTTAAATAAAACTTATATTTTTATAAAATAAAAATAAAGAAACTTTATAAAACTTAAATATTTAACAAACTCTTAAAAATATTATATTTTTGTTTTTCTTTTTATGTTTTCGAATATTTAAAACGTATTTTTACAAAAGCGTCTTTTTATAAAAGTAAACTAAAAATAAATTTTTTTTATATATATTAGCGTTGCGCTTTCGGCGTTTAAGTTCCCCGGCAGCGGCGCCAAAAATACTTGATGTTATGCGAGATGTATATAAAATAGCTTATATTTTACAAGGAAATACTATTAAATATGATACAATTTTACACAAGATATTTATTTATTTATAGAATGGATATACTTAAACCTTGCTACAACACTTATAGGCAGTGTACCTAATCGTACAGTAGTGTAGTTTTTAGTAAGTCCGGTTCGTTCCACAGGGAATCTTTTTCACAAAGCTTAACGCTATATTAGTTTAAATTTATAAAAATACAAATATATATATATAAGTAATATTATTATAAAGGGGGGTTTTACCGTTTAATGACCGGTTTGTCGATTTTAAAAACTTTAGTCGCAGTTAAAACCAAATGTAAAATATTAAAAATGAATAAAAGACTTAATTTAAAGCGTAAAGTAAATAACGATAATGAAATTGCGATAAATAAAAGTGCGATAATTAAAAAGTACGATAATTAAAAGTGCAATTAAATACAATAACAATAAATAAAAGTGCGATAATTAGAAGTGCAATTAAATATAAAATAAAGGAAATTAAATCAGAAATAAAAGAATTATGCTTATTTAAACTTTCGTAATCATGATGTTTGACGTGTTGATTTAGTTTTATGCCCATGGGTTAATTGTCCTTTGTCCTGGATTATTTAATATGTCCGTCTGGTTTTTGTCCATAACAGTCCATCAGTCATAAATATAAAGTGCGAGTATCCTCGTCAAATTATCCTTATACCCGAAGTTAAATATTCCAACTAATTGGGGACTTAAACTGTAACAAGATTTTAATACTTTGTTTAATAATTACACCAGGATGTCGACTGAGTGTAACCCAAGGTTTTAATACTTTGTTATCAATTATGCCAAGTGTCCTTGTACATAATTTCACCCCTGTTTTAATAATTCTAGTGGCTATTAATCCATTCCCGTGTCTGGTTAAACGAACGATTATTCGTACATATAAATATCCCGCCCATTGTGTCTGATTGAGTGTATATGGTTATTTATAGGGACGTACAATTGTAAATCTTTATATTAAAATTAATAAACTATCATTTAGTTAAACAAATATAAAGCCCATTAATAGCCCATAGTCTAATTTCCACAAGTGTCGTTCTTTTGTCCAAACCCCAATTATGGTACAAAGCCTAATTACCCAATTTTAGTAATTAGTCCAACATCATGATTACTTCGTTTTAAATAAGCATAATAATAACTTAGCTACGAGACATTAAATTAAAAAGGTTGAACATAACTTACAATGATTAAAAATAGCGTAGCGTTACACGGACAGAATTTCGACTTACACCCTTACAATATTCGCTAACATACCCTTATTATTAGAATTAAAATTAAAATTAAAATTAAAATTAAAATATAAATATAAATATTTACGTATAGATATAGAGAGATTGATATTTTTTTGATATTAAAACTCGTCGACCTGCGTTGGCTTTTATAGGGAATTGAGTCCAGGGGAACTCCGCGACTCACGGCATTTTCCTTCTTCAAACTCCGCAACTCGCGGAGTTTGATTTTACAGCTCACCCAGCTTTAGCTCTTTGTTTGTCGACGGATTTTTAATATAAATATAATATATAAATAATTTTAAGAATTATTTAAATATTATATTATATTTATGTGCATAGTTGACTCGTAATTTTTAGTCCGTTGCGTCGAGCGTTGAGAGTTTACTCATGTCCCGGTTCCGGATTTTCGAACGTCCTTGCGTACAATTTAATATCTTGTACTTTGCGTTTTGAATCTTGTACTCTTGTAATTTCGAGACGTTTCTTATCAATAATTGGAACCACTTTAATTGTATTTTGTACTTTTGAGCTTTTTGGACCTTTACGTCTTCAATTCGTCGAAATTGTCTTTTGTCTTCACCTTTTATTATTTAAACGAATATCACTTTTAAATAGAACAATTGCAACTAACAGCTTGTCTTTCTTGAGGAATAATGCTATGAAATATATGTTCGTTTTTAGCATTATCAACGTACCTTTCCTGCAATATTGAATCTCAATATTGATACGTGAGTGCTTATAATTTAATTTTTACATATTAATAGTGTATCCCTGACTAGTGCTCGAGAATATAGGATTATGCATGCTTGTACTTTTGATATTGCCATTGGTTAGGTTATGTTGAATCTTGAGTTAGTTACATATGCGGTTGAGATAAGGTATAAGATATGCATGTCGTTGGAAAGCTAGCGAAAAATTAAGAACTTTTCATTTAGATATTGAATGGTTTCGATTAACGGATTAGAAGTTATAGTCAATTAAATTTTTGTATTATTATTAAAAAAATGATTATTATTATCGTCGTTCTAATTTTTTATCTAATTATTATTATTATTATTATTATTATTATTATTATTATTATTATTATTATTATTATTATTATTATTATTATTATTATTATTATTATTATTATTATTATTATTATTATTATTATTATTATAATTATTATTCTTATTATTATCATTATCAATAAAAAGTATTATCATTAAAGTTGTTATTTTTATTATTATTACTATCGTTATTATCGTTAAAGTTATAATTAGTATTATTATTAGTATTATTATTATTATTATTATTATTATTATTATTATTATTATTATTATTATTATTATTATTATTATTATTATTATTATTATTATTATTATTATTAAAATAGTTATTAGTATTATTTATTATTATTAGTATTATTATAATTAAAACCAATATTAGTAACATTTAATTATTATGATTACTATTATTATCATTAAAATGAACGCGATATAAAAGACGATTAAAATCTATTAAACGAATCGATTAGTAAATAATGAATATGAGTATCATGATGAAATTAAAATATCTTAAGATATCGATTTAGATAAAATTATCGTTTTTCATTATTTTTATCACTATTATTATAAAAAGTATTATTAATATTAAAACTATCATTTTTTTTAAATAATTATTATAATAGGAGTATCATTGTTAATATAAAATTTCCTTATTTTTATTATTAAGAATTATTATTTTATCAAAATACCATTTTTTCGTAAATATAAATATTGTTATTGTTATTAGTAGAATAATAATAATTATTATTACAAAATAATGCAAGTTTTACTTACTATTATTATTATAGATATTATTTTATCAAATAAATATGTAATACAAAGATATTTTACTAAGTGTGATATAATTACATTAATACTACCTATCATATTATTTTTATGATATTAAATGAACTTTATAAATTTTATTACTTAAGATATATAAAAGTATATTTTTATTATAATAAATGAATTGTGTTATTTACTCTAATAAAATCTTTTAAAAATATTTAAAAATATAAAAACGATGATATTTAAACTATATAATAATCATGTATAAATTTTGGAAATTATTTTGAGTCAAATTGACTTTTGTTGACCTCTGCATATATGCCTCGAGCATTAGGATTGTGATACACTACAATTTAACCTAAATTGTTAGACAGATATTGACCAACATATAAATATATATACTAATTTAGGTTCGTGAATCCGAGGCCAACCTTGCACTTGTTCAATGACGTTATATGTATTTTTACTACGAAATACAGTATGGTGAGTTTCATTTGCCTTTTTACCCTTTATATTTTTGGGCTGAGAATACATGCGCAAATTTTATAAATGTTTTACGAAATAGACACAAGTAATTGAAACTACATTATATGGGTGAATGATCGAAGCCGAATATGCCCCTTTTAGCTTGGTAGCCTAAGAATTTGGGAACAGACCCCCAAATTGACGCAAATCCTAAAGATAGATCTATCGGGCCCAACAAGCCCCATTATGGAATTTGGAATGCTTTAGTACTTCGATTTTATCATGTCCGATGGGTGTCCCGGAATGATGGGGATATTCTATATGCATCTTGTTAATGTCGGTTACCAGGTGTTCACCATATGAATGATTTTTGTCTCTATGCATGGGACGTATATTTATGAGAATTGGAAATGAAATTCTTGTGGTCTATTAAAATGATGGAAACGAATGATTATGATAAACTAATGAACTCACCAACCTTTTGGTTGACACTTTAAAGCATGTTTATTCTCAGGTGATAAAGAAATCTTCCGCTGTGTATTTGCTCCTTTTAAAGATATTACTTGGAGTCTTTCATGGTATATTTTGAAGAACATTACATTCGAGTCATTGAGTTCATCAAAGATTATTATTAAGTCAATTTATAGTTGGATAGTGGATATTATGAAATGGTATGCATGCCTGTCAATTTTCGATGTAAAGAAAATTTGTCTTTTAAAAACGAATGCAATATTTGTAAAATGTATCATATAGAGGTCAAATATCTCGCGATGTAATCAACTATTATGAATCGTTTATAATGTATATGAACGGGTCCTTTCAGTTATGATACTATTTGGGTAATAGTTGATCGTCTCACCAAGTCAGCATACTTTCTGCCAATGAGAGAAGATGATAAAATGGAAAAGTTGGCATGATTATACTTGAAGGAAGTCGTCTCCAGACATGGAATACCAATCTCTATTATCTCTGATAGAGATGGCAGATTTGTTTCAAGGTTTTGGCAGACATTGCAGCAAGCATTGGGAACTCGTCTAGACATGAGTACTGCCTATCAGCCACAAACTGATGGGCAGAGTGAAAGGACGATACAGATACTTGAAGACATGCTACGAGCATGTGTTATTGATTTTGGAAACAGTTAGGATCGACATCTACCGTTAGCAGAATTTTTCTACAACAACAGTTACCATTCAAGTATTGAGATGGCACCATTTGAGGCACTTTATGGTAGAAAGTGCAGGTCTCCAATTTGTTGGAGTGAAGTGGGGGATAGACAGATTACGGGTTCAGAGATAATCCAAGAAACTACCGAGAAAATAATCCAATTTAAACAACGACTGAAAACCGATCAGAATCGGAAAAAGAGCTAAGCGGACATTAGAAAAAAAGATTTGGAATTTGAAATCGGTGACATGGTCATGCTTAAGGTTTCGCCTTGGATAGGCGTTGTTCGATTTGGTAAAGCAGGGAAACTAAATCCAAGGTACATTGGACCATTCAAGATTATTGATCGTGTCAGACCGGTAGCTTACCGACTTGAATTACCTCAACAACTCGCCAATGTACATAATACCTTATATGTCTCAAATTTGAAGAAATGTTTAGCCAAAGAAGATCTCACTATTCCTTTAGACGAAATCAAAATCAACGAAAAACTACAACTCGTTGAAGAACCCATCGAGATAATGGATCGTGAGATTAAAAGACTCAAACGAAACAAAATACCAATCGTTAAAGTTCGATGGAATGCCCGTAGAGGACCCGAGTTCACCTGAGAGCGTGAAGATCAGATGAAGCTGAAATGTGATGACCCGAAAATTTCTGACCAAATTTAAACTTAATCTTTGTATGATTAACATTTTTGACACGATAAGCAAAGTCTGTAAAACTGAATCTCAAAATTTTTGAACTATTCAAATACCTTTCGGTTGTTCTCGACGATTCGCGAACAATTATATGTAAATAGATACATATACTATAACCTGAAAACGTAACAAAGTGTTAAGTAAATGATAATGTGCATTAAACTTATTGGTTTGATTATCTGATTGATATATTCAACTACGAAGTTAAAATATTATGCCAAACAATTGAATTAAAAGATATTTATTAGGTCTCTGTTGTGAGGTCTACACTGATTTGAGAATTTATTCCTTTTTAACGGTATTCGGAATAAATGGTAAAGTGTTTGATGACAAAAGTTAGATAAAAGTTAGTGGTAAACTAAACTGCATAATATTTAATTGATTGTGTTTCGAACGTGCGAAAACGTTTTTCGATATAATAGAATTGGTTAATTAAGTGTGTTTGTTTAAATAACGTAATTTGGACATATACAAAAATAAAGAATATTAACTGTTAGAATTAAGTATATGAATAACTTGTGAGATGTATTTTAAAACGTGTTTTTAAATATTGAGAATAGATATTAATTTGGTTATGAAATGTTTGATAAATACTATTATATTAATAAATAACGAGACAATGATTTATAGAAGTAAATGACCAAAACACTCGAAAGATTAAGATATACTTTGAGTGGTATAGTTTATTGATAATTTAAGACTATATTTTGACAAAGGTACGAGTCACGAAACGTAAAGTGATAGTTTTCTAAGCATACGAAAATGCGTTCGAGAAACCGGAACCGGGGCATAAGTCGAGTGACAACGTACGAGACCTCGGAACGAAAATTTCAAGTCAACCATGTACGAGAATATAATATAATATATAATTAATTAATATAAATTATATATTAATAAATAAATATGTCGACAAACAAGAAAACAAAAGTTGGTGAGCTGGATCAGAGGGCCATGCGATCGCATGGCCTTGAAGCACAAATCCCATGCGATCGCATGGGGTACTTTTTCAGAAAAGGTTCTACAAATTGCTCGATTTTTGGCTTAGTTTTCACACATCATATATTACTCCGTATTTATTATTATTATTATTATTATTATTATTATTATTATTATTATTATTATTATTATTATTATTATTATTATTATTATTATTATTATTATTATTATTATTATTATTATTATTATTATTATTATTATTATTATTATTATTATTATTATTATTATTATGATGATTATTATTATTAATCTTATTATTATTAATATTATTAATTAGTATTATTCATAAAATACTATGACGAGGTTATGAGCATGTCACTTTCAAAATGGTTTTCAAGCGAGATAGAGCTAAGAAAATTATGGGTTATTGCCAAGGAGGTTATGGGTAATGTTCGGGGGTATATTTGTGAATCAAACCTAGTGTTTATCATCTCTGTTGCGTCTACGTACTTTCCTACAATATTGAATCTCAATATTGATACGTAAGCACTCATATTTTATCTTTTATATATTAATTGTGTATCCATGTCTAGTGCTCGAGTATATATATTTATACATGCTTGTATGCTAAATTTCGTCGTTAAACAGTTTATGATGAATCACGAATTAAATACATATATTACTGGTAAAAGGTATATGATATGCATATTTTGGGAAAGCTGGCGAAAAATCAATGACTTTTCATTTAGATATCGAATAGTTTCGATGAACGGATTAAAAGATATGATCAACTGAATTATGATTGACGTTAATTTAAATTGCTTTTGAATCTGCAATTAAGATTTAAACAACTTGTTTACGAGATTGATAAATTGGATTTTTGAATATTACCAACCGAGTAAATGAATCCTTATATAAGGTACGTCTCATTTTGTTAAACAACTGTCAAAATTGACTTTTTGAAACGACTTTGGATAAATTTTGTATATCGATCTCGAGCATTAGGATTGTGATACACTATGACCTGACCTAGCTTGATAGACAATTATTGACCAACATATGTTCTCTAGGTTGAGATCTACGGTAATTTGGTATTCCAAGTTTCGGTCACATTTTGGTGACCGACTTTATGTACTGCTAAGGTGAGTTTCATTGCTCCCTTTTTAATTGATTTTGCAATATATATTTTTGGGCTGAGAATACATGCAATTTATTTTAAACGCAATGGATACAAGTACATACTTAATTCTACACTGAGTTTGAACCGAAAATCCCTTAGCTTTGGTAATTAGTAGCTGCCAGTACATAGGATATGGACTGGTGGGCGCGAATAACAGTATATGGATCCATAGGGCTTGACATCCCCGTCCGAGATAGAGCGCTAGCCTTTTAACGGACGTATGTTATTTGAGTTTATGACACGTTGGTTTGCGTGTATTAAAACGAATGGGGTATTTATCATTATAACGTTAAAGCTTAGTTACCAGGGTGCTCTGTTACGTAGAATCTATTGATAAACGTTTCTGGATGAAACAACTGAAATCTTGCGATCCACTTTTATATACAGATTACGCGAAACACTAAAACTATGAACTCACCAACCTTTGTGTTGACACTTGTTAGCATGTTTATTCTCAAGTTTCTCGAAGTCTTCCGCTGTTTGCTTATATGTGATACAAGCTATGTGCATGGAGTCATACATGCTTTATTCAAGAAAACTTTGCATTCACAAAATCATCACCGTGTATCTTATTTTGACTTCATTGTCAACAGATGTACTATGGTAAACTATTATTTATGGTGATTGTCTATATGTAGAAATCATCAAACGTTGAAAACCTTAGAAATTGATATTCATTTATTGTGTACCTTTTGAAAAGAATGCAATGTTTACAAAACGTATCATATAGAGGTCAAATACCTCGCAATGAAATCAATGAATGACGTGTTCGTCCGTATAGATTTGGAGCGATCGTCACAGTTGGTATCAGAGCGTTGGTCCTAGTGAACCAAGTCTTGCATAAGTGTGTCTAGCTGATAGTTGTTAGGATGCATTAGTAAGTCTGGACTTCGACTGTGTCTGCATGTCAAAAGTTTTGCTTATCATTTCTTGTCAGAAATTATCTGTCTATCATCTTAAGTCTAAACGCATCTTATTGCATTGATTGCATAGATAGTGTATAGACAAAATTCATATCTTGGCATATCTATTACAGTAAACTTTGACTGCCATCTTCCGAAAATTTCTCCGTAATTTACGGGATTTTGGTATTATATATACATATGTAAATTATGCATTAAAGAGTACCAATCTAAATTCTATAATCTATTTCATATCAAAAATCATCTCTCTAATTATACAAGATGGATCCCGTATCTAGTTCAAATTCCTTAAATTCGGACAGCTATTCCGATATGGATATTCACCTGAACTCTGAAGAAAGTGTAACCGGAATGGATCAGCCAATCAGCCATCACCTATTCTGGATGAATTGGGGATGGGTTCGTAGCCTACTTAATTATTGGAGACAAGAAGAAGGTGATCTCTTCCATCCACCACATTGCCCTCTTGGCGAAGAACCTGAAGCACTTACCGGCGAACCTGTTCGTAATACCATTTTCTCTCTCATCTTCAGAATATCTCATCATGATCATATACTCTCTCAAATTCTGGATCTTATTCATCCGCTCGTCCGAACCGCCAATCATCCCGGTGTAGTAGAAGAAGTCAACGAGCTTCGCGCTCGGGTAGTGGCTTTGGAGAATATGGTGCAAAGGTTACAAGCACCAGCAGAATCACCGACATCAACAGTACCACCGACAACAACACCAACAGTACCATTACCACCACCAACAACATCCGCACCGCAAGCCTCAACATCACAATATGTACCTTGAACATCAACGTCATACGCATCGTAGTTACCAAGAAATACCAGCAACAATAACCGATGAAGTATTAACTCATTTCCCCTGAAGAAATTTTATGTATATTTAATATATATGAATTTTGAAATCAAAATAAATCTTTTCGTACTAAGCTATTACGTGTGAATCTTAACTGGTAGGTACTACTCGGTTAGTTCATATTACTAATATGCAATGATGTACATCCTTCCCTAACAACTTAACCATTGTTAACTACAATCCCTGTTTCAACTTAATGAATTCCATTTCATAATAAACTAAGTGTATTATTCAATTACATAATTGATTTTACATTTTCATTTTCGATGTACTCGAAACTTTCCAGAAAACATCATCTGTGCCTTGTAAGGTTCACAAAAATTCCACGAGCATCAACATCCTTCACCGAGGAATAAGAATAAATAATGAAGTATCGATTACATTAGCGAAATACTCCGCAAAGATTATGTAATATTTAATGTTTTAGAGATTAATCATTTCTAAGTCAAGCCGAAAATTAAATGAGCTTAATATGATATTAACTCATTAAATATGTGTTACATCTGAAGAAAATATACATACATATATTTTCATAAAGATGGTAATAAAAATTCTTTTGTACAAAGTATTAATTGTGAAATCTTTAACGGGTAGGTAATACCCGGGAAATATATAAGTTCGCAATTAATATGTTACACTATACATTCTTCAACTTTGATTCAAAAATTATTAACAATGCTCACAACAATATACAATCGTTTTCATACAAATTCAATTACATATTCTGATATTGACGGATCAGAATCCAAGTCATAACTCTGAATCGGTGACATCATTCTTAGATCTCTACATCTTTCAAAGCTATACTTTGACTTTAAATCTGTGCAAGATCCATTATCATTGTTTTTACCGAAAATAACCTTGCAATTCCTTTTCAAAAGTATCCAGTATTATCAATCGTTCAACCAGTCAACAACGACCTTTCAGACTTGTAACCCTGGCATATACGTTTTTGTTACTGGGGAACCTTTCATGTTCTACCACATTAACAGTAAATGTACCAGTAAATTCATTAATCTGTGACTTAATGTCTATCCGAAAAACCATTATAATTGTTCATTGAAACCTTATCATGTATTCATCCACATCTTGTAACGGTAATTGCCATACCAACTACCGAGAATTAGCAATCACTATTTCGAATTTCGCAGCAATTCTACGCCAACAGTTATATATATACATATAATGTCTATGTCCTAGACTTATTTACTTCGAAGGTGAAGTTTTTGAAAAACACCCCAAACTGCGAAACTAGTCCTCTGAATTTTGGAAAAATGCTGATGAAGCAGCAAAAACTGTAAACAACCTTATCAGCCAAAAGTTTGATGATAAAGAATAGTGTGTTGGCAAAGCTCAGAAAAAGAGAAGGTTTGGAACTGGAAAACGGATTGAGCAAACCATGAAGGAGGCTGTGGACAAATCACAAAGACTAAACCTACCTTCAAAGAATACAAATGATTCAGTATCTGTTGAAGTCATTAACGAATACCTTGCTCCTGACTCAAAACCGTTACGAACAAATCTTCTTCATCATCCTTCGATATTAGAAATTCTAAGATATCATTATATCTTTCATTATAAATATCTTCGATATTTCTGAAGATATCTTCATAACTATTATTATCCAAAATTATTTATCTCTTCGCGCTATCTGTGTTACATCATAAAAGAAACTATTTTAGTTTCTAAATTCTGAAAAATTCAAAAAATGGATGTTTGAAGTAGTGTTGGGAACTGAAGCATGAATTAGTATAATATAATGACACTTGATCAACGTGATTATATTACAATAAGTCATGCTGAGTTTCTAATGGAACGTGATAAAGGTTCACATATCATACCCTCATTATAAACCATGTTACATAACTCTTTCATTCTATTTAACCTCTAAACTATCAAGAAAATATTTTCTTAATGATTCGGTCATTTTTGAGGTATTCTGGTAATTTAACAAGTCAGATTGTGCTATTACCGTTTCTTTTTAGAACATTAATTATGTTCATTCCGAAATTCATACCTACGAATTCTGGACCATTATTCGCTTGATTTAAAGTCGGGAAGATAAAACAAAAGCATGAAGCTTCAAAATATCAATGGGAGTATATATAAATTACAGTAAATTGGAGAGAGTATTAACTGTGGATGTCAATGATTATGGAAAGACAGAAGCAGAGACATCGAAATATAAGGGAAGATATAAAACCCAACAACCACCCATAAATTACAAACCGTGTATATCTATGCGTATAGCAATATAAAGACACGGGAGAATGAAAAACACTATAACCCCAAGGTAATGGTAGAAGAAAATAACTTCCTCCGGTGGTAGATGAAAAAGAAGAATGACAGATATGAAAGTTAAGAGTATATCAAGAATTAGAACTGGATGAAGCATTTTTTTTACAATCTTTTGAAAATAGGAAATGAGAAAGAAGATGTAAGAGTGATGAAAATAATGAAGCGAAAGAGGTCAATTTATAGCAAAATATCAAACATAGCAATCGAGGCAAATTACGCATTTAATCAAAAGAAATCTTAATTTCCTTAAATTCCGAAGTATCAAATCATATTTAGATTATGAAGATTTTCTATTCCTTAAATTACGAAAATCAATCGTTAATACGTCAAGAGTTAAGACGAATCTCTATTCTTCATTTCACTCTTTTACGATAACTTCTCTCATACGCTTCAAATAATCGGATTGTTTTATCCATATTATTTAACGGTGATAAAACTCTATTTATCAACACATATACGACATGAAAACATTTTTATTATTAGTCATGACGACCTCACTCAAATTTCGGGAAGAAATTTCTTTAACGGGTAGGTACTGTGATGACCCAAAAATTTCTGACCAAATTTAAACTTAATCTTTATATGATTAACATTTTCGACACGATAAGCAAAGTCTGTAAAACTGAATCTCAAAATTTTTAAACTATTCAAATACCTTTCGGTTGTTCTCGACGATTCGCGAACAATTATATGTAAATAGATACATATACTATAACCTGAAAACGTAACAAAGTGTTAAGTAAATGATAATGTGCATTAAACTTATTGGTTTGATTATCTGATTGATATATTCAACTACGAAGTTAAAATATTATCCCAAACAATTGAATTAAAAGATATTTATTAGGTCTCTGTTGTGAGGTCCACACTGATTTGAGAATTTATTCCTTTTTAACGGTATTCGGAATAAATGGTAAAGTGTTTGATGACAAAAGTTAGATAAAAGTTAGTGGTAAACTAAACTGTATAATATTTAATTGATTGTGTTTCGAACGTGCGAAAACGTTTTTCGATATAATAGAATTGGTTAATTAAGTGTGTTTGTTTAAGTAACGTAATTTGGACATATACAAAAATAAAGAATATTAACTGTTAGAATTAAGTATATGAATAACTTGTGAGATGTATTTTAAAACGTGTTTTTAAATATTGAGAATAGATATTAATTTGGTTATGAAATGTTTGATAAATACTATTATATTAATAAATAACGAGACAATGATTTATAGAAGTAAATGACCAAAACACTCGAAAGATTAAGATATACTTTGAGTGGTATAGTTTATTGATAATTTAAGACTATATTTTGACAAAGGTACGAGTCACGAAACGTAAAGCGATAGTTTTCTAAGCATACGAAAATGCGTTCGAGAAACCGGAACTGGGGCATAAGTCGAGTGACAACGTACGAGACCTCGGAACTAAAATTTCAAGTCAACCATGTACGAGAATATAATATAATATATAATTAATTAATATAAAATATATATATTATATATTAATAAATAAATATGTCGACAAACAAGAAAACAAAAGTTGGTGAGCTGGATCAGAGGGCCATGCGATCGCATGGCCTTGAAGCACAAATCCCATGCGATCGCATGGGGTACTTTTTCAGAAAAGGTTCTATAAATTGCTCGATTTTTGGCTTAGTTTTCACACATCATATATTACTCCGTATTTTTTATTATTATTATTATTATTATTATTATTATTATTATTATTATTATTATTATTATTATTATTATTATTATTATTATTATTATTATTATTATTATTATTATTATTAAGATTATTATTATTATTATTATTATTAAGATTATTATTATTATTATTAATCTTATTATTATTAATATTATTAATTAGTATTATTCATAAAATACTATGACGAGGTTATGAGCATGTCACTTTCAAAATGGTTTTCAAGCGAGATAGAGCTAAGAAAATTATGGGTTATTGCCAAGGAGGTTATGGGTAATGTTCAGGGGTATATTTGTAAATCAAACCTAGTGTTTATCATCTCCGTTGCATCTACGTACTTTCCTACAATATTGAATCTCAATATTGATACGTAAGCACTCATATTTTATCTTTTATATATTAATTATGTATCCATGTCTAGTGCTCGAGTATATATATTTATACATGCTTGTATGCTAAATTTCGTCGTTAAACAGTTTATGATGAATCACGAATTAAATACATATATTACTGGTAAAAGGTATATGATATGCATATTTTTGGAAAGCTGGCGAAAAATCAATGACTTTTCATTTAGATATCGAATAGTTTCGATGAACGGATTAAAAGATATGATCAACTGAATTATGATTGACGTTAATTTAAATTGCTTTTGAATCTGCAATTAAGATTTAAACAACTTGATTACGAGATTGATAAATTGGATTTTTGAATATTACCAATCGAGTAAATGAATCCTTATATAAGGTACGTCTCATTTTGTTAAACAACTATCAAAATTGACTTTTTGAAACGACTTTGGATAACTTTTGTATGTCGATCTCGAGCATTAGGATTGTGATACACTATGACCTGACCTAGCTTGATAGACAATTATTGACCAACATATGTTCTCTAGGTTGAGATCTACGGTAATTTGGTATTCCAAGTTTCGGTCACATTTCGGTGACCGACTTTATGTACTGCTAAGGTGAGTTTCATTGCTCCCTTTTTATTGCTTTTGCAATATATATTTTTGGGCTGAGAATACATGCAATTTATTTTAAACGCAATGGATACAAGTACATACTTAATTCTACACTAAGTTTGAACCGAAAATCCCTTAGCTTTGGTAACTAGTAGCTGCCAGTACATATGATATGGACTGGTGGGCGCGAATAACAGTATATGGATCCATAGGGCTTGACATCCCCGTCCAAGCTAGAGCGCTAGCCTTTTAACGGACGTGTGTTATTTGAGTTTAGGACACGTTGGTTTGCGTGTATTAAAACGAATGGGGTATTTATCTTTATAACGTTAAAGCTTAGTTACCAGGGTGCTCTGTTACGTAGAATCTATTGATAAACGTTTCTGGATGAAACAACTGAAATCTTGCGATCCACTTTTATATACAGATTACGCGAAACACTAAAACTATGAACTCACCAACCTTTGTGTTGACACTTGTTAGCATGTTTATTCTCAAGTTTCTAGAAGTCTTCCGCTGTTTGCTTATATGTGATACAAGCTATGTGCATGGAGTCATACATGCTTTATTCAAGAAAACTTTGCATTCACAAAATCATCACCGTGTATCTTATTTTGACTTCATTGTCAACAGATGTACTATGGTAAACTATTATTTATGGTGATTGTCTATATGTAGAAATCATCAAACATTGAAAACCTTAGAAATTGATATTCATTTATTGTGTACCTTTTGAAAAGAATGCAATGTTTACAAAACGTATCATATAGAGGTCAAATACCTCGCAATGAAATCAATGAATGACGTGTTCGTCCATATAGATTTGGAGTGATCGTCACATGAAATACCCGCACCTATTTCCAGAAGATGCGTCAACACCTCCAACTGCTTAAAATTTCGGGTCAAAATTTATTTAACGGGTAGGTACTGTAGTGACCCGAACTTTTCCATGTTTATATATTAAATGAATTTGATATTTATATGATTAAATGTTTCCAACATGTTAAGCAATCAAACTTGTTAAGACTTGATTAATTGAAATAAGTTTAATGTAGACAATTGACCACCCAAGTTGACCGACGATTCACGAGCGTTTAAAACTTGTAACAACTACATGATATATATATATATATATATATATATATATATATATATATATATATATATATATATAAATATATATATATATATATATATATATATATATATATATAGTTAACATGAGATTATAATAAGTTAGTATCTCACAATGTATATTAACAATGAGTTATATACATAAAAATAAGACTATTGAATTAAGAAACTCGAAACGATATATATAACGATTATTGTTATAACAACGTCTTACTAAATACATATGAACCATATTAAGATATTGATACACTATGTTTAACATGATAAAATGATAACTAATTATATCATTAAGTGTATTAACAATGAACTACACATGTAAGATGAGACTACGAACTTAAGGATTTCGAAACAATAAACATATGTAACGATTATCCTTGTAATAGTATTTTAAACATATATATATATATATATATATATATATATATATATATATATATATATATATATATATATATATATATATATGATATTAAGATATATTCATACACTATGTTATCATGTTAACATAACAATTTAACATCTTATTTAAGTATAATAACAATGGATTAAATACATTTAACAAGATCGTTAACTTAAAGGTTTCAAAACAACACTTACATGTAACGACTAACGGTGACTTAACGACTCAGTTAAAATGTATATACATGTAGTGTATTAAGATGTATTAATACACTATTGAAAGACTTCATGACACATGTCAAAGTACTTCTACTTAACAAAAATGCTTACAATTACATTCTCGTTCATTTTCATCAACAATTCTATTCGTATGCACCCGTATTCATACTCGTACAATACCCAGCTTCTAGATGTATTTACTATTGGTATATACACTTCAATGATCAGCTCTTAGCAGCCTTAATGAGTCACCTAAATATGTGAGAACCATCATTTGACAACTAGCATGAATGATTACACAAAATTACAAAAGTATGATAAATCATTCATGAATTATTTACAAGAAAACAAACTTACACATCCTTTATATCTAATCCATATACCAACGACCAAAAACACCTACAAACACTTTCATTCTTCAATTTTCTTTATCTAATTGATCTCTATCAAGTTCTATCTTCAAGTTCTAAGTGTTCTTCATAAATTCTATAAGTTCTAGTTTCATAAAATCAAGAATACTTTCAAGTTTGCAAGTTTACTTCCAAGCTTTCTAATCCATTCCAAGTAATCATCTAAGATCAAGAACTCTATGTTATTTACAGTAGGTTATCATCCTAATTCAAGGTAATATTCATATTCAAACTTTGATTCGATTTCTATAACTATAAACTATCTTAATGCGAGTAAAAATCTTACTTGAACTTGTTTTCGTGTCATGATTATACTTCAAGAACTTTCAAGCCATCCAAGAATCCTTTGAAGCTAGATCATTTCTTGTCACTTCCAGTAGGTTTACCTACTAAACTTGAGGTAGTAATGATGTTCATAACATCATTCGATTCATATATATATAACTATCTTATTCGAAGATTTAAACTTGTAATCACTAGAACATAGTCTAGTTAATTCTAAACTTGTTCACAAACAAAGTTAATCCTTCTAACTTAACTTTTAAAATCAACTAAATACATGTTCTATATCTATATGATATGCTAACTTAATGATTTAAAACCTGGAAACACGAAGAACACCGTAAAACCGGACATACGCCGTCGTAGAGAAACCGGTGGCTGTTTTGGTTTGGATAATTAAAAACTATGATAAACTTTGATTTAAAAGCTATACTTCTGGGAAAATGATTTTTCTTATGAACATGAAAATATATCCAAAAATCATGGCTAAACTCAAAGTGAAAGTATGTTTTTCAAAATGGTCATCAAGACGTCGTTCTTTCGACTGAAATGACTACCTCTTACAAAAACGACTTGTAACTTGTATTTCCGACTATAAACTTATACTTTTTCTGTTTATTTTCATAAATTTCAGTTCATTATGAAACCATAGCAACTTGAATCACTCAAAACAGATTTAAAACGAAGAAGTTATGGGTAAAACAAAATTGGATAAATTTGCTTGTTGTAGCTACGTGAAATTTGTAACAAATCTATACCAACCATAACATAACTAACTTATATTGTATTATACATGTATTCTAACATATATTATGTAATCTTGAGATACCATAGACACGTATATAATGTTTTGATATATCATATTAACCCATGTATATATATATTTCGGAACAACCGTAGACACTCTATATGCACTAATGCTTGAGTTAGCTATACAGGGTTGAGGTTGATTCCAAAATAATATATATACTTTGAGTTGTGATCGAGTCTAAGACTTGTATACACTGGGTCGTGGATTGATTCGAGAAATTATATTGATTTATTTCTGTACTGCTAACTGTGGACAATTTATTTGTGGACTACAACGATGGACTGTCAACTTAACAAACTAAAATCATTAAAACATAATAAAATATGGAATGAATATATTTTGATCATACTTTGATATATATGTATATATTTGTTATAGGTTCGTGAATCGACCCGTGGCCAAGTGTTGTTTTTCCGACGAAGGAAATCTGTGAAAGTGAGTTATAGTCCCACTTTTAAAATCTAATATTTTTGGAATGAGAATACATGCAGTTTTATAAATGCTTTACAAAATAGATACAAGTATGTGAAACTACTTTCTATGGTTGAATGATCAAAGCCGAATATGCCCCTTTTTGCTTGGTAGCCTAAGAATTAGGGAACTGGCCCCTAGCAAATCCTAAAGATAGATCTATTGGGCCGAACAAACCCCATCCAAAGTACCGGATGCTTTAGTACTTCGAAATTTATCATGTCCGAAGGGAGTCCTGGAATGATGGGGATATTCTATATAAATCTTGTTAATGTCGGTTACCAGGTGTTCACCATATGAATGATTTTTATGCAGATTGCTGTCATGCATGCATGTTGTTTATGAGAACTGGAAATATGAAATCTTGTGGTCTATTAATATGATTTGATAAATATATAGGCTAAATCTATAACTCCACATTTTTGTTGACGTTTTAAGCATGTTTATTCTCAGGTGATTGTTAAGAGCTTCCGCTGTTGCATACTAAATTAAGGACAAGATTTGGAGTCCATGCTTGTATGATATTGTCTAAAAACTGCATTCAAGAACTTATTTTGATGTAACATATTATTATTGTAAACCATTATGTAATGGTCATGTGTAAACAATATATTGTAGATTATCATTACTTGATAATCTACGTAATGCTTTTTAAACCTTTATTGATAAAATAAAGGTTATGGTTTGTTTTAAAATCGAATGCAGTCTTTGAAAAACGTCTCATATAGAGGTCAAAACCTCGCAAAGAAACCAATTAATATGAAATGTTTATAATCAATATGAAAGGGACATTTCAATAAGAAATGTTGTAAATATATTTCGGTCATACTTTGATATATATGTACATATTTGTTATAGGTTCGTGAATCGATCAGTGGCCAAGTCTTATTTCCAGCAAAGTAAAAATCTGTGAAAGTGAGTTATAGTCCCACTTTTAAAATCTATTATTTTTGGGATGAGAATACATGCAGTTTATAAATGTTTTACAAAATAGACACAAGTAATCGAAACTACTTTCTATGTTGGATTATCGAACCGAATATGCCCCTTTTTAGCTTGGTAGCCTAAGAATTAGGGAAATGGCCCCTAATTGACGTGAATCCTAAAGATAGATCTATTTGGCCCAACAAGCCTTATTCGAGTTACGGATGCTTTAGTACTTCGATTTATCATATCCGATGAGAGTCCCGGAATGATGGGGATATTCTATATGCATCCTGTTAAGGTCAGTTACCAGGTGTTCAACACATGAATGAATTTTATCTCTATTCAGTTTGCAAAATGCCTGATATGAGATGTATATTTATGGAAAAATGAAATCTTGTGGTCTATTAATACGATTTGATAAATATATAGGTTAAACCTATAACTCACCAACATTTTTGTTGATGTTTTAAGCATGTTTATTCTCAGGTGATTATTAAGAGCTTCCGCTATTACATGTTAATTTATAGACAAGAGTTGGAGTCAGCATGCTTTTATAATATTGTTTAAAAACTGCATTCGAAGACATATATTGTTGTGTAATATTATTGTAAACCATCATGTAATGGTCGTATGAAAATGTTATATTTTAGATTATCATTATTTGATAATCGTCGTAATATTTTAAAGGTTATGGTTTGTTTTAAAATCGAATGCAGTCTTTGAAAAACGTCTCATATAGAGGTCAAAACCTCGCAACGAAATCAATTAATATGGAATGTTTATAATCGATATGAACGGGACATTTCATAAAGATGGAAAGAAACTCTGCAAAAATCTATCAACCATCGCATCCTAACTCAAGATTTCTTCTTCAGGCAATGATTCTAAATCTTTCGCATCACCCTTTAATGACCAGGGAAAAATCCTCAAGTAAACCACTGAATCTGCCACTGACCTAATCTTGAATAATTTGCGAATCCCCATGAATGTTCGAAGATGCTCGTTAGCATCCTCCTTTGGTGTTCAGCTGAATTGACACTGATTTGAAACTATATGGAGAAACTGCCCTTTAATCTCAAAATTGGCACATTAGGTTGTGTAATCGCATGGCCTTGATCGCTCCTTGTGGCCTTCATTAAAGCTTCCATCGTTTGATTTTGATCACACATCTCTTCTTCTATCTTAGTAAAAAACTCAGAATCTGAAATGTATAAGGGTAATGCAGCAAAACCCTCTAATATCGATTGCTCTTCCTTAACCTTGTTGTATGTCTGATAAACTCTTGCAGGCTCATAACGGATTCACGAAATCTGATTTGTCAACACACTATTTCATACACTTCCATCTAACCTGCAATCATGACACAACAAACAAAGTGTCTATGAAAAACAAAAATAACAGAGAGTAACTTTTGCATGAAAGAAATCCCCATAAAAGGATCAAATAACTAAAAGTAACATAAATTTAATAACAAACCGCTCCACGGCAGTGGCACCAAAAAGTTTGTGTGTTAATATTATTAATTAGCACACAAATAGGCAACAATCCGAATTATGCAGTAATAGAATAACGGTAAATTCGGGGAGCAGATGAAATCAATAATTTAATACTAATAACTATTCGAAGTAGATTGGGGGTTTTTTAAGTGATTTTGAATTAAAATCAAAGAACGCATAAAGTAAATAGACTAGAATTCAACATAGACAACGGTATCCACTAAGAATCAATTCACCTGGCTAGGATTTTTTTATAAGCTCGATTAAACAACTGTAAATGTAGTGACACTGTATTTATCTGTCGATCCCTACAGTTTCTTAACAAGTATTTATATAGGAACTGTCACTACCCAGATACAAGTTAACTCACACTGAATTATTCAACTATGTGATTTAGTCCAGTTTTACTCTCATAAAACCTAGGCTACTCCGGTGTCCCAAACCTATCCACACGACTGTAAAAATTATACGTAAACCAATCACCAATTATGTTTCTACTTCGGTGTCCCTTTGTATTCACACAATTATCTAGATCTCTTAAGGTGTTGAAGCACAAATTAGGTCATGTAACTTAACTGTCGTTAACCTACTCACTAACTTATGTTATGGGTTCAAACTGAATAACTCTAACAATAATGGATCTTTTAACTAAGCGCACAATCAAAAAACTTTAATCACTCAAGAATATAATTTAACTGAGGTTGTTTTGGTGTCCCTTTACAACCTCACAACTATTTTTAGTCAACCAATAATCAAATCACTAGTCGTCTAATTATAGTTTGGTGTCCCTTATATAATTTTAACGATTATCTAAACGATTTTTTAGTTATCTAGCAAAGTTCATGTAGTGACCCGAATTTTTCCATGTTTATATTTTAAATGAATTTGATATTTACATGATTAAATGTTTCCAACATGTTAAGCAATTAAACTTGTTAAGACTTGATTAATTGAAATGAGTGTATGTAGACAATTGACCACCCAAATTGACCGGCGATTCACGAACGTTAAAACTTGTAAAAATGACATGATAATATATATATATAGATATATATATATATATATAGATATATATATATATATATATATATATATATATATATATATATATATATATATATATATATATATATATATATATATATAATATGATATTATGATAAGTAAGTATCTCACAAAGTATATTAACAATGAGTTATATACATAAAATGATACTATTGAATTAAGAAACTCGAAAAGATATATATAACGACTATCGTTATAACAACGTCTTACTAAATATATATGTGTCATATTAAGATATTAATATACTATGTTTAACATAATAAAATGATAATTAAATATATCATTAATTGTATTAACACTGAACTACATATGTAAAACAAGACTACTAACTTAAGAGTTTCGAAACGAGTTATATATGTAACGATTATCGTTGTAATGACGTTTTAATATATATAAACATCATATTAAGATATATTCATACACCATGTTATCATGATAATATGATAATTTAATATCTCATTAGATATAATAAACAATGGGTTAACTACATTAAATGAGATCGTTAACTAAAAGGTTTCAAAACAACACTTACATGTAACGACTAACGATGACTTAACGACTTAGTTAAAATGTATATACATGTAGTGTATTAAGATGTATTAATACACTTTTGGAAGACTTCAAGACACATATCAAAACACTCATACTTATCAAAGTTGGTCACAATTACATTCTCATTCGTTTTCATCAACAATTCTAGTCGTATTCATCCGTTTTCGTACTCGTAAAATACCCAGCTTCTAGATGTATTTACTATTGGTATATACACTTCAATGATCAGCTCTTAGCAGCCTTAATGAGTCACCTAAACATTTGGGAACCATTCTTTGTAATCTAGTATGAATTATTTAGCAAGATTACCAAAATATTATAAATCATTCATGAATTATTTACAAGAAAACAAACTTACATATCCTTTATATCTAATCCATATACCATGACCCAAAACACATACAAACACCTTCATTCTTCAATTTTCTTCATCTAATTGATCTCTCTCCAGTTCTATCTTCAAGTTCTAAGTGTTCTTCATAAATTTTATAAGTTCTAGTTTCATAAAATCAAGAATACTTTCAAGTTTGCAAGTCTACTTTCAAGCTTTCTAATCCATTCCAAGCAATCATCTAGGATCAAGATATCTTTGTTATTTATAGTAGAATATCCTTCTAATTCAAGGTAATACTCATATTCAAACTTTGATTCGATTTCTATAATTATAACTATCTTAATTCAAGTAGTAATCTTACTTGAACTTGTTTTCGTGTCATGATTCTACTTCAAGAACTTCCAAGCCATCAAAGATCCTTTGAAGCTCAAGTTATTTTTTCATCATTTCCAGTAGGTTTAGCTACTATACTTGAGGTAGTAATGGTGTTCATAACCTTGTTCAATTCCTATATATATAACTATCTTATTCGAAGATTTAAACTTGTAATCACTAGAACATAGTTTAGTTAATTCTAAACTTGTTCGCAAACAAATTTAATACATCTAACTTAACTTTTAAAATCAATTAAGCACATGTTCTATATCTATATGATATGCTAACTTAATAATTTAAAACCTGGAAACGCGAAGAACACCGTAAAAACGGACATACGCCGTCGTAGTAAAACCGGGGGCTATTTTGGGTTAGATAATTAAAAACTATGATAAACTTTGATTTAAAAGTTGTTCTTCTAGGAAAATGATTTTTCTTATGAACATGAAACTATATCCATAAATCATGGTTAAACTCAAAGTGAAAGTATGTTTTTCAAAATGGTCATCAAGACGTCATTCTTTCAACTGAAATGACTACCTCTTACAAAAATAACTTGTAACCTGTAACTTCAACTATAAACCACCACTTTTTCTGTTTAATTTCATAAAGTCAAGTTTGATACGAAACCATAGCAACTGGATTCACTCAAAACGGATTTAAAACGAAGAAATGATGGGTAAAACAAAATTGGTAAAAATTACTAGTTTTAACTACGTGAAACTTTGTAATAAATCTATACTAACCATAACTTAACTAACTAATATTGTATTGTACATGTATTATAACATATATTATGTAATTTTGATAGATCATAGACGCGTATACAATGTTTTGACATATCATATCGACGTCATCTATATATATTATTTGGAACAACCATAGACACTCTATATGTGGTAATGATCGAGTTAGCTATACAGGGTTGAGGTTGATTCCAAAATAATATATATACTTTGAGTTGTGATCGAGTCTGAGACTTGTATACACTGAGTCGTGGATTGATTCGAGATATTATATTGATTTATTTATGTACTACTAACTGTGGACTACTAATTGTGGACTACTAACATTGGACTGCTAATTTAACAACTTAAATCATCAACGCGTAATAAAAAATGCTATGAATATATTTCAATCATACTTTGATATGTATGTATATATTTGTTATAGGTTCATGAATCGACCAGTGGCCAAGTGTTATTTTCCGACGAAGGAAAAATCTGTGAAAGTGAGTTATAGTCCCATTTTTACTATAGAATATTTTTGGGATGAGAATACATGCAGTTTTTATAAATGATTTACAAAATAGACACAAGTACTTGAAAATTACATTCTATTGGGCCCCTTTTACTTGGTAACCTAAGAATTAGTGAACGCCACTAATTGACGCGAATCCTGAAGATAGATCTATTGGGCCTAACAGACCCCATCCAAGTTATGGATGATTTAGTACTTCGATTTCTATATACAGATGAGTGTTCCTGTATTTTTGCGGATATTCTATATGCATTTTATTAATGTCGGTTACCAGGTGTTCTTCATATGAATGATTTTTATACAGATGAGTGTTCCTGTATGTATTATGAAAAATGAAATCTTGTGGTCTATTAATATAATTTGATATATATGTTAAACCTATAACTCGCCAACATTTTTGTTGACGTTTTAAGCATGTTTATTCTCAGGTGATTATTAAGAGCTTCCGCAGTTGCATGCTGATAATGCTAAAAACGAACATATATTTCATAGCATTATCCTTCAAGAAAGACAAGCTTTTAGTTGCAATTGTTCTAATTTCAAGTAATTATGGTTTAAATAATAAAAGGTGAAGACAAAAGGCAGATTCGACGATTTGAAGACGCAAATGACCAAAAAGCTAAAAAGTACAAAGTACAATTCAAGTGGTTCAATTTATTGATGAGAAACGTCTCAAAATTACAAAAGTACAAGCCGCAAAATGCAAAGTACAAGATATTAAATTATACGAAAAGGCGTTCGAAAATCCGGAACCGAGACATGAACCAACTTTCAACGCTCGACGCAACGGCGCTGAAAGTACAAGTCAACTATGCACAAGAATATAATATAATATTTAAATAATTCATAATAAGAATAATAATAAATAATAAAAAGTTGTTAATTGAGCATAGTTAAGGGGTCATAAGTGAAAATTTCATAGAAACATTTGCCTATAAAATGAGACTACGGAGAATGAAGAAAGACACACCTTTTTCTCTTTTCTTTTCTCTGTAAGCATAATATATATAATTATAATTATAATTTTAATTTAAGTTTAATAATAATTGGGTTATTATAAGAAATGTTTTACGGGTTTTAAAGTCGGAACTCTGTCCGTGTAACGCTACGCGATTATTCACCACTGTAAGCTATGTTCTTCCTTTTTAAATTAATGTCTCATAACTAAGTTATTATTATGCTTATTTGAGCCGAAGTAATCATGATGTTGAACTAAATATTAAAGATTGGGTTATTGGATTTTGTACCATAATTAGGGTATGGACAAAAGACCGACACTTGTGCACATTGGACCATGGACCATTAATAGATGGGGGGTATTGTCTAATCGAATGACAACTCTTTGGAGTCTGTCGAATCTATCTTCAAATTAGTTAATCTAATAATTATTAAATGATTATGCATGTCCTATTTAGTGACGTTTATACGACATCTTTTACAATCATTTAATTAATCAATTGGGTTGGGTAATTTATTATTCATTCTGGCCAAGTGGGTAAATTAATAATCATAGACTAATTAAAACAGGGGTGGATTACATACAAGGGTAATTGGTGTAATTGTTAACAAAGTATTAAGACCTTGGATTACACTCAGTCGATAACCTGGTGTAATTATTAACAAAGTATTAAGACATTGTTACAGTTCGAATCCCCAATTAGTTGGAATATTTGACTTCGGGTATAAGGTTAATTTGACGATCATTTTATAATTATGACCGATGAACTATTATGGGCAAAACTCAGATAGGTATCAAATAAATCCAGGAAAAAGGACAATTAACCCAGCATAATAAATTAAAATTAAAACGTCAAACATCATGATTACGAAAGTTTAAATAAGCATAATTCTTTTATTGTATTTCTCATTGTACTTTCATTTACTCACAATTTTATTTATTGTCATTTTAATATTGTTATTTATTTTACTCACTTTAATTATCGTCATTTATCTGTACGCTTAAAATATAAAATCGACAAACCGGTCATTAAAAGGTAAATCCCCCCAAAGTTACCTATAATTACTATATCTAGTTTAACTACTTAATTAACTAATTTGACCTAGTAAGACACCCAATAATAGTGTCCACGGATCGACCTCCCGGACTTTACCTTAGCTATATTATTACACGATAGGTATACTTGCCTTTTGTGTTTTAGTTTAATTTAGGTGATTTCCTGTAGTAAATAAATATAAAACTGATAGCCGTTTCATACACACCTTAGAGAACACATCAAGTTTTTGGTGCCGCTGCCGGGGACACTTTTTGTGTCTTCACGGGGTATTTAAGTTTTTTTTTAGTTTTTTATTGATTAAAGATATATTAATTTAAATATAATAATTTAATAAATATAATAATATAATAATATTGAAATAAAACATAATAATATTGAAATAAAATATAATAATATAATAATAATTTTGAATTAAATTTGAATCGTAAAGTTTTAAAAAGTCGTATTTATTAAATACTTCAGGGGTATATTATGTAACTTATAATTAATAATTTCTATCATGTCGCTTTCATGTAAATAGTAAATTAATAAATTTCGTTTCATTTACTATTCATGAATAGTAAATGAGTTAAAAAAAAGTTTTTTAAAAAAAATAAAAAAAAATTATTAATTTCGTAAAAAAAAGTAAAAAAAATTTTTAAAAAAATAAAAATAAAAAAAAATAAAAAAAAATTTAAAATCCTTAAAAAAGAAATATTAAAATCGTTAAAAAAATATATATAAAAATAAAATTTTTAAAAAAAATTTAAAATATATATATATATATATATATATATATATATATATATATATATATATATATATATATATATATATATATATATATATATATATATATATATATATATATATATATATATATATATATATTTTTAAGATTTTGTCTATAAAATTAAAAAAATATATATATTTATTTTAAGTTTTATTACCTTTAGATTTTTAGACTCTAATTACAACTTTTAGTATTAAGTTTAGTTTTGCCATAGTGATTTTTATACTTTTAGATTTTTAGGCTTTGCCATAAAATTCCTCAAGTGCTTTTTCTTTAGACTAAGATTTAGGTGGCTTAAAACTTTGCGACGCCGTGTTAAAATTTTAGTATCATTTTAAGTAATTGCCATTTTTCGTTTAGAATCCCTTTTAAGTTTCGACGCCCTACTTTCTTATTTTTATTTTTCGACCTTTTATTTTTTCGACGTTTTTCGACGCAATCTTTTTCTTTCTTATTTCTCGACGCTTTAGTTTTTAGGACATAGAATTTTCTATTTCTTCTCTAAAATTTCAAACGAAAAATTATTTTAAGCGGTTAAATTGATAGACATCCAAATTTTCTGGTTCGTAGTAATAGTTGGATTTGTTAGTGGCGAGTTGTGGGCTTCCGATTTAAAGGGTCCTGACTACCTGCTGCATCTATTGGCTATTCGAAATGTGGGCAAAATCAGAAAAGTCTATTAATTTGATAACTTATATAATTTTTATTTTTATAACTAATAGGATATTCAGTGAATGCACCGAGCAAAACGTTCACCACCTTTCATACGTTCACCACCTGTAACTCGATCAAGACATCTAGCCAATATTTCCGCTGTTGATTTTTCTTTAGAATCATCATCCAGTCGAACAAATACTCCAATTCAAATTTTCGACAATCCATCTTTTGAACCCGACTTCAGAACTGAGAATCCGGAGGATATTCAAGGACAATTCCAAGATCCTGAACCACTAATCATTTCTCCTGAACCACAAATAGTTAAATCAGAATCTTCTAGTGATTCGGATTTAACAAATTCAATTATGGAAGTAACGGAACCTCAAAGTATGGAAGACCGAATGAGAGCCACACACACGGGCCAAGGTCACGCCATTAATCAGCCAGATGTTAGAGCATCAGATTTTGAAATCAAAGGACAAATCCTACACATGATCACCAATCAGTGCCAATTTGGTGGTACAACAAAAGAAGATCCAAACGAACATCTTCGAACTTTTAATAGGATTTGTAATCTATTTAAAATCCGAGAAGTTGAGGATGAAACTATTTATCTTATGTTGTTTCCATGGACTTTAAAAGGAGAAGCCAAAGATTTGTTAGAATCGTTACCTGAAGGAACGATTGACTCATGGGATATTTTAGTTGAGAAATTTCTTCAAAGATTCTTTCCGACATCTAAAGCCGTGAGACTTCAAAGAGAAATTGCCACATTCGTGCAAAAGCCAAATGAAACGTTATATGAGGCATGGATAAGATTCGGAAGGATGTTGAGAGGGTGTCCTCAACACGGTTTAGATACTTTTTAAATAGTGCAAATTTTCTATAAAGGCGTCGACATCGCCGCACGAAAAGACATCGACACAGCAACTGGTGGTTCCATTATGAAGAAAACCGCAACCGAAGCTCACAAGATCATTGATAACACAGCATCCCACTCTCATTAGTGGCATCAGGAAAAAGATATTTTTCATTCATCTAAAGCGGCTAGAGCCGATTCTAGCCATAACTTTGATTCTGTTTCCGCAAAAATAGATGCTTTCGAGAGACGAATGGAAAAGATGACTAAAGATATTCACGCAATACGAATCAGTTGTGAGCAATGCGGTGGACCACACTTAACAAAAGATTGTAATGTTGAGCAAACGATGGAACAACGAGAGAATGTTTCCTACATAAACCAAAGGCCGTGAAATAATTATCAAAATAATTATCAACCACCAAGGCCAAACTTTAATCGAAATAAAGACATTCTTTACAATCCAAATGGACCCAATAATAACTCATACAACCAACAAGTTCCGAATAACCAACCAACTCAAAATAACACTTTCAATCAACAAAGACCTGGCTTGTATAAACCACCACAACAAACTGAAGAGAAAAAGTCAAATCTGAAAGAAGTGGTATTTAAGCTAGTTGAATCTCAAACGCAATTTATTGAAACTCAAACCCAAACGAATGAGAGGTTTGATCAGTCATTTAGAACTCAACAAGCTTCCATTTTGAATCTAGAAAAACAAGTAGGTACTCTTGTTAGATTGATGAGTGAAAGGGAACAAGGAAAGCTACCGATTAATAATGAAGTAAATCCTCGGAATGAAAATGTTAACATGGTATCAACAAATTCTGAAAAACCAACACCAGAAGATGGGAAAGTTTTAGATGTGAGTAACAATGAAGAAGTTACAAAACCACCACCACCCGAGTATGTAAAGCCAGTGGTAGCACCATACAAAACACCCATCCCGTTTCCAAGAAAAGGAGTTGAGTATGAGCAAGTGATAGGTAATAAAGTTTGTGATTCAAATGTCCCGTTCTTATTGATTAAAAACGTTCTATATTAATTGATTTCGTTGCGAGGTTTTGACCTCTATATGAGACATTTTTCAAAGACTGCATTCATTTTTAAAACAAATCATAACCTTTATTTCATAAATAAAGGTTTAAAAAGCTTTACGTAGATTATCAAATAATGATAATCTAAAATATCCTGTTTACACACGACCATTACATAATGGTTTACAATACAAATATGTTACATTGAAATCAGTTTCTTGAATGCAGTTTTTACACAATATTATACAAACATGGACTCCAAATCTTGTCCTTATTTTAGTATGCAACAGCGGAAGCTCTTAGTATTCGCCTGAGAATAAACATGCTTTAAACGTCAATAAAAATGTTGGTGAGTTATAGGTTTAACCTATATATATCAAATCGTAACAATAGACCACAAGATTTCATATTTCAATACACATCCCATACATAGAGATAAAAATCATTCATATGGTGAACACCTGGTAACCGACATTAACAAGATGCATATATAAGAATATCCCCATCATTCCGGGACACCCTTCGGATATGATATAAATTTTGAAGTACTAAAGCATCTGGTACTTTGGATGGGGTTTGTTAGGCCCAATAGATCTATCTTTAGGATTCGCGTCAATTAGGGTGTCTGTTCCCTAATTCTTAGATTACCAGACTTAATAAAAAGGGGAATATTCGATTTCGATAATTCAACCATAGAATGTAGTTTCACGTACTTGTGTCTATTTTGTAAATCATTTATAAAACCTGCATGTATTCTCATCCCAAAAATATTAGATTTTAAAAGTGGGACTATAACTCACTTTCACAGATTTTTACTTCGTCGGGAAGTAAGACTTGGCCACTGGTTGATTCACGAACCTATAACAATATATACATATATATCAAAGTATGTTCAAAATATATTTACAACACTTTTAATATATTTTGATGTTTTAAGTTTATTAAGTCAGCTGTCCTCGTTAGTAACCTACAACTAGTTGTTCACAGTTAGATGTACAGAAATAAATCGATAAATATTATCTTGAATCAATCCACGACCCAGTGTATACGTATCTCAGTATTGATCACAACTCAAACTATATATATTTTGGAATCAACCTCAACCCTGTATAGCTAACTCCAACATTCACATATAGAGTGTCTATGGTTGTTCCGAAATATATATAGATGTGTCGACATGATAGGTCGAAACATTGTATACGTGTCTATGGTATCTCAAGATTACATAATATACAATACAAGATGATTAAGTTATGGTTGGAATAGATTTGTTACCAATTTTCACGTAGCTAAAATGAGAAAAATTATCCAATCTTGTTTTACCCATAACTTCTTTATTTTAAATCCGTTTTGAGTGAATCAAATTGCTATGGTTTCATATTGAACTCTATTTTATGAATCTAAACAGAAAAAGTATAGGTTTATAGTCGGAAAAATAAGTTACAAGTCGTTTTTGTAAAGGTAGTCATTTCAGTCGAAAGAACGACGTCTAGATGACCATTTTAGAAAACATACTTCCACTTTGAGTTTAACCATAATTTTTGGATATAGTTTCATGTTCATAATAAAAATCATTTTCCCAGAATAACAACTTTTAAATTAAAGTTTATCATAGTTTTTAATTAACTAACCCAAAACAGCCCGCGGTGTTACTACGACGGCGTAAATCCGGTTTTACGGTGTTTTTCGTGTTTCCAGGTTTTAAATCATTAAGTTAGCATATCATATAGATATAGAACATGTGTTTAGTTGATTTTAAAAGTCAAGTTAGAAGGATTAACTTTTATTTGCGAACAAGTTTAGAATTAACTAAACTATGTTCTAGTGATTACAAGTTTAAACTTTCGAATAAGATAGCTTTATATGCATGAATCGAATGATGTTATGAACATCATTACTACCTCAAGTTCCTTGGATAAACCTACTGGAAATGAGAAAAATAGATCTAGCTTCAAAGGATCCTTGGATGGCTTGAAAGTTCTTGAAGCAGAATCATGACACGAAAACAATTTCAAGTAAGATTTCCACTCGAAATAAGATTGTTATAGTTATAGAAATTGAATTAAAGTTTGAATATGATTATTACCTTGTATTAGAAAGATAACCTACTGTAAGTAACAAAGGTTTCTTGATCTTGGATGATTACTTGGAATGGATTTAGAAAACTTGGAAGTAAACTTGCAATCTTGGAAGTATTCTTGATTTTATGAAACTAGAACTTTTGAAATTTATGAAGAACACTTAGAACTTGAAGATAGAACTTGAGAGAGATCAATTAGATGAAGAAAATTGAAGAATGAAAGTGTTTGTAGGTGTTTTTAGTCGTTGGTGTATGGATTAGATATAAAGGATATGTAATTTTGTTTTCATGTAAATAAGTCATGAATGATTACTCATATTTTTGTAATTTTATGAGATATTTCATGCTAGTTGCCAAATGATGGTTCTCATATGTGTTAGGTGACTCACATGGGCTGCTAAGAGCTGATCATTGGAGTATATATACCAATAGTACATACATCTAAAAGCTGTGTATTGTACGAGTACGAATACGGGTGCATACGAGTAGAATTGTTGATGAAACTGAACGAGGATGCAATTGTAAGCATTTTTGTTAAGTAGAAGTATTTTGATAAGTGTCTTGAAGTCTTTCAAAAGTGTATGAATACATATTAAAACACTACATGTATATACATTTTAACTGAGTCGTTAAGTCATCGTTAGTCGTTACATGTAAATGTTGTTTTGAAACCTTTAGGTTAACGATCTTGTTGAATGTTGTTAACCCATTGTTTATTATAACAAATGAGATGTTAAATTGTTATATTATCATGATATTATGATATATATAATATAATATATCTTAGTATGATATATATATACAGTTAAATGTCATTACAACGATAATCGTTACATATATGTCTCGTTTCGAAATCATTAAGTTAGTAGTCTTATTTTTACATATGTATTTCATTATTAATACACTTAATAATATATTTACTTATCATTTAACATAATTAACCAAGTGTATCAATATCTTAATATGATTCATATGTGAAATGCCCCGTCCTAATCCATCCAGACGAAGTCCATATCGATTATAAACGATTCACAACAGTTGATTACATCGCGAGGTACTTGACCTCTATATGATACATTTTACAAGCATTGCATTCATTTTTGAAAAGACAATCTTTAATTACATCAAAAGTTGACGGCAGGCATACCATTTCATAATATATCTAACTATAATTGACTTAATAATAATCTTGATGAACTCGACGACTCGAATGCAACGTCTTTTGAAATATGTCATGAATGACTCCAAGTAATATCTCTAAAATGAGCAAATGCACAGCGGAAGATTTCTTTCATACCTGAGAATAAACATGCTTTCAAGTGTCAACCAAAAGGTTGCTGAGTTCATTAGTTTAACATAAATAATCATTTCATAATTTTAATTGACCACAAGATTTCATATTTTCAGTTCTCATAAACGTACGTCCCATGCATAGAGACAAAAATATCATTCATATGGATTGAACACCTGGTAACCGACATTCACAATATGTATATAAGAATATCCCCATCATTACGGGATCCTCCTTCGGACATGATATAAATTTCGAAGTACTAAAGCATCCGGTACTTTGGATGGGGCTTGTTGGGCCCGATAGATCTATCTTTAGAGTTCGCGTCAATTAGGGTGTCTGTTCCCTAATTCTTAGATTACCAGACTTAATAAAAAGGGCATATTCGATTAGATAATCCAACCATAGAATGTAGTTTCGATTACTTGTGTCTATTTCGTAAAGCATTTATAAAAGCAGCGCATGTATTCTCAGTCCCAAAAATATATATTGCAAAAGCATTTAAAAAAAGGGATTAATGAAACTCACGCATATAAATATTGTAAAACAGTTAATAAAGTATTTGCATGTATTCTCAGCCCAAAAACGTAAAGAGTAAAAGGGAGCAAATAAAACTCACCTAATGTATTTTGTAGTAAAAATACATATGACAACATTAGACAAACTGAACAATGCAGAGTTGGCCTCGGATTCACGAACCTATATCATTTGTATATATATTAAAATGTATAATCGTATTCGAACAAGTTTATATATTATAACTTGAATTATATATTATACTTATTTAGTTTGTGTATATATTTTAAATGTTTAATATTTATATATTTCGTTATATTTATATATATATATATATATATATATATATATATATATATATATATATATATATATATATGGTTAGTATTATATGAAAATATTCTTAATTCGTTATATATAATTATTTATATAAATAATGTTATTATAATTGGTAAGTGATATATAAATTATTAATATGATTATAATATATGTATTAAGTATATTTTAGGTATAAAATATTTATTTGTAACGAAAATGATAGTTTTGATAATAATGATTTACTAATAATAATAACTTTCTTAATATTGATAATACTAATATAAATAACGATGTTGATAAAATTGATACATATGTTAATAATAATAATAGTAAAACTAATAATTACGAAAATGATATTTATACTAATAATAGTGAGAGTAATAATAATTTGTATTGTTTTATAACAATAATAATAATCCTAAACATATTCATAATAATAATAGTACTAAAAATGGTACAATTACTAATATTTACAAAAATAATAATAAGTTGCATTATTTTGTCACTAATTATAATGTTTATAATGAAAGTTTTATTATGTTCCTAATAATGATAATAATTATAATAATAATAATAATAATAATAATAATAATAATAATAATAATAATAATAATAATAATAATAATAATAATAATAATAATAATAATAATAATAATACTTAATAATAATAATAATACTAAGTACCTATAATAACTTAGTAATAATAACAATTAAAACAATAATAATTAGTACTAACAATAACAATAATAATTTATAATAACAATGATAATAATAATAATAATGAAAAATGATATTGAAATTAAGAAAGGCTACCTCATAGTATTAATCTTAAAAATAAACGCACACGCCGGGGCTCGAACCCGTGACCACTCGCTCACCCATCATGCCCCTTAACCATTCTGCCATTCACGTTTTTTTTTATTATATTCCCAATCCAATTATATTTAACATATCCTTTCTGTTTCCTTTCTTCTTTATCTTATTCATGATTCAAATCGGTCTCAGCTCAATCTAATATTAGCAACGAGTACTTAATTGTTTTTGGACTTTCAACCAGAATATAACATCTTATGTTTGGTCTTTAAATCAATTGAAAAAAAAAAAAAAAATATGTATGTACCTGCTGGTACTGTCGCAACTTTAAAAAAAAAGAAGTTTGATTTTTGCTTTTTAGATGTTTTTAGCTAGAAATTCCAATATGAAAAATACTGCAAATGGTTATTGCAAACTATCTGAAGCATCAATTATTCTTAAAACTTTGAAATAAATTCGAATTTCATCATGAACATCTTGTTTGACTTTTTGAAAATAAAGCTTTGACTCCGAAATTGATACTTATTTTGAGGAATTAAAGAATGAAAACTTACAGAAAGTTTAAATGGGTGATTCCTAAGAACTCTGCAATTTTAGATTTTGCTAGTTCATTTGAAATTAGAGTTTTGTGGAATGGGGTTCATGAACAGAGGAAGACGAGCACTCAAGTATTTTTTTGTTTTTTTTATTCAATCGATTTTTGCAGTTCTCAGTATATAGCCAATGATTTCCTGTTTTAAATTGGGAATGAGAAAGACTTGTAACTAAATCCGACAATTCCAAAAATTTAACACAGTGCCGATAGATATGAATATCATATGCGTACCTTTTATTTTATTTAATATTTTTTTTTTATAATTAATATTGATAATTAATAAATATTTTAGTAATGATAATAATATTGATTAATAATAATTATATTAATACTAATAATAATATTGCTAAAGATACTAATAATAATAATTGATAATGTTATAAAGATATACATAATAATAGTAATAATAATATCAATATAATACAATAATTAATAATAAGTATTATAATAATGATAATATACCAATATAGTAATAATTTTAGTGACATTGACAATAATAAGATTATTAATGATATTTATAATAATAATAATAATAATAATAATACTAGTTATTGATAATAATACTAATAAAAATAATATATCACTTTATATATCACAAATTTCGTATCTATAGATAATAATATTAATACTACTAGTATTGATATTAGTATTGAAAGAAACAACAATATTATTTTTATAACAACTATATATTTTTACTTGTAATTACATTTAATAATTTACAATGTAATAATTCTTAATAACAATCAGATATATATATATATATATATATTTACATATTTAGAAATATAAGTTTGTATCCAAAATCTTTTATTTAATAGTATAACATTTAGTTTTTCAAAACTATTTATTTTTCAAAGTTTATTTTTATTTTGTTTAAAAAGATAGTTTAACGCGTAACGTTTTCAAGTTAATATATTTATACATAAACATATCTAATCATATACGTTCATTTAGTGGTTCGTGAATCATTGAAATTTAGTCGAGGTTAAATGCATATATGAATACAGTTTCAAATCCTTGGGACTTAACATAACAAACTTTGCTTATCGTGTCGGATTAATATAAAGATAAAGTTTAAATTTGGTCGGAAATTGCCAGGTCGTCACAGTACCTACCCGTTAAAGAAATTTCGTCCCGAAATTTGGGTGAGGTGGTCATGGCTAACAATGAAAATGTTTTCATGACGAATATGAGTTGATAAATTGAGTTTTATCATCATTGAGTAATATGGATAAAAATAATTCATTTTCTCGAAGCGTATGAGTGAAGCTATCACAAAAGAGTGAAATAAATAAATGAAGTTTCGTTTTAACTTCTGACGTTGCCTTGGTTGAATTCCAGAATTTAAGGGATTTCGAGAAAATCTTCGAAATCTAAAAGATTTGATTCTTCGGCGAGTAAGGAAATTAAGATCTCTATAATTAAATACGGTGATCTGCCTCGATTACTCTGTCTGATATTTCCATTATAAATTAAGCTCTTCCGTTCCATTATTCTCACCATTCCCATATTCTCTTCCTTACTTCATACATCCAAAAGATTGTGGAAATGCTTAATCCAGTTCTAGTCCTTGTTCTTATCCTTACTATCGTAACAATCATTCTCCTTTTCCAACTTCCACCTGAGGAATCTGCTTACTTCCTACTTTTCTCTTGGGGTTATAGTGCTTTTAATTCTCCCATGTCTTTATGTTGCGATAAACATTGATATACACGGTTTGTAATTTATGCGTTGTTATCGACTTTATATCTCTCCTTATATTTCAATGTCCCCCTTTCTGTTTCCTATAATCATTGTCATCCACAGTTAATACTCCCTCCTATTTGCTGTGATTTATACTCCAATTTCTATTTCAGAGCTTTGTCCCTTCGTTTCTTCTTCTGACGATTTGGCATCTCTTGTAATGGTCTAGAATTCGCAAATATAAGTTTCAAAATGAACATTATTAATGTTCTAAATAAGAAGGAATGTAATAGCACAATTTGATTTGTCAAATTACCAGATTCACTGAGAATAGAACTATTAAGAATATACTTTCTTGATATGTTCAGAAGTTAAGCAGAATGACAGAGTTATGTAACATGGCACATGATGACGTTATGATCTGTGAATCATCACGTCCCATTAGAAACTCAGCATGAGTTACTGTAATATAATCACGTTGATCAGGTGTCATTATATTATACTAACTCAGGCATCAATTCCCAATATTACTTCAATAACATTCATATTTTAAACTTGAAAGTTTACAGAATATAGAAACTAACAGTTTCTATATGATGTAACACTGATAGCATGAAGAGATTAATGATTTCAGATAAGAATAGTTATGAAAATATCTTCAGAAATATGGAGGATATTTATAATGAAAGATACGATAATATCTTTGAATATCTAAGATCAGAGGATGATGTAGACTATAGTCCGCAAGGGTCTAGAGTAAGGAGCAAGATATTCGCTAAATACTTCAGCAGACATTGAATTATTTGGATTTTTTGAAATCAAACTTATTCTTTGTGATTTGTCCACGGTTTCCTTCATAGTTTCGCATAATCCGCTTTTCGGTACTAAATTTTCTATTGAGTGTTTCCAATACTCCATTCTTTATCATCAACTTTTGGCTGTTGAGGTCATTTACAGTTTTTTTTTTTTTTTTGCTTCAATCAACTTTTCAAAATTCAGAGCATTAATTTGCAGACTGGGTGCTTTTCAGAATTTCAGAATAGAAGATCATAGTTCTAAGAGATAAATGTTATATGGATACATATAACTGTTGGTGTGAAAACACTGCGAGATTCACAATACAGATTTGCTGATTTCCGGTAATCGGTATGGCAATTCTTGTTATAAGATACGGATGAGTACTTGATGAGACTTCAATAGATACATATAGTGATTTGTCGGAGAGATTTAAGCCAAGGAGCAACGAAGTTGCTGGGACATCTGTTGGTAATATGGTGGAATATAATAAAAGGTTCCCCGGTAACAATAAAAGAGCACACATATAAATCAAGGTTATAATAAGGTTGTTTCGAACTAAAAGTCGAAGTTGCCTTGCTGAAGCTGTGACAAAATTGGCCAATTTGGAAAAAGATTGAAAAGTTATTTTCGGTAATCATAATGCTAGAGGAAATTAGCACAGCTCGCGTTAAACGTTTCCTCAGTTTTCGAGAGTTTTTCAGTGCATAACTATACGCATCAATCTTTTCTTCCGTAGATGAAGTGCGGTTGGTTCATCCTCCCGATTGAGGTGTTTTCAAGAATTACGAAAGGTTTGAACGCAGATTGTAATTGTCAATATACAAATAAGGTTTAAGATGAAATCAAGTGGCAAACTTGAAGAGATGTTTAGTTTCATATGTTATAATTAATATTTTAATTCATTTTAATTGTCCACTGTTGGTAGTCCTCAGTTAATTAGTCCACAGTTAGCTAGGAACAATTAGCTAGGATTTTGTTAGCGTGGATTCTCAAACAAATTTCTCATAGTTAATTTGTTTGTTTCTAACCAATTTTATTTCGTCAAATGTTTCTTTCATTATGCCACTTGTTGGATTCTGATAAGTCAAAATCCAAATATGAAATGGAATGGAAATGGTTATTCTGCGGTAAACAGATACGTATATCTGTGGATGTAATTAGGATAGTGAATGACTGTTGAATCAGATTCAGAGAATATACAGTGTAACTTATTAATGCGAAATCTAAATATTCCTCGGGTATTACCTACCCGTTAAAATATTTTCACCATTAACAGTTTGTACAAAAGAATTTTTAATTACAACCTTTATGAAAATATACTCAAATATATATTTTCTTCAGATAATATCATGGATTTAATGAGTTAATATGATATTAGACTCATTTAATTTACCGTTAGAACTAGAATGGATAATCTCTAAGACTTTATAGATTACTTAATCGCTAGGTCGAACGGGGATAAAATAGATAGAACGATACGTAGAACGATGATTATGCTCGTGGTACAGAATGTGATATTGAGGCATATGATGATGAAACTTGGGTTGTTGGTGGTACTGGTATTGATGTTGGTGATACTGTTAGTGCCGGTGATGTTGCTGAAGCTGGTACATTTTATACCATATTCTCCAGATTGATTACTCGAGCGCGAAGTTCGTTAACTTCTCCTATTATCCCGAGATGATTGTCGGTCGGAACGAGCAGATGAATAAGGTTTAGAATTTTAGATAGAATATAATCGTGACGAGCTACCCTGGAAATGAGGCTGAAAATGGTGTTTCGGATAGGTCTGCCGGTAAACGCTTCAGGTTCATTGTCAAGAGGTGAATTCGGTTGGTGGAAGGGATCGCCTTCTTCGCGTCTCCATTGATTAAGTCGACTACAAATGCATCAGATGAATTGGGGATGGCTGATTAATTGATTCATTCTGGTGACACCGCTTTCGGAACTTAGGTGAATATTCATGTCGGAATAGCTGTCGGAATAATTATCGGAATAGCTATCGAAATCTGAGGGACTTGAACTGGTTGAGGGATTCATCCCGTACGATCAGATGAAGGATTTTCGATAAGAAATAGATTATAGGATATAGATTAGTACCCTGCAATACATAATTTACATATGCATATATAATACTAAAATCCCATAAGTTACGAAGGAATCTACGGAAGCTGTCAGGCATCGGTAACAATAACAGGTACGCTAAGATATGAATTAGCAGATATGCTAAGATATAAATTTTGTCTATACACTAATCATGCAATTCATGCAATAAGATGTGTCTAGACTAAGGATGATAAGCAAGTGATTCTCTAAGGATGATAAGCAGGTAATTTTCGACACGAAATGATAAGCAAAACTTTTGACATGCAGACACGGTCGAATTCCAGACTCACTAATGCATCTAAACAACTATCAGTTAGACACACTAATGCAAGACCTGATTCGCTAAGACCACCACTCTGATACCAACTGAAATGCCCCATCCTAATCCATCCGGACGAAGTCCATATCGATTATAAACGATTCACAACAGTTGATTACATCACGAGGTACTTGACCTCTATATGATACATTTTACAAACATTGCATTCGTTTTTGAAAAGACAATCTTTCATTACATCAAAAGTTGGCGGCAGGCATACCATTTCATAATATATCTAACTATAATTGACTTAATAATAATCTTGATGAACTTGACGACTCGAATGCAACGTCTTTTGAAATATGTCATGAATGACTCCAAGTAATATCTCTAAAATAAGGAAATGCACAGCGGAAGATTTCTTTCATACCTGAGAATAAACATGCTTTCAAGTGTCAACCAAAAGGTTGGTGAGTTCATTAGTTTAACATAAATAATCATTTCATAATTTTAATTGACCACAAGATTTCATATTTTCAGTTCTCATAAACGTACGTCCCATGCATAGAGACAAAAATATCATTCATATGGATTGAACACCTGGTAACCGACATTCACAATATGCATATAAGAATATCCCCATCATTCCGGGATCCTCCTTCTGACATGATATAAATTTCGAAGTACTAAAGCATCCGGTACTTTGGATGGGGCTTGTTGGGCCCGATAGATCTATCTTTAGAATTCGCGTCAAATAGGGTGTCTGTTCCCTAATTCTTAGATTACCAGACTTAATAAAAAGGGCATATTCGATTAGATAATCCAACCATAGAATGTAGTTTCGATTACTTGTGTCTATTTCGTAAAGCATTTATAAAAGCAGCGCATGTATTCTCAGTCCCAAAAATATATATTGCAAAAGCATTTAAAAAAGGGATTAATGAAACTCACGCATATAAATATTGTAAAACAGTTAATAAAGCATTTGCATGTATTCTCAGCCCAAAAACGTAAAGAATGAAAGGGAGCAAATGAAACTCACCTAATGTATTTTGTAGTAAAAATACATATGACAACATTAGACAAACTGAACAATGCAGAGTTGGCCTCGGATTCACGAACCTATATCATTTGTATATATATTAAAATGTATAATCGTATTCGAACAAGTTTATATATTATAACTTGAATTATATATTATACTTATTTAGTTTGTGTATATATTTTAAATGTTTAATATTTATATATTTCGTTATATTAAAATATCTCTCTCTCTATATATATATATATATATATATATATATATATATATATATATATATATATATATATATATATATATATATATATATATATATATATATGGTTAGTATTATATGAAAATATTCTTAATTCGTTATATATAATTATTTATATAAATAATATTATTATAATTGGTAAGTGATATATAAATTATTAATATGATTATAATATATGTATTAAGTATATTTTAGGTACAAAATATTTATTTGTAACAAAAATGATAGTTTTGATAATAATGATTTACTAATAATAATAACTTTCTTAATATTGATAATACTAATATAAATAACAATGTTGATAAAATTGATACATATGTTAATAATAATAATAGTAAAACTAATAATTACGAAAATGATATTTATACTAATATTAGTGAGAGTAATAATAATTTGTATTGTTTTATAACAATAATAATAATCCTAAACATATTCATAATAATAATAGTACTAAAAATGGTACAATTACTAATATTTACAAAAATAATAATAAGTTGCATTATTTTGTCACTAATTATAATGTTTATAATGAAAGTTTTATTATGTTCCTAATAATGATAATAATAATAATAATAATAATAATAATAATAATAATAATAATAATAATAATAATAATAACAATAATAACAATAATAACAATAATAATAATATTAATAATAATAATAATAATAATCCTAATACTTAATAATAATAATAATACTAAGTACCTATAATAACTTAGTAATAATAACAATTAAAACAATAATAATTAGTACTAACAATAACAATAATAATTTATAATAACAATGATAATAATAATAATAATAATAATAATGAAAAATGATATTGACATTAAGAAAGGCTACCTCATAGTATTAATCTTAAAAATAAACGCACACGCCGGGGCTCGAACCCGTGACCACTCGCTCACCCATCATGCCCCTTAACCATTCTGCCATTCACGTTTTTTTTTATTATATTCCCAATCCAATTATATTTAACATATCCTTTCTGTTTCCTTTCTTCTTTATCTTATTCATTTTTCAAATCGGTCTCAGCTCAATCTAATATTAGCAACGAGTACTCAATTGTTTTTGGACTTTCAACCAGAATATAACAACTTATGTTTGGTCTTTAAATCAATTGAAAAAAAAATAAAAATAAATATGTATGTACCTGCTGGTACTGGCGCAACTTTTAAAAAAAAAAGAAGTTTGATTTTTGCTTTTTAGATGTTTTTAGCTAGAAATTCCAATATGAAAAATACTGTAAATGGTTATTGCAAACTATCTGAAGCATCAATTATTCTTAAAACTTTGAAATAAATTCGAATTTCATCATGAACATCTTGTTTGACTTTTTGAAAATAAAGCTTTGACTCTGAAATTGATACTTATTTTGAGGAATAAAAGAATGAAAACTTACAGAAAGTTTAAATGGGTGATTCCTAAGAACTCTGCAATTTTAGATTTTGCTAGTTCATTTGAAATTAGAGTTTTGTGGAATGGGGTTCATGAACAGAGGAAGACGAGCACTCAAGTATTATTTTGTTTTTTTTATTCAATCGATTTTTGTAGTTCTTAGTATATAGCCAATGATTTCCTGTTTTAAATTGGGAATGAGAAAGACTTGTAACTAAATCCGACAATTCCAAAAATTTAACACAGTGTCGATAGATATGAATATCAGATGCGTACCTTTTATTTTATTTAATATTTTTTTTATAATTAATATTGATAATTAATAAATATTTTAGTAATGATAATAATATTGATTAATAATAATTATATTAATACTAATAATAATATTGCTAAAGATACTAATAATAATAATTGATAATGTTATAAAGATATACATAATAATAGTAATAATAATATCAATATAATACAATAATTAATAATAAGTATTATAATAATGATAATATACCAATATAGTAATAATTTTAGTGACATTGACAATAATAAGATTATTAATGATATTTATAATAATAATAATAATAATAATAATAATAATACTAGTTATTGATAATAATACTAATAAAAATAATATATCACTTTATATATCACAAATTTTGTATCTATAGATAATAATATTAATACTACTAGTATTGATATTAGTATTGAAAGAAACAACAATATTATTTTTATAACAACTATATATTTTTACTTGTAATTACATTTAATAATTTACAATGTAATAATTCTTAATAACAATCAGATATATATATATTTACATATTTAGAAATATAAGTTTGTATCCAAAATCTTTTATTTAATAGTATAACATTTAGTTTTTCAAAACTATTTATTTTTCAAAGTTTATTTTTATTTTGTTTAAAAAGATAGTTTAACGCGTAACGTTTTCAAGTTAATATATTTATACATAAACATATCTAATCATATACGTTCATTTAGTGGTTCGTGAATCATTGAAATTTAGTCGAGGTTAAATGCATATATGAATATAGTTTCAAATCCTTGGGACTTAACATAACAAACTTTGCTTATCGTGTCGGATTAATATAAAGATAAAGTTTAAATTTGGTCGGAAATTGCCAGGTCGTCACAATATGTACCTAGTAAGACGTTGTTATAACGATAATCGTTATATATATCGTTTTTGAGTTTCTTAAATTAATAGTCTCATTTTTATGTATATAACTCATTGTTAAAATACCTAATGAGATACATATAATAAAATCATGTTAACTATATATATAACCATTTATATGTCATCGTATAGTTTTTACAAGTTTTAACGTTGGTCAACTTGGGTGGTCAATTGTCTATATGAAACTTATTTCAATTAATCAAGTCTTAACAAGTTTGATTGCTTAACATGTTGGAAACACTTAATCATGTAAATAACAATTTCATTTAATATATATATAAACATGGAAAAGTTCGGGTCACTACAGTACCTACCCGTTAATTAAATTTCATCCCGAAATTTTAAGCAGTTGGAGATGTTGACGTATCTTCTGGAAATAAATGCGGGTATTTCTTCTTCATCTGATCTTCATGCTCCCAGGTGAACTCGGGTCCTCTACGAGCATTCCATCGAACCTTAACAATCGGTATCTTGTTTTGTTTAAGTCTCTTAACCTCACGATCCATTATTTCGACGGGTTCTTCAATGAATTGAAGTTTTTCATTGATTTGGATTTCGTCCAACGAAAGAGTGAGATCTTCTTTAGCAAAACATTTCTTCAAATTTGAGACGTGGAAAGTGTTATGTACAGCCGCGAGTTGTTGAGGTAGCTCCAGTTGGTAAGCTACTGGTCCGACACGATCTATAATCTTGAATGGTCCAATGTACCTTGGATTTAGTTTCCCCCGTTTACCAAATCGAACAACGCCTTTCCAAGGTAAAACCTTAAGCATGACCATTATTCAAACTCTATATCTTTTCTTTTACTGTCCGCGTAGCTCTTTTGTCGACTCTGGGCGGTTTTCAATCTTTGTTGAATTTGGATGATTTTCTCGGTAGTTTCTTGTATTATCTCCGGACCCGTAATCTGTCTATCCCCCACTTCACTCCAAAAAAATCGGAGACCTGCACTTTCTACCATAAAGTGCTTCAAACGGCACCATCTCAATGCTTGAATGGTAGCTGTTGTTGTAGGAAAATTCTGCTAACGGTAGATGTCGATCCCAACTGTTTCCGAAATCAATAACACAAGCTCGTAGCATGTCTTCAAGCGTTTGTATCGTCCTTTCGCTCTGCCCATCAGTTTGTGGAAGATAGGCAGTACTCATGTCTAGACGAGTTTCCAATGCTTGCTGTAATGTCTGGCAGAATCTTGAAATAAATTCGCCATCCCTATCAGAGATAATAGAGATTGGTATTCCATGTCTGGAGACGACTTCCTTCAAATACAGTCATGCTAACTTCTCCATCTTGTCATCTTCTCTTATTGGCAGGAAGTGTGCTGACTTGGTGAGACGATCAACTATTACCCAAATAGTATCATAACCACTTGCAGTCCTTGGCAATTTAGTAATGAAATCCATGGTAATGTTTTCCCATTTCCATTTCGGGATTTCAGGTTGTTGTAGTAGACCTGATGGTTTCTGATGTTCAGCTTTGACCTTAGAACACGTCAAACATTCTCCTACATATTTAGCAATATCGGCTTTCATACCTGGCCACCAAAAATGTTTCTTAAGATCCTTGTACATCTTCCCCGTTCCAGGATGTATTGAGTATCTGGTTTTATGAGCTTCTCTAAGTACCATTTCTCTCATATCTCCAAATTTTGGTACCTAAATTCTTTCAGCCCTATACCGGGTTCCGTCTTCCCGAATATTAAGATGCTTCTCCGATCCTTTGGGTATTTCATCCTTTAAATTTCCCTCTTTTAAAACTCCTTGTTGCGCCTCCTTTATTTGAGTAGTAAGGTTAGTGTGAATCATTATATTCATAGATTTTACTCGAATGGGTTCTCTGTCCTTTCTGCTCAAGGCATCGGCTACCACATTTGCCTTCCCCGGGTGGTAACGAATCTCAAATTCATAATCATTCAACAATTCAATCCACCTACGCTGCCTCATATTCAGTTGTTTCTGATTAAATATGTGTTGAAGACTTTTGTGGTCGGTATATATAATACTTTTGACCCCATATAAGTAGTGCCTCCAAGTCATTAATGCAAAAACATCTGCGCCTAATTCCAAATCATGCGTCGTATAATTTTTCTCGTGAATCTTCAATTGTCTAGACACATAAGCAATCACCTTCGTCCGTTGCATTAATACACAATCGAGACCTTGCTTTGATGCGTCACAATAAATCACAAAATCATCATTCCCTTCAGGCAATGACAATATAGGTGCTGTAGTTAGCTTTTTCTTCAATAATTGAAACGCCTTCTCTTGTTCATCCTTCCATTCAAATTTCTTCCCTTTATGCGTTAATGCAGTCAAGGGTTTTGCTATTTTGGAGAAATCTTGGATGAATCTTCTGTAGTAACCAGTCAATCCTAAAAATTGACGTATATGCTTCGGAGTTTTTGGGGTTTCCCACTTTTCAACGGTTTCGATCTTTGTCGAGTCCACCTGGATACCTTCTTTGCTCACTATGTGATCGAGGAATTGAACTTCTTCCAACCAAAATGCACATTTTGAAAACTTAGCGTACAGTTTTTCTTTCCTCAATACTTCTAGCACTTTTCTCAAATGTTCTTCGTGGTCTTGATCATTTTTTGAGTAAATAAGTATGTCATCGATGAAAACAATGACAAACTTGTCAAGATATGGCCCACACACTCGGTTCATAAGGTCCATGAACACAGCTGGTGCGTTAGTCAATCCAAACGGCATAACCATAAACTCGTAATGACCATAACGCGTCCTAAAAGCAGTTTTTGGAATATCATCCTCCTTTACTCGCATTTGATGATATCCAGAATGTAAATCGATCTTCGAATAAACCGACGAGCCTTGTAGTTGATCAAATAAGTCATCAATTCTCGGCAGTGGATAACGGTTTTTGATGGTAAGTTTGTTCAACTCTCTGTAGTCAATACACAACCTAAATGTACCATCCTTCTTCTTGACAAACAAAACAGGAGCTCCCCATGGTGATGTGCTTGGTCGAATGAAACCACGTTCTAATAGTTCTTGCAGTTGGCTTTGCAGTTCTTTCATCTCGCTGGGTGCGAGTCTATAAGGAGCACGAGCTATTGGTGCAGCTCCTGGTACAAGATCTATTTGAAATTCAACAGATCGATGTGGAGGTAGTCCCGGTAATTCTTTCAGAAATACATCGGGAAATTCTTTTGCGACGGGAACATCATTGATGCTCTTTTCTTAAGTTTGTACTTTCTCGACGTGTGCTAGAACAGCATAGCAACCTTTTCTTATTAGTTTTTGTGCCTTCAAATTACTAATAAGATGTAGCTTCATGTTGCTCTTTTCTCCGTACACCATTAAGGGTTCTCCTTCTTCTCGTACAATGCGAATTGCATTTTTATAACATACGATCTCTGCTTTCACCTTCTTCAGCCAGTCCATGCCAACTATTACATCAAAACTCCCTAACTCTACTGGTATCAAATCAATCTTAAATATTTCGCTACCCAGTTTAATTTCTCGATTCCGGCATATATTATCTGCTGAAATTAATTTATCGTTTGCTAATTCGAGTAAAAATTTACTATCCAACGGCGTCAATGGACAACTTAATTTAGCACAAAAATCTCTACTCATATAGCTTCTATCCGCACCCGAATCAAATAAAACGTAAGCAGATTTATTGTCAATAAGAAACGTACCCGTAACAAGCTCCGGGTCTTCCTGTGCCTCTGACGCATTAATATTGAAAACTCTTCCGCGGCCTTGTCCATTCGTGTTCTCCTGGTTCGGGCAATTTCTAATAATGTGGCTCGGTTTTCCACATTTATAACAAACTACATTGGCATAACTTGCTCCGACACTACTTGCTCCGCCATTACTCGTTCCGACACCATTTGTTCCTTTCGTTCTGTTAACCCCTGGTCCGTAGACCTCACACTTCGCCGCGCTATGACCATTTCTTTTACACTTGTTGCAAAATTTGGTGCAGAACCCCGAGTGATACTTTTCACACCTTTGGCATAGCTGCTTCTGATTGTTGTTGTTGTTGCGGTTGTTATTGTTGTTGGGATGATTGTTGTAGTTGCTGTTGTTGTTGTTGTTGTTGTTGTTGTTGGGCCGTTTGTTGTAGTTGCGATTGATGTTGCGATTGTTGGGATAATTGTTGCGATTATTATTGTAATTGCTGTTGTTGTTGTATTGGTGATTCTTATCACCGTTTTCCTCCCACTTTCTTTTGACTTGCTTCACATTGGCCTCTTCAGCCGTCTGTTCTTTAATTCTTTCCTCAATCTGGTTCACTAGTTTGTGAGCCATTCTACATGCCTGTTGTATGGAGGTGAGCTCATGTGAACTTATATCTTCTTGGATTCTTTCCGGTAATCCTTTCACAAACGCATCGATCTTCTCTTCCTCATCTTCGAATGCTCCCGGACACAATAGGCACAATTCTGTGAATCGTCTTTCATACTTGGTAATATCAAATCCTTGGGTTCGTAACCCTCTAGGTTCTGTCTTGAGCTTATTGACCTCGGTTCTGGGACGGTACTTCTCGTTCATCAAGTGCTTGAATGCTTACCACGATAGTGCGTACGCATCATCTTGTCCCACTTGCTCTAGATAGGTATTCCACCATGTTAACGCAGAACCTGTGAAGGTATGCGTAGCGTACTTCACTTTGTCCTCTTCAGTACACTTACTTATGGCAAACACCGATTCGACCTTCTCGGTCCACCGTTTCAATCCGATCGGTCCTTCGGTTCCATCAAATTCCAAAGGTTTGCAGGCAGTGAATTCTTTGTAGGTGCATCCTACACGATTTCCTGTACTGCTAGATCCAAGGTTATTGTTGGTATGTAGCGTAGCCTGTACTGCAGCTATGCTTGAAGCTAGAAAAGTACGGAATTCCTCTTCATTCATATTCACGGTGTGTCGAGTAGTCGGTGCCATTTCCTTCAAAATAGTCAAATGGAACAAGTTAATCATACAGAATATTAAGAGTAGTTAATAGTATTTCGTAGCATAATATGAACTCATTTATAAAAGCTTTTTCTTCATATTAGCATTTTATAAGTTTAAATTCGGGTAGTACCTACCCGTTAAGTTCATACTTAGTAGCTAATATACAATTCAACTACTACAATTCTATATGAAAAACTGATTATAATAATATTTCGCGTTCAAACTTTTATACAATATTTTACAAACTTACAATACCGCTTATTTTACATAACGCATGAAATATAGCACACAATAACTTTGATACAAGATAGTTGTGAAGATAATTCTAGCTAGTACACAAGTCGTTCAGCAAAGGCAATAAAGACACGTAATTCATACGTCCAGAAACAAGTCATGCATTCTGGTTTTACTAGGACTACTTCCCATCCTTGGTCTTGTGGAACATAACCGTTATGGCCGTTGATAAGACAGCGTGTTGTAACGTCGTCAAAGGGACGAGGGTTACGTAATGACCAACAGTCTCGTAATAACCTAAAAACTTCATTTCTTACCCCAATTACCGACTCCGTCACTTGTGGGAACGTTTTGTTTAATAGTTGTAGCCCGATGTTCTTTTTCTCACTTTGGTGAGAAGCGAACATTACTAACCCGTAAGCATAGCATGCTTCTTTATGTTGCATGTTAGCCGCTTTTTCTAAATCATGAAGTCCTATATTCGGATACATTGAGTCAAAATAATTTCTTAACCCGTTGCGTAAAATAGCATTTGGGTTCCCCGCAATAAATGCGTCAAAGTAAACACATCGTAACTTATGGGTTTCCCAATGTGATATCCCCCATCTTTCAAACGAAAGTCTCTTATAAACCAAGACATTCTTGGAACGTTCTTCGAATGTCTTACAAACTGATTTCGCCGTAAATAATTATGCCGAAGAATTCTGACCGACTCTAGAGAAGATTTCATCAATCATGTCTCCGGGTAGGTCTCTTAAAATATTGGGTTGTCTATCCATTTTGTGTTTTTATACTGTAAAATAGACAAGAGTTAGATTCATAAAAAAAAATACTTATTAATACAAGCAATTTTTACATATATCATAAAGCATAAGCACACTATATTACATATATTACACCACACGAATACAACTATCTTATTCCGACTCGCTCGTTTCTTCTTCTTCGGTTTTGGTTCGTTTTGCCAAGTTTCTAGGGATATATGATGTTCCCCTAATACGAGCTGTCGTTTTCCACAACGGTTTCGAAAAACCTGGTGGTTTAGAGGTTCCCGGGTCATTATTACAACTTAAGGGCTTCGGGGGTTGACGATACATATAAAGTTCATCGGGTTGGAATTAGATTTCTCTATTTTTATGCCCTTTTCCTTATTATTTTCTTTTGCTTTTTTAAATTCAGTTGGGGTAATTTCTATAACATCATCGGAATTCTCGTCGGAATCCGATTCATCGGAGAATTGGTAATCCTCCCAATATTTTGCTTCCTTGGCGAAAACACCATTGACCATAATTAACCTTGGTCGGTTGGTTGAGGATTTTCTTTTACTTAACCGTTTTATTATTTCCCCCACCGGTTCTATTTCCTCCTCTGGTTCCTCCTCTTCCGGTTCTGATTCTTCTTCCGGTTCTGATTCTTCTTCCAGTTTTTCTTCGGGAACTTGTGAATCAGTCCAATATATATTCGACTCTTCGTTATTATTAGGTGAGTCAATGGGATTTGTGCTAGAGGTAGACATCTATCACACAATATCAAACATGTTAAGAGATTAATATATCACATAATATATACATGTTAATAATATATAGTTTCCAACAAAAATGTTAAGCAATCATTTTTAAAGAAAACACGGTCGAAGTCTAGACTCACTTTAATGCATCCTAACAAACTCGATAAGACACACTAATGCAAATTTTCTGCTTATCTAAGACCAATGCTCGGATACCAACTGAAATGTCCCGTTCTTATTGATTAAAAACGTTCTATATTAATTGATTTCGTTGCGAGGTTTTGACCTCTATATGAGAAATTTTTCAAAGACTGCATTCATTTTTAAAACAAACCATAACCTTTATTTCATAAATAAAGGTTTAAAAAGCTTTACGTAGATTATCAAATAATGATAATCTAAAATATCATGTTTACACACGACCATTACATAATGGTTTACAATACAAATATGTTACATCGAAATCAGTTTCTTGAATGCAGTTTTTACACAATATCATACAAACATGGACTCCAAATCTTGTCCTTATTTTAGTATGCAACAGCGGAAGCTCTTAGTATTCACCTGAGAATAAACATGCTTTAAACGTCAACAAAAATGTTAGTGAGTTATAGGTTTAACCTATATATATCAAATCGTAACAATAGACCACAAGATTTCATATTTCAATACACATCCCATACATAGAGATAAAAATCATTCATATGGTGAACACCTGGTAACCGACATTAACAAGATGCATATATAAGAATATCCCCATCATTCCGGGACACCCTTCGGATATGATATAAATTTCGAAGTACTAAAGCATCCGGTACTTTGGATGGGGTTTGTTAGGCCCAATAGATCTATCTTTAGGATTCGCGTCAATTAGGGTGTCTGTTCCCTAATTCTTAGATTACCAGACTTAATAAAAAGGGGCATATTCGATTTCGATAATTCAACCATAGAATGTAGTTTCACGTACTTGTGTCTATTTTGTAAATCATTTATAAAACCTGCATGTATTCTCATCCCAAAAATATTAGATTTTAAAAGTGGGACTATAACTCACTTTCACAGATTTTTACTTCGTCGGGAAGTAATACTTGGCCACTGGTTGATTCACGAACCTATAACAATATATACATATATATCAAAGTATGTTCAAAATATATTTACAACACTTTTAATATATTTTGATGTTTTAAGTTTATTAAGTCAGCTGTCCTCGTTAGTAACCTACAACTAGTTGTCCACAGTTAGATGTACAGAAATAAATCGATAAATAATATCTTGAATCAATCCACGACCCAGTGATACGTATCTCAGTATTGATCACAACTCAAACTATATATATTTTGGAATCAACCTCAACCCTGTATAGTTAACTCCAACATTCACATATAGAGTGTCTATGGTTGTTCCGAAATATATATAGATGTGTCGACATGATAGGTCGAAACATTGTATACGTGTCTATGGTATCTCAAGATTACATAATATACAATATAAGTTGATTAAGTTATGGTTGGAATAGATTTGTTACCAATTTTCACGTAGCTAAAATGAGAAAAATTATCCAATCTTGTTTTACCCATAACTTCTTTATTTTAAATACGTTTTGAGTGAATCAAATTGCTATGGTTTCATTTGAAATCTATTTTATGAATCTAAACAGAAAAAGTAAAGGTTTATAGTCGGAAAAATAAGTTACAAGTCGTGTTTGTAAAGGTAGTTATTTCAGTCGAAAGAACGACGTCTAGATGACCATTTTAGAAAACATACTTCCACTTTGAGTTTAACCATAATTTTTGGATATAGTTTCATGTTCATAATAAAAATCATTTTCCCAGAATAACAACTTTTAAATCAAAGTTTATCATAGTTTTTAATTAACTAACCCAAAACAGCCCGCGGTGTTACTACGACGGCGTAAATCCGGTTTTACGGTGTTTTTCATGTTTCCAGGTTTTAAATCATTAAGTTAGCATATCATATAGATATAGAACATGTGTTTAGTTGATTTTAAAAGTCAAGTTAGAAGGATTAACTTTTATTTGCGAACAAGTTTAGAATTAACTAAACTATGTTCTAGTGATTACAAGTTTAAACCTTCGAATAAGATAGCTTTATATGTATGAATCGAATGATGTTATGAACATCATTACTACCTCAAGTTCCTTGGATAAACCTACTATAAATGAGAAAAATAGATCTAGCTTCAAAGGATCCTTGGATGGCTTGAAAGTTCTTGAAGCAGAATCATGACACAAAAACAATTTCAAGTAAGATTTCCACTCGAAATAAGATTGTTATAGTTATAGAAATTGAATTAAAGTTTTAATATGATTATTACCTTGTATTAGAAAGATAAACTACTGTAAGTAACAAAGGTTTCTTGATCTTGGATGATTACTTGGAATGGATTTAGAAAACTTGGAAGTAAACTTGCAATCTTGGAAGTATTCTTGATTTTATGAAACTAGAACTTTTGGAATTTATGAAGAACACTTAGAACTTGAAGATAGAACTTGAGAGAGATCAATTAGATGAAGAAAATTGAAGAATGAAAGTGTTTGTAGGTGTTTTTGGTCGTTGGTGTATGGATTAGATATAAAGGATATGTAATTTTGTTTTCATGTAATAAGTCATGAATGATTACTCATATTTTTGTAATTTTATGAGATATTTCATGCTAGTTGCCAAATTATGGTTCCCACATGTGTTAGGTGACTCACATGGGCTGCTAAAATCTGATCATTGGAGTGTATATACCAATAGTACATACATCTAAAAGCTGTGTATTGTACGAGTACGAATACGGGTGCATACGAGTAGAATTGTTGATGAAACTGAACGAGGATGTAATTGTAAGCATTTTTGTTAAGTAGAAGTATTTTGATAAGTGTCTTGAAGTCTTTCAAAAGTGTATGAATACATATTAAAACACTACATGTATATACATTTTAACTGAGTCGTTAAGTCATCGTTAGTCGTTACATGTAAATGTTGTTTTGAAACCTTTAGGTTAACGATCTTGTTGAATGTTGTTAACCCATTGTTTATTATAACAAATGAGATGTTAAATTGTTATATTATCATGATATTATGATATATAATATATCTTAGTATGATATATATATATAGTTAAATGTCATTACAACGATAATCGTTACATATATGTCTCGTTTCGAAATCATTAAGTTAGTAGTCTTATTTTTACATATGTATTTCATTGTTAATACACTTAATAATATATTTACTTATCATTTAACATAATTAACCAAGTGTATCAATATCTTAATATGATTCATATGTACCTAGTAAGACGTTGTTATAACGATAATCGTTATATATATCGTTTTCGAGTTTCTTAAATTAATAGTCTCATTTTTATGTATATATCTCATTGTTAAAATACCTAATGAGATACATACTTATAATAAAATCATGTTAACTATATATATAACCATATATATGTCATCGTATAGTTTTTACAAGTTTTAACGTTCGTGAATCACCGGTCAACTTGGGTAGTCAATTGTCTATATGAAACCTATTTCAATTAATCAAGTCTTAACAAGTTTGATTGCTTAACATGTTGGAAACACTTAATCATGTAAATAAAAATTTCATTTAATATATATATAAACATGGAAAAGTTCGGGTCACTACAGTGATACCTTTGGAAAAAGAAGAAGAAGAAGAATAAGAAAGTGCAAGAAACAAAAACCGTAGAAGTAGACCCGGTGAAGACAGTTCCACCAAAACCTCCACCTAGGGTAGGTGATCCAGGTGAATTAATTGTTCCTTGTCTACTTAGTGACTGTGTCATGTATGATGCACTAGCAGATTTAGGTGCAAGTGTGAGTGTTGCCTATTTCATTATATAAGAGATTAGGAGTAGGTGAGTTAAGTCCAACGTATATGAGTGTTCGACTCCTTGATCAAACCATTAAGCACCCAGTTGGAATTGCTGACAACCTACCCGTTCAAGTAGGTAATTTAACCTTTCTAGTCGAATTCATTGTCATTGACATAGAAGAGGACCCAAACATTCCTCTAATTTTAGGTCGACCATTCTTAGCGTCCACCGGGGCATTATTTGATGTAAGAAAGGGTAGAATGACACTTAGTAATGATGAGAAATCGATCACCTTTATGATTCGAAAGGCTAAATCTCCACCAACCAAAACCGTTGAACCAACAAAAATGATTGGTAAGAACCATGTTGTTTTACCAACTCCAACGGTAGTGCTTAGCAATAATAAAACGCCTAAGTGTGGGGAAAATGAAGTAACACCTAATGATGACTTGATAACAAAGAACTTCGTTGTTGATACGAAATTAAATGACTCCGTTATTAATAGTTCAATGAAGAAACTTATTAAACGAATTCGTGATGCTAGAACCAAGGGGAACTTTAAGTTATGTAACCGGTTAGTATCCAATCTGTCGCCTAAAGAAAAGGCGAAATTAGTTGAATTTGTGGATATTACACAAGAATCCGACCAATGGCTTAAAGCAAAAGTCACAGATATGCAAGTTGATTATGGTCCAAGAAAAATTGACGATGAAGTTAGTCACAATTTTGACACCACAGCTACCTAAGTGTGGGGAGATTCAAAATGTTCTAAAAAGAAAATGCTGTCTAGAGTTAGTCGTTCTGTTCTCGTGTAGTTCCGAGAATGGAATCCGATTGGTCTTTTCCACTAGCAGACACTAAAGAACTAGTTTTCTCCCCACATTCTGAATTTTTTTTTTGTTTTGTAGGTTTTATATGAAATTAATATGCTTTTTAAATTTAAGTTTTGTGTGATTTTAAAAACAAAAATTTACTTTATTTAATTAAGTTTAAAAAAAATGATTTCTAAAATTCGTCGTGAGTTAAACACTAGGTCATTGAACCGAAATTGCTTTACCCGAGGGCGGGATGACAAATTTTGTTATCATTATTTTTAATTTTATTGATTTAAATTATGCCAAAAAATATTAGATTTTATAAATTTTTGAAAGTGGGGTAATATACCAAACTTCAAAAATATGTATATATGTTTGTAGTTTATCTTATGTACAAAACAGAGTAAAACAACGCACTTTCAAAGACTGTCATTAAGTTCAGCAAAAGCTACTAATTTTGACGACAAGACGCAAAATATCAAATGTGAAATAACAACAATATGTTTGCAAACTCGGTAATTTTAATCATTTTTCTACACTAATCACCCTCATGAATTTAAATTTTTACTGATTTCTTGCAAATGAGGGCATTGCAAGATCTCAAGTGTGGGGAAGGGTTATAAATTCTCTCGGGTTTACACTTGGTTTAATTGCCCAATTTTGTGAAAATTTGAAAAATATTCAACTAAATGAATTCAAAATCATGTTTATACATATTTATGAACGATAAAACTAGGTTATACTACCGAAATTATTGTTACCTTGGAAAGGACATAAATTGAGAAACAACCCAAAACGCTTGAATTCATTTAAAATGGAATAGAGGGGAATAAAAAGGCAAGGAAAGAAATAAATAAAAGTTGAGTGTGGGAAGAATTCACCAAGTTCTTTAAAACATATATCACATATCTGTACAAGCTTATTGCAGGTACTTTTGTTTTGGACTAAACTAATCAGTTTTACCCGATTTAGTGTAATATATTTGAAAGAAAGATGGATCTACACGATGAATCAATTCCATCATTAAAAGGAAGTAAAGTCTTCCAAAAAAGACACGCGCTTCTTGATTTAGGTCAAGAAGTTGTCGTCCAGACCAGCTGTAGGTTGACGAAAAATCTAGAAAAGTCTTCACTAAAATCAGCAGGAAATCCACGGACCTCAGCATCAAACAGGGTCGCCATGTGGTTAGACTTATCCTAACCATGAGAGGATCTATCTAGTAAAATGGGGAGGGCGCCGTGCAAATTAGCTTGATAAGACTAATGAATCAGACCCCCAGAAAGGATAATCTCCTTAAAGATTAAAAATCAGCTTTTAAGCCTGATATTACTCAATCCTTGAGATTGACCTTAAAGATTTAGAATTCAAACTCATGGAATTCGATGATATCTAAACTCGAGCTTGAACGAGAAATTATTTTGATCAAAAATTAAAACCGATTTGTTTTCTAAAAACCCATTTTTAATGCTTTCATTACCATTGAACGTAAAATCCTAGGAATTCACCTGGAATTCATTAGGTCACCTGAACCAAATCGGGCGTCAACCGTAAGAACGGTGGTTGCATAGCATGGTCGGAGACAGGACCTTGTGCCAGACCAGAAAAATTATAGGATGATCTTTACTATTGCTCCTACAAAGGATAGTAATAGCATTTGACACGTTTTAGACCATGAACAAATGCATGTCATTAGACATTGCCTTAATACTTTCTTGTTCATCGCTTTCCTTTACAACCGGACGGTAGTTTACCGAAAGGTAATATACGGGACAAGTAAACTGGACGTGTTGCTTTCCTAATACAAGGTTAGCAAGTGGGTGACACAAAACCGTAAAGTTTTGAGCTAAAATTTTAAAATCCGAAACCCACAAAACCCACAATAACATTTTGCAACACCGGTGAAGGGTTATTCCGGAAAACTTATCTAGGATAAAAACTAGATTGAATTTTCAAAAGATCAAATGTTTTCATAAAGATCCAATTTCCTGACGTATCTAAATTTTTATAGTCATGTGAGACTGTAAACCACATCGTTACTATCATTTTTCATAACCGCCGTATTGAAATCACTGATGTACAAAGTATGAAGAATAAAGAAGTGATTCAAGTATGTTTTTATTTCAAGTTCTATATTGCTTGAGGACAAGCAACGCTCAAGTGTGGGAATATTTGATAATGCTAAAAACGAACATATATTTCATAGCATTATCCTTCAAGAAAGACAAGCTTTTAGTTGCAATTGTTCTAATTTCAAGTAATTATCGTTTAAATAATAAAAGGTGAAGACAAAAGACAGATTTGACGATTTGAAGATGCAAATGACCAAAAAGCTAAAAAGTACAAAGTACAATTTAAGTGGTTCAATTTATTGATGAGAAACGTCTCAAAATTACAAAAGTACAAGCCGCAAAATGCAAAGTACAAGATATTAAATTATACGAAAAGGCGTTCGAAAATCCGGAACCGAGACAAGAACCAACTTTCAACGCTCGACGCAACGGAGCTGAAAGTACAAGTCAACTATGCACAAGAATATATTATAATATTTAATTAATTCATAATAAGAATAATAATAAATAATAAAAAGTTGTTAATCGAGCATAGTTAAGGGGTCATAAGTGAAAATTTCAAATCAACATTTGCCTATAAAACGAGACTACGGAGAATGAAGAAAGACACACCTTTTTCTCTTTTCTTTTCTCTGTAAACATAATATATATAATTATAATTATAATTATAATTTTAATTTTAATTTAAGTTTAATAATAATTGGGTTATTGTAAGATATGTTTTACGGGTTTTAAAGTCAGAACTCTGTCCGTGTAACGCTACGCGATTATTCACCACTGTAAGCTATGTTCTTCCTTTTTAAATTAATGTCTCATAACTAAGTTATTATTATGCTTATTTGAGCCGAAATAATCATGATGTTGAACTAAATATTAAAGATTGGGTTATTGGATTTTGTACCATAATTAGGGTATAGACAAAAGACCGACACTTGTGGACATTGGACCATGGACCATTAATAGATGGGGGGTATTGTCTAATCGAATGACAACTCTTTGGAGTCTGTCGAATCTATCTTCAAATTAGTTAATCTAATAATTATTAAATGATTATGCATGTCCTATTTAGTGACGTTTATACGACATCTTTTACAATCATTTAATTAATCAATTGGGTTGGGTAATTTATTATTCATTCTGGCCAAGTGGGTAAATTAATAATCATGGACTAATTAAAACAGGGGTAGATTACATACAAGGGTAATTGGTGTAATTGTTAACAAAGTATTAAGACCTTGGATTACACACAGTCGATAACCTGGTGTAATTATTAACAAAGTATTAAGACCTTGTTACAGTTTGAATCCCCAATTAGTTGGAATATTTGACTTCGGGTATAAGGTTAATTTGACGATCATTTTATAATTATGACCGATGAACTATTATGGGCAAAAACCAGATAGGTATCAAATAAATCCAGGACAAAGGACAATTAACCCAGCATAATAAATTAAAATTAAAACGTCAAACATCATGATTACGGAAATTTAAATAACCATAATTCTTTTATTGTATTTCTCATTGTACTTTCATTTACTCGTAATTTTATTTATTGTCATTTTAATATTGTTATTTATTTTACGCACTTTAATTAGCGTCATTTATCTGTACGCTTAAAATATAAAATCGACAAACCGGTCATTAAACGGTAAATCCCCCCAAAGTTACCTTAATTACTATATCTAGTTTAACTACTTAATTAACTAATTTGACCTAGTAAGACACCCAATAATAGTGAAATGTCCCGTTCATATTGATTATAAATGTTCCATATTAATTGATTTCGTTGCAAGGTTTTGACATCTATATGAGACGTTTTTCAAAGACTACATTCAATTTTAAAACAACCATAACCTTTATTTTATCAATAAAGGTTTTAAAAAAACCATTACGTAGATTATCAAATAATGATAATCTAAAATATACTGTTTACACACGACCATTACATAATGGTTTACAATAGAAATATATTACATCGATATATGTTTCTTGAATGCAGTTTTACACAATATCATAAAAACATAGACTCCAAATCTTGTCCTTATTTTAGTATGCAACAGCGGAAGCTCTTAGTATTCACCTGAGAATAAAAATGCTTTAAACGTCAACAAAAATGTTGGTGAGTTATAGGTTTAACCTATATATATCAAATCGTAACAATAGACCACAAGATTTCATATTTTAATACGCATCCCATACATAGAGATAAAAATCATTCATATGGTGAACACCTGGTAACCGACATTAACAAGATGCATATATAAGAATATCCCCATCATTCCGGGACACCCTTCGGATATGATATAAATTTCGAAGTACTAAAGCATCCGGTACTTTGGATGGGGTTTGTTACGCCCAGTAGATCTATCTTTAGGATTCGCGTCAATTAGGGTGTCTGTTCCCTAATTCTTAGATTAGCAGACTTAATAAAAAGGGGCATATTCGATTTCGATAATTCAACCATAGAATGTAGTTTCACGTACTTGTGTCTATTTTGTAAATCATTTATAAAACCTGCATGTATTCTCATCCCAAAAATATTAGATTTTAAAAGTGGGACTATAACTCACTTTCACAGATTTTTACTTCGCCGGGAAGTAAGACTTGGCCACTGGTTGATTCACGAACCTATAACAAATATGTACATATATATCAAAGTATATTCAAAATATATTTACAACACTTTTAATATATTTTGATGTTTTAAGTTTATTAAGTCAGCTGTCCTCGTTAGTAACCTACAACTAGTTGTCCAACGTTAGATGTACAGAAAAAATTGATATATATTATCTTGAATCAATCCATGACCCAGTGTATACATGTCTCAGGCTAGATCACAACTCAAAGTATATATATTTTTGGAATCAACCTCAACCCTGTATAGCTAACTCCCTCATTACTGCATATAGAGTGTCTATGGTTGTTCCAAATAATATATACACATGGGTCGATATGATATGTCAAAACATTTGCATACGTGTCTATGGTATCCCAAGATTACATAATATATTAGAATACATGTATAATACAATATAAGTTAGCTAGGATATGATTAATATAGATTTGTTACCAATTTTCACGTTGCTACAACAAGAAAAATTATCCAATCTTGTTTTACCCATAACTTCTTCATTTTAAATCCGTTTTGAGTGAATTAAATTACTATGGTTTCATATTGAACTCTATTTTATGAATCTAAACATAAAAAGTATAGGTTTATAGTCGGAAATATAAGTTACAAGTCGTTTTTGTAAAGGTAGTCATTTCAGTCGAAAGAACGACGTCTAGATGACCATTTTAGAAAACATACTTCCACTTTGAGTTTAAGCATGATTTTTGGATATAGTTTCATGTTCATAAGAAAAATAATTTTCAAAGAAGAACAACTTTTAAATCAAAGTTTATCATAGTTTTTAATTAACTAACCCAAAACAGCCCGCGGTGTTACTACGACGGCGTATGTCCGGTTTTACAGTGTTCTTCGTGTTTCCAGGTTTTAAATCATTAAGTTAGCATATCATATAGATATAGAACATGTGTTTAGTTGATTTTAAAAGTCAAGTTAGAAGGATTAACTTTTGTTTGCGAACAAGTTTAGAATTAACTAAACTATGTTCTAGTGATTACAAGTTTAAACCTTCGAATAAGATAGCTTTATATGTATGAATCGAATGATGTTATAAACATCATTACTACCTCAAGTTTTCTGGATAAAGCTACTGGAAATGAGAAAAATGGATCTAGCTTCAAAGGATCCATGGATGGCTTGAAAGTTCTTGAAGCAGAATCATGACACGAAAAACAAGTTCAAGTAAGATTTCCACTCGAAATAAGATTGTTATAGTTATAGAAATTGAATCAAAGTTTGAATATGAGTATTACCTTGTATTATAAAGATATATTACTGTAAATAAGAAAGATTTCTTGAGGTTGGATGATCACTCTATAAGATTGGAAGTAAGCTAGCAAACTTGGAAGTATTCTTGATTTTATGAAACTAGAACTTGTAGAATTTATGAAGAACACTTAGAACTTGAAGATAGAACTTGAGATAGATCAATTAGATGAAGAAAATTGAAGAATGAAAGTGTTTTTAGGTGTTTTTGCTCGTTGGTGTATGGATTAGATATAAAGGATATGTAATTTTGTTTTCATGTAAATAAGTCATGAATGATTACTCATATTTTTATAATTTTATGAGATATTTCATGCTAGTTGCCAAATGATGGTTCCCACATATGTTAGGTGACTCACATGGGCTGCTAAGAGCTGATCATTGGAGTGTATATACCAATAGTACATACATCTAAAAGCTGTGTATTGTACGAGTACGAATACGGGTGCATACGAGTAGAATTGTTGATGAAACTGAACGAGGATGTAATTGTAAGCATTTTTGTTAAGTAGAAGTATTTTGATAAGTGTCTTGAAGTCTTTCAAAAGTGTATGAATACATATTAAAACACTACATGTATATACATTTTAACTGAGTCGTTAAGTCATCGTTAGTCGTTACATGTAAGTGTTGTTTTGAAACCTTTAGGTTAATGATCTTGTTAAATGTTGTTAACCCAAAGTTTATAATATCAAATGGGATTTTAAATTATTATATTATCATGATATTATGATGTATGAATATCTCTTAATATGATATATATACATTAAATGTCGTTACAACGATAATCGTTACATATATGTCTCGTTTCAAAATCATTAAGTTAGTAGTCTTGCTTTTACATATGTAGTTCATTGTTAATATAATTAATGATATGTTTACTTATCATAATATCATGTTAACTATATATATATCCATATATATGTCATCATATAGTTTTTACAAGTTTTAACGTTCGTGAATCACCGGTCAACTTGGGTGGTCAATTGTCAATATGAAACCTATTTCAATTAATCAAGTCTTAACATGTTTGATTGCTTAACATGTTGGAAACAATTAATCATGTAAATAACAATTTCATTTATTATATATATAAACATGGAAAAGTTCGGGTTACTACAGTACCTACCGGTTAAATAAATTTCGTCCAGAAATTTTAAGCAGTTGGAGGTGTGGACGTATCTTCTGGAAATAAATGCGGGTATTTCTTCTTCATCTGATCTTCTCGCTCCCAGGTGAACTCGGGTCCTCTACGAGCATTCCATCGAACCTTAACAATCGGTATCTTGTTTTGTTTAAGTCTCTTAACCTCACGATCCATTATTTCGACGGGTTCTTCAATGAATTGAAGTTTTTCATTAATTTGGATTTCGTCCAACAGAATAGTGAGATTTTCTTTAGCAAAACATTTCTTCAAATTCGAGACGTGGAAAGTGTTATGTACATTCGCAAGTTGTTGAGGTAACTCAAGTCGATAAGCTACTGGTCCGACACGATCAATAATCTTGAATGGTCCAATATACCTTGGATTTAATTTCACTCGTTTACCAAATCGAACAACACCTTTCCAAGGTGTAACCTTAAGCATGACCATCTCTCCAATTTCAAATTCTATGTCTTTTCTTTTAATGTCGGCGTAGCTCTTTTGTCGACTTTGGGCAGTTTTCAACCGTTGTTGAATTTAGATGATCTTCTCGGTAGTTTCTTGTATTATCTCTGGACCCGTAATCTGTCTATCCCCCACTTCACTCCAACAATTCGGAGACCTGCACTTTCTACCATAAAGTGCTTCAAACGGCGCCATCTCAATGCTTGAATGATAGCTGTTGTTGTAGGAAAATTCTGCTAACGGTAGATGTCGATCCCAACTATTTCCGAAATCAATAACACATGCTCGTAGCATGTCTTCAAGCATTTTTATTGTTCTTTCACTCTGCCCATCAGTTTGTGGATGATAGGCAGTACTCATGTCTAGACGAGTTCCTAATGCTTGCTATAATGTCTGCCAGAATCTTGAAATAAATCTGCTATCCCTATCAGAGATAATAGAGATTGGTATTCCATGTCTGGAGACGACTTCCTTTAAATACAGTCGTGCTAACTTCTCCATCTTGTCATCTTCTCTTATTGGCAGGAAGTGTGCTGATTTGGTGAGATGATCAACTATTACCTAAATAGTATCAAAACCACTTGCAGTCCTTGGCAATTTAGTGATGAAATCCATGGTAATGTTTTCCCATTTCCATTCCGGGATTTCGAGTTGTTGAAGTAGACCTGATGGTTTTTGATGCTCAGCTTTGACCTTAGAACACGTCAAACATTCTCCTAAGTATTTAGCAACATCGGCTTTTATACCCAGCGACCAAAAATGTTTCTTGAGATCCTTGTACATCTTCCCCGTTCCAGGATGTATTGAGTATCTGGTTTTATGAGCTTCTCTAAGTACCATTTCTCTCATATCTCTAAATTTTGGTACCCAAATCCTTTTAGCCCTATACCGGGTTCTGTCTTCCCGAATATTAAGATGCTTCTCCGATCATTTGGGTATTTCATCCTTTAAATTTCCCTCTTTTAAAACTCCTTGTTGCGCCTCCTTTATTTGAGTAGTAAGGTTATTGTGAATCATTATATTCATAGATTTTACTCGAATGGGTTCTCTGTCCTTCCTGCTCAAGGCGTCAGCAACCACATTTGCCTTCCCCGGGTGGTAACGAATCTCAAAGTCGTAATCACTCAACAATTCAATCCACCTACGCTGCCTCATATTCAGTTGTTTCTGATTAAATATGTGTTGAAGACTTTTGTGGTCGGTATATATAATACTTTTGATCCCATATAAGTAGTGCCTCCAAGTCTTTAATGCAAAAACAACCGCGCCTAATTCCAAATCATGCGTCGTATAATTTTGTTCGTGAATCTTCAATTGTCTAGACGCATAAGCAATTACTTTCGTTCGTTGCATTAATACACAACCGAGACCTTGCTTTGAGGCATCACAATATATCGCAAAATCATCATTCCCTTCAGGTAATGACAATATAGGTGCCGTAGTTAACTTTTTCTTCAATAACTGAAACGCTTTCTCTTGTTCATCCTTCCATTCAAATTTCTTCCCTTTATGCGTTAATGCAGTCAAGGGTTTTGCTATTCTGGAAAAGTCTTGGATGAACCTTCTGTAGTAACCAGCTAGTCCTAAAAACTGGCGTATGTGTTTCGGAGTTTTTGGGGTTTCCCACTTTTCAACAGTTTCTATCTTTGCCGGATCCACCTTAATACCTTCTTTGTTCACTATGTGACCGAGGAATTGAACTTCTTCCAACCAAAATGCACACTTTGAAAACTTAGCGTACAATTCTTCCTTCCTCAATACTTCTAACACCTTTCTCAATTGTTCACCGTGTTCTTGGTCATTCTTTGAGTAAATAAGTATGTCATCAATGAAAATAATGACAAACTTGTCAAGGTATGGTCTACACACTCGGTTCATAAGGTCCATGAACACAGCTGGTGCATTAGTTAAACCAAACGGCATGACCATAAACTCGTAATGACCGTAATGTGTTCGGAAAGCAGTCTTTGGAATATCATCTTCTTTCACCCGCATTTGATGATACCCGGAACGTAAGTCAATCTTTGAATAAACAGACGAGCCTTGTAGTTGATCAAATAAGTCGTCGATTCTCGGTAGTGGATAACGGTTTTTGATGGTAAGTTTGTTCAACTCTCTGTAGTCAATACACAACCTAAATGTACCATCCTTCTTCTTGACAAACAAAACAGGAGCTTCCCATGGTGATGTGCTTGGTCGAATGAAACCATGTTCTAATAGTTCTTGTAGTTGGCTTTGCAGTACTTTCATCTCGCTGGGTGCGAGTCTATAAGGAGCATGAGCTATTGGTGCAGCTCCTGGTACAAGATCTATTTGAAATTCAACAGATCGATGTAGAGGTAGTCCCGGTAATTCTGTCGGAAATACATCGGGAAATTCTTTTGCGATAGAAATATCATTGATGTTCTTTTCTTCAGAATTGACTTTCTCGACGTGAGCTAGCACAGCATAGCAACCTTTTCTTATTAGTTTTTGTGCCTTCAGGTTACTAATAAGATTTAACTTTGCGTTGCTCTTTTCTCCGTACACCATTAAGGGTTCTCCTTCTTCTCGTACAATGCGAATTGCATTTTTATAACATACGATCTCTGCTTTCACCTTCTTCAGCCAGTCCATGCCAACTATTACATCAAAACTCCCTAACTCTACTGGTATCAAATCAATCTTAAATATTTCGCTACCCAGTTTAATTTCTCGATTCCGGCATATATAATCTGCTAAAATTAATTTACCGTTTGCTAATTCGAGTAAAAATTTACTATCCAACGGCGTCAATGGACAACTTAATTTAGCACAAAAATCTCTACTCTTATAGCTTCTATCCGCACCCGAATCAAATAAAACGTAAGCAGATTTATTTTCAATAAGAAACGTACCCGTAACAAGCTCCGGGTCTTCCTGTACCTCTGCCGCATTAATATTGAAAACTCTTCCGCGGCCTTGTCCATTCGTGTTCTCCTGGTTCGGGCAATTTCTAATAATGTGGCCCGGTTTTCCACATTTATAACAAACTACATTGGCATAACTTGCTCCGACACTACTTGCTCCGCCATTACTCATTCCGACACCATTTGTTCCTTTCGTTCTGTTAACCCCTGGTCCGTAGACCTTACACTTCACCGTGCTATGACCATTTCTTTTACACTTGTTGCAAAATTTGGTGCAGAACCCCGAGTGATACTTTTCACACCTTTGGCATAGCTGCTTCTGATTGTTGTTGTTGTTGTTGTTGCGGTTGTTATTGTTGTTGGGATGATTGTTGTAGTTGTTGTTGTTATTGTTGTTGTTGTTGTTGTTGTTGGGCCATTTGTTGTAGTTGCGATTGATGTTGCGATTATTGGAATAGTTGTTGCGATTATTGTTGTAATTGCTGTTGTTGTTTTATTGGTGATTCTTATCACCGTTTTTCTCCCACTTTCTTTTGACTTGCTTCACATTGGCCTCTTCAGTCGTCTGTTCTTTAATTCTTTCCTCAATCTGGTTCACTAGTTTGTGAGCCATTCTACATGCCTGTTGTATGGAGGCGGACTCGTGTGAACTTATATCTTCTTGGATTCTTTCCGGTAATCCTTTCACAAACGCGTCGATCTTCTCTTCCTCATCTTCGAACGCTCTCAGACATAATAGGCACAATTCTGTGAATCGTCTTTCGTACGTGGTAATATCAAATCCTTGGGTTCGTAACCCTCTAAGTTCTGTCTTGAGCTTATTGACCTCGGTTCTGGGACGGTACTTCTCGTTCATCAAGTGCTTGAATGCTGACCACAGTAGTGCGTAAGCATCATATTGTCCCACTTGCTCTAGATAGGTATTCCACCATGTTAACGCAGTACCTGTGAAGGTATGCATAGCGTACTTCAATTTGTCCTCTTCAGTACACTTACTTATGGCAAACACCGATTCGACCTTCTCGGTCCACCGTTTCAATCCGATCGGTCCTTCGGTTCCATCAAATTCCAAAGGTTTGCAGGCAGTGAATTCTTTGTAGGTGCATCCTACACGATTTCTTGCGCCGTTAGCTGCACTGCTAGATTCGGAGTTATCGTTGGTATGTAGCGCAGCCTGTACTGCGGCTATGTTTGCAGCAAGAAAGGTACGAAATTCCTCTTCGCTCATATTCATGGTTTGTCGAGTAGTCGGTGCCATTTCCTTCAAATATCAAATGAAACAAGTTAATCATACAGAATATTAAGAGTAGTCAATAGTATCTCGTAGCATAATATGAACTCATTTATAAAAGCTTTTTCTTCATATTAGCGTTTTATAAGTTTAAATTCGGGTAGTACCTACCCGTTAAGTTCATACTTAGTAGCTAATATACAATTCAACTACTACAATTCTATATGAAAAACTGATTATAATAGTATTTCAAGTTCAAACTTTTTCACAATATTTTACAAACTTACAATACCGCTTATTTTACATATAACATGAAATATAGCACACAATAACTTTGATACAAGATAGTTGTGAAGATAATTCTAGCTAGTACACAAGTCGTTCAGCAAAGGCAATAAAGACACGCAATTCATACGTCCAGAAACAAGTCATGCATTCTGGTTTTACTAGGACTACTTTCCATCTTTGGTCTCGTGGAACATAACTGTTATGGCCGTTGATAAGACAGCATGTTGTAACGTCATCAAAGGGACGAGGGTTACGTAATGTCCAACAGTCCCGTAACAATATAAAAACCTTGTTTCTCACCCCAACTACTGAGTCCGTCACTTGTGGGAATGTTTTGTTTAATAGTTGTAGCCCGATGTTCTTGTTCTCACTTTAGTGAGAAGCGAACATTACTAACTCGTAAGCATAACATGCTTCTTTATGTTGCATGTTAGCCGCTTTTTCTAAATCACGAAGTCCTATATTCGGATATATTGAGTCAAAATAATTTCTTAACCCGTTGCGTAAAATAGCATTTGGGTTCCCCGCAATATATGCGTCAAAGTAAACACATCGTAACTTATGGATTTCCCAATGTGATATCCCCCATCTTTCGAACGAAAGCCTTTTATAAACCAATGCATTCTTGGAACGTTCTTAGAATGTCTTACAAACTGATCTCGCCATAAATAGTTGTGCCGAGGAATTCTGACCGACTCTAGACAAGATTTCATCAATCATGTCTCCGGGTAGGTCTCTTAAAATATTGGGTTGTCTATCCATTTTGTGTTTTTATACTGTAAAATAGACAAGAGTTAGATTCATAAAAAAAATACTTATTAATACAAGCAATTTTTACATATATCATAAAGCATAAGCACACTATATTACATATATTACACCACACGAATACAACTATCTTATTCCGAGTCACTCGTTTCTTCTTCTTCGGTTTTGGTTGGTTTTGCCAAGTTTCTAGGGATATATGATGTTCCCCTAATACGAGCCGTCATTTTCCACATTGGTTTAGAAAAACTGGTGGTTTAGAGGTTCCCGGGTTATTGTCACAACTTAAGAAATACGGGTGTTGACGATACATATAAAGTTCATTGGGTTTGAATCAAATTTCTCTATTTTTATGCCCTTTCCCTTATTGTTCTCTTTTGCCTTATTAAATTGTGTTGGGGTAATTTCTATAACATCATCGGAATCCTTGTCGGGATCCGATTCATCAGAGAATTGGTAATCCTCCCAATACTTTGCTTCCTTGGCGGAAACACCATTGACCATAATTAACTTTGGTCGGTTGGTTGAGGATTTTCTTCTACTTAACCGTTTTATTATTTCCCCCACTGGTTCGATTCTTCTTCCGGTTCCGATTCTTCTTCCGGTTCCGACTCTTCTTCCGGTTCCTCTTCGGGAACTTGTGAATCAGTCCACGAATCATTCCAATTTACATTTGACTCTTCATTATTATTAGGTGAGTCAATTGGAATTGTTCTAGAGGTAGACATCTATCACATAATATCAAACACGTTAAGAGATTAATATATCACATAATATTCACATGTTAAAAATATATAGTTTCCAACAAAATTTGTTAAGCAATCATTTTTCAAGTAAACACGGTCGAAGTCCAGACTCACTAATGCATCCTAACAAACTCGATAAGACACACTAATGCAAAATTCTGGTTCTCTAAGATCAACGCTCGGATACCAACTGAAATGTCCCGTTCATATTGATTATAAAAGTTCCATATTAATTGATTTCGTTGCAAGGTTTTGACCTCTATATGAGACGTTTTTCAAAGACCGCATTCATTTTTAAAACAACCATAACCTTTATTTTATCAATAAAGGTTTTAAAAAAAACATTACGTATATTATCAAATAATGATAATCTAAAATATACTGTTTACACACGACCATTACATAATGGTTTATAATAGAAATATATTACATCGATATATGTTTCTTGAATGCAGTTTTTACACAATATCATACAAACATGGACTCCAAATCTTGTCCTTATTTTAGTATGCAGCAGCGGAAGCTCTTCGTATTCACCTGAGAATAAACATGCTTTAAACGTCAACAAAAATGTTGGTGAGTTATAGGTTTAACCTATATATATCAAATCGTAACAATAGACCACAAGATTTCATATTTCAATACGCATCCCATACATAGAGATAAAAATCATTTAAATGGTGAACACCTGGTAACCAACATTAACAAGATGCATATATAAGAATATCCCCATCATTCCAGGACACCCTTCAGATATGATATAAATTTTGAAGTACTAAAGCATCCGGTACTTTGGATGGGGTTTGTTAGGCCCAATAGATCTATCTTTAGGATTCGCGTCAATTAGGGTGTCTGTTCCCTAATTCTTAGATTACCAGACTTAATAAAAAGGGGCATATTCGATTTCGATAATTCAACCATAGAATGTAGTTTCACGTACTTGTGTCTAATTTGTAAATCATTTATAAAACCTGCATATATTCTCATCCCAAAAATATTAGATTTTAAAAGTGGGACTATAACTCACTTTCACAGATTTTTACTTCGTCGGGAAGTAAGACTTGGCCACTGGTCGATTCACGAACCTATAACAAATATGTACATATATATCAAAGTATATTCAAAATATATTTACAACACTTTTAATATATTTTGATGTTTTAAGTTTATTAAGTCAGCTGTCCTCGTTAGTAACCTACAACTAGTTGTCCAACGTTAGATGTACAGAAAAAATTGATATATATTATCTTGAATCAATCCACGACCCAGTGTATACACTTCTCAGGCTAGATCACAACTCAAAGTATATATATTTTTAGAATCAACCTCAACCCTGTATAGCTAACTCCCTCATTACTGCATATAGAGTGTCTATGGTTGTTCCAAATAATATATACACATGGGTCGATATGATATGTCAAAACATTTGCATACGTGTCTATGGTATCCCAAGATTACATAATATATTAGAATTCATGTATAATACAATATAAGTTAGCTAGGATATGATTAATATAGATTTGTTACCAATTTTTACGTTGCTACAACAAGAAAAATTATCCAATCCTGTTTTACCCATAACTTCTTCATTTTAAATCCGTTTTGAGTGAATCAAATTGCTATGGTTTCATATTGAACTCTATTTTATGAATCTAAACAGAAAAAGTATAGGTTTATAGTTGGAAATATAAGTTACAAGTCATTTTTGTAAAGGTAGTCATTTCAGTCGAAAGAACGACGTCTAGATGACCATTTTAGAAAACATACTTCCACTTTGAGTTTAACCATGATTTTTGGATATAGTTTCATGTTCATAAGAAAAATCATTTTCAAAGAAGAACAACTTTTAAATCAAAGTTTATCACAGTTTTTAATTAACTAACCCAAAACAGCCCGCGGTGTTACTACGACGGCGTATGTCCGGTTTTACAGTGTTCTTCGTGTTTCCAGGTTTTAAATCATTAAGTTAGCATATCATATAGATATAGAACATGTGTTTAGTTTATTTTAAAAGTCAAGTTAGAAGGATTAACTTTTGTTTGCGAACAAGTTTAGAATTAACTAAACTATGTTCTAGTGATTACAAGTTTAAACCTTCGAATAAGATAGCTTTATATGTATGAATCGAATGATGTTATGAACATCATTACTACCTCAAGTTTTCTGGATAAAGCTACTGGAAATGAGAAAAATGGATCTAGCTTCAAAGGATCCTTGGATGGCTTGAAAGTTCTTGAAGCAGAATCATGACATGAAAAACAAGTTCAAGTAAGATTTCCACTCAAAATAAGATTGTTATAGTTATAGAAATTGAATTAAAGTTTGAATATGAGTATTACCTTGTATTAGAAAGATATCTTACTATAAATAAGAAAGATTTCTTGAGGTTGGATGATCACTCTACAAGATTGGAAGTAAGCTAGCAAACTTGGAAGTATTCTTAATTTTATGAAACTAGAACTTGTAGAATTTATGAAGAACACTTAGAACTTGAAGATAGAACATGAGAGAGATCAATTAGATGAAGAAAATTGAATAATGAAAGTGTTTGTAGGTGTTTTTGGTCATTGGTGTATGGATTAGATATAAAGGATATGTAATTTTGTTTTCATGTAAATAAGTCACGAATGATTACTCATATTTTTGTAATTTTATGAGATATTTCATGCTAGTTGCCAAATGATGGTTCCCACATGTGTTAGGTAACTCACATGGGCTTCTAAGAGCTGATCATTAGAGTGTATATACCAATAGTACATACATCTAAAAGATGTGTATTGTACGAGTACGAATACGGGTGCATACGAGTAGAATTGTTGATGAAACTGAACGAGGATGTAATTGTAAGCATTTTTGTTAAGTAGAAGTATTTTGATAAGTGTCTTGAAGTCTTTCAAAAGTTTATGAATACATATTAAAACACTACATGTATATACATTTTAACTGAGTCGTTAAGTCATCGTTAGTCGTTACATGTAAGTGTTGTTTTGAAACCTTTAGGTTAATGATCTTGTTAAATGTTATTAACCCAATGTTTATAATATCAAATGAGATTTTAAATTATTATATTATCATGTATGAATATCTCTTAATATGATATATATACATTAAATGTCGTTACAACGATAATCGTTACATATATGTCTCGTTTCAAAATCATTAAGTTAGTAGTCTTGATTTTACATATGTAGTTCATTGTTAATATACTTAATGATATGTTTACTTATCATAATATCATGTTAACTATATATATATATATATATCCATATATATGTCATCATATAGTTTTTACAAGTTTTAACGTTCGTGAATCACCGGTCAACTTGGGTGGTCAATTGTCTATATGAAACCTATTTCAATTAATCAAGTCTTAACAAGTTTGATTGCTTAACATGTTGGAAACACTTAATCATGTAAATAACAATTTCATTTATTATTTATATAAACATGGAAAAGTTCGGGTCACTACAAATAGTGTCCACGGATCGACCTCCCGGACTTTACCTTAGCTATATTATTACACGATAGGTATACTTGCCTTTTCTGTTTTAGTTTAATTTAGGTGATTTCCTGTAGTAAATAAATATAAAACTGATAGCCATTTCATACACACCTTAGAGAACACATCACATGCTAAATTAAGGACAAGAATTGGAGTCAAGCATGCTTGTAACATATTGTTTAAAAACTGCATTTGGAGATTTAAATCAATGTGTAATATTATTGTAAACCATTATGTAAATGGTCGAGTGTAAAACTGATATATTTTAGATTATCATTACTTGATAATCTACGTCATGCTTTTAAACCTTTATCGATAAAATAAAGGTTATGGTTTGTTTTTAAAATCGAATGCTGTCTTTGAAAAACGTCTCATATAGAGGTCAAAACCTCGCAACGAAATCAATTAATATGAAACGTTTATAATCGATATGAACGGGACATTTCAGTTTGTGATGCCCCGTACAAAACCATCGTGTACGAATCATCAACAACAGGATCATTACAAGGTTAAGTACTACATGCTGTAATAAAAGAAGTTGCATTCACGATAAAAAGATGACGTCATAACCGACGTCAATTGTTTTACACCAACAGTATGCTTCTATGAATAGCAAGCATGAATAAATGTATGTGACCCTTAGGTCATTACAAAACATAGTTTCAAATGTATTAAAGTTTGAGTGCAAGATAAATAGTTCATTCAGTGATAACACTAGAGCAGCGGGTGTCTACGGCAAGACTAGCACGACAGCGGATGCAAATAACCTTAAGCACCTGCGAAAAACATGCTTAAAAACATCAACACAAAGGTTGGTGAGCTATAGTTTAAGTATAACAGTATGTAAGGTAGGCCACGAGATTTCAGTGCTACAAAGAGCGTTTCAAAATAGTATGATAAAGTATATGTTAACCGTGGGCACTTGGTAACTAACTTAACGTTTATACCCCCTGAAAGTACACTTGGAAAGTGCGTATGTCTATGAAGTATTAAACACTCAGTAAATGCTAGCGCTACTAGCCCGAGTGGGGATGTCAAACCCTATGGATCCATATCTAAGATTCGCGTTCACCGGTTCAAAAACCAATGACTAAACGTTACCGAGCTAAAGGGAATGTTTATGTCGTTGTATAACCCACACATATATAAGTTTAAGTACTCGTGCCTAGTATGTAAAACATAAAATCCGCATGTATTCTCAGTTCCCAAAATAAGTTAAATAAAAAGGGAATGCTATAACTCACAATGATAAAGTAGCGGGAATGTATGACTCGGAAAGTAAGCAAGTAATGAAGGTTGTCCAAACGGGTCCTCATCCTAAGTCAAATAGTAATAAGTCAGTAAATCGTCCGAAAAGGTTTAAAAGTATGTAAATAAGGTCTTAAGGGTCATCATCATTCATCATCAAACAAAAGGTGTAAAGTAAGTTTCGTTCATGAAAGTAGTTTAAAAAAAAAATCTGACTTCGATCAGTCACCATGGCCTCTTCCCTTACTGAATTAAGGTGAGACCAGTGGACATGGCTCCGTATATGAGTCCTGTAAGTGTGTTAAAATTTACAGAAGCAAACTCGTCTTCGTTTGACCGTGCCGACGGTCTAAGTGCGAGTAGGTCAGAAATTTCTGCACAACGTTAAAAGGACATAGTGACGATCGGAGGGCCATAAATCCTAAACCGTAACTCGGATTAAGACGAGTCCTATATGAAAAATTATCTACTCGAAAAGATTTATCTGAAAATCAAGGTTACAATAGCTCAGGTGTACTGGCCTGTTACAGAACCCAGAAAACATTAGGCAGAAGACAGAAAACAGAAAAATAGTGGGTTCCGGTGGTCTTGGTGCTCGATGCTTATCACGGTTCTCATCCTTGATGCATATAGCTTCAAGTGTACAACTCGTTGATGTGTTTGCATCATTTTCACCAAGGTTTGACCATCATAACCCAAGTGTAAGTCTAAGACATGAAGCACAACTCACTTAAGTGTTGCAAGTATTTTGATGAACCAAAGTTACATCAAAGTCTTAGATTCAACACATACATGAAATGTAAAAGTAATATTAACCAAGTTTTGACTATTATGACACAAGTATAGGTCTAAGACATGTAGCACAACTCACTTAAGAGTTGTATGAAGTTTGATGAACCAAAGTTGCATCAAAGTCTTAGATCTAACACATACATGCACATTAAAACTAATAATAAGTTACAAACTTGAAAGTAAACTCATGAAATCAAGATCTTAAGTTGTAGAACATAGTTCTTAGTTTGATCTTGAAGATCCAAGACTCAAAAGTCTAGATCTAACATAAGTGTACAAAGTTATAATTAAAGAAAACTTACTTACATGTTCTTGAACTTTTAAAGTTAACTTTTAGTTCAAGATTAATGAGATCAATGTTAACTAGTAACACTTGACCAACAAGAACATAAATCATAAAATTAAAGTGCAAGTAAATGAAGTAAATAAGCTAGGTAAACAAGTTAATAAGTTCATGGGTGGCATACTTTAAAGATTCAAACCAAAGTTTGATCTTTAAGAAAGTAAACTTTAAAGTTTACTAACATGAATTACAAGTATGATTTACAACACATGAACCTTAAATCTTTTGAAACAATAAAAGTAGAATCATAAACTAGTAAGTTTATGTTCTTGTGTTCTTGAAAGTACAAGATATTATGAAGAATCAAACTAAAGAGTTGATTCTTGAAACTAGTAAGTAACAACCAACAACTAGTAACAAAGTAACAACAACTAAGTACAAGTAACAAACAACAAATGATGATGATTAAGGGTGTATATATTCGGTTTTAAGACAAGGAAAGAAGAGAGAAAATGTTTTTGTTACTTACAATCTTTAGAAAGAAAAGAGATAAAAATGAAAGCAAGTATGTGTGTGTGTTTTGGAATGAGAGAATGAGAGTGAGTAAGTAATGAAAATTGAAAACAAATCTCTCCCTTTCTCTACACCATAACTGACGGTTTGACAAGCCAAAAGGGGAAGGGAGTTGCCTACTAGTCTCAAGCATGTAAAGGTCACCAAAGTTGGTTAATAATGGTGTGTTCGTGGGGATAAGGTGTAAGTATTATGTAACAAGTCTTTAAACTAACTAGTTGTGTCATAAATAATACTTACATGTAATTATGTGCTTAAGAGTCCATGAAAGGAGTAGGCTGGGCTTTATAAGCCCATGTTCAATCATAAAGCCCAAGTATGTATTAATTAACAAATTAATCCAAGTAAAGGTCCATTAACACTAATAAAAGCCCAAGTAATTAACTAATAACTTTAGTTAATTATAATGATTAATAAAACTAATCATGAATGTAAATAATACTCTAAAAATATTATTCGTAAAAGTTTCGTGTGTCACAAAGACGTTTCGGGCATTTAAAGTCAAGTACGGGCAATCATGGCAACATGTAAATGTAATAACATACATTCGTTAAATCACAAGTATTAATAATAATAATTATTAATAAATAAATGTTGGAAAATCCAGAGTTGTTACAGTACCCACCTGTTAAAGAAAATTTCGTCCCAAAATTTTAAGCTGAGGTAGATGGAGGAGTCGGGAAAAGGTGAGGATACTTCTGCATCATTTGATCCTCTCGTTCCCAAGTAAACTCAGGTCCTCGTTTGGCATTTCATCGTACTCGGACGATCGAAATCTTGTTGCATTTCAAAGTTTTGACCTCACGGTCCATAATTTCAACAGGTTCTTCCACAAAGTGGAGTTTGTCGTCAATCGTAAGTTCCTCAAGTGGTATGATAAGTTCAGGTGCAGCAAGACACTTCTTCAAGTTTGACACGTGGAAGGTAGAATGAACGGAGCTCAATTGTGCTGGTAGATCCAAACGGTAAGCAACGGGTCCAACACTTTCCAAGATTTCAAAAGGGCCAATGTATCGTGGGTTCAATTTCCACGTTTTCCAAAACGAATCACACATTTCCAAGGTGCAACCTTCAACATTACACGATCACCAACGTTGAATTCAAAGTCTTTACGTTTAAGATCGGCATAACTTTTTTGACGATCACTTGCAGTCTTAAGTCTCGCTCGAATCTGAGCAATCTTCTCCGTCGTTTCGTGGACTACCTCGGGTCCGGTGATTTGCTTTTCGCCTACTTCGGCCCAACAAATAGGAGATCGGCACTTACGGCCATACAATGCTTCAAAAGGTGCGGCATTAATGCTCGAGTGATAAATGTTGTTGTAAGAAAATTCGGCGAGTGGCAAATGCCTTTCCCAGGCCTTTCCGAAATCGATGACACATGCTCGCAACATGTCCTCCAAGGTCTGAATTGTTCGTTCACTTTGTCCGTCAGTCTGTGGATGATACGCAGTACTCATGTCGAGACGGGTTCCCATGGCTTCTTGCAAAGAACGCCAAAATCTAGAGGCAAAACGGGGATCGCGATATGAGATGATCGATAAAGGTACACCATGACGAGATACAACCTCCTTGATGTATAGATGAGCAAGTCTTTCCATTGTATCAGTTTCCTTCATCGCTAGGAAGTGTGCAGATTTGGTGAGGCGGTCAACAATAACCCAAATGGTATCGTATCCGCCCACCGTCTTTGGTAGCTTGGTAATGAAATCCATTGTGATCCTTTCCCACTTCCATTGTGCCATTTCCGGTTGTTGAAGTAACCCAGAAGGTCTCTGATGCTCGGCTTTAACCTTCGAGCAAGTCAAACACTTACCAACATAAGTCGCAACGTCTTTCTTAAGATTCGGCCACCAATATTGTTCTTTAAGGTCGTGGTACATCTTGCCCGCTCCAGGATGAATCGAATATCTCGATTTGTGTGCTTCATCAAGTATAAGGTTCCGTAGATCTCCATAACATGGTACCCAAATTCTTCCGGCATAACATCGGAGTCCAGACTCCCTAACCTCGAATCGAGAGACAAGTATGTTCAAATGTTCATGAGATATATTCTCCTCCTTGAGAGCCTCATCTTGGGCTACTCGAAGCTGACTATTGAGATTCGAATGGATGGTGATGTCCAGAGCCCTAATACGAAGAGGTGCCGTCCTCTCCTTTCGGCTTAAAGCTTCAGCTACAACATTGGCCTTGTCGGGATGATAACGGAGTTCACAATCGTAGTCGTTGAGCATCTCGATCCATTGACGCTGTCTCATATTCAGTTGCTTCTGATCAAAGATATGCTGGAGACTCTTGTGATCGGTGAAGATAGTGCTCTTAGTTCCATACAAATAGTGTCTCCACAATTTGAGCGCAAAGACAACGGCTCCAAGTTTAAGATCGTGAGTAGTGTAGTTCCGCTCATGAATCTTCAATTGGCGGGAGGAATAGGCAATAACTTTTGATCGTTGCATCAGTACACAACCAAAACCACTCTTTGAAGCATCACAATAAACAACGAAATCGTCACTGACTTCGGGAAGCGATAGGATAGGTGCGGAGGTTAACTTCTTCTTCAAAGTTTGGAATGCTGATTCGTGTGCGGGTTCCCAAATGAACTTCTTACCCTTGTGAGTCAGTACGGTCAAAGGACGCGCAATCAGAGAAAATCCTTCAATGAACCTTCGGTAGTAACCGGCGAGACCTAGGAATTGGCGAATATGAGTCAGAGTAGTGGGGGTCTCCCACTTGCTGATAGCTTCAATCTTGGCGGGATCAACTTTGATACCCTGGTCACTCACAACATGACCCAGAAACTGAACTTCCTTCAACCAAAATTCACACTTGGAGAATTTGGCGTAAAGTTGCTCTTGTCTCAGGAGTTCAAGTACTAGTCGGAGGTGTTGCTCATGCTCTTCTTTGTTCTTAGAGTAGATGAGGATATCATCTATGAAGACGATAACAAACTTATCCAGGTATGGCTTGCAGACAGGATTCATGAGGTCCATGAACACGGTAGGTGCATTGGTTAATCTGAATGGCATCACGAGAAACTCATAATGACCATAACGAGTTCTGAATGCAGTTTTCATCACGTCACTTTCCTTCACCCTCAACTGGTGATAACCAGATCGTAAATCGATCTTTGAGTAAACGCTCAATCCTTGTAGTTGATCAAAAAGATCATCAATTCGGGGTAGAGGATACCGATTCTTGATTGTCAATTTGTTGAGTTCACGGTAGTCGATACACATACGGAAGGATCCATCCTTCTTCTTCACAAACAGAACAGGTGCGCCCCAAGGAGAGAAACTTGGTTGGATAAATCCTCGATCAAGTAGTTCTTGTAGTTGACTCTGTAATTCTTGCATCTCGAAAGGTGTGAGTCTATAAGGTGCGCGAGCTACAGGTGCAGCTCCTGGCACTAAGTCGATCTGAAACTCTACGACTCTCGGCGGCGGTAATCCAGGCAATTCCTCTGGGAAGACATCGGAAAATTCGTTCACAATTTGAACGTCGTTCACGCTTTTCACCTCAGTTTCTACCGTTTTCACATGCGCTAGGACAGCAAGACGTCCCTTCTTCATAATCTTTTGCGCTTTCACGTAACTAATGAGGTTCAGCTTCGAGGTACATCTTTCTCCGTAGATGATCAGTGGTTCACCGTCTCCTTGTGGTATACGAAGAGCTTTATCTCCACAAATAATATCAGCCTTTATCTTACTCAACCAATCCATACCAATGATCACGTCAAAACTTCCCAATTTGATGGGTATCAAATCAATTTTGAAATCTGCACCAGCTATGTTGATAATAGCTCCTCGACTAATATGGTCAACTTTCTCAAGTTTACCGTTGGCTACCTCGACAAGCATACTCTCTTTTAACGGGACTAACGACCAATTAATCTTATCGCAAAAATGTCTACATACATAACTTCTATCCGCACCAGTATCAAACAAGATAGAAGCTAAAAGATTGTTGATTTTGGATATACCTGTCACCAAGTCGGGGTTTTCGCGTGCGTCCCTTGCATTAACATTGAAAGCTCTAGCGCGCGGTGGGCCGCCATCTTTTCGCTTATTTGGACACGCATTTCTGAAATGGCCCGTCTGCCCGCATTCGTAACACTTCTTTGGCCCGTTGGTGTTCGGCTTCCCATTCAAATTGGTGACCTTGCAGTCTTTTCCAACATGCCCAGTCCGTTGGCACTTCTCACAAACAACATTGAAATACCCAGTATGATGCTTGTAGCATCGCTTGCATTGTGGTAAGGTTCCTTTGTAGTTCGGGTTTGAGTTGGTGTTGTTGTTGGGGTTGGGGTTTCCACCGTTGTGGTTTCCTCTGAAACCCTCATGTCGTTTCGCCGGGTTCTGTTCATAGTTTCTTCCCCTGTTGTTGTTGTTGTTGTTGTTGTTGTGGTTATCCCATTTGCGCTTCTCGCTAGTACCATCTTCAGACTTAGTTTTCTCTGGTTCATCAATGGTTATTTGATTCATTAAAGTATGCGCCATTCACATCGCTTCGGGAACATTTGGTGGTTTGGATGAGGTGACGTTTCCCTTAATGCTCTTAGGGAGTCCCCAGAAGTATCTCTCCATTCGCTTGAATTCTGGGGTGACCATTGTCGGACACATCAGGGCTAACTCCAAAAATCTCCTGTTGTAACCATCAAGGTCATTCCCAACGGCCTTTAACTGCATGAATTCCATTTCCATCTTTTGGATTTCGGTTCTCGGACAATACTCATCAATCATGGCACACTTAAATTCTTCCCATGGCGTAGCATACTCCTCATCAATGCCTTGTGCATGTGCCATTGTGTTCCACCACGTGAGCGCGCCGTCAGACAGCGTGCAAGAAGCAAATTTGGTTTTGCTGTCCTCCGAACAGTTGCTAACTCAGAATACTGATTCAAGTTTCTCGAACCATCTGGTGAGACCAACCGGTCCCTCAGTGTCGCTGAAGTTATGTGGTTTACAGCTCTGGAATTCCTTGTAAGTACACCCATTTCGAACGGGTTGAATAACCGGTGGTGGTGGCGGTGGCGGTGGAGCTTGGGGTTGCATTTCCGCAATGGCTGCGGCTACACGTTCTTGGATCATCTCTTCAATTTGAGTAGCAGTAGGTGTGGATCGACCGTTAGCCATGGTGTTCTATACAAACATTTTGACTCAACTCAAAATCCAGCATTCAATATATAATAATATAGTATATAACAACCAACATGCAAACAGCACAACACATGTTAATTAAGTAACGCAAGTTGATACAAGTACCGCAAAACACCATACAGTAACGTAAATAGAACACTTGTGCAAAAAGTAACATCACAAAGTTTCCATTCATTAATAATAAGTTTCATACATCATGATAGATTCGTACAATACATAAGTAAAATATGAAACTACAACTAGATTACATCATGAAATCTAATACAAAAGGTCCTACGGTGAAGGTGGGTGTAGGATGTCTAAAACCTGAGCCAACTGCTCCTCGAGCTCAGTAACTCGAGCTCGGAGGATTCCCACCTCCCTCCTCAGTTCCTCGTTAGAGGTAGATGGTGGGGCAGGCGGTGCAGGTGGTGCGGGTGGTGCGGGTAGTGCCGGGGGTGTGGGTGGTGCAGACCGCACGAAACGGGGTGCAGATGTTCCGGCTCTAGAAATAGTCAGTACGTAATGGGGTGTCTTACGCACTTGTAGGTCGGCAGGGTACGGCACAAGCTGCTTACGAGCAGTAACCCTACGACGTCGACCAAATGCGTCAGTGAAAGCTCGTCCTCCGTTGATCCCCGGAATAATGGTACCGTCGAAGCGATACCGCTTCTTCGGTGGGGTGGAGGGTGGCTGAATAGGTACACCAGCAGGGTCCTCATCATCACTGGAGTCGTCTGAGGAAGAGTCATCTGATGAAGAATCGGCGGATGATGAGTCATCCGAATCATGTGGTGGTGGCACTGGTGGCTGAACTGGCAGTCCGTGGGCGGCCATCATCTGTCTGTATCTGCCTGGAAGAATCGGCACTAAACGTCCATTAGGAGCGCGTCGGCACGACATGCGCATATGGTTACGGAATGGCCCTTCCCCGAACTCCGCGGGAATCACAACATCACCGATGCGGGGCTGTGGCTCCGAGGGTCCGGGAGCAGACGGAGCTGGAATCTCCGTAGGGTCTACGTGTCCGTCAATAGTAGCCACTGGTGCTGGCGCACTACTACTAGCTCCGGAAGACGAAGCGCCGGGGTCACTGGTGCGTATCGGGATCGGTGTGTCGGCAGCAGCAGCAGGTGGGGTGGCTGATGAGTCTAAACTACCCAAAATGATAGCAGGTGGAACATCCGACATCTGAACAAGGAAAAATAAATTTTCCATGTCAGTAAGTCATAAAGCAAGCACATATTAGGCCAACAGTTTAAATCATGTATAACAATAAGTATCATGGCAATAATAACGAATCGTACAGAAGTAGCATGCAATCGAAAGCAAATGATATTGTACAGTAGTGAAATCATGTAGTAGCATACGGCATAAAGCAGTAAAAGTAAGCAGCAGCATGCAGTAACTTCAGCGGAAACAAGTAAACTAGCAAGTTGTAGATTAGTCCTATTAGTGAATCCTACTCGGGTCGGTCTTAGACTCACTAATGCAACCTAATTTCCTACAACCAATGCTCTGATACCAAATGTGATGCCCCGTACAAAACCATCGTGTACGAATCATCAACAACAGGATCATTACAAGGTTAAGTACTACATGCTGTAATAAAAGAAGTTGCATTCACGACAAAAAGATGACTTCATAACTGACGTCAATTGTTTTACACCAACAGTATGCTTCTACGAATAGCAAGCATGAATAAATGTATGTGACCCTTAGGTCATTACAAAACATAGTTTCAAATGTATTAAAGTTTGAGTGCAAGATAAACAGTTCATGCGGTGATAACACTAGAGCAGCGGGTGTCTACGGCAAGACTAGCACGACAGCGGAAGCAAATAACCTTAAGTACCTGAGAAAAACATGCTTAAAAATGTCAACACAAAGGTTGGTGAGCTATAGTTTAAGTATAACATTATGTAAGGTAGGCCACGAGATTTCAGTGCTACAAAGAGCGTTTCAAAATAGTATGATAAAGTATATGTTAACCGTGGGCACTTGGTAACTAACTTAACGTTTATACCCCCTGAAAGTACACTTGGCAAGTGCGTATGTCTACGAAGTATTAAACACTCGTTAAATGCTAGCGCTACTAGCCCGAGTGGGGATGTCAAACCCTATGGATCCATATCTAAGATTCGCGTTCACCGGTTCAAAAACCAATGACTAAACGTTACCGAGCTAAAGGGAATGTTTCTGCCGTTGTATAACCCACACATATATAAGTTTAAGTACTCGTGCCTAGTATGTAAAACATGAAATCCGCATGTATTCTCAGTTCCCAAAATAAGTTAAAGTAAAAAGGGAATGCTATAACTCACAATGATAAAGTAGCGGTAATGTATGACTCGGAAAGTAAGCAAGTAATGAAGGTTGTCCAAACGGGTCCTCAACCTAAGTCAAATAGTACTAAGTCAGTAAATCGTCCGAAAAGTTTTAAAAGTATGTAAATAAGGTCTTAAGGGTCATCATCATTCATCATCAAACAAAAGGTGTAAAGTAAGTTTCGTTCATGAAAGTAGTTTAAAACAAAAGCTGACTTCGATAAGTCACCACGGCCTCTACCCTTACTGAACTAAGGTGAGACCAGTGGCCATGGCTCCGTATATGAGTCCTTTAAGTGTGGTAAAATTTACAAAAGCAAACTCATCTTCGTTTGACCGTGGTGACGGTCTAAGTGCGAGTAGGTCAGAAATTTCTGCACAACGTTAAAAGGACATAGTGACGATCGGAGGGCCATAAATCCTAAACCGTAACTCGGATTAAGACGAGTCCTATATGAAAAATTATGTACTCGAAAAGATCTATCGGAAAATCAAGGTTACAGTAGCCCAGGTGTAATGTTCTGTTACAAAACCCAGAAAACAATAGGCAGAAGACAGAAAACAGAAAAATAGTGGGTTCCGGTGGTCTTGGTGCTCGATGCTTATCACGGTTCTCATCCTTGATGCATATAGCTTCAAGTGTACAACTCGTTAATGTGTTTGCATCATTTTCACCAAGGTTTGACCATCATAACCCAAGTGTAAGTCTAAGACATGAAGCACAACTCACTTAAGTGTTGCAAGTGTTTTGATGAACCAAAGTTACATCAAAGTCTTAGATTCAACACATACATGAAATGTAAAAGTAATATTAACCAAGTTTTGACTATTATGACACAAGTGTAGGTCTAAGACATGTAGCACAACTCACTTAAGAGTTGTATGAAGTTTGATGAACCAAAGTTGCATCAAAGTCTTAGATCTAACACATACATGAACTTTAAAACTAATAATAAGTTACAAACTTGAAAGTAAACTCATGAAATCAAGATCTTAAGTTGTTGAACATAGTTCTTAGTTTGATCTTGAAGATCCAAGACTCAAAAGTCTAGATCTAACATAAGTGTACAAAGTTATAATTAAAGAAAACTTACTTACATGTTCTTGAACTTTTAAAGTTAACTTTTAGTTCAAGATTAATGAGATCAATGTTATCTAGTAACACTTGACCAACAAGAACATAAATCATGAAATTAAAGTGCAAGTAAATGAAGTAAATAAGCTAGGTAAACAAGTTAATAAGTTCATGGGTTGCATACTTTAAAGATTCAAACCAAAGTTTGATCTTTAAGAAAGTAAACTTTAAAGTTTACTAACATGAATTACAAGTATGATTTACAACACATGAACCTTAAATGTTTTGAAACAATAAAAGTAGAATCATAAACTAGTAAGTTTATGTTCTTATGTTCTTGAAAGTACAAGATATTATGAAGAATCAAACTAAAGAGTTGATTCCTGAAACTAGTAAGTAACAACCAACAACTAGTAACAAAGTAACAACAACTAAGTACAAGTAACAAACAACAAATGATGATGATTAAGGGTGTATATATTCGGTTTTAAGACAAGGAAAGAAGAGAAAAAATGTTTTTGTTACTTACAATCTTTAGAAAGAAAAGAGAGAAAAATGAAAGCAAGTATGTGTGTGTGTTTTGGAATGAGAGAATGAGAGTGAGTAAGTAATGAAAATTGAAAACAAATCTCTCCCTTTCTCTACCCCATAACCGACGGTTTGACAAGACAAAAGGGGAAGGGAGTTGCCTACTAGTCTCAAGCATGTAAAGGTCACAAAAGTTGGTTAATAATGGTGTGTTCATGGGGATAAGGTGTAAGTATTATGTAACAAGTCTTTAAACTAACTAGTTGTGTCATAAATAATACTTACATGTAAGTATGGGCTTAAGAGTCCATGAAAGGAGTAGGGTGGGTTTTATAAGCCCATGTTCAATCATAAAGCCCAAGTATGTATTAATTAACAAATTAATCCAAGTAAAGGTCCGTTAACACTAATAAAGGCCCAAGTAATTAACTAATAACTTTAGTTAATTATAATGATTAATAAAACTAATCATGAATGTAAATAATACTCTAAAAATATTATTCGTAAAAGTTTCGTGTGTCACAAAGACGTTTCGGGCATTTAAAGTCAAGTACGGGCAATCATGGCAACATGTAAATGTAATAACATACATTCGTTAAATCACAAATAATAATAATAATAATTATTAATAAATAAACGTTGGAAAATCCAGGGTCGTTACACAGTTGGTATCCGAGCGTTGGTCTTAGAGAACCAGAAATTGCATTAGTGTGTCTTATTGAGTTTGTTAGGATGCATTAGTGAGTCTGGACTTCGACCGTGTTTTTCTTTAAAAACGACTGCTTAACACTTTTTGTTGGAAACTACATATTGTTAACATGTAAATATTATGTGATATATTAATCTCTTAACGTGTTTGATATTGTGTGATAGATGTCTACCTCTAGTGCAAATCCCATCAACTCACCTAATAATAATGAAGAGTCGAATATATTTTGGGAAGATTCACAAATTCTCGAAGAGGAACCGGAAGAAGAGGAACCGGAAGAAGAGGAACTAGAAGAAGAGGAACCGGAAGAAGAGGTTCCGGAGGAGGAAATATTAGGAACCACAGAAAAACGGATAAATAAAAGAAAATCCTCAACCAATGGACAAAAGTTAAAAATGGTCAATGGTGTTTCCGCCGAGGAAGCAAAATATTAGGAAAATTACCAATTTTTTGATGAATCGGATCCCGATGATGTTATAGAAATTACCCCGACCCAATTTGAAAAACCAAAAGAAAACAATAAGGGAAAAGGTATCAAAATAGAGAAACCTGGTTCCAACCCCGATGAACTCTATGTGTATCGTAAACACCCGTATTTCTTAAATTTTAACTATAACCCGGGAACATCTAGGCCACCAGGATTTTCTAAACCATTTGTGAAAACGATGGCTCGTATTAGAGGAGCACCATATATCCCTAGGAAGTTGGAAAAATGAACCAAGTCCGAGGAGGAAGAAATGAGTGAGTCGGAATAAAGAGTTGTAATCATGTTGTGTAATATATATATTGTAGTGTGCTTGTACTTTTTATTTATATGTAAAAATTGCTTGTATTGTTTGTTAATTATCTTTTACGAATCTAATCCTCGTCTATTTTACAGTATAAAAACACAAAATGGATGTTAAGAATAGACGATCAAATATTTTAGAAGACCTACCAGGGGATATGATTGATGAAATCTTGTCTAAAGTTGGTCAGAATTCATCGGCACAATAATTTACGGCGAGATTAGTCTGTAGAACATTTGAAAGATGTTCCAAGTATGCCTCAGTTTATAAAAGGCTTTCCTTCGATAGATGGTGTATATCACATTGGGGAGACCCTAAGTTACGCCTTGTTTTCTTTAAGGCATTGAGTGCGGGAAACCCAAATGAAATTTTACGCTACTGGTTGAGAGCCTATTTTGACTCCATATATCCCAACATAGGACTTCGTGCATTAGAAAGAGCTTCAAACATGCAATTTAAAGAGGCATGTTATGCTTACGGATTAGTAATGTTCGCTTCTCACCAAATTGAGAAAAAGAACATCGGGTTGCAACTTCTAAATAAAACATTCCCACAGGTGACGGATTCAGTAGTTGAGGTGAGAAATAAGATTTTTAGATTGTTACGGGGCTGTTGGGCATTACGAAACCCTCTTCCTTTTGACGACGTTACAACATGCTGCCTAGCCAACGGTCACAACGGTTATTTTCCACAAGACCAAGGATGGGAAATGTATTAGTAAAACCCAAATGCATGACTTGTTTCTGGACTTACGAATTACATATCTTTATTGCCTTTGCTGAACGACTTGCGTTAAACTAGAAATTTTCTTCGCAACTGCCTTGTATCGAAGTTATTGTGTACTATATTTCATGCTATGTGTAAAATAGCGGTATTGTAAGTTGTAATATTTTGTATAATAGTTTGAACGCGAAATATTATTGTAATCAGTTTTTCATATAGAATTGTAGCAGTTGAATTGTATATTAGCTACTAAGTATGAACTTAACGGGTAGGTACTACCCGAATGGAAAATAATAAAACTCTAATATGAAGAAAAAGCTTTTATAAATGAGTTCATATTATGCTACGAAATACTATTGACTACTCTTAATATTCTATATGATTAACTTAATTCTTTTGGCTATTTTTGAAGGAAATGGCACCGACGACTCGTCAGAACTTGAACATGAGCGAGGAAGACTTCCATGTTTTCCTTGCAGCAAACATAGCCGCAGTACAGGCTGCGATGCAAAACAACAATAACTCTGAATCCAGCCATGGAACTAACGTCACAAGAACTCATGTAGGATGCTCCTACAAAGAATTCATTGCCTGCAAACCTCTGGAATTCGATGGAACCAAAGGTCCAATCGGATTAAAACAGTAGACCGAGAAGGTCAAATCGGTGTTTGCCATAAGTAAATGTACCGAATAAGATAGGGTGAAGTACGCTACGCATACCTTCACAGGTACTGCGTTAACATGGTGGAACACCTATCTCGAGCAGGTGGGACAAGATGCTGCTTACGCACTACCGTGGTTAGCATTCAAATACATGATGACTCAGCAGTACCATCCCAGAAACGAGATCAATAAACTCAAGGTAGTGCTTTGGGAGTTACGAACGCAAGGATTCGATATTACCACGTATGAACGACGATTCACAGAGTTGTGCCTATTGTGTCCAAGAGTGTTCAAAGATGAAGAAGAGAATATCGACGCATTTGTAAAAAGATTACCTGAAAGGTTTCAGGAGGATGTGAGTTTAAACGAGCCCACCTCTATATAAAAGGCAAGTGGAATGGCTCATAAACTAGTGAACCAGATTGAGGAAAGGATTAAAGAGCAGGCAGCCGAAGAGGCCAACATGAAACAAGTCAAGCGAAAGTGGGAAGAAAATAGTGACAAGAGTCACCAACACAACAACAGTAACAATCACCTCAACAATCATCACAACAATAATCACAAATTCAATCGCAACATTTATCGCAACAACAAACGTCCTAACAACAACAATAACCACTACAACAACCGTCCCAACAACAATTTCAACCGCAACAACAACCCCAACAATAACAACAACAACAACAACAACAACAACAACAATAAGAGGCAGAAAAATCAATGCCTAAGGTGTGAGAAATATCATTCGGATGATTTTTGTTGGGATTTATGCACCAAATGAAACAGAATGGGTCACAGTGCTACAAAGTGTGAAGTCTACAGACCAGCGGTTAACAGAAATAAAGGAACGTATAACGTCGGAACAAGTAATGCCGACGTTACATGTTTGGATGCGGGAAGAAGGGTCATTACAGAAATACGTGTCCAAACTTGGGGAATAATAATGGTCAAGGCCGAGGAAGAGTCTTCAACGTAAATGCGGTGGAAGCACAGGAAGACCCGGAGCTTGTTACGGGTACGTTCCTTATTGATGAAAAACCTGCTTATGTTTTATTTAATTCGGGTGCGGATAGAAGCTATCTGAGTAGAGATTTTTGTGCTAAATTAAGTTGTCCATTGATGTCTTTGGATAATAAATTTTTACTCGAATTAGCAAACGGTAAATTAATTACATCAGATAAAATATGTCGGAATCGAGATATTAAACTGGTTAGCGAAACATTTAAGATTGATTTGATACCAGTAGAGTTAGGAAGTTTTGATATGATAATCGGCATGGACTGGTTGAAAGAGGTGAAAGCAGAAATCGTTTGCTACAAAAATGCAATTCGCATTATGCGCGAAAATAGAAAACCCTTAATGGTGTACGGAGAAAAGGGCAACGCGAAGTTAAATCTTATTAGTAATTTGAAGGCACAAAAACTAATAAGAAAAGGTTGCTATGCCGTTCTAGCACACGTTGAGAAAGTACATACTAAAGAAAAGAACATCAATGATGTTCCCGTTGCAAAAGAATTTCCCGATGTATTTTTGAAAGAATTACTGGGACTACCACCACACCGATCCGTTGAATTTCAAATAGACCTTGTACCAGGAGCTGCAACAATAGCACGAGCACCATACAGACTCGCACCCAGCGAAATGAAGGAATTACAAAGTCAATTACAAGAACTTTTAGAGCGTGGTTTCATTCGACCAAGCACATCACCGTCGGGAGCTCCTGTTTTGTTTGTCAAAAAGAAGGATGGTACATTCAGGTTGTGTATCGACTACCGAGAGTTGAAAAAACTTACCATCAAGAATCGTTATCCAATACCGAGAATCGACGACTTATTCGATCAACTACAAGGATCGTCGGTTTATTCGAAGATCGATTTACGTTCAGGGTATCGTCAAATGCGGGTGAAGGAAGATGATATTCCAAAAACTGCTTTTAGGACACGTTACGGTCATTATGAGTTTATGGTTATGCCATTTGGTTTGACTAACGCACCAGTTGTATTCATGGACCTCATGAACCGAGTGTGTGGGCCATAACTTGACAAGTTTGTCATTGTCTTCATCGATGACATACTTATTTACTCAAAGAATGATCAAGAGCACGAAGAACATTTGAGAAAAGTACTAGAGTTGTTAAGGAAAGAAAAACTGTACGCTAAATTTTCAAAGTGTTCATTTTGGTTGGAAGAAGTTCAATTCCTCGGTCACGTAGTGAACAAAGAAGGTATTCAGGTGGATCCGGCAAAGATTGAAACCGTTGAAAACTGGGAAACCCCGAAAACTCTGAAGCATATACACTAATTTTTAGGATTGGCTGGTTACTACAGAAGATTCATCCAAGATTTTTCCAAAATAGCAAAACCCTTGACTGAATTAACGCATAAAGGGAAGAAATTTGAATGGAAGGATGAACAAGAAAAAGCGTTTCAATTATTGAAGAAAAAGTTAACTACGGCACCTATATTGTCATTGCCGGAAGGGAATGATGATTTTGTGATATATTGTGACGCCTCAAAGCAAGGTCTCGGTTGTGTATTAATGCAACAAACGAAGGTAATTGCTTATGCGTTCAGACAATTGAAGATTCACGAGCAAAATTATACGACTCACGATTTGGAATTGGGCGCTATTGTTTTTGCATTAAAGACATGGAGGCACTACTTATATGGGGTCAAAAGTATCATATATACCGACTACAAATGTCTCCAACATATATTTGATCAGAAACAACTGAACATGAGGCAATGTAGGTGGATTGAGTTGTTGAATGATTACCACTTTGAGATTTGTTACCACCCGGGGAAGGCAAATGTGGTAGCTGACGCCTTGAGCAGAAAAGATAGAGAACCTATACGAGTAAAAGCTATGAATATAATTATTCATACTAACCTTACTACTCAAATAAAAGAGGCATAATAGGGAGTTTTAAAAGCGGGAAATCTGAAGAATGAAATACCCAAAGGATCGGAGAAACATCTTGATATTCGGGAAGATGGAACACGGTATAGAACTGAAAGAATTTGGGTATCAAAATAAGGAGATGTGAGAGAAATCGTACTTGGGGAAGCACATAAAACCAGATATTCAATACATGTGGGAGCGGGAAAGATGTACAAAGATCTCAAAAAACACTTTTGATGGTCGGGTATGAAAGCTGATATTGCTAAATATGTAGGAGAATGTTTGACGTGTTCTAAGGTCAAAGCTGAACATCAGAAACCATCAGGTCTACTTCAACAACGTGAAATCCCGGAATGAAAATGGGAAAACATTACCATGGATTCATTACTAAATTGTCAAGGACTGCAAGTGGTTATGATACTATTTGGGTAATAGTCGATTGTCTCACCAAGTCAGCACACTTTTTGCCAATGAGAGAAGATGATAAAATGGAGAAGTTAGCACGAATATACTTAAAAAAAGTCATCTCCAGACATGGAATACCAGTCTATATTATCTCTGATAGGGATGGGAGATTTATTTCAAGATTCTAGCAGACATTACAACAAGCATTGGGAACTCGTCTAGACATGAGTACTGCCTATCATCCACAAATCGATGGGCAGAGTGAAAGGACGATACAGACTTTTGAAGACATGCTACGAGCATGTGTTATTGATTTTGGAAACAGTTGGGATCGACATCTACCATTAGCATAATTTTCCTACAACAACAGTTACCACTCGAGTATTGAGATGGCACCGTTCGAGGCACTTTACGGTAGAAAGTGCAGGTCTCCGATTTGTTGGAGCGAAGTGAGGGATAGGCAAATTACGGGTCCGGAGATAATCCAAGAAACTACCGAGAAAATCATCCAAATTCAACAACGTTTGAAAACCGCTCAGAATCGGCAAAAGAGATACGCAGACATTAGAAGAAAAGATTTGGAATTTGAAATCGGTGACATGGTCATGCTTAAAGTATCACCTTAGAAAGGCGTTGTTCATTTTGGAAAACGGAGAAAACTAAACCCGAGATACATTGGGCCATTCAAGATTATTAATCGTGTTGGACTGGTAGCTTATCGACTTGAATTACCTCAACAACTCGCCAATGTACATAATAATTTTCACGTCTCGAATCTGAAGAAATGCTTAACTAAAGAAGATCTCACTATTCCTTTAGACGAAATCAAGATCAATGAAAAACTACAATTCATTGAAGAACCCGTCAAAATAATGGATCGTGAGGTTAAAAGACTTAAGCAAAATAAAATACCGATCATTAAGGTTTGATGGAATGCTCGTAGAGGACCCGAGTTCACCTAGGAGTGTGAAGATCAGATGAAGCTGAAATACCCACACCTATTTCCAGAAGATGCGTCAACACCTCCAACTGCTTAAAATTTCGGGACAAAATTTATTTGACGGGTAGGTACTATAGTGACCCGAACTTTTCCATGTTTATATATTAAATGAATTTGATATTTACATGATTAAATGTTTCCAACATGTTAAGCAATCAAACTTGTTAAGACTTGATTAATTGAAATGAGTGTATGTAGACAATTGACCACCCAAATTGACCGGCGATTCACGAACGTTAAAACTTGAAAAAACGACATGATAATATATATATATATATATATATATATATATATATATATATATATATATATATATATATATATATATATATATATATATATATATATATATATATATAATATGATATTTTGATAAGTAAGTATCTCACTAAGTATATTAACAATGAGTTATATACATAAAATGATACTATTGAATTAAGAAACTCGAAACGATATATATAACGACTATCGTTATAACAACGTCTTGCTAAATATATATGTATCATATTAAGATATTAATACACTATGTTTAATATAATAAAATGATAATTAAATATATCATTAAGTGTATTAACAATGAACTACATATGTAAAACAAGACTACTAACGTAAGAGTTTCGAAACGAGTTATATATGTAACGATTATCGTTGTAACGACGTTTTAATATATATATCGTATTAAGATATATTAATACACCATGTTATCATGATAATATGATAATTTAACATCTCATTAGATATAATAAACAATGGGTTAATTACATTAAATGAGATCGTTAACTTAAAGGTTTCAAAACAACACTTACATGTAACGACTAATGATGACTTAACGACTCAGTTAAAATGTGTATACATGTAGTGTATTAAGATGTATTAATACACTTTTAGAAGACTTCAAGACACATATCAAAACACTCATACTTATCAAAGTTGGTCACTATTACATTCTCATTCGTTTTCATCAACAATTCTACTCGTATTCATCCGTATTCGTACTCGTACAATACCCAGCTTCTAGATGTATTTACTATTGGTATATACACTTCAATGATCAGCTCTTAGCAGCCTTAATGAGTCACCTAAACATGTGGGAACTATTCTTTGTAATCTAGTATGAATTATTTAGCAAGATTACAAAAATATTATAAATCATTCATGAATTATTTACAAGAAAACAAACTTACATATCCTTTATATCTAATCCATATACCACGACCCAAAACATATATAAACACCTTCATTCTTCAATTTTCTTCATCTAATTGATCTCTCTCACGTTCTATTTTCAAGTTCTAAGTGTTCTTCATAAATTCTATAAGTTCTAATTTCATAAAATAAAGAATACTTTCAAGTTTGCAAGTTTACTTTCAAGCTTTCTAATCCATTCCAAGCAATCATCTAAGATCAAGAAATCTTTGTTATTTACAGTAGATATCCTTCTAATTCAAGGTAATACTCATATTCAAACTTTGATTCGATTTCTACAACTATAACTATCTTAATTCAAGTAGTAATCTTACTTGAACTTGTTTTCGTGTCATGATTCTACTTCAAGAACTTCCAAGTCATCAAAGATCCTTTGAAGCTCAAGTTATTTTTTCATCATTTCCAGTAGGTTTACCTACTATACTTTAGGTAGTAATGGTGTTCATAACCTTGTTCGATTCCTATATATATAACTATCTTATTCGAAGATTTAAACTTGTAATCAGTAGAACATAGTTTAGTTAATTCTAAACTTGTTCGCAAAGAAAGTTAATACTTCTAACTTAACTTTTAAAATCAACTAAGAACATTTTCTATATCTATATGATATGCTAACTTAATGATTTAAAACCTGAAAACACGAAGAACACCGTAAAACCGGACATACGTCGTCGTAGTAAAACCGGGGGCTGTTTTGGGTTAGATAATTAAAAACTATGATAAACTTTGATTTAAAAGTTGTTCTTTTGGGAAAATGATTTTTCTTATGAACATGAAACTATATCCAAAAATCATGGTTAAACTCAAAGTGGAAGTATGTTTTTCAAAATGGTCATCAAGACGTCGTTCTTTCAACTGAAATGACTACCTCTTACAAAAATGACTTGTAACCTGTAACTTCGACTATAATCCACCACTTTTTCTGTTTAGTTTCATAAAGTCAAGTTCGATACGAAACCATAGCAACTAGATTCACTCAAAACGGATTTAAAACGAAGAAATGATGGGTAAAACAAAATTGGTAAAAATTACTAGTTTTAACTACGTGAAACTTTGTAATAAATTTATACTAACCATAACTTAACTAACTTATATTGTATTGTACATGTATTCTAACATATATTATGTAATCTTGATAGACCATAAACACGTATACAATGTTTTGACATATCATATCGACGTCATCTATATATATTATTTCAAACAACCATAGACACTCTATATGCGGTAATGATCGAGTTAGCTATACAGAGTTGAGGTTGATTCTAAAATAATATATATACTTTGAGTTGTGATCGAGTCTGAGACTTGTATACACTGGGTCGTGGATTGATTCGAGATATTATATGGATTTATTTATGTACTACTAACTGTGGACTACTAATTGTGGACTACTAACGTTGGACTGCTAATTTAACAACTTAAATCATCAGCGCGTAATAAAAAATGCTATGAATATATTTCAATCATACTTTGATATGTATGTATATATTTTTTATAGGTTCGTGAATCGACCAGTTGCCAAGTGTTATTTTCCGACGAAGGAAAAATCTGTGAAAGTGAGTTATAGTCCCATTTTTACTATCGAATATTTTTGGGATGAGAATACATGCAGTTTTTATAAATCATTTACAAAATAGACACAAGTACTTGAAAATTACATTCTATGATTGAATTATCTTATTGAATATCACCCCTTTTGCTTGGTAACCTAAGAATTGGTGAACGCCACTAATTGACGCGAATCCTGATGTAACAACCCGACTTTTTCAACTTGCTTTTGTGCTTTGTGCTTTCACGAAACTGCGTATTTATGCGTATTGTGCTATATTATACTCTGGGATCTTACTACATGTTGATTACTTTCGTTTATATGTAAAAACGTGCCATTAAGTACGTAGGATACTTAACTTGATCCCCGAAAGCCTTTATGACCGTTAGTGTCACTTAACGTTTAGAACGAACTGCGTACTGTGTACACGTTTAACTTTTGTCGTAATCGGAATATTATGACTACGAAATACTAATTGTTATTTTATAATAACAATTACTTGGGTTTTTGGATGCTTAATTACGCTTAGTAATTTACTAGAGCACACTAGTTAGTCTTGTTGGACTTTCTACCTTGTTAGACTTTAGTCCACCCTACTCTAGTTAGTGGACAATTTAATTAGCCCAATTATTAATAACTAGTGACCCAATAATATGTAAGACAAATGCCCATTTATTAGAGGTAACATACTAGCATTTTTGTTAAGCATTATCCTTAATCTTGCATGGGATCCTAACATAAGCACCAACTTTAGATAACCATTAACCAAAAAGTAAAAAGGTGTCCCCCTTGTCCCCCCACCATACCCACGGCCACCATCACCCTCTCCACACCCTCACCTCCTATAAATACAAGCCTTATTTCACCCATTTTACACTTGATCTCATTTGCAATTTACACACACTTACTCTCTAATTCTCTCTCTAGTCTTTCTCACTCTAAAAAGTGTAAGTTTTTTATTTTTCTTCTTCTTCTCCCTTCATCATTCACGAATTCATCATCATCATTAAAGGGTCTAGCTTTTTAGCTTTTGATCTTGATTACATCTAGTAGATTCAAACATGGATTTGAATCCTTCAAGAACATGGAAGATTCAAACTTTCTAGCTTTGAATCTTCACCTATTTTGTAGATCTAAATCTTTTTAGCTTTAATCTCTTATTTTGTTATAAAGATTCAAACTTGTGTTTGTAATCTTCATGTAACTTAAAGATCCAAGCTTTATGCTTCAAGATCTTCAAGAACAACCAAGAATCAAGCTTTCTAACTTTAAATCTTCATTTCTTTTGTTGGATCTAAGTTCTCTAACTTATGATCTCATTATTTTTTTATAAAGATCAAAACTTGTGTTTGTGATCTTCATGTAACTTAAAGATCTAAGCTTTATGCTTCAAGATCTTCAAGAACACCAAAGATTCAAGCTTTTTAGCTTTGTAATCTCATAACTTGTGTGAAAAGGGTCCAAGCTCTCTAGCTTAGGGTTCCATTACTTTATTTGATCAAGATTGTGTTCATACTTGTTAGATTGAAGTAAAGTTTGTAGCTTTAGTTGTAAATAGAACTTGTATTTGTGTTAAGACTAAGGATATGATGTAACCTTGGTTCATCATCCATCTAAGACTCTTAAATGAGTTGTGTTCTTACTTGGTCTTAACATATTGTGTGTTGATGGTTGAATCTTGGTCAAGGTGATGCTAACCCATCAATGAGTTGTACACTTGAAGCTACAAGCATCAAGGATGAGAACCGTGATGAGCATCAAGCTCCAAGAATCCCACCAGAGCACTTGTTTACTGTTTTTCGGGATCTGATCAGATTCCTGGACTTCTGTAAAATTGATTTTCAGTTAGTTCATTTCGAGTATATAACTTTTCGTTTAGGTCTCGTCTAAATCCGATATACGTTTTAAGATTTATAGCCTCCCGAAAGTCACTACGCCTTTGTAACGTTGTGCTTGAAATTTCTGACCTACTCGCACTTAAACCGTCACCACGGTCAAAAGAAGACGAGTTATGTTCTAAAAATTGGTCAGCGGTTAGTGGACTCATATACGGAGCCATAGCCACTGACTACGCATCTTTTCGTTTTGTGTAGAGGCCATAGCAGCTGACCGAAGTCAGCCTATTGTTTCGATCACTACTTTTGTCAAACTTACTTTATCTTTTACGAACAATGATGATGACGATGATGAAACTTAAACTTAATTTATGTACTTTTAAACCTTTTGGGACAATATACAGACCTAGTAACCTTTGACTTAGGTTGACGACCTTTCAGACCAACTTACTACTTGCATACTTTTCATATCGACTTTACAGCATTTATCACTGTGAGTTATAGCATCCCTTTTTACTTTAACTATTTTGGGACTGAGAATACATGTGCTTTTTATGTTTTACTTACTAGGCACGAGTACTTAAACTTTATATATGTGTGGGTGATATAACGGCATAAACTTTCCCCTTAGCTCGGTAATGTTTAGTCATTGGTTTTTGAATCGTGAACGCGAATCTTAGATATGGATCCATAGGGTTTGACATCCCCACTCGGGCTAGTCGCGCTAGCATTTAACGGGTGTTTAATACTTCGAGAACATAAGCACTCGCCAAGTATACTTTTAGGGGGTGATATTTACGTTAAGTTAGTTACCAAGTGCCCACGGTTAAACATATACTTTTCATACTGTTTTGAATACGAAATCTCGTGGCCTACATTACATTACTGTTACAATTAAACTATAGCTCACCAACATTCGTGTTGACTTTTAAGCGTGTATTTCTCAGGTGCTTAGACGTTGTTTCTTCCGCTGTTAGACTTGCTGTCTTGGTGTTATAGACTTGCTGTTATGGACCTGATGTGTTAGATTTTCGCTGCATTAATTAGAGATGTCTCAATCATGGAACTTTTTATTTTGCATTCGTAACTTATGTTATTTTCAAACAATGGCTTTGTAACGACCTTTGGGTCACATACTTATGTTTATGCTTCTAATCATAGGAAGCACATTATCTTTGTAAAAACGGTATCTTTTCATGAATGCAAAACTGGTTTTCAAATAGCATATAGTTTTTGACCTTGTAATGATCCTGTTGTTGATGAACCTTACACGATGGTTTTGTACGGGGCATCACATTTGATATTAGAGCATTGGTTGTAGGGAATTAGGTTGCATTAGTGAGTCTAGACCCGGTCGAGTAGGATTCACTAATAGGACTAATCTACAAATTGCTCGTTTACTTGTTACTGCTTACTACTGCTGCATGCTACCGCTTACTTATACTGCTATATGATCTTGATGCATTCTACTGCTTACTCTTACTGCTATGTGTACATGCTGTATGCTATTGCTTATCTCGCTACTGCATGCTACTATCTACTTTCGATTGCATGTTACTCCTTTTAAGTACTGTTAATATTGCCAAGCTATGTACTGCGGTAGACGATCTAGGTTGCTGTAGTGCTTGATACGTGCTTCCTATATGTCTTACTGACATGGAAAAAGTTATTTTTCCTTGTTCAGATGACGGACATGCCGCCCATGACCTTTGACTTCGAGAGTGACTCAGATATGTCTGCTACTTCGCATACTATTGTTGCTGACTCACCGCTACCAGAGGAGATTCCAGCTCCACCCATCCCTGGACTCCCGAAGGCACAACACCATTCCGGTGATGCTATGATTCCTGGGGGAAATAGGGACGGTCCTTTCCGTAACGAGCATGGACATTGGGCTAGGCGCCTCACTGACGGACGTGTTGTACCGATATCACCAGGCAGATACCGACTTATGACCACTGGCTAGGCACATCCACCCTCAGATGATTCAGACGATTCATCATCCGACGACTCCAGCGAAGAGGATCCTGTAACACCCCAGCTTAACATGACCACAATATTGTCCGCTTTGCCCGCAGGCGCACGGCTTTTTCTTGGCGACCACACACGAGAAGCACTTTCCCAGGAGGTCACCCATCCTGGTAGTGCTCTCGCCCGAGCACGCTTAACCACAACGTACTCGTACTTCTGCTCAGCCCGTGGTCCCAAAACGCGTTGTGCCATTTAAGCGTGAGTATTACCTTATAATCCCATGATCACTCATGTTCGTGGGCGATGTGGGATTTGCCTAGGTGTTACATTCACCCCCCCTCAGGGACTCATCGTCCTCGATGAGGTTTGCCCCACCACCCCCAACGGCACATGAGTGGCTCTGATACCATTCTGTAACACCCCAGCTTAACATGACCACAATATTGTCCGCTTTGCCCGCAGGCGCACGGCTTTTTCTTGGCGACCACACACGAGAAGCACTTTCCCAGGAGGTCACCCATCCTGGTAGTGCTCTCGCCCGAGCACGCTTAACCACAACGTACTCGTACTTCTGCTCAGCCCGTGGTCCCAAAACGCGTTGTGTCATTTAAGCGTGAGTATTACCTTATAATCCCATGATCACTCATGTTCGTGGGCGATGTGGGATTTGCCTAGGTGTTACAGATCCCGAGGAGGATTCTGAGGAGGACCCCGAGGAGGAGCCCGTGCAGCCACCCTCTACCCCGCCGAAGAAGCGGTACTGCTTCGATGGTACTGTTATTCCAGGGGTTAATGGAGGTAAGCCGTTCGTGAATGCACGCGGACTAAGGGTTAGGGTCACCGCCCGCAAGCGGGTTGTGCCGTATTTTGCTAATCCATTCGTGCATAAGGTCGGCCGTTGTGCACCATCTACTTCTGGTGCTGCACCCTCTGCACCCTCAGCACCACCTACACCGCCTGCACCACCTGCCCCACCAACATCTCCCACCATCGAGGAACTGACGAGGGAAGTGCATACCCTCCGTGCTCGGGTAACTGAGCTAGAGGAACAGATGGCCCACCTGATGGACATCATTTATCCACCATCACCATATGGCTATTGTATTAGATTTCATTATGTAATTCCGTTAGTAGTTTCATGTTTTATTCAAGTATTGTACGAACCTTATGAGGATGTATGCAACTTTCTTATTAATGAATGGAATTTCTGTTGTTTGAATTACTGTACGGTGTTTTACTTAAATTATTACATGATGATTTTTGTGCTATCTGTGACTAGTTGCCATGCTTAGTTAACATGTATTGTGTTGTTTCCATATTGATTATCTTATACCATAGCATTATGAGTTATTGAATGCTGGATTTTGACTTAAGTCAAAAATTTTGTTTAGAAGACCAATGGCAAACGGAAGAGGTCCGCGAGAAATCCCCACCGCAGCTCAGATCGAGGAGATGATAGCTACTCGAGTAGCCGCAGCTATAGCAAATGCCAACCCTGCTCTAGCTCCGCCGGCTAACCCAGCTGTTCAGAACGGGTGCACTTATAAGGAATTCCAGAGCTGCAAGCCCCACAATTTCAGTGGTACTGAAGGGCCAGTTGGGCTGACGAGATGGTTTGAGAAATTGGAGTCTGTGTTCCGTGTGAGTAACTACTCTGAAGGGAATAAGACTAAGTTCGCATCCTGAACTTTGTCGGATGGCGCTTTGACTTGGTGGAACATACTCGCCCAGGCTCAGGGAATTGACGAAGCTTATGCTACACCATGGGAGGAGTTTAAGAGTGCTATGATCGAGGAATATTGCCCCAGAACCAAAATTCAGAAGATGGAAGCGGAGTTTTTGGAACTGAAGGTTGTAGGAACTGACCTTGATGGCTATAACCGAAGGTACTTGGAGTTGGCTTTGATGTGCCCCACGATGGTTACTCCTGAATTTAAACGAATGGAACTGTATTTATGGGGACTTCCCAAGACCATTCACAGAAATGTCACCTCTTCGAAACCAGCAAATGTCCCGAAAGCTATGCGCATGGCGCACACCCTAACGAATCAGATTACGCAACCAGAACCAGAAAAGGTGAGATCGGAATCAGGAGCTAGTAATGGGAAACGTAAGTGGGACAGAAACAAAGGTAAAGGTTTTGATCAGAACCTAGCTAAGAGGTATGAGAATTTCAAAGGAAACAACAACTGGAGGAACCCTAACCTGAACCCTAGCTTGAACCCTAACTACAAAGTACCCCTCCTCAGTGTAAGAGATGCTACAAGCACCACACTGGATACTGCAACGTAGTGTGTGAGAAGTGCAAAAGGACTGGACATGTCGGCAGAGACTGTAAGATCACCACCCCAGCTGTGAGAACAAATCCGAATGGGCCAAATAAGTGTTTTGAATGAGGCCAGTAGGGTCACTTTAAGAATGAATGTCCTAACAAGAAGAAGGATGGCGGGCCAGCACTTGGAAGAGTCTTCAACATGAACGCCAGAGATGTCCGCGAGGATTCTGACTTGGTTACAGGTACATTTACTATCAATAACCTATTAGCTTCTGTCATATTTGATACCGGTGCCGATAGGAGTTATGTTTGTAGACACTTTTGCTCTAAGATAGATTGGTTGTTAGTTCCTTTGGACGAGAGTATTCTTGTCGAGGTTGCCAATGGAAAACTTGAGAAAGCTGACCAGATTGGCCGAAGAGGTATTATTAATTTAGTTGGAGTGGATTTTGAGATTGATTTGATACCCATTAAGTTGGGAAGCTTTGATGTGATAGTTGGTATGGACTGGTTGTCCAAAGCAAAAGCAGAAGTTATCTGTGGGAAGAAGATTCTTCGTATACCTCGCGAAGACGGTGTACCATTGATTGTTTACAGAGAGAGATGTAGCCCGAAGCTGAACCTTATTAGTTGTATGAAAGCGCAGAAGTTCGTGAGAAAAGGACGTTTTGCTATTTTAGCGCATGTGAAGAAGTTAGAAACCGAGGAAAAGAGCGTAGATGATGTACGAATTGTGAACGAATTTCAAGACGTCTTTCCAGAAGAATTGATTGGATTACCGCCGCCGAGATCAGTGGAGTTCCAGATCGATCTAGTACCAGGAGCTGCACCTGTAGCTCGCGCACCTTATCGACTCGCACCTTCCGAAATGACAGAATTGCAGAGCTAACTACAAGAACTACTAGACCACGGATTCATCCAACCAAGTTCATAGCCTTGGGGTGCACCTGTTTTGTTCGTGAAGAAGAAGGACGGATCTTTCCTCATGTGTATCGATTATCGTGAGCTGAACAAGTTGACAATTAAGAATCGATATCCCCTTCCCTGAATTGACGATCTTTTCGGTCAGCTGCAAGGATCCAGCGTTTATTCCAAGATCGATTTACGATCAGGTTATCACCAGTTGAGGGTGAAGGAGAGCGATGTACTTAAGTCTACGTTCAGAACCCGTTATGGTCACTATGAGTTTCTAGTGATGCCGTTCGGTTTAACCAATGCACCTGCCGTGTTTATGGATCTCATGAATCGAGTATGCAAGCCGTACCTGGACAAGTTCGTTATCGTCTTCATAGATGATATCCTCATCTACTCCAGAAGTGAAGCAGAACATGACCAACATCTTCAACTTGTGCTGGAACTCTTGAGACAAGAGCAACTTTATGCCAATTCTCCAAGTGTGAATTTGGTTGAAGGAGGTTCAATTTCTTGGTCATATCTTGAGCGATCAGGGTATCAAAGTCGATCCTGCAAAGATCGAAGCTATCAGCAAGTGGGAAACCCCAACTACTCCGACTCATATCCGCCAATTTCTAGGCCTCGCCGGTTATTACCGAAGATTCATCGAAGGTTTTTCTCTGATTGCACGACCATTAACCGCATTGATTCACAAGGGGAAGAAGTTCGTTTGGGCGGCCGAACAAGAGTCGGCATTCCAAACTCTGAAGCAGAAGTTAACCTCCGCACCTATCTTGTCCCTTCCTGAAGGCAGTGACGACTTCGTTGTGTATTGCGATGCCTCGAAACATGCCTTTGGTTGTGTATTGATGCAACGAACAAAGGTTATTGCTTACGCCTCTTGATAACTGAAGATTCAAGAGCGAAATTACATGAGGCACGATCTTGAGCTTGGAGCTGTTGTCTTCGCACTTAAACTGTGGAGACACTACCTGTATGGAACTAAGAGCACTATCTTCACTGACAACAAAAGCCTCCAACACATATATGATCAGAAGCAACTGAACATGAGACAGCGACAGTGGATCGAGACATTGAACGATTATGATTGTGAACTCTGTTACCATCCTGGCAAGGCAAATGTTGTAGCCGATGCCTTAATCCGAAAGGAGAGACTGGTACCTCTTCGTGTCCGAGCCTTGAACATCACCATCCATTCGAATCTCAATAGCCAGATCCGCATAGCTCAAGAAGAGGCTCTCAAGGAGGAGAATATTTCGCAAGAGCACTTGAACATTCTCGTTTCTCGATTGGAGGTCAAGGAGACTGGACTCCGATACTTTGCTGGGAGAATATGGGTACCTAGTTATGGAGATCTACAGAGCCTTATTCTAGACGAAGCCCACAAGTCAAGGTATTCAATTCATCCAGGAGCTGGTAAGATGTACCACGACCTCAAGGTTCAGTATTGGTGGCCAAACCTGAAGAGGGATGTTGCAGCATATGTTGGAAAGTGTTTGACTTGTTCGAAAGTTAAGGCCGAACATCAGAAGCCGTCCGGATTACTCCAGCAACCAGAAATCCCGCAATGGAAGTGGGAAAGGATAACGATGGACTTCATCACGAAGCTACCGAAAACGGTAGGCGGATATGATACCATCTGGGTTATTATCAACCGTCTTACCAAATCTGCACACTTCCTAGCCATGAAGGAAACTTATACGATGGACAAACTCGCTCAACTACACATAAAGGAAATTGTATCTCGTCATGGTGTGCCCTTATCGATCATTTCAGACCGAGATACCCGTTTTGCTTCTAGATTTTGGTGTTCTTTGCAAGAAGCCTTGGGAACGCGTCTCGACATGAGTACCGCATATCACCCGCAGACCGACGGACAAAGCAAACGCACGATTCAAACCCTGGAGGACATGTTGCGAGCATGTGTTATCGATTTCGAAAATGCTTGGGAAAAGCATTTGCCGCTAGCCGAATTTTCTTACAACAATAGCTATCATTGGAGTATTAATGCCGCACCTTTCAAAGTGTTGTATGGCCGCAAGTTTCGTTCTCCTATTTGTTGGGCCGAAGTAGGCGATAAGTAAATCACCGAACCCGAACTCGTTCATGAAACAACCGAGAAGATTGTTCAAATTTAAGCGAGACTCAAGACGACCCGTGATCGTCAAAAGAGTTATGCCGAGCTTAAACGTGGAGATCATGAATTCCAAATCGGCGACCGCGTTATGTTGAAAGTCATACCTTGGAAAGGTGTAATCCTTTTCGGAAAGCGTGGGAAGTTGAATCCGCGATATATTGGTCCTTTCGAGATCTTAGAACGTATTGGACCCGTTGCTTACCTTTTAGATCTTCCAACACAATTGAGCTCCGCTCATCATACTTTTCACGTATCAAATCTGAAGAAGTGTCTTGCGGAACCAGAACTTCTCATACCACTAGAAGAGCTTACGATTGATGACAAACTCCACTTTGTGGAAGAACCCGTTGAAATTATGGACCGTGAGGTCAAGACCTTGAAACGCAATAAGATTCCTATCGTCCGAGTCCGATGGAATGCAAAACGAGGACCCGAGTTTACTTGGGAACGAGAGGATCAAATGATGCAGAAGTATCCTCACCTCTTCACAACTCTACCATCTACCTCAGCCTAAAATTTTGGGACGAAATTTTCATTAACAGGTGGGTAATGTAACGACCCGACTTTTTCGACTTGCTTTTGTGCTTTGTGATTTCACGAAACTGCGTATTTGTGGGTACTGTGCTATATTATACTCTGGGATCTTACTATATGTTGATTACTTTTGTTTATATGTGAAAACGTGCCATTAAGTACGTAGGATACTTAACTTGATCCCCGGAAGCCTTTATGACCGTTAGTGTCACTTAACGTTTAGAACGAACTGCGTACTGTGTACACGTTTAACTTTTGTTATAATCGGAATATTATGACTACGAAATACTAATTGTTATTTTATAATAACAATTACTTGGGTTTTTGGATGCTTAATTACGCTTAGTAATTTACTAGAGCACACTAGTTAGTCTTTCTGGACTTTCTACCTTGTTGAACTTTAGCCCACCCTACTCTAGTTAGTGGACTATTTAATTAGTCCAATTATTAATAACTAGTGACCCAATAATATGTAAGACAAATGCCCATTTATTAAAGGGAACATACTAGCATTTTTGTTAAGCATTATCCTTAATGTTGCATGGGATGCTAACATAAGCACCAACTTTAGACAACCATTAACCAAAAAGCAAAAAGGAGTCCCCCTTGTCCCCCCACCATACCCACGGCCACCATGACCCTCCCCACACCCTCACCTCCTATAAATACAAGCCTTATTTCACCCATTTTACACTTGATCTCATTTGCAATTTACACACACTTACTCTCTAATTCTATCTCTAGTCTTTCTCACTCTAAAAAGTGTAAGTTTTTGATTTTTCTTCTTCTTCTCCCTTCATCATTCACGAATTCATCATCATCATTAAAGGGTCTAGCTTTTTAGCTTTTGATCTTGATTACATCTTGTAGATTCAAACATGGATTTGAATCCTTCGAGAACATGAAAGATTCAAGCTTTCTAGCTTTGAATCTTCACCTATTTTGTAGATCTAAATCTTTTTAGCTTTAATCTCTTATTTTGTTATAAAGATTCAAACTTGTGTTTGTAATCTTCATGCAACTTAAAGATCCAAGTTTTATGCTTCAAGATCTTCAAAAACAACCAAGATTCAAGCTTTCTAGCTTTGAATCTTCATTTCTTTTATTGGATCTAAGTTCTCTAACTTATGATCTCATTATTTTGTTATAAAGATCAAAACTTGTGTTTGTGGTCTTCATGTAACTTAAAGATCTTCAAGAACACCAAAGATTCAAGCTTTCTAGCTTTGTAATCTCATAACTTGTGTGAAAAGGATCCAAGCTCTCTAGCTTAGGGTTCTATTAATTTATTTGATCAAGATTGTGTTCATACTTGTTAGATTGAAGTAAAGTTTGTAGCTTTAGTTGTAAATAGAACTTGTATTTGTGTTAAGACTAAGGATATGATGTAACCTTGGTTCATCATCCATCTAAGACTCTTAAATGAGTTGTGTTCTTACTTTGTCTTAACATATTGTGTGTTGATGGTTGAATCTTAGTCAAGGTGATGCTAACCCATCAATGAGTTGTACACTTGAAGCTACAAGCATCAAGGATGAGAACCGTAATGAGCATCAAGCTCCAAGAATCCCACCGGAGCACTTGTTTACTGTTTCTCGGGATCTGATCAGATTCCCGGACTTCTGGAAAATTGATTTTCGGTTAGTTCGTTTCGAGTAGATGACTTTTCGTTTAGGCCTCGCGTAAATTCGATATACGGTTTAGGATTTATAGCCTCCCGAAAGTCACTACGCCTTTGTAACGTTGTGCTTGAAATTTCTGACCTACTCGCACTTAAACTGTCGCCACAGTCAAACGAAGACGAGTTAGGTTCTGAAAATTGGTCAGCGGTTAGTGGACTCATATACAGAGCCATAGCCAATAACTACTCGTCTTTTCGTTTTGTATAGAGGTCGTAGCAGCTGACCGAAGTCAGCTTATTGTTTCGATCACTACTTTTGTCAAACTTACTTTATCTTTTACGAACAATGATGATGACGATGATGGCACTTAAACTTAATTTATGTACTTTTAAACCTTTTGGGACAATATACTGACCTAGTAACCTTTGACTTAGGTTGATGACCTTTCGGACCGACTTATTACTTGCATACTTTTCATATCGAGTTTACCGCATTTATCACTGTGAGTTATAGCATCCCTTTTTACTTTAATTATTTTGGGACTGAGAATACATGCGCTTTTTATATTTTACTTACTAGGCACGAGTACTTAAACTTTATATATGTGTGGGTGATATAACGGCATAAACTTTCCCCTTTGCTCGGTAACGTTTAGTCATTGGTTTTTGAACCGTGAACGCGAATCTTAGATATGGATCCATAGGTTTTGACATCCCCACTCGGGCTAGTCGCGCTAGCATTTAACGGGTGTTTAATACTTCGAGAACATATGCACTCGCCAAGTGTACTTTTAGGGGGTGATATTTACGTTAAGTTAGTTACCAAGTGCCCACAGTTAAACATATACTTTTCATACTATTTTGAATACGAAATCTTGTGGCCTACATTACATTACTGTTACAATTAAACTATATCTCACCAACATTCGTGTTGACTTTTAAGCGTGTATTTCTCAGGTGCTTAGACGTTGTTTCTTCCGCTGTTAGACTTGCTGTCTTGGTGTTATAGACTTGCTGTTATGGACCTGCTGTGTTAGATTTCCGCTGCATTACTTAGAGATGTCTCAATCATGGAACTTTTTATTTTGCATTCGTAACTTATGTTATTTTCAAACAATGGCTTTGTAACGACCTTTGGGTCACATACTTATGTTTATGCTTCTATTCATAGGAAGCACGTTATCTTTGTAAAAACGCTATCTTTTCATGAATGCAAAACTGGTTTTCAAACAGCATATAGTATTTGACCTTGTAATGATCCTGTTGTTGATGAACCGTACACGATGGTTTTGTACGGGACGTCACACCTGAAGATAGATCTATTGGGCCTAACAGACCCCATCCAGGTTATGGATGCTTTAGTACTTCGATTTCTATATACAGATGAGTGTCCCTGTATATTTGGAGATATTCTATATGCATTTTGTTAATGTCGGTTACCAGGTGTTCTTCATATGAATGATTTTTATACAGATGAGTGTTCCTGTATGTATTATGAAAAATGAAATCTTGTGGTCTATTAATATAATTTGATATATAGGTTAAACCTATAACTCACCAACATTTTTGTTGACGTTTTAAGCATGTTTATTCTCAGGTGATTATTAAGAGCTTCCGCTGTTGCATGCTAAATTAAGGACAAGAATTGGAGTCAAGCATGCTTGTAACATATTGTTTAAAAAATGCATTCGGAGATTTAAATCGATGTGTAATATTATTGTAAACCATTATGTAAATGGTCGAGTGTAAAACTGATATATTTGAGATTATCATTACTTGATAATCTACGTCATGCTTTTAAACCTTTATCGATAAAATAAAGGTTATGGTTTGTTTTTAAAATCGAATGCAGTCTTTGAAAAAGTCTCATATAGAGGTCAAAACCTCGCAAAGAAATCAATTAATATGAAACGTTTATAATCGATATTAACGGGACATTTCAGTTCATCAATCAACATAACTGTCCTTAGTAAATTAAATAAAATCAATATGATTCAATTAATTAAAAAACTTTAAATAACGGTGGTTCTTAGCTAAATATAACCAAGAGCAATTTTAATCAGTTGAATTAAATCTAAAGATGGCAATCCATCGATCAGGTTTCAATAATCTAAGTGGGTACATAAAAATTTAGCTACTCATAATTGTAAAAGAGAACACAAAGAACACATATGAACAATTAAAAATCATGGTTTCAATAAACAATATAAAAGATAAAGTTACCAATAATTAATATTTGCCACAATTGTAATCCTTATGTTTTATCTCAATTACAATAATGAAAAACCCTTGAAAAACGACATTTGCTGTTCCAGAATTCGTCATACAGTGATCCCAAACTAGGGGATTGTATAAGATATTTATATTAAATTAAAAACTTGCTTTGTACGTCAGATTTTCGCGTTCCGCGAGGACCCTCGCGTTTCGCGAGGTGCTTGAAACTCGAAAACTGCAACTGAAACGCGACAAAGTGACTAGAAGTCGAAATTTGAAAATATTAGGATTCTCGCGTTTTGGACCTGATTCTCGGGTTTCGCAAGGCCTTTACTGCTGGCCCGAGGTTGACTGCTGAAACACAAAGTCACTTTGCTTGCTTGTTGTTTGTCTTTATCTCGATGTCTTTTACGTGAAAATCATGTCCAAAGTCACATTAATACTTCCTTGACCATAAATCATGTACTTGCGGGCATAGCCCAACGGTTCTCCTCACGTACTTTGTGTCATGGGATAGGGAGATGTCATGGGTTCGATCTTTAGGGATGACATGATTTTCTTTAAACCAATTGAACACCAATAGTGGTGGTATATATTGACTATATATGGAGGTTTTATCGGATTCATTCACGGACCTCTACCCGGACCACTGCCCGAATGGATGTGTTCCCGGATACCGTCGATCAGGTTCGGGTTTTCGCCCGAACGTATGTGTTACGTGCAAATGATGAAGGTCGTTGAAATAAATAATCTACTGATGCCAAAAAATCCGTTCAAAAAAAAAATCTCCCTTTTAATCACATTTGAGCCAAAAGTCTTCAAATATTATCCAAAGCAATAACGAAATGAACAATGTGTATGAATATGACGTTATCAATTATTGGTCTATTTGAGTTATACTCTAATTCCTTTGGAATATACCATATAAAATATTAACTGAATGATAACCACTATAGCGTGAATTATTAACACCATTATATTGCTACTACTATGGTGGATTATTAGAACCATTATATTGCTACTACATTAATAAATAGAAAACATCGTATTAATCATAATCAAACTAATTGAAAACGGGAGAAGAAAGAGAGAATTGGGATACATAGAAGCTAAAAGTTAATATGATGATTTTTTTGTCAATTAAACAAATAAAATTAAAGGATGTATTAGAAGAGTACGATAAAATGATTTATACTCCGTATTGTTTATAGAATCCGAAGAAATCAATAACCAAATTTAAAAGTTACACCTGATTTTGATTATCATCATTCATGATAATTATAATCATATAAATAATATTATTATAAAAATATTATTCAAATAATTCGCTAGAATCCTTTTTAGTTACAACTGCACTTAAGAGGGCTTGTATAAAGCGTTTTAATTTGCTTCTTCTACGATTCACATCGATCTCATCATCTCACCAATTCTGTTAGTCATCATGCCGTCAATATTGATACCCGAAGAAAAAATCGTCTATGGTTACCCGCCGGTTCGACCGAAAAAAACCAAATCCAACCAAAACCCCGAACGTGAGTCTCTCTGTTTACCTATGTGTATAAGTTGTTCATGCCCAGTTTTAATCGTCATCCTCATAGTTACCCCCTTCCTTGTGGTAAAAATCTATAACTTCCCAAAAGTTGATGTCCATGACGTCACTCTCACTCAGTTCACGCTTTCACCACCAAATAACACGTTATACTACAACCTTGTGGCTAACATAACCTTTAGAAACACTTATCGAAAAATAGGTATGCATTTTGATAGAATTGATGCCGGTTTGATGTATCAAGGCCAGCGAATGGGAACGAAACACCTGGATGTGTTTTCTTTAGAGCCTAAAGAAGAGAAAACATTTCTTAATGTGGTATTAAGAGGACAGCGAGTATTGCAGTTGTTAAATTTGGTTTATGAAGATGAAAACAAAAGTGGCGTTTATAAGGTTGGCGTGAATGTGACAATTGTGATGTGGTCTAATATCCACTTGGTGAACACGGACACAGATACCTATAATCTTGTGTGTGATAATTTGGAGCTTCCACTGAATTCTGTAAAGGCGACCACCGAGTGTTCGTTGTTATAAGAGGAATTAATAGGCGACAACTATGTTTTTCTCATTAGTGATATATATATATATATATATATATATATATATATATATATATATATATATATATATATATATATATATATATATATATATATATATAAACATTAGTTAATTTAACGTTTATTGTCTACTCTACCTATAGTTTTGTTAATTGTTCTTTTGCTGTTCTGGATATTAATCTTTAGTTATTTATTAGTTATTATTTTTGTTAAACAATAAAATTCGTGATGGATAGAACAAATATAAATATTTCATTGTCGTGTTCTTGACACATTGTCTTAGACCTTACACAGCTTGTTTGAAAATATAAATGACAACTGAAAACAAAAACAAAACAATAAAATAATAAGGTGGAAGTGATGGTACATAGTGATGGAGTGGCGGTTTGTGGTGATATAAGGTCGAGGGGTTGTTTTGATTATGAAAGGTTCAAGGGGTGGTGGTCTAATTTCAAGGTTGTAAAATGCTTATAGGGCAGTTATTTTAATCACGGGAAGATCGGTGCTTTAAAGAAAGTAAGATTTGACAATTTGTAACCCGAGAGTTCTGTTTATAGCCCGAGGCAATCCACATCCTATACACAGTTAATCATCCAAATGTTGTAAAATTAGGTCTTGTGATCTTTCGTATGTCAAGTCGTTAATAATCTTGTAAATGCTTAAAAAATTTGAAAACGTATAATCTAATTTGATACATGTGACAAATTATGTAACAATACTAATAGTATGATAATACTTGACAAATGAAAATGATATGAAATTTCATCAGTTTAGTTGAAACTCTACATAAATCTCTCTCTTTTTTACACCAAAAATATGACTTGTCATACTTACTTGAATCAAGCAACAACAGATTGTGGTTTTCTTGACACCAATCATTTGACTGTCGTACTTGAATCAAACAACATAATGTGGTTTTCTGAACACCATGTGACCAACTTCATCTTTATCAAATAAACCTTCGATTATGTCATCCCAACTTCCTTTTGGTGTGTGTTTGCTGGACGATTCGCTATTGGAAACCTCCCCCTCAGAATCATGAAAAGTGCAATATTGTGATGGTAAAAGGGCATGAGGCACTGTAAAGTTGACAGCCCGTTGTAGTGCAGCAGCCTACTCTTCTCCATGTTCGTTTGCCAAAGTTTGTTGTCTGTCCATCTTTTGTTGTGCAGGAATGTCTGTATTACGACCTTTCTCCATCATCAACTATCATGCACCAATGTTTCTAACTATTTATTACAGAGACTTAAATTGGAAATTCCTTTATTGTTGAAAGAACTTTACAGTGTTTAAAAAACTTACATCTAAAGCCCTTTTGGCTTACCTTTCTATCCAAATAATGGTGTAGTCAGAAGTAGCATTGCAAGATAAAACTATGTGCTCAAATCTCCCATCTACAGGCCCTGCCGTCTTTACAACCTATGAAAACCTACCACATCTTTAAGCATATGCAGCATAAATTTTTTTTTTTTTTTTTTTTTTGCTGTTCCAAAGAAATATTCTTCATACAAAACGTTTCAAAGTGACGAAATTGCAAAACCTTTTAGTAAGTTATTTAGAGAACAAAGCTATTCAGAGAGCTTTGTGTGTTCCCACATCATCTAATAGCAGATCAGCAAGTTATTTAGAGAGCAACGCTAAAAATGATAAATGGCTCACCTATGTGCTCTTGCACCCTTCAAATCAATTACTCGGAATTAAATCTGTTAAGATAAATGGGCAAGCAGGAAATAAATATCATACCTTATCGTCAACCCACAATGCACAGGCCTGTGATGCTGGAGCATCTGCTACCTACAAGTGTATATCCTTGTCGGCACTATATAAACTTAATAAAATCAAAGGATCAACATGTTGTACGTATCAATAAGACCGGGCCAAACTATGAAATAGTAATAAACTGAAAACAAATAAAGTATAGATTAATATAATCTTACACTATCACAACATAGTAAAGTTATCGAAATCAAACATGATCAATGCAGTTATCACTTTAAAGTGAAATTCGTTATGGTTCAAAGTGTATCACAATGAATACTTTATCTGATCAGATTAGCATCATATGTATTACAATGAGATATGAAGTTATATGTGGAGATGATAAAACTCACATTATCCTTCAAATTGTTCATTGATGAAACACTGCTATCAATTATATTTGACAATTCATTTCAAACATAACCAAATAGGTTGGTCATGTTTCTTCTTCAACCTTTACTACTGTTCTGATTCTGAATCAAAACATTAACAAATATCGAGAACATTAGTGATAATAGAACTATGCTCTCAAATCTTAAAACTTGATCACTTAGAAAGATATCTGATAGTTCCATCAGTGACTCTTTCATATGTAAAAGAATGGGATACAAATACATGCAAGTAAAAAAATCATAGCATAAAATTAACAACACACAAACAATAGGATATAGGTTAACAAATGTAAATATTTATACTTGTTGTATCTACTGAATGAAATATTCATTTTATTCAACCCGCATCACCTATTGATAAAACATGTGCAAAATTGAAATAGGGTCGCTGTTAATAAATAGAATCATGTGCAAAATTGATAAAACCTGCTTACAATTTGAAATTAGGATTTTGAATCATCCCTCAAATCGTTCGTCTGATTCATAATACGAATTAAAATATCCTGTGGAATATCAAAAACCTATCCTTTTTCAGCAATCAGACAATTATATGGCGGATCTTGAGGGCTCGAATCGATTGCACCATAAGAACCCTAATTTGATTTTGAGAAGGGAAGGAGTGTTTTTGATTGATGATTAGGACCCCTAATACTTCATGAAAACTAATTTTTGATTCCTAGCTGATTAGAAGTAAGCCCTAATTGCATCATCAATATGTTTTCGTATGAATTTTACAGAGCGAGAAGTGTAACTTTGTTGTTTTAAAGGTTTGTGATAATAAGAAAAATATCATAGACCCCCGTATCTTCAATAGAGACGGGATATTTAGAGGGTATTTGTGACACTCAACGAATTGAAGAGAGACACGGTTGAGTGATCACTAAATCTAATGGATGATATTAAAAGTTCATATTTAATCTAACGGTCACCTCTTCTCCATTTAAATTTTTTTGAAAATGATTAGCAAAATTTGACTTTGTTATTATATCTATACATTATTATAAAGCACGTGCCATTATGCTTACGTGTCATCTCTTCAATTAATATAATTTTAATTGTCCTATGTGTCGACCTATTGTTAAACCAAATTAAATACTAAATTAATTAATAATAATATATGGCCGATTGTTACCTTATAAAAGATTTATATAAATGTATAAAATAATAATAAAGATCTTAAGCATTCAAAAGATATATGACGAATTGTTTTACCTTAATACAATAATGATAATAAGCGGATTGTTATTTTAACATTATCTTATTAATTTATAACATAATTACTTTATTTAATTTAACAATTAAATATTAATATATAATGTATGAAAATCAATCCAAACGTAACTTGACACGGCCACGGGTTCCGAATTTCCGATACATACTCTTTCAAATCAAACATTATTTATTATATTTATAATTAATAATTAATAATTAATAATTAATAATTAATAATAATAATAAATATACTTGGAATTTGATATTTCTATATTGAAAAAGAGAAAAAACTATACAACTTTTTTTTTAACAGCGATTGGGATCACCCGAGGGGGACTATACCACCCGTTGCGATCATCTCCCGTTTCGACTATGCCGTGAGAAAAAAAATCAGGTAACTAACGTTTAAGCGTTGTACGACAGTTAAATAAAACATTAAATTATGGCACGTGTCATTATCAGTTTATTTCAGAGTTCAAAACTATTTTAAAAACAAATAAATAGTACAGTAGTATAATACTATTATTAGCAAAAACGTCTATTAAAAAACAGACAGGCTACCAAAGAGTTAAATATTTTTCTTTAATTTATTTACATTCCTACTAATCAACAAATTTGAAGTTACAGATCAAAAGTAGTTATGACAAATGGTTTGCTTGAATCAAGTTGAGTCGAACTTTACGATATTTAAATGTTGGTTGTAATACTATTATTAGCGAAAACGTATATTACAAATTTCCATCCAACATACGGGCTACATATGAGTTATCACAGTTTTCTTTAAGTTTATTTTTTCCATCCTTACAGAATCTTAAATTCATGCTTATTGACCAAAAGTAATGATAATAAATGAATTGTTTAATTAAGGTTGAGTCAATCCTTACAATCTGTAAATTTTGGTCGTAATAGTCAAATTCACAATAAAGATTTATCCGCTAAATGGACGGGCTCATAAAACTGAATGCCTGTATATGCAACAAACTTCAACTGCATCCCAATATGTATTTATGCTATTGTTATATTTTCAATAACTGTAAAAACGTATATTTATAATTTCCGTCCAACGGACGGGCTCATAAAACTAGTATAATATAGAATAGAAAGATAGATTAGAAGTTAGAGTAACTCACAAATACTTATCATGTTGAAATATATTTGAATTTAAAAAATTAAATTCATACTAATCTAAAGAACTACCATAAAAACGAATATACATCTACCTAATAATATTATTCTTCAATATATTAATAAGAGTGGGAAATTAATCTCTTTAAAATAAATTTGCCTCTTCCTAACATATAGAATATATTAAAATAGGTAAATCTAAACATACATTTAGCATATTAGCTAGCAAATAATTTTGATTAGCTAATCATTTTAATAATTTACTAATCCGTCCTCTTATATAAATAGAAAGATAAACTATGGAGAAACCCTAAAATCGAACTAGTGTGAACTTTTTCTCCACATCACGATCGTTCAAGTTTCATCAGCTTTAAACGCAATTTCAGGTAAATGAGTCACCATTAATTACAATCGCTATCAATCAAATTATATGGTTTTTATTCGCTATCCAATTGCAGGTGTTTTTACAATAGTTGTCGGTCATCGTATTGCTTGATTAACGTCGTTGATTTTGAAAAATCTGAGATTTTGTTATTGTATTTTGATTACCTACAGCTATATTAAAGAAAACATAGTATTGTTTAATTTTGCACACCAAGTGTTTGATAATGCTTGAAAGAATATATTAAAGTTGCAAGTATGTTTGATGTTTTTATCGTAGCAGGTTTCAATTTGATTGCAGATTTTATAAACAGTTCATCTATAGTATGTTTGAAAGAATACATAGTATGTCTGTGTTTAGCTTTTGATACTAATGATGATTGCACGATTCTTTGCGGCATGTATCATCATTAGAACTCTCACTTCTTCCTTACATGTTTAGAGAGAGACCAAATGCTTCCACAAGTTGTTTATATTAATCAAATAGGTTTGTCATTCTTCTTTGTCATATTTGATAAAATCTAACACCTAAATGTATGTGGTTCAGTTAGGCTATGATTATTTCTTTAAAATCTACATACAAACACTTATGTAATGATTCATGATGATATGTATTTGGTGGTTAATGGCCAGGCATCATCATATCAACAAACTTTCACAAACAAAGAAGATTAGTATACTGAGTTGTATAGACGATTTGTCAACGCCCTACAATAACTTGATGTTCTCAAAGTTTGCCCTTAAGATTAACATGTGACAATCAAGCTATCATGAAATGGAGTTAAATGGCTATGATTTATAGATATGTTATTTAACGTACGGTATGTCATTAAATGTATATGGTTGTGTCAAGATTCAATTATGTTAAGATCTAACCCTTTGAGTAAAAACATCGGTTAGATGTGCTCTACACATGTTCAAATCCGGTCTTACTACTACTAGTACATGCTAGTCACTTCATGAAGAAAATTTTGCGGTACGATTGCATATCAATTACATGCGTCTTTTTTGTTTTTCTTTATGTTTTTATATACTTATGTCTTTGATATACTTGTTATTTGTCTGTTACAATTTGTGCGAACTGCATGACTATACTGAAAGTATGTTTGACAAATCTCATTGATTTGCACGACTCACATTTTGTATACACAATTAAGCAAAAGTTGTCAAATTCCAGATTTTAAGTGAGGGAAATCGATTTCTCGAGGGGCAAGATGATCTAACAAATGATTAAAGATATGAAATGAAATAGTTTTGAAAACATGTAATTTTGACTTTGTTTATGCGTTTATTTATTTTTGTTTTATTTTCTTAAACAATGAATTTCAACTCATTAATAATTTATGCCTATATGTACAATCAGAATCTCAAAGAATCAGTGGCGATTCTAGGATGGAAACCCAATGGGTTCCCAATTTTTTTTTTTTAAGCTAATTATATTTGAAAGATAATTTAGTGGTTGTTTACCTCCAAAAAACCATATACTTTCAAAATATATGGGGTCCTGAAGTTAAATTTAGTGGTGTCCTGTACAATTTAAAGAGTACATTGTATAAAAAATCTCCGAAGTAGTGGGGTCATAGGACCCCACACCACAAAGCATAGAGTCGCCATTGCAAAGAACCGAGCTTATCAGGCTACTTTTGTTGAAAGCTTCGACGAGCCCAACACACCCACTATAGAGGACCTAAGTTATACTCACTCACTACACCAACACTTTGACGTTGGTTAGCCTTTAATTTTGTAAATCTTTAGTGCACAATAATACTTAGGCGACAGTGTCGACCATATATCATTTAGGCGGTATAACCGACCATGTATCACTTAGGCGGCAGAGCCGACCATATAATAAGAACAACACAAGTGCACTAAGAACTTAAACACAAACTAAGGCTTAACGGGAAAACTTAACAAAGAACACTTTTATTAATACAAAATACAATTACAATTTTACTTACTTACAAGCTTTTCTTCTCTACTCACACTCTTCTCACTTCTTACTTCTTCTCTACTTCTCAACTCACTCTTTTCACAACTTCTTCACAACTCTCACACACTACACAAATGAAACAATCACCTATATTTATACTACTCCTTAGAAGTTTCTAGAAACTAGATATTTCCATGAATATATATAAATATCTAGATATTTGTATACATATAAATATCTAGATATTTCTTACACATATAAATATCTAGATTTTTCTTTACATTTTAATATCTAGATATTTTTCATATACATATTAATATCTAGATATTTTACCCATATACATTTACTAATTCCATATTATTCTAAATTTGCATTGTATTTTAACACTCCCCCTCAATGCAAATTTTCTTCCAACGATGTCTTGCAGACCATTCCAAGTGCTTCTCTGAATTTTGTAAACTTCGGTTTACTTAGGCTTTTGGTGAATATATCTGCAACCTGTTCATCTGTCTTTGTTGGTATCATCTTGATCTCCCCTTCAAGGACCTTCTCGCGAACCTAGTGATAGTGCACTTCTACATGTTTTGTTCTCGCATGAAAGACTGGATTTTCTGCTAGACGTATAGCTGATAAATTATCGCAGAAAAGTTTTACTTGATAATCTGTTGATTGATGAAGATCTTCCATTAGCTGCTTCAACCAAGTAATTTCTTGTGTTGCTGATGATGCCGATCGATATTCTGCTTCAGTGCTTAAAAAGGATACTGTTGGTTGTCTCTTGTTGCACCATGATATTATTCCCGATCAAAGACTAAACATGTATCCAGTTGTTGACCGTCGTGTATCATAGTCTCCAGCGTAATCGGCGTCACAATATCCAGTCACGTGACATTCTTTTGTTTTCTTGTATAAAATACCAAAGTTAACAGTGCCTTTAACATAGCTTAAGATGCATCATACAACATCAAGGTGAGGCTTCATCGGATTGCTTATGTATCGACTAACCACTCCAACTGCATAAGATATGTCTGGCCGGCTTAGTGTGAGATAAATATTCCGACCAACTTTTGATACATGGTAATATCTTGAAGACTTTTTTCTTTATCTGCTCGTAGTTTTGTATTCGGATCCATCGGAGTTGAGATAGGTTTGTAATTAAGCATTCCGTACTTTTGTAAAAGATCTCGCGCATATTTCCGTTGTCCCATAAATAATCCTTCTCTTTTCTGCTCTATTTCGAGTCCAAGAAAATGTTTGAGTTCTCCAAGCTCCTTCATATGAAATCTGATAGACAGATTCTCTCTTGTTCTTTGGATCTCCTCATAGTGATCTCCGTGATGATTAAGTCATCCACATATACTAGCTATGGCTAGTTTTCCTTGATCTTGTTTCACAAATAAACTAGAATCTGAAGGAGCAACTGTGAAACCACTTTGTACTAAGAACTCGTCAATCTTCCCGTACCAAGCTCTTGGAGCCTGCTTCAAGCCGTATAGTGCTTTCTTTAATTTGCAGACATGGTCAGGATGAAACTTATTCTCAAAGCCTCTTGGTTGTTCCATATAAATGTCTTTGTCAAGTTCTCCATGTAAGAAAGCGTTCTTGACATCCATTTACCACAGCTTCCAAGATTTGCTAGTGGCTAAAGCTAGTAGAGCTCGAATTGTTGTGATCTTCGCCACTGGACTAAACGTTTCTTCATAATCCAGCCCATATTGTTGAGAAAAACCTCTAGCAACAAGTCGAGCTTTATACCTTTCAACGGAGCCATCTGATCGAGTCTTCACTTTGTAAACCCATTTACAAGATATTGGTTTTACATCTTTTGGCTTTGGAACTAAACTCCATGTCTGGTTTTCTTTTAGTGCATTAATTTCTTCTTCCATCGCTTTCTGCCATTCTCGACTTTGCGCTGCTTCTTCATAAGTAGAAGGCTCAATAGGTATTGATTCATCCACATGAGCAGCATTGGCATACCTTGGATTAGGTTGTCTCGACCTTGTTGATCTCCTTAATTCTTGTGCATGCTCCCCGACTTCCTTTTGGCTTGGACGAACCTCCTCGGATATAGATTGATGTACACCAATTTTCCATGGACTCTTTTTCTTATAGTACGACCCTTCTCCTTCTTTTATTGGATCCAATATCTACTCTTTAGGTTCTTCTTTTTCTTCTGGACCTTCTTCTAATCCATGAGATTCTGGAAGCTCTATCTTTTGAGGTGACCACCATGAAGACGCTTCATCAAATATCACATTTCTTGAAGTATGGCACTTTCCAGTATTTGGATCACAACATCTCCATCCTTTTCTTGATTCATCATAATCGACAAAAATGCATAGAATTGCCTTCTTATCAAATTTGCTTCGTAGATGATCTGGCACGAAGACGTAGCATACACATCCAAAAACCTTGAGATGGTTGACGGTTGGCTTGATCTTCCATAATCTTTCATACGGTGAAATATGACCCAACTTTGTTTGTGAAAGCCTATTTATCACGTATGATGCCGTTCTCATACATTCAGCCCAAAATCTTCCTGGCACATTCTTATCATGAAGCATACTTCTACAAGTTTCGGCAAGGTGACGATTCTTGCGTTCAGCGACTTCATTCTGTTGTGGAGTATTGGGACAAGTTAATTGTCTTCTAATCTTGTGCTTCTCAAGATAGATATTGAACTCAGTCGATAAATATTCTCCTCCATTATCTGTGCGTAAGCACCTAATCTTATTATTGAGCTCACTTTCTATCTTCTTCTTGAACTCTTTAAACTTCTGAAAAGTCTTTGACTTTTCCTTCATGAAGTAAACCTACACATACCTTGAGAAGTCATCAATGAATGTCACCATATACTTCATTCCTCCAAGTGATGTTTGTTTCACTAGGCCAAAGACGTCTGAGTGTATGAGCTCTAGTGGTGTCTTGGACTGATGTTGTGACTCCTTGAATGGCAATTAGTGAGCTTTTCCAAATTAACATCCAGCACATATTGTATCTGTTCGAATATCAATTCGAGGAAGCCCATTTACTATGTGTTTTACCATCATCTCCTTCAACTTTTTGTAGCCCACATGCCCAAGACGTTCATGCCAAAGATTAGCCGTCTCATTTTTTCGAGTCTTATCCACATATGATGTTTCAGCAGCTAGTACATAGACCGACTCTATTCTTCTTCCTTTCATAATTGGATTGCCAACCACCTTCACTCTCTTGAATACAGACACATCTTCTGGTCCAAAGAGCACATAATTCCCTTCTGCTGTCAATTGTGGTACTGATAGTAAATTATTCTTTAGGCCAGGGACAAGATACACCTTCTCGAGTTGGAGCTTATGAGAGTCACCTTTATTTGAAATTATTATCTTTCCAATGTGAGAAATAGACAACCTGGAATTGTTGGCTGTCAACACGACTCTCTTTCCTTTGTAATCCTCCATTTCTTGCAGCTTCGTTCCATCGTTGGTCATATGATTTGAGCACCCAGAATCAATGATCCAATCATCTTTGTAGTTTATTTTTGACTTTAAGGTTGCTGCAAGAGTTTGATCATCCATGTCATCTTCAACGGAGAGTCCTGCTTCTGCATCCCAAGTTTCCTTATTAACGGATGCTTCGAATGTGACCTCTTTCTTCTCATCTCTTGCGGCGGCCACATTTCCTTCAAAAGTTCGCCTTCTGGGGAATCTATAATCTCGAGCAAAATGACCCTTCTTGCCACAATTGAAGCATTCATCATTCTTTCTCTTATTATTTTCCCCGTATTGTTGGCGATGATCTCTTCTTCCTTGTTGAGCTCCCCCTGAAGCGTTGCCTTTTGATTTTGGGTGACCCATCCACCCATATGTCTTACTTTCTTTCATCGCCTCTTATCTTCGAGATGTTGCTTTCTTCTTATTGGTGAAGAGTGCATCTTCTCCGTCTTTTATGATTACTTCATTCATCTGCTTGGCTAATGCCTCTTGATTAGCCAAAAAATTCTCCAGCTCTATTAATGATGGTTGAGTAGGCCAGCCTCTCACAGCAGCTATAAATCCATTATACTCGAACCTTAAGCCGTGGATGATAATTCTCTTCATCCTTGCATCACTCACTTTCTCTTCAGGAGCAAGCTGAGATATCTCACGGCAAATAGATTTCACCTTGGTGAAATACTGGGAAATAGACAAACTTCCTTGTAAGATACCCTCGAGCTCATTTTCCAAGAGCTGGAGGCGTGCTTCATTCTTCTTTGAAAATAACTTGTCAAAAGTTTCCCAAGCTGCCTTCGGTGTTTTCTCATCACGGATGTGCTCCAATAGATCCTCCTCGATTGTAGTCTTCAGTATAAATAAAGCCTTCCCAGCCTTGATGTTCCATTTTCTCAAGACTTCGGCATTTTCTTTTGGTGGAGGCGTTGTGTCACTGCCAGCAACTATTTCACATAAATCCTGTCCTTGTAGGTAGGATTCTATACAAGTCCGCCAATAACCATAGTTGTGGTTATTGAGACTCTTGATACCACTGCTCGTACTTGCAAGATCTGCCATTATGACGTCCAACATCCACTAAGCTTGGTCCCTGACCGATGAGCTTTCACAGTTCCTAACTGTGCTCCGACAGAATCTCCCTTAGAGCCTTGGTGAAAATAAGTCGATGTAAACATCCAACGTTTACCGATTTCCTCCACTAGAAATAGTCCCGAACGACCCGCTCTGATACCAATTGTTAAAAGCTTCGACGAGCCCAACACACCCACTATAGAGGACCTAGGTTATACTCACTCACTACACCAACACTTTGACGTTGGTTAGCCTTTAATTTTGTAAATCTTTAGTGCACAATAATACTTAGGCGACAGTGTCGACCATATATCATTTAGGCGGTATAACTGATATTGCTCCATTTAGATATATTTATTACGCAATATCGACCTCATTTTATTCGGTTTTGATGATCATTGGGGCTTAAAAGTTGTTTTCCTGTGCCAAAGTGTCCATTCAAGGCAAAATGCCTAACTTGGTGTAAAATTGACCAAGAAATGTTCAAAAGTGCAAAATTATGACAAGTGCAGGAAACAACATCAAAAGTGTCGCTCCTGACTAAGGAGCGTCGCTCCTCACAGCCCAGAGCGCCGCAATTGACATAGAAGCGGCGCAATTACCAACGTTTTGTCTCAATTTCTTCACAGTGAGCAAAAGCGTCGCTCTTCAGAGGCAGAAGCGTCGTTCCTACTAGCCAAAAGCGCCGCACCATATTGATGCCAAGAGCGCCATACCTATGCTAAAAGCGGTGCTCCTGACGCTGATTCAGCCCACTTTCCTCACCACTATAAATAGAATAAGATAGGTCATTTGGCAAGAGAGCTGCAGTTTTTACTCCGAATTTCACACACAAAACCCTAATTTCATCATCCATTAGAGTTCTAAGGTGATTTGGAGGAAGCAAGCTCAAGTTTCATCTTCATTAGTACTGGATCTTTCTTTTGTTATCAATTTGGGTTGTAATCTCAACTTTACTCTTTCATATTTTGAATCAAATAGTTGTAATCTTTACTTTATCTTCATCTAAGTTTAATCTTTACTTGTAATCTTTGTTTATCATCATTTATCTTTGAATCTTAGCTTGTAATAACTCAAGATGATGTTTATTGATGCTTTTATGATTATTGCTAGTTTAATCTTTGCTATGAGTAGCTAAATCTATGGTGTTTGCTTATCTATGAATCTTTAATGCATGAGATGTGCCCTTAATCTATTGAATGAAAGTTGTTTTGAATGAAAATACATGAGCTAGTGTTATTGAGTTAGCCATGAGGTCCATTGCTATGTTTGATATTGGTTTTACTTTGATTGCATGAATTGAGTAGCTCTTTAAGTGATTTTAGTAGTGAATCAATTTGTGCTTCAACACCTTCGGTGATCTAGACAACTAGAATAGGAATTTCAAGTGATTGTGTTTCTAGACTAAGTTGGTTTTCAATTGACCTTTGTTCATCATAGTGGTGTTTGACTATCTTAGGTGACTTTGATGGTTAAAGGGTTTTAAGTGATTTTAACCCGGGCATAATCTCAATAATCAACTCATACATTGCTTGATCTTGTGTTACTAAGCTTATGTGAATTTGCAAGGTAAAATTGGATTAAGAATATCTACTAGTTCAAACAACTTAAGTGATAACAATTTGGGGAAAACAAGAGCCATCTAAGCATAAAGAGGATTAGATAAGTGAACACTCTCCTTCATTTTGATTAATTCTCATTTCTTAATTACTTGTTACTTGTTACTTGTTACTTGTTACTTGTTACTTGTTAAGTTTTAGTTTGTTTATTGCAAAGTTAGTTGATTAGTCAAAATCTCTCGCAAGCCCCCCCCCCCCCCCCAAATCAAACAAAACCCCTAGGATAACTATTAGTTTCAAATACATAATCTACACCGCTCTCTCGGGACGAACTTGATAAGAATACTTGCATTAAGTACTATAGCAACCGGGTTTTAAGTGCTCGATAGATTGTGCGTGCTTTTTGTGATATTTGAATCTTGTATAAATTTAGGGAGTTATGTTTGGTATATCCACGTCACATCACACTTTCTTGGCGCCGCTGCCGGGGAGCGGTTAGCTAAGTTAGGTTGTGTATTTGGTTTAAGCTTTTAGTTATTCGATCCTTTTGTAAGGATTCGTCCTTACAAAAGTTATTTTTATTGTCTTTTATTTATTATTTTGTATTGGATAATCACTTGTATTTGTGTTATCTTTGAAGGTTAGGTCTATTGGTGTATGAGAAAAAGATCCCACAAGGATCAAGATTTTACACAACCATTTTCCGATTCGGAAAAACACATACACGGGGTTTATAAGCGTAGAGAAGAACGAGATTTAAGGAAGAATTTTGAGGTTTTCCCATTTTGTTTGATAGAAATGGACGGAGAAGGAGAGGGTAATCCACATGTTAATCCACCGGTTGTTAATGAAGTAGTTGCAAATGATCCAAATGACACTCCGATGTGGAATGTTAGAATGGTGGCACAAACGGTTGTGCCTCCGGCTATCACAAAACCACCAATTGAAGCGGATAATTGGAAGATTGAGGGTAACTTTTTCACAATGTTCAAGGATAGACTTTTTCGCGGGCTAATAGATGAAAACCCTTTTGATCACATTCAATATTTTAACGACATTTGTGATATCTACAAGAACAAAGATGTCACCGAATATGCTTTTAAGCTAAGGGCATTCCCCTTCACGCTTGATGGAGAAGCTAAGGCTTGGTTAAGGAACTTGCCACCGGATTCGATTAGGTCTTTTCAAGATTTGAATGAAGCATTTATCAATCACTTTTTCCCACCTTCAAAGGTGGAGCATTTAAGAATGGAAATTAATGGGTTCACGCAAAGGGGAGATGAGTCTTTGTATGATGCGTGGGTGCGTTTCAAGAAGCTATTAAGAGCTTGCCCACCGCATGGTCTAACCAAGAAGGAGTACATCAATACGTTCTACCGGGGTACAAATTTTCAAACTAAGCAATATCTTGATTCATCTTCGGGTGTAGTGTTTATGTACAACTCACCCAATGCTGCCGAAAAGTTACTAGAGGATATCGCGGTTATTACATATGAATGGGCACCTTCACCAAGAGATTTGGCGAGAAATAATGTGGCTCAAGTGGAGAGTGAAGATGGGCAAGTTACCTTGGCAAGCTTGAATAACCAATTTCAATTATATGGGAAAGAATTGAAAAAGATACAACAAACGCTAGTGGCAATGCAAGTCGGTTGTCAAAGTTGTGAAGGACCATACCTCACCAAAAATTGTCCCCAAGTTAATCAATGTACTCACATAGACTTGGATGACATTCCTATGAATTCGGAAGCTCATGTAAACTTTGTGAGCAAACAAAACTTTCAAAGAGGAGGAACTTCTACCCAAGGCAACAACTCTTTCCAATCGAACAATAGCTACTACAAGCCTAACCAAAGCAAGTGTCATTTAACACTCAATCTAACACACCTCCCGGATTCTCCAACCAAAACCGAAACCAAGGCTATAATTTCAACTATAACCAAAACCGCCAAAACAACTTCCAATCCCACAACCAACAAAAGTATAACAACCAATCTTACAACAACCATTCCAACCCAAATTACCAAGGAAACCAAAGTTATCAAAACCAAGGTTATAGTCAACCTCAAAATAACCAAGGTTACAATCAACAACCCCAACAAACTCAACAAAATAACCAACCTTCCCAACCTTATAAAGGACTAGAAGAGCTTATGCAAACTTACATAAAGAAGGTAGAATCCACCGAAGCATTTTTGTTAAAGGAAAACGAGTTCTTGAAGCAACAACATAAGCAACAACAAACCTAATTTCAAACCTTAGAGAGCACCGTTGGGAGACTTTCAAGTTATGTTGCCGAAAGACCTCAAGGAACTTTACCATCCAACACTCAAGTTAACCCAAACACTTACAACAATAACCGTCAACAAAACCAAAATAACAACAACACTACAAGGGTCATTCCTATTGAAAGCAACAACAACCAAAACCCTAGCTACCCAAACCGAAATGAAAATGTTAATGCCATAACCACTCGAAGCGGTCTAACTACTCAAGGAGTTGAAGAACCACAACCACAAACCTTTATCACCCAAGAACCACTACCAAGCTTCATTGAGGAAGAAATTGGGGTTAGTAATGAGAAGGGTAAGGAAAAGGTTGATGCAACTGGGGTCAATGGTAATGATGCAAAGGGTAAAGATGAAAAGGGTAAGGATGACAAGGGTAAGGATAAAGGTAAAGAGCCTTTGAAGGTTACAAGACCGGTTCCATATCCAAAAGCTTTAAGGAAGGATAAGTTGGCGGCTCAATACAAAAAGTTCCAAGATATGATGAAGAATGTTTCGGTCAACTTTCCTATTACCGATGTGCTCAAAGGAATGCCCAATTATGGACGCTTTATCAAAGAGTTAATCTCTCAAAAGGGTAAATATCACGAGGAAACGTTCTTCTTTATTGAAGAGGGGTGCAATAAGATACTTGCATCAAGGCCAAGAATCCCTAAAAAGTTAGGTGATCCGGGAAAATTTGTTTTCCCATACAAGTTTGGTGAATCGAAAGTGTTTAATGCACTAGCCGACTTGGGAGCAAGCATTAATTTAATGCCCCGCTCACTTTATGAAAGACTTGGCGTTGGACCTCTCAAACCAACTCGAATTCGTATAAGATTGGCCAACCATTCGTTTGACACTGCGATTGGAATCGCCGAGGACATCTTGGTTAGCATTGACTCCTTGGTGTTCCCGGTTGATTTTGTTATCATGGAGATGAAGGAGGACCTTCAAGTCCCCCTCATCTTAGGTAGACCATTTCTTGCCACCGCCGACACCATCATCTTAGTAGAACGCAACCAACTCAACATTGGAGTTGGCGATGAGCGTGTGACCATAAACATTCGGGAAGCTATGAAGCAACCGAGCAACACCGATGATGATGAGTGTTATGCCCTAGACCATATTGACCTTTATGTGGATGAAGAGCTTGAAAAGCTCTTGGGGGTTGATACTTCGGGATTTAACCAAGTTTTTGAAAGTCATATTGTGGACTTAGAAGCCGATTTTAATGAATTAATGAATGTTAGTGTCGATGATAATGAGCTTGAAGGTGAAACAATTCGGGAAGAGCCATTTGAGGCTATTCCTAATGAGGATAGATTTCGAATCAAATCCTCATGGGAAGAACCTCCCAATCTTGAGCTTAAAGAGCTCCCCGAGCATCTTGAGTATGCTTTTCTAAAAGAATCGGGTCAACTACCGGTGATCATCTCTAAGAGACTCACCGTTGACCAAAAGTCAAAGCTTGTTTCACTTCTCAAGTCTCACCTTAAGGCAATTGCATGGAAAACCACGGATATTCCGGGGATAAACCCATCATATTGCACTCACAAAATCCTCATGGAGGAGAACTACAAACCGGTTATCCAACGACAACGAAGACTTAACCCTAATATGAAGGATGTTGTGAAAAAGGAGGTTATTAAATTGTTAGACGCAGGCCTAATTTACCCCATCTCGGACTCACCATGGGTGAGTCCCATGCAAGTGGTTCCCAAAAAGGGTGGGACCACGGTGATCGTAAATGACCAAAATGAACTTGTCCCAACCTGAACCATCACGGGATGGTGTGTGTGTATTGACTATAGGCGTTCAAACGACGCCATAAGGAAGGATCATTTCCCTCTCCTGTACATCGATCAAATGATTGAGCGTTTAAGGGGAAAGGAATTCTATTGTTTTCTTGACGGGTTTTCGGGATACTTCTAAATCCCCATTGACCCCATGGACCAAGAAAAAACGACCTTTACATGCCCATATGGTACCTTTGCATATCGCCGAATGCCCTTCGGGTTGTGTAACGTCCCGAGGACGTTCCAAAGGTGTATGCTTGCGATTTTCTCGGATATGATTGAGGACTCCATGGAGGTTTTCATGGTTGACTTCTAGGTTTTTGGAGACTCTTTCGACCATTGCCTCCATAACCTTGATAAAATGTTGACACGATGTGAGAACGCTAATTTAGTGCTTAATTGGGAAAAATGCCATTTCATGGTAAATGAAAGGGTGGTTTTGGGACATAAAATTTCTAAAACGGGAATCGAGGTTGATAAAGCCAAGGTCACTGCCATAAAAGACTTACCCACACCCTCGGATGTCAAAGCAATCCGAAGTTTTCTTGGACACGCGGGATTTTACCGCCGTTTTATAAAGGATTTTTCTAAAATCGCTCGACCCATGACCAAATTGCTAGAAAAGGACCAACCTTTCTTGTTTGATGATGCTTGTATCGAGGCTTTTAACTTACTTAAGGAAAAACTCATTAACCCTCCAATTCTAATCTCGCCCGATTGGGATAAAGATTTTGAATTGATGTGTGACGCGAGCGATTATGCGATCGGGGCGGTCCTTGGTCAAAGAGTTGACCAACATTTTCGACCGATTTATTATGTGAGTAAGACGTTGACCGGGGCACAATTAAACTACACTACTACCGAGAAAGAACTTCTCGCGGTAGTGTTTGCTTTTGACAAATTCCGTTCTTACCTTGTGCTTTCAAAAACGGTCGTATACACGGACCATTCCGCGTTGCAGTACTTTTTTCAAAAACAAGATTCAAAACATAGGTTGATTAGGTGGGTTATTCTCTTGCAAGAGTTTGACATAGAGATTAAAGATAAAAAGGGGGCCGAGAATGTGTCGGCCGATCATTTGTCTAGGTTAGACAATCCCGAGTTGCAACCCTTAGATGAGTCCAAAATTCGGGACACTTTCCCGGATTAACACTTGATGATAATTGAGTTAGTAGATGAGATCCCATGGTTTGCCGATTTTGCAAACTACTTAGCTTCAAATGTTTTGAGAAAAGGTCTTTCATATCAACAAAAGAAGAAATTTTTCAATGACCTTAGGTATTATTTTTGGGATGAACCGGATTTGTTTCGCATTGGGGCGGATCAAGTAATCCGAAGGTGTGTGTATGGGCAAGAAGCCCGGGATATTTTGAAAAGTTGTCATAGTGGGCCCACGGGTGGTCACTTTGGACCGAATCACACGGCGAAAAAGGTATTCGATGCAGGTTTCTATTGGCCCACTATATTTAAGGATGCCCATGATATTGTAAAACGTTGTGATTCATGTCAAAAGTCCGGTTCTATTTAAAAGAGGGATGAGATGCCTCAAACCGGGATTCAAATATGCGAGGTATTCTGTAGTGACCCGAACTTTTCCATGTTTATATATATTAATTGAGATTGATATTTACATGATTAAATGTTTCCAACATGTTAAACAATCAAACTTGTTAAGACTTGATTAATTGAAATATGTTTCATATAGACAATTGACCACCCAAGTTGACCGGTGATTCACGAACGTTAAAACTTGTAAAAACTATATGATGACATATATATGGATATATATATATATATATATATATATATATATATATATATATATATATATATATATATATATATATATATATATATAGTTAACATGATACTATGATAAGTAAACATATCATTAAGTATATTAACAATGAACTACATATGTAAAAACAAGACTACTAACTTAATGATTTTTAAACGAGACATATATGTAACGATTATCGTTGTAAAGACATTTAATGTATATATATCATATTAAGAGATATTCATACATGATAATATCATGATAATATAATAATTTAAAATCTCATTTGATATTATAAACATTGGGTTAACAACATTTAACAAGATCGTTAACCTAAAGGTTTCAAAACAACACTTACATGTAATGACTAACGATGACTTAACGACTCAGTTAAAATGTATATACATGTAGTGTTTTAATATGTATTTATACATTTTTGAAAGACTTCAATACACTTATCAAAATACTTCTACTTAACAAAAATGCTTACAATTACATCCTCGTTCAGTTTCATCAACAATTCTACTCGTATGCACCCGTATTCGTACTCGTACAATACACAGCTTTTAGATGTATGTACTATTGGTATATACACTCCAATGATCAGCTCTTAGCAGCCCATGTGAGTCACCTAACACATGTGGGAACCATCATTTGGCAACTAGCATGAAATATCTCATAAAATTACAAAAATATGAGTAATCATTCATGACTTATTTACATGAAAACAAAATTACATATCCTTTATATCTAATCCATACACCAACGACCAAAAACACCTACAAACACTTTCATTCTTCAATTTTCTTCATCTAATTAATCTCTCTCAAGTTCTATCTTCAAGTTCTAAGTGTTCTTCATAAATTCTACAAGTTCTAGTTACATAAAATCAAGAATACTTTCAAGTTTGCTAGCTCACTTCCAATCTTGTAAGGTGATCATCCAACCTCAAGAAATCTTTGTTTCTTACAGTAGGTTATCATTCTAATACAAGGTAATAATCATATTCAAACTTTGGTTCAATTTCTATAACTATAACAATCTTATTTCAAGTGATGATCTTACTTGAACTTGTTTTCGTGTCATGATTCTGCTTCAAGAACTTCGAGCCATCCAAGGATCCGTTGAAGCTAGATCCATTTTTCTCTTTTCCAGTAGGTTTATCCAAGGAACTTAAGGTAGTAATGATGTTCATAACATCATTCGATTCATACATATAAAGCTATCTTATTCGAAGGTTTAAACTTGTAATCACTAGAACATAGTTTAGTTAATTCTAAACTTGTTCGCAAACAAAAGTTAATCCTTCTAAATTGACTTTTAAAATCAACTAAACACATGTTCTATATCTATATGATATGCTAACTTAATGATTTAAAACCTGGAAACACGAAAAACACCGTAAAACCGGATTTACGCCGTCGTAGTAACTCTGCGGGCTGTTTTGGGTTAGTTAATTAAAAACTATGATAAACTTTGATTTAAAAGTTGTTATTCTGAGAAAATGATTTTTATTATGAACATGAAACTATATCCAAAAATTATTGTTAAACTCAAAGTGGAAGTATGTTTTCTAAAATGGTCATCTAGATGTCGTTCTTTCGACTGAAATGACTACCTTTACAAAAACGACTTGTAACTTATTTTTCCGACTATAAACCTATACTTTTTCTGTTTAGATTCATAAAAAGAGTTCAATATGAAACCATAGCAATTTGATTCACTCAAAACGGATTTAAAATGAAGAAGTTATGGGTAAAACAAGATTGGATAATTTTTCTCATTTTAGCTACGTGAAAATTGGTAACAAATCTATTCCAACCATAACTTAATCAACTTGTATTTTATATTATGTAATCTTGAGATACCATAGACACGTATACAATGTTTCGACCTATCATGTCGACACATCTATATATATTTCGGAACAACCATAGACACTCTATATGTGAATGTTGGAGTTAGCTATACAGGGTTGAGGTTGATTCCAAAATATATATAGTTTGAGTTGTGATCAATACTGAGATACGTATACACTGGGTCGTGGATTGATTCAAGATAATATTTATCGATTTATTTCTGTACATCTAACTGTGGACAACTAGTTGTAGGTTACTAACGAGGACAGCTGACTTAATAAACTTAAAACATCAAAATATATTAAAAGTGTTGTAAATATATTTTGAACATACTTTGATATATATGTATATATTGTTATAGGTTCGTGAATCAACCAGTGGCCAAGTCTTACTTCCCGACGAAGTAAAAATCTGTGAAAGTGAGTTATAGTCCCACTTTTAAAATCTAATATTTTTGGGATGAGAATACATGCAGGTTTTATAAATGATTTACAAAATAGACACAAGTACGTGAAACTACATTCTATGGTTGAATTATCGAAATCGAATATGCCCCTTTTTATTAAGTCTGGTAATCTAAGAATTAGGGAACAGACACCCTAATTGACGCGAATCCTAAAGATAGATCTATTGGGCCTAACAAACCCCATCCAAAGTACCGGATGCTTTAGTACTTCGAAATTTATATCATATCCGAAGGGTGTCCCAGAATGATGGGGATATTCTTATATATGCATCTTGTTAATGTCGGTTACCAGGTGTTCACCATATGAATGATTTTTATCTCTATGTGATGTCGTACGAGGTGTATATAAAATAGTTTATATTTTACTAGGAAAAACTATTAAATACGATACAATTTTACACAAGATATTTATTTATTTATAGAATGGATATACTTAAACCTTGCTACAACACTTATAGGCAGTGTACCTAATCGTACAGTAGTGTAGTTTTTAGTAAGTCCGGTTCGTTCCACAGGGAAATCTTTAAACAAAGCTCAACGCTATATTAGTTTACTTTTATAAAAATACAAATATATATATAAGTAATATTATTATTATAAAGGGGGTTTTTTTACCGTTTAATGACCGGTTTGTCGATTTTAAGACTTTAGTCGAAGTTAAAACCTAATGTAAAATATAAAATAAATACAAGACTTAAATTAAAGCGTAAAGTAAATAACGATAATGAAATTGTGAATAATAAAAATGCGATAAAATAAAATTGCGATAATTAAAAAGTACGATAATTAAAAGTGCGATTAAATAACAATAAATAAAAGTGCGATAATTAGAAGTGCAATTAAATATAAAATAAAGGAAATTAAATATGAAATAAAAGAATTATGCTTATTTAAACTTCCGTAATCATGATGTTTGACGTGTTGATTTTAGTTTTATGCCCATGGGTTAATTGTCCTTTGTCCTGGATTATTTAATATGTCCGTCTGGTTTTTGTCCATAACAGTCCATCAGTCATAAATATAAAGTGCGAGTGTCCTCATCAAATTATTCTTATACCCGAAGTTAAATATTCCAACTAATTGGGGATTCGAATTGTAACAAGGTTTTAATACTTTGTTTAATGAATACACCAGGTTATCGACTGCGTGTAAACCAAGGTTTTACTACTTTGTTAACAATTACACCAATTACCCTTGAATGTAATTTCACCCCTGTTTTAATTATTCTAGTGGCTATTAATCCATTCCCGTGTCCGGTTAAATGAACGATTATTCGTACATATAAATACCCCGCCCATCGTGTCCGATCGAGTGTATATGGTAATTTATAGGGACGCCCAATTGTAAATCTTTATATTAACATTAACAAACTTTCATTTAGTTAAACAAATATAAAGCCCATTAATAGCCCATAGTCTAATTTCCACAAGTGTCGTTCTTTTGTCCAAACCCCAATTATGGTACAAAGCCCAATTACCCAATTTTAGTAATTAGCCCAACATCATGATTACTTCGTTTTAAATAAGCATAATAATAACTTAGCTACGAGACATTAATGTAAAAAGGTTGAACATAACTTACAATGATTAAAAATAGCGTAGTGTTACACGGACAGAATTTCGACTTACACCCTTACAACATTCGCTAACATACCCTTATTATTAGAATTATAATTAAAATTAAAATTAAAATATAAATTATATATATATATATATATCGTATAGATAGAGAAGAGAGAAAATAGAATATGAAAAATGATCAGAATTCGGTTTGCTTTATAGCCAGAGTTGAAATTTGGGGCTCCGCGACTCGCGGCAAAAGCCTCTTCAAACTCCGCGAGTCGCGGAGATAGAAATTACAGCTCACACCCTTGGAGTTTCTCTGCCGACGGTTTTTTATATATAAATATAATATATATATAATTAATATAATTAATTATATATTATATTATATTTATATACATAGTTAACTTGTAATTTTTAGTCCGTTGCGTCGAGCGTTAAGAGTTGACTCTGGTCCCAGTTCCGGATTTTCGAACGTCCTTGCGTACAATTTTATATCTTGTACTTTGCGTTTTGAATCTTGTACTCTTGTAATTTCGAGACGTTTCTTATCAATAATTGGAACCTTTTTGATTGTCTTTTGTTCTTTTGAGCTTTTTGGTCGTTTGCGTCTTCAATTCGTCGAATCTGTCTTTTGTCTTCACCTTTTATTATTTAAACGAATATCACTTGTAAATAGAACAATTGCAACTAAAAGCTTGTCTTTCTTGAGGAATAATGCTATGAAATATATGTTCGTTTTTAGCATTATCAAATATTCCCACACTTGAGCGTTGCTTGTCCTCAAGCAATATTGTCTTGAAATACTAGAATCACTTCTTTATTCTTCACACTTTGTACATCAGTGATTTCTATACGGCGGTATAAACAATGGTAGTAACGATATGGTTTACAGTCCCACATGACTATAAAAATTTAGATCCATTAAGGAAATTGGATCTTTATGAAAACATTTGATCTTTTGAAATCTAGTTTTTATCCTAGATAAGTTTTCCGGAATAACCCTTTACCGGTGTTTGCAAAATATTTTTGTGGGTTTGGTGGGTTTCAGATTTGAAAATTTTAGCTCAAAACTTGCGGTTTTGTGTCACCCACTTGCTAACCTTGTATTTGGAAAGCAACACGTCCAGTTTACTTGTCCCGTATATTACCTTTCGGTAAACTACCGTCCGGTTGTAAAGGAAAGCGTTGAACAAGCAACTGTTAAGGCAATGTCCCCTGACATGCTTTTAATTATGGTCTATAACGTGTCGGACACAATTACTATCCTTGGTAGGAGCAATAGTAAAGCTCACCCTTATAATTTTTCGGTCTGGCACAAGGTCCTGTCTTTGACCACTATGCAACCACCGTTCTTACGGTTGACACCCGATTTGGTTCAGGTGACCTAATGAATTCCAGGTGAATTCCTAGGATTTTACGTTCAATGGTAATGAACGCATTGAAAATAGGGTTTTCAGAAAACAAATCGGTTTGTAATTTTGATCAAAATATTTTCTCGTTTAAGCTCGAGTTTAGATATCATTGAATTCCATGAGTTTGAATTCTCAATCTTTAAGGTCAATCTCTAGGATTGAGTAATATCAGTCTTAAAAGCTGATTTTTAATCTTTAAGGAGATTATCCTTTCTGGGGATCTGATTCATTAGTCTTATCAAGCTAATTTGCACGGTGCCCCCCCATTGTACGAGATAAATCCTTCTCATGGTTAGGATAAATCTGACCACTTGGCGACCCTGTTTAATGCTGAGGTCCGTGGATTTCCTGCTGATTTTAGTGATGACTTTTCTAGATTTTTCGTCAACCTACAGCTGGTCTGAACGACAACTTCATGACCTAAATCAAGAAGCGCGTTTCTTTTTCGGAAGACTTTACTTCCTTTTAATGATGGAATTGATTCATCGTGTAGATCCATCTTTTCTTTTCTTTCATTGGGTAAAACAGTTTAGTTTAGTCCAAAGCAAAAGTATTTTCAGTTATTTGTTACAGATATATGTGACATATGTTTAAGATAACTTGGTAAATTTTCCCACACTTGGCTTTTATTTTCCTTTTTATCGTCCTCTATTCCATTTTAAATGAATTTTAACATTTTAGTTTGTTTCTTAATTTATGTCCTTTCCGAGGTAACAATAATTTCGGTGTTAAAACCTAGTTTTATCGTTCATAAATATGTATAAACATGATTTTGAATTCATTTAATTGAAAATTTTCAAAAATTTTACTAGAATTGGGTAGTCAGTATATAAGACTAGGGCTGTTCTTTTTTATCAGAGAGCACTAGATTCTAATACAACTACTGCTTTACTAGTATTTTTAATGGTAACCAAGTGTATAAAGTAAAAAATTTTAAAATCCGAAAGAATTTAACCCCTTTCCACACTTAAGATCTTGCAATGCCCTCATTTGCAAGAAATCAGTAACAATTTAAATTATTGAGGGTGATTTGTGTGAAAATGATTAAATTTTTACCAAAGTTTCCAAATATATTGGCGTTTGTTTGCTGAATGATAAATGGTGCACATCATTTGTTCATTCCGTCTTGTTGTTATTTCACATATATTTTGCATCTTGTCGTCAAAATTAGTTGCTTTTGCTGAACTTAATGCCAGTCTTTGAAAATGCGTTGTTTTACCCTGTTGTGTACATAAGATAAACTGCAAACATATATACATATTTTTGAAGTTTGGTATATTACCCCACATTCAAAAATTATTAAAGTCTAAGAATAAAAGTTAGATAATTATAAAAATGATTACAATATTAACAAAAGTATTAAACATATCAATAATTACAAATTACAAAATAAAAAAAAAATAATAAGTAAACTAAGGATGATATTGGTATCAATAGGGGTTCCAGGCATAACCATAAGTGCTATAGAATGCTTCGGCAGGGTCATACGTAGGATATGGTGGCTGCATCTCTATCGACCAAGGAGGGAAGATGGGTTTCGGTGTAGGAATATAGTTTCTACCTATATGTTGGCAATGAGCTATGATCTGGTTCTGATGAACTTGCCAATCTTCAAATGCTCTCTGTCTAGCATTTTCGTATTCCTGAGAAGCTATAAACCTATGCATTTCTTGCATCTCATTGCCCCCTCCTACATTACCTTGTTGCTGGTTTCTCTCCACCTGTGGATGTCTACCATGGTATCGTACTGCGGCGTTATTTCGCCTCTTCAAAACTTTCGCACCATGGTATACATTTAAACCTATAGTATCGCGGGGTTCCGGCTCTTCTAGTAATAATCCCCCCCGACTTATATCCACACCGAGATATTCACCAATCAAAGTAATAAAAATACCACCTCCTATTATGCTATGTGGTCGCATCCCCCGAACCATAGCTGATAAATAATAACCCACACAATATGGTATACTTACAGCGCTTTGTGGGTCTCGAATACACATATGGTAAAACAAATCCTGTTCATTTACTTTTTCTTTGTTCTTACCCCTTTGTGTAATCGAATTAGCTAAAAACCTATGTATCACTCTTAATTCGGCTCTATCTATATCCAAATAAGAGTAGTTTCCCCCTTTGAAACGGTGATGGCTTGTCATTTGACTCCACACACCGTGTGTATCAAAATTCTCATCTATCTTTCTACCGTTTAGTATCAATCCTCTACAATCGGCAGACGCTAACTCCTCAGGCGTATATATACGTAAAGCCTGAGCCATGTCCAGTAAAGACATGTGGCGCATCGAACCGCCTAACAAAAATCTAATAAAAGAACGATCGGTTAAACTAGCTACCCGATCATTCAACTCTATACTACATAACAATTCTTCACACCATACTTTATATACAGGTCTGCGTATGGTGAATAAACATATCCAGTCATTAAAAGAAGAATTACCATACCTCTGTACAAGTAATTCCCTAATTGGCCCGGCCAATTCTACAGCTTCTAAGGGTCCCCATTCTATGACCCTCGGTACCTCAACAACCTTGGAATGAAGAGTATGCAAACCCCGTTGATATTTTGGATAATCTATCCAAAGTCTGTCAAATCTCAGGTTCGGGTGCAACTCTTCCAAATGCATATCGGAAAAGGTCATGACTGGATGAGGTACATCCTGCTTGTAGTAGTTATCCACCTCCTGTTGTTCCAAATTCTCAGCAGGAGCATTGCGGGCTTGGGATGAAGATTCACCCCTTTCATTCTGCAAAACACATCAAACACAATTTTTGTGCATCCAAATATGCATTAGTGTCAGCAAAATCATCAATCAAAATAATTACAATGACATTATCAATTTATATCAAACTTAAGCTCATTTTCACATTTTTATCAAATCTACACTTTTTCAAATAAGCATATACGAAAATGTTCGCCAAGTTCATAAGCATTCAACTCAAATAACATGTCAAAATAATCATTACTAGCAATTAAACAAGTCTCAAATGGCATTATCTTTCAAAAATCAAGTTCATGAATTTTAGACTTGAAAAAGTCCACTTTAATTCTCAAAATCATGTTTAGGCTCAAAGTTTGGATCATTTAACTACCTAGACATGTTACACTACTCAATTTAGCAACAATTCATAACAAAAATCGGCCATAACCTGTTTATATCAAAAAGCCCCAAATTTGCTCAAGAACACAAACCCTAGATTACTCAAAATTTGAAGTTTAAGGCTTCTAATCATGTTAAACAGCATCAATCTAGGTTATACAAGCATAATACATAAACAATTTAAGCTTAATTACACTAAAAAGCATCAAAATCAAATTGGGGAAAAATTTGCTCAAGAACACCAAATTTCGAATTAAATGGTGTTTAGGTGTAGAAATTTACCGTTTTTCTTGAGTAATTCTTAGATAGCATCCTTCTCAACATGATTTTAGCAAAAAATTTGGTGATTAACGGTTAAAAATTGGGATTTTTGGGGGTGTTTTTCGTGTATTTTCGGGGTTTTTTCGCTGTGTTCTTCGCAGTGTTTTTGGGTGGGGGAGTGTACTGATCGTTCAGCTCTTTTTATTTTTTTTTCTGATTTTCGGTACCTCCGCGAGTAGCGGCAAAATACCCTCCAAACTCCGCGACTCGCGGAGTTTGGTATATATATATTTTTTTTTATAAATCATTAACTTTTTGAAAACAATTAAGAAATTAATTTTAAAATTTTGTTTCCCTTGTTATTTAGGACGAGGTCGTTTCGGATCGATGTCCTAGTCCGTCCTTCGACAAAATTTTAAAATTTATCTTTTTGTAGCGATTGTTTTAAAAGCTAAGATTTTTGGGTTTTTTCAATGTTTTTGGCATACTCTAATTCAATAAGATTAAAAATAATGATAATAAAAGTTCTCGTCCCTCCCTCGGGTAAAGCAATTTCGGTTCAAAGACCTAGTCTTCAACTTACGACGAATTTTAAAAATCATATTCTTAACTTAATGAGATAAAGTAAATTTTTGTTTTTAAATTCACCCAACTTAAATATAAAATTCAAAATTAATATTAAAAATTCATACCAAACTTAAAATTTGAAATGCATAAAATTAAAAATTAATATTTTAAAAATTAAAAATTCACACCAAACTTAATTTAAAAATTTATAAATTCATATCAAACTTATATTAATTTTTCAAATATTTACAATTTTAAATATATTAATTTAAGATTTAAATATTAATTTTAAAAACATGGTAAAAAATAAATTTAAAAATCTTTTTGTCTTTTTATCCCACTTTAATTAATCAAATATTATCAAAAATATGCGCCCCTCTTTTCGGTAAAGTAATTTCGGTTCCAAAACCTAATTTAACTCATGACGAATTTTTGAAATATTTTGGTTTGATTGATTAAAGATATTTATACCTTAAGAATAAACGTTAAATTTCGCAGTGATGTAATAAATTTTTGAATGATATCAATAATTTCGGTCGCCAAACCTAATTTTATTTAATACCAATTTAATACTTTTTAGCGAACAAATTAGCGTTTATTATCAAAAGGTTAAAAATAAAAAAAAAAATAAAAACTGTACAGACATACCTATGGAATAGATTTCTTAGTTATATGATCTATTCCATTCATAAGATAGTCGGTTTAATTGATTTTCCATGGCTACATAGGCGTAACCTCGAGCATTCAGTATCTTTTCTTCTAAACATATGAACGGTCCGTCTGTGCATAAAGTAACAAATTCGGTATTTGAATAGGTTTGATTATTTGAACATTTACCTCCATGTGACCATTTTCCGCATTTGTGACATCGTTCTAGGTGTCGTGCTCTTCTTTTCGCTGCGGATTTTGATTTTCCTTTACCAAATTGTAACTTATTATCTTCGCATCTGGATTCTTTTCTAACTCCGTCCATTCTTTCTCTGATTACTGATACTATTTCTCTCGGTAGTATGTCATTATTACGTTTAGTGATCAACGCGTGTAGCATTAGACCATGGTTTAGTTCACAGGCAGTCTTCATTTCGTAAAAACCTAAAAAATAAAAATTCAGAATGGGGGGAGAAGACTAGTTCTTTAGGGTCTGCTAGGGAAAGACCATTCGGGTTCCATTTTCGAGAACTACACGAAAACAGACAATCTAACTCTAACAGAAATACATATTATCCTTTAAAGACTTGATTCTCCCCACACTTAGTTAGCTGTGGTATCGAAATTATGATTAACTTCATTGTCGACTTCTATCGGACCATGTATGTAATGTTTAACTCTGTGACCATTAACTTTAAATTCTATCCCATTTGAATTTATTAATTCTATCGTTCCGTATGGGAAAACTCTTTTGACTATGAATGGTCCAGACCATCTTGATTTCAATTTTCCAGGAAATAGCTTGAATCGTTAATTGAAAAGAAGAACTCTGTCTCCTTCTTTAAATTCTTTTGAACTTCTGATTCTTTTATCATGCCATTTCTTCATTCTTTCTTTATAGATTAACGAATTTTCGTATGCTTCATGTCTTAATTCTTCTAATTCGTTTAGTTGACTTAATCGTAGACGTCCGGCTTCATGTAAATCAAGATTACATGTCTTCAAAGCCCAAAATGCTTTGTGTTCAATTTCTACTGGAAGATGACATGCTTTTCCATAAACAAGTCTAAAAGGTGTGGTTCCAATTGGAGTTTTGTAGGCTGTTCTAAAAGCCCAGAGTGCATCCTCCAATTTAATGGACCATTCCTTCGGATTTGATCCTACAGTTTTCTCTAGAATACGTTTTAAAGCTCGGTTGGTATTTTCAACTTGTCCACTTGTTTGTGGATGATATGCGGTGGAGATTTTATGAGTTACTCCATATCTTTTAAGAACTTTCTCAAGTTGATTATTACAGAAATGAGTACCCCGATCACTTATTAAAGCTTTCGGTGTTCCAAACCTTGCAAAAAGACGTTTTAAAAAGTTGACTACAACTCGTGCATCGTTAGTTGGGAGAGCTTGTGCTTCCGCCCATTTAGATACATAATCAATGGCTACGAGTATATATAGATTATTATGAGATTTTGGAAATGGACCCATAAAGTCAATACCCCAAATGTCAAATACTTCACATACTTGGATGACATTTTGTGGCATTTCATCACGTTGACTTATTTTTCCGGCCCTTTGACATGCATCACAAGATTTGCAAAGAAGGTGTGCGTCTTTGTAAATTGTAGGCCAATAGAATCCAGCTTCATAAACTTTTCTTGCTGTTAGTTGAGGCCCATAATGCCCTCCTGTTGGTCCTGTGTGACAATGGTTTAAAATTTTACTAGCTTCATCTCCAAATACACATCGGCGTATTATTCCATCAGGACAACTTTTAAACAGATGTGGATCTTCCCAGAAATAGTGTTTTATATCACTGAAGAATTTCTTTCGTCTTTGGTACGATAATCCTTTTTCAAGGAATCCACAAACTAAGTAGTTTGCATAGTCTGCAAACCATGGGATTTCTTTATAATCTATCTTCAATAGATATTCATCAGGAAAGTTGTCTTGTATGGCTGATTCATTCAGAACTTCTAATTCGGGATTTTCAAGACGAGAAAGATGATCAGCGGCGAGATTTTCTGCTCCTCTTTTATCTCGGATTTCAATATCAAACTCTTGTAAGAGTAAGATCCAACGGATTAATCTTGGTTTAGCATCTTGTTTTGAAAATAGGTATCTAAGAGCAGAATGGTCGGTATAGACCACCGTTTTTGCTAGAACGTGATATGATCGAAATTTGTCAAAAGCAAAGACAATAGCAAGGAGTTCTTTTTCAGTAGTTGTATAGTTTGTTTGTGCTCCTTGTAATGTCTTACTAGCATAATATATAGGTTGAAATCGTTTTTCAATCCTTTGTCCTAAAACGGCTCCTATTGCAAAATCACTTGCATCGCACATTAGTTCAAATGGTAGATTCCAATTTGGTGTTATCATGATCGGCGCATTAGTGAGTTTTTCTTTAAGAATATTAAAAGATTTGATACACTCATCTGAAAAGATGAATGGCGCATCCTTTTCTAGGAGTTTATTCATAGGAGTGGCAATTTTAGAAAAATCTTTTATGAAACGTCGGTAAAAACCGGCATGCCCTAGAAAACTCCTAACTCCTCTAACATTGGTGGGATGTGGAAGTTTAGCAATTACATCTACTTTAGCTCTATCCACTTCAATTCCTTCTTTTGAAATTTTATGTCCAAGAACGATGCCTTCTTTAACCATGAAATGGCATTTCTCCCAATTAAGTACTAGATTTGATTTTTCGCATCTAATTAGCATTCGTTCCAGATTAACTAGACATGATTTAAATGTATCACCGAAGACTGAAAAGTCATCCATGAATACTTCCATGCATTCTTCTATCATGTCATGAAAAATCGCCATCATACACCTTTGAAAGGTTGCAGGGGCGTTACAAAGTCCAAATGGCATGCGTTTATAAGCAAAAGTACCATAAGGGCATGTAAATGTGGTTTTCTCTTGATCTTCGGGTGCTATTGGAATTTGAAAATATCCGGAAAATCCATCTAGAAAACAATAGTAACTATTTCCGGCTAATCTTTCCAACATTTGATCTATGAAAGGTAAGGGAAAGTGATCTTTTCTGGTGGCGTCATTTAATTTTCTATAATCAATACATACACGCCATCCTGTTACAGTCCTAGTAGGAATAAGCTCATTTTTCTCATTTGTAATGACAGTCATGCCACCCTTCTTAGGCACGCATTGAACTGGGCTTACCCATGGGCTATCAGAAATTGGATATATCAAACCTGCATCTAGCAGTTTAATAATCTCTTTCTTAACTACATCTTGCATATTAGGATTTAGTCTTCGTTGGCGTTGCACATACGTTTTATGACCTTCTTCCATAAGGATTTTATGTGTGCAATACGAAGGACTTATTCCTTTAATATCATGAATCTTCCATGCAATGGCTGGTTTATGAGCTTTCAACACAGAAATGAGTTGTGATTTCTCATTTTCAGTAAGAGAAGACGATATTATTACAGGTAATTCAGATTCACCATGTAAATAAGCGTATTCCAAATGGTTTGGAAGTGGCTTTAACTCTAATTTCGGAGGTTCTTCTATCGATGATTTATATCGATATCTGTCTTCTTCTTTTAGCATTTGAATTTCTTCTGTTGTTGGTTCATATCCATTAGCTATAAGTGTAGCTAACATTTCAGCTTCATCAATTGGTTCATTACCTTCTCCTAAAGAACATTCTCCTGTTCCTTGTAATTCTGGAAATTCTTCTAATAATTCTGCATGTGCATCTATAGTTTGAATATAATAACATGTATCATCTGCAGATTGTGGCTGTTGCATTGCTCTATCAACTGAAAAGGTAACACTCTCATCCTCTATACTTAGGGTAAGTTTCTTACCGAACACGTCTATCATTGCTTTAGCCGTGTTTAAGAATGGTCTTCCTAATATGAGAGGAACTTGAGAATCTTCTTCCATGTCCAAAACAACAAAATCTACTGGAAATACTAAAGTACCAACTTTAACTAGCATGTTCTCCATTATCCCTCTAGGATATTTTATTGATCTATCGGCTAGTTGTATGCTTATTCTGGTTGGTTTCAATTCTCCAAGGTCTAGTTTAGCGTATAGTGAATACGGCATTAGATTTATACTAGCACCTAAGTCTGCCAATGCTTCTATTGAACTAAGACTACCCAGAAAACATGGAATTGTGAAACTTCCTGGATCAGATAGTTTTTCTGGTATCTTATTCAACAGCACTGCTGAACAATTAGCATTCATAGTAACAGCCGAGAGTTCTTTCATTTTCTTTCTATTTGAGATTAGATCTTTCAAGAATTTAGCATATCTAGGCATTCCTGAAATCACATCAATGAAAGGAAGATTTACATTTATCTGTTTAAACATATCCAAGAATTTGGATTGCTCGGCTTCAAGTTTTTCTTTCTTCATTTTACTCGGGTTAGGAAGTGGTGGTTGGTATGGTTTAACATAAGGTTTATCCTTAACTGTGTTATCTTCATTAACCTTTTCAACTACCGGTTCTTTTTCCTTATCTTGATCAGGTTGTGGTTCTTGTGGAGTAGGAATAGTTTCATCAGAAGTTACAGGTATTTCAGGTGGTTTAAGTGTTGTACCACTTCTTGTGGTAATAGCTTTAGCTATTTCATTCCGGGGGTTAGCATTTGTATCACTAGGTAGACTTCCCGGTTTTCTTTCACCTATTAACCTTGCTAGGTTACTTACTTCTTGTTCCAGATTTTGAATAGAAGCTTGTTGATTTCTAAATGCTTGAGCATTTTGTTCATTTGTTTGTTTTTGAGATGTGAAAAACTGCGTTTGAGTTTCAACTAGCTTCGTCATCATATCTTCTAAATTTGGTTTTTTATCATCGGTTTGTTGTGGTGGTTTGTTTTGAAAATTAGGTCTTTGCTGATTGTAAGTATTATTGGATACTTGTTGATTGCTAGGACCTTGTTGGTTGTTGTATGGAATATTTCTGTTATAATTCTGGTTTTGATTGTAAATTGGTCTTGGCGGTTGATAATTATTCTGATAATTATTTCCAGGCCTTTGGTTTATGTATGAAATATTCTCTCTTTGTTCCATTGTTAATTCAATACTAAGACAATCTTTTGTCAAATGTGGTCCTCCACACTGCTCACAACTAATTCGTATTGAGTGAATATCTTTAGTCATCTTTTCCATTCGTCTCTCCACAGCATCTATCTTTGCGGAAATGGAATCTAAGTCATGGCTAGAATCGGCTCTAGCTGCTTTAGATGATCTAATGATATCTTTTTCTTGGTGCCACTCATGTGAGTGGGAAGCAGTGTTATCAATAATTTTGTAAGCATCAGTTTCGGTTTTCTTCATAATAGAACCACCAGCTGCTATATCTATGTCTTTCCTTGTAGTGATGTCGCATCCTCGGTAGAATATTTGTACTATTTGACAGGTGTCTAAACCATGTTGCGGACATCCTCTTAATAACTTTCCATATCTTGTCCACGCCTCATATTGAGTTTCATTTGGTTTCTGTGTGAACGTAACAATTTCTGCTTGAAGTCTTACGGCTTTAGATGCAGGAAAGAATTGTTTAAGAAATTTGTCAATTAAAACGTCCCATGTATCGATCGCCCCTTCAGGTAACGATTCCAACCAATCTTTGGCTTCTCCCTTTAAAGTCCAGGGAAATAACATGAGATATATCTGTTCATCCTCCACTTCTCGGATTTTAAATAGTGTGCAGATCCTATTAAAGGTACGTAGATGTTCATTTGGATCTTCCTTCGGCGCACCACTAAATTGGCATTGATTAGTCACCATGTGTAGAATTTGTCCTTTGATTTCATAATCTGGCGCATTAATGTCTGGATGAGTAATTGCGTGACCTTGGCCAGTGCGTTTAGCTCTCATTCGGTCTTCCATACTTAAAGGTTCCAGATTCTCCATAATTGAATTTGTTGAATCGGTATCACTAGATGATTCTGATTTAATAGTTCGTTCCTCAACAATCTCTGTTTGAATGATTGGTGGTTCCAGAGGAAAGTTTAATGGTTCAGGATCTATGAACCGTTCCTGAATATTTTCCGGATTCTCAATTGTGAGGTTGGGTTCAAAAAATGGATTATCGGAAATTTGAACTGAAGTACTTGGTTGACTGGATGACGATTCTAAAGAAAAATCAACGGCGGTTATATTTGTTAAACGATGTCTTGATCTAGTTACAGGTGGTGAACGTACAAAAGGTGATGAACGTCTTGCTCGGTGCATTCACTGAATATCCTATTAGTTTTTAAAAGGAAAGAAAAATTATAATAAGTTATCCAATCAATAGACTTTTCTGATTTTGCCCACGTTTCGAATAGCCAAAAGATGCAGCAGAGGGGCAGGATTCGTTTGGTCTCAATATAATTGAGGACTGTTTGGCTCCAATAACCCGGTCCACGTACAAATCCAACTATTACTACGAACCAGAAAATTTTGATGTCTATTAATTTAACCACTTAAAATAAATTTTCGTAATTTTAAGAAATTTAGATAAGAAGTAGAAAAAATTCTAAGTCCTAAAACTAGAATAGCGAGAAATAAGAAAGAAAAAGAGTTCGTCGCAAAAGGTCGAAAAAGAAAAAAAAATGGTTGAAAAATAAAAAGTGACGGAAAAATAAAAGAAACTTATAAAAACTTAAAAATACTTGACTAACCTAACCTTATTACTACAACTAACTTAAAATTATAATCGCAAATTGAAATCTAATTGGAATGATAATTGATACATTGTAAAAGGTCTAAAAATATTAAAGCTTACAAGGAAAAACTAAATCCCAAATGGAAATAACTTAAAAAGAAACTAAAACTTAAAAAGGCGTCGCAAAATTCTAAAGTACCTAAATCTTAGTCTAAAGAAAAAGCACTTAAGGAATTCTACGGCAAAGCCTAAAAATCTAGGAGTAAAAATAACTATAGCAAAAACTAAGTTTAAAATTAAATATGAGCTAAAAAATACAAATATTACGCTACAACGATTAAAAAGGTACAAAATATAAAAATATACAAAAAGTTGTAAAAATTACAATTTTTATAAAAATATTATTTTTATATTATTTATTTAATAAAACTACTAATTTTATAATTTAATTAAACTAAAATATAAATTAAATAAAACTTAAATTAAAATAAAACTTAATTATAATATTAATTAGGGTTAATAATAATAATAATAATTAAAAATCCGTAATAAATGCTGAATTAGGGCATCTGTTCGCGTGTCAGAAAGGCTCCGCGAGTCGCGGTATTTATTGCATCAAACCCCGCGAGTCGCGGGGTTCCAGAATTCAGCTGACAGGTTTTATCTTAAACGCGTTTTTATTTATTTATTTATTTATTTTATTTTCTGTTTTTAATTTTTATATAAATAAAAGATATTAAAATTAAACTTATATTTTTATAAACTAAAATAAAAATAAAGAAACTTATAAAACTTAAATATTTAACAAAATCTTAAAAAAAAATACTTATATTTTTGTTTTTTCTTTTTATATTTTTGAATTTTTAAAACGTATTTTTACAAAAACGAATTTTTAATAAAAGTAAACTAAAAATCTTTTTTTTTTTTTTATATTAGCGTTGCGCTTCCGGCTTTTAAGATAAGTCCCCGGCAGCGGCGCCAAAAATACTTGATGTCGTACGAGGTGTATATAAAATAGTTTATATTTTACTAAGAAAAACTATTAAATACGATACAATTTTACACAAGATATTTATTTATTTATAGAATGGATATACTTAAACCTTGCTACAACACTTATAGGCAGTGTACCTAATCGTACAGTAGTGTAGTTTTTAGTAAGTCCGGTTCGTTCCACAGGGAAATCTTTAAACAAAGCTCAACGCTATATTAGTTTACTTTTATAAAAATACAAATATATATATAAGTAATATTATTATTATAAAGGGGGTTTTTTTACTGTTTAATGACCGGTTTGTCGATTTTAAGACTTTAGTCGAAGTTAAAACCTAATGTAAAATATAAAATAAATACAAGACTTAAATTAAAGCGTAAAGTAAATAACGATAATGAAATTGTGAATAATAAAAATGCGATAAAATAAAATTGCGATAATTAAAAAGTACGATAATTAAAAGTGCGATTAAATAACAATAAATAAAAGTGCGATAATTAGAAGTACAATTAAATATAAAATAAAGGAAATTAAATATGAAATAAAAGAATTATGCTTATTTAAACTTCCGTAATCATGATGTTTGACGTGTTGATTTTAGTTTTATGCCCATGGGTTAATTGTCCTTTGTCCTGGATTATTTAATATGTCCGTCTGGTTTTTGTCCATAACAGTCCATCAGTCATAAATATAAAGTGCGAGTGTCCTCATCAAATTATTCTTATACCCGAAGTTAAATATTCCAACTAATTGGGGATTCGAATTGTAACAAGGTTTTAATACTTTGTTTAATGAATACACCAGGTTATCGACTGCGTGTAAACCAAGGTTTTACTACTTTGTTAACAATTACACCAATTACCCTTGAATGTAATTTCACCCCTGTTTTAATTATTCTAGTGGCTATTAATCCATTCCCGTGTCCGGTTAAATGAACGATTATTCGTACATATAAATACCCCGCCCATCGTGTCCGATCGAGTGTATATGGTAATTTATAGGGACGCCCAATTGTAAATCTTTATATTAACATTAACAAACTTTCATTTAGTTAAACAAATATAAAGCCCATTAATAGCCCATAGTCTAATTTCCACAAGTGTCGTTCTTTTGTCCAAACCCCAATTATGGTACAAAGCCCAATTACCCAATTTTAGTAATTAGCCCAACATCATGATTACTTCGTTTTAAATAAGCATAATAATAACTTAGCTACGAGACATTAATGTAAAAAGGTTGAACATAACTTACAATGATTAAAAATAGCGTAGTGTTACACGGACAGAATTTCGACTTACACCCTTACAACATTCGCTAACATACCCTTATTATTAGAATTATAATTAAAATTAAAATTAAAATATAAAATATATATATATATATCGTATAGATAGAGAAGAGAGAAAATAGAATATGAAAAATGATCAGAATTCGGTTTGCTTTATAGCCAGAGTTGAAATTTGGGGCTCCGCGACTCGCGGCAAAAGCCTCTTCAAACTCCGCGAGTCGCGGAGATAGAAATTACAGCTCACACCCTTGGAGTTTCTCTGCCGACGGTTTTTTATATATAAATATAATATATATATATAATTAATATAATTAATTATATATTATATTATATTTATATACATAGTTAACTTGTAATTTTTAGTCCGTTGCGTCGAGCGTTAAGAGTTGACTCTGGTCCCAGTTCCGGATTTTCGAACGTCCTTGCGTACAATTTTATATCTTGTACTTTGCGTTTTGAATCTTGTACTCTTGTAATTTCGAGACGTTTCTTATCAATAATTGGAACCTTTTTGATTGTCTTTTGTTCTTTTGAGCTTTTTGGTCGTTTGCGTCTTCAATTCGTCGAATCTGTCTTTTGTCTTCACCTTTTATTATTTAAACGAATATCACTTGTAAATAGAACAATTGCAACTAAAAGCTTGTCTTTCTTGAGGAATAATGCTATGAAATATATGTTCGTTTTTAGCATTATCACTATGTATGGGATGTGTATTGAAATATGAAATCTTGTGGTCTATTATTATGATTTGATATATATAGGTTAAACCTATAACTCACCAATATTTTTGTTGACGTTTTAAGCATGTTTATTCTCAGGTGATTATTAAGAGCTTCCGCTGTCGCATACTTAAATAAGGACGAGATTTGGAGTCCATGCTTGTATGATATTGTGTAAAAACTGCATTCAAGAAACTTATTTTGTTGTAACATATTTGTATTGTAAACCATTATGTAATGGTCGTGTGTAAACAGGATATTTTAGATTATCATTATTTGATAATCTACGTAAAGCTTTTTAAACCTTTATTGATGAAATAAAGGTTATGGTTTGTTTTAAAATGAATGCAGTCTTTGAAAAACGTCTCATATAGAGGTCAAAACCTCGCAACGAAATCAATTAATATGGAACGTTTTTAATCAATAAGAACGGGACATTTCAGTTGGTATCCGAGCGTTGGTCTTAGAGAACCAGAATTTTGCATTAGTATGTCTTATCGAGTTTGTTAGGATGCATTAGTGAGTCTGGACTTCGACCGTGTTTACTTGAAAAATGATTGCTTAACAAATTTTGTTGGAAACTATATATTTTTAACATGTGAATATTATGTGATATATTAATCTCTTAACGCGTTTGATATTATGTGATAGATGTCTACCTCTAGAACAAGTCCCATCGACTCACCTAATAATAATGAAGAGTCAAATATAAATTAGAATGATTCGTGGACTGATTCACAAGTTCCCGAAGAGGAACCGGAAGAAGAGTCAGAACCGGAAGAAGAATCGGAACCAGAAGAAGAATCGGAACCGGATGAAGAAATAGAACCGGCGGGGGAAATAATAAAACGGTTAAGTAAAAGAAAATCCTCAACCAACCGACCAAGGTTAATTATGGTCAATGGTGTTTCCGCCCAGGAAGCAAAATATTGGGAGGATTACCAATTCTCCGATGAATCGGATTCCGACGAGAATTCCGATGATGTTATAGAAATTACCCCAAATGAAATTAAAAAGGCAAAAGAAAATAATAAGGGAAAGGGCATAAAAATAGAGAAATCTAATTCCAACCCCGATGAACTTTATATGTATCGTCAACTCCCGAAGTCCTTAAGTTGTAACAATGACCCGGGAACCTCTAAACCACCAGGTTTTTCTAAACCAATGTGGAAAACGACGGCTCGTATTAGGGGAACATCATATATCCCTAGAAACTTGCCAAAATGAACCAAAACCGAAGAAGAAGAAACAAGCGAGTCGGAATAAGATAGTTGTATTCGTGTGGTGTAATATATGTAATATAGTGTGCTTATGCTTTATGATATATGTAAAAATTGCTTGTATTAATAAGTATTTTTTTATGAATCTAACTCTTGTCTATTTTACAGTATAAAAACACAAAATGGATAGACAACCCAATATTTTAAGAGACCTACCCGGAGGCATGATTGATGAAATCTTGTCTAGAGTCGGTCAGAATTCTTCGGCACAACTATTTAAGGCGAGATCAGTTTGTAAGACATTCGAAGAACGTTCTAAGAATGCCTTGGTTTATAAAAGGCTTTCGTTCGAAAGATGGGGGATATCACATTGGGAAATCCATAAGTTACGATGTGTTTACTTTGACGCATATATTGCGGGGAACCCAAATGCTATTTTACGCAATGGGTTAAGAAATTATTTTGACTCAATATATCCGAATATTGGACTTCGTGATTTAGAAAAAGCGGCTAACATGCAACATAAAGAAGCATGTTATGCTTACGGATTAGTAATGTTCGCTTCTCACCAAAGTGAGAACAAGAACATCGGGCTACAACTATTAAACAAAACGTTCCCACAAGTGACGGAGTCGGTAATTGGGGTAAGAAATGAGGTTTTTAGATTGTTACGGGACTGTTGGACATTACGTAACCCTCGTCCCTTTGACGACGTTACAACACGCTGTCTTATCAACGGCCATAACGGTTATGTTCCACAAGACCAAGGATGGGAAGTAATCCTAGTAAAACCAGAATGCATGACTTGTTTCTGGACGTATGAATTACGTGTCTTTATTGCCTTTGCTGAACGACTTGTGTACTAGCTAAAATTATCTTCACAACCATCTTGTATCAAATTTATTGTGTGCTATATTTCATGCTATATGTAAAATAAGCGGTATTGTAAGTTTGTAAAATATTGTGTAAAAGTTTGAACGCAAAATATTATTATAATCAGTTTTTCATATAGAATTGTAGTAGTTGAATTGTATATTAGCTACTAAGTATGAACTTAACGGGTAGGTACTACCCGAATTTAAACTTATAAAACGCTAATATGAAGAAAAAGCTTTTATAAATGAGTTCATATTATGCTACGAAATACTATTAACTACTCTTAATATTCTGTATGATTAACTTGTTCCATTTGACTATTTTGAAGGAAATGGCACCGACTACTCGACACACCGTGAATATGAATGAAGAGAAATTCCGTACTTTTCTAGCTTCAAACATAGCCGCAGTACAGGCTGCGCTACATACCAACAATAACCTTGGATCTAGCAGTACAGGAAATCGTGTAGGATGCACCTACAAAGAATTCACTGCCTCCAAACCTTTGGAATTTGATGGAACCGAAGGACCGATCGGATTGAAACGGTGGACCGAGAAGGTCGAATTGGTGTTTGCCATAAGTAAGTGTACTGAAGAGGACAAAGTGAAGTACGCTACGCATACCTTCACAGGTTCTGCGTTAACATGGTGGAATACCTATCTAGAGCAAGTGGGACAAGACGATGCGTACGCACTACTGTGGTTAGCATTCAAGCACTTGATGAACGAGAAGTACCGTCCCAGAACCGAGGTCAATAAGCTCAAGACAGAACTTAGAGGGTTACGAACCCAAGGATTTGATATTACCACGTACGAAAGACGATTCACAGAATTGTGCCTATTGTGTCCGGGAGCATTCGAAGATGAGGAAGAGAAGATCGACGCGTTTGTGAAAGGATTACCGGAAAGAATCCAAGAAGATATAAGTTCACACGAGCCCGCCTCCATACAACAGGCATGTAGAATGGCTCACAAACTAGTGAACCAGATTGAAGAAAGAATTAAAGAACAGACTGCTGAAGAGGCCAATGTGAAGCAAGTCAAAAGAAAGTGGGAGGAAAACGGTGATAAGAATCACCAATACAACAACAACAGTAATTACAACAATAATCGCAACAATTATCCCAACAATCGCAACATCAATCGCAACTACAACAAGCGGCCCAACAACAACAACAACAACAACAACAACAACAACAACTACAACAATCATCCCAACAACAATAATAACCGCAACAACAACAACAATCAGAAGCAGCTATGCCAAAGGTGTGAAAAGTATCACTCGGGGTTCTGCACCAAATTTTGCAACAAGTGTAAAAGAAATGGTCATAGCGCGGCGAAGTGTGAGGTCTACGGACCAGGGGTTAATAGAACGAAAGGAACAAATGGTGTCGGAACGAGTAATGGCGGAGCAAGTAGTGTCGGAGCAAGTTATGCCAATGTAGTTTGTTATAAATGTGGAAAACCGGGCCACATTATTAGAAATTGCCCGAACCAGGAGAACACGAATGGACAAGGCCGTGGAAGAGTTTTCAATATTAATGCGGCAGAGGCACAGGAAGACCCGAAGCTTGTTACGGGTACGTTTCTTATTGACAATAAATCTGCTTACGTTTTATTTGATTCGGGTGCAGATAGAAGCTATATGAGTAGAGATTTTTGTGCTAAATTAAGTTGTCCATTGACGCCTTTGGATAGTAAATTTTTACTCGAATTAGCAAATGGTAAATTAATTTCAGCAGATAATATATGTCGGAATCGAGAAATTAAACTGGTTAGCGAAACATTTAAGATTGATTTGATACCAGTAGAGTTAGGGAGTTTTGATATGATAATCGGTATGGACTGGTTGAAAGAAGTGAAAGCAGAGATTGTTTGTTACAAAAATGCAATTCGCATTATACGAGAAAAAGGAAAACCCTTAATGGTGTACGGAGAAAAGGGCAACACGAAGCTACATCTTATTAGTAATTTGAAGGCACAAAAACTAATAAGAAAAGGTTGCTATGTTGTTCTAGCACACGTCGAGAAAGTACAAACTGAAGAAAAGAGCATCAATGATGTTCCCATTGCAAAAGAATTTCCCGATGTATTTCCGAAAGAATTACCGGGATTACCCCCACATCGATCCGTTGAATTTCAAATAGATCTTGTACCAGGAGCTGCACCAATAGCTCGTGCTCCTTACAGACTCGCACCCAGTGAGATGAAAGAACTGCAAAGCCAATTACAAGAACTTTTAGAGCGTGGTTTCATTCGACCAAGCACATCACCGTGGGGAGCTCCTGTTTTGTTTGTCAAGAAGAAAGATGGTACATTCAGGTTGTGTATCGACTACCGAGAGTTGAACAAACTTACCATCAAGAACCGCTACCCACTACCGAGAATCGACGACTTATTTGATCAACTACAAGGCTCGTCTGTTTATTCAAAGATTGACTTACGTTCCGGGTATCATCAAATGCGGGTGAAAGAAGATGATATTCCAAAGACTGCTTTCAGAACACGTTACGGTCATTACGAGTTTATGGTCATGCCGTTTGGTTTAACTAATGCACCAGCTGTGTTCATGGACCTTATGAACCGAGTGTGTGGACCATACCTTGACAAGTTTGTCATTGTTTTCATTGATGACATACTTATTTACTCAAAGAATGACCAAGAACACGGTGAACATTTGAGAAAGGTGTTAGAAGTATTGAGGAAGGAAGAATTGTACGCTAAGTTTTCAAAGTGTGCATTTTGGTTGGAAGAAGTTCAATTCCTCGGTCACATAGTGAACAAAGAAGGTATTAAGGTGGATCCGGCAAAGATAGAAACTGTTGAAAAGTGGGAAACCCCGAAAACTCCGAAACACATACGTCAATTTTTAGGACTAGCTGGTTACTACAGAAGGTTCATCCAAGACTTTTCTAGAATAGCAAAACCCTTGACTGCATTAACGCATAAAGGGAAGAAATTTGAATGGAATGATGAACAAGAGAAAGCGTTTCAGTTATTGAAGAAAAAGCTAACTACGGCACCTATATTGTCATTGCCTGAAGGGAATGATGATTTTGTGATTTATTGTGACGCATCAAAGCAAGGTCTCGGTTGTGTATTAATACAACGAACGAAGGTGATTGCTTATGCGTCTAGACAATTGAAGATTCACGAACAAAATTATACGACGCATGATTTGGAATTAGGCGCGGTTGTTTTTGCATTAAAGACTTGGAGGCACTACTTATATGGGGTCAAAAGTATTATATATACCGACCACAAAAGTCTTCAACACATATTTAATCAGAAACAACTGAATATGAGGCAGCGTAGGTGGATTGAATTATTGAATGATTACGACTTTGAGATTCGTTACCACCCAGGGAAGGCAAATGTGGTAGCCGATGCCTTGAGCAGGAAGGACAGAGAACCCATTCGAGTAAAATCTATGAATATAATGATTCATAATAACCTTACTACTCAAATAAAGGAGGCGCAACAAGGAGTTTTAAAAGAGGGAAATTTAAAGGATGAAATACCCAAAGGATCGGAGAAGCATCTTAATATTCGGGAAGACGGAACCCGGTATAGGGCTGAAAGGATTTGGGTACCAAAATTTGGAGATATGAGAGAAATGGTACTTAGAGAAGCTCATAAAACCAGATACTCAATACATCCTGGAATGGGGAAGATGTACAAGGATCTCAAGAAACATTTTTGGTGGCCGGGTATGAAAGCCGATGTTGCTAAATACGTAGGAGAATGTTTGACGTGTTCTAAGGTCAAAGCTGAGCATCAGAAACCATCAGGTCTACTTCAACAACCCAAAATCCCAGAATGGAAATGGGAAAACATTACCATGGATTTCATCATTAAATTGCCAAGGACTGCAAGTGGTTTTGATACTATTTGGGTAATAGTTGATCGTCTCACCAAATCAGCACACTTTCTGCCAATAAGAGAAGATGACAAGATGGAGAAGTTAGCACGAATGTATTTGAAGGAAGTCGTCTCCAGACATGGAATACCAATCTCTATTATCTCTGATAGGGATGGCAGATTTATTTCAAGATTCTGGCAGACATTACAGCAAGCATTAGGAACTCGTCTAGACATGAGTACTGCCTATCATCCACAAACTGATGGGCAGAGCGAAAGGACGATACAAACGCTTGAAGACATGCTACGAGCATGTGTTATTGATTTCGGAAACAGTTGGGATCGACATCTACCGTTAGCAGAATTTTCCTACAACAACAGCTACCATTCAAGCATTGAGATGGCTCCGTTTGAAGCACTTTATGGTAGAAAGTGCAGGTCTCCGATTTGTTGGAGTGAAGTGGGGGATAGACAGATTACGGGTCCGGAGATTATACAAGAAACTACCGAGAAGATCATCCAAATTCAACAACGGTTGAAAACCGCCCAAAGTAGACAAAAGAGCTACGCTGACATTAAAAGAAAAGATATAGAATTTGAAATTGGAGAGATGGTCATGCTTAAAGTTGCACCTTGGAAAGGCGTTGTTCGATTTGGTAAACGAGGGAAATTAAATCCAAGGTATATTGGACCATTCAAGATTATTGATCGTGTCGGACCAGTAGCTTACCGACTTGAGTTACCTCAACAACTCGCGGCTGTACATAACACTTTCCATGTCTCGAATTTGAAGAAATGTTTTGCTAAAAAAGATCTCACTATTCCGTTAGATGAAATCCAAATCAACGAAAAACTTCAATTCATCGAAGAACCCGTCGAAATAATGGATCGTGAGGTTAAAAGACTTAAGCAAAACAAGATACCAATTGTTAAGGTTCGATGGAATGCTCGTAGAGGACCCGAGTTCACCTGGGAGCGTGAAGATCAGATGAAGAAGAAATACCCGCATCTATTTCCAGAAGATTCGTCAACACCTTCAACAGCTTAAAATTTCGGGACGAAATTTATTTAACGGGTAGGTACTGTAGTGATCCGAACTTTTCCATGTTTATATATATTAATTGAGATTGATATTTACATGATTAAATGTTTCCAACATGTTAAACAATCAAACTTGTTAAGACTTGATTAATTGAAATATGTTTCATATAGACAATTGACCACCCAAGTTGACCGGTGATTCACGAACGTTAAAACTTGTAAAAACTATATGATGACATATATATGGATATATATATATATATATATATATATATATATATATATATATATATATATATATATATAGTTAACATGATACTATGATAAGTAAACATATCATTAAGTATATTAACAATGAACTACATATGTAAAAACAAGACTACTAACTTAATGATTTTTAAACGAGACATATATGTAACGATTTTCGTTGTAAAGACATTTAATGTATATATATCATATTAAGAGATATTCATACATGATAATATCATGATAATATAATAATTTAAAATCTCATTTGATATTATAAACATTGGGTTAACAACATTTAACAAGATCGTTAACCTAAAGGTTTCAAAACAACACTTACATGTAACGACTAACGATGACTTAACGACTCAGTTAAAATGTATATACATGTAGTGTTTTAATATTTATTTATACATTTTTGAAAGACTTCAATACACTTATCAAAATACTTCTACTTAACAAAAATGCTTACAATTACATCCTCGTTCAGTTTCATCAACAATTCTACTCGTATGCACCCGTATTCGTACTCGTACAATACACAGCTTTTAGATGTATGTACTATTGGTATATACACTCCAATGATCAGCTATTAGCAGCCCATGTGAGTCACCTAACACATGTGGGAACCATCATTTGGCAACTAGCATGAAATATCTCATAAAATTACAAAAATATGAGTAATCATTCATGACTTATTTACATGAAAACAAAATTACATATATCGTTTATATCTAATCCATACACCAACGACCAAAAACACCTACAAACATTTTCATTCTTCAATTTTCTTCATCTAATTAATCTCTCTCAAGTTCTATCTTTAAGTTCTAAGTGTTCTTCATAAATTCTACAAGTTCTAGTTACATAAAATCAAGAATACTTTCAAGTTTGCTAGCTCACTTCCAATCTTGTAAGGTGATCATCCAACCTCAAGAAATCTTTGTTTCTTAAAGTAGGTTATCATTCTAATACAAGGTAATAATCATATTCAAACTTTGGTTCAATTTCTATAACTATAACAATCTTATTTCAAGTGATGATCTTACTTGAACTTGTTTTCGTGTCATGATTCTGCTTCAAGAACTTCGAGCCATCCAAGGATCCGTTGAAGCTAGATCCATTTTTCTCTTTTCCAGTAGGTTTATCCAAGGAACTTAAGGTAGTAATGATGTTCATAACATCATTCGATTCATACATATAAAGCTATCTTATTCGAAGGTTTAAACTTGTAATCACTAGAACATCGTTTAGTTAATTCTAAACTTGTTCGCAAACAAAAGTTAATCCTTCTAACTTAACTTTAAAAATCAACTAAACACATGTTCTATATCTATATGATATGCTAACTTAATGATTTAAAACCTGGAAACACGAAAAACACCGTAAAATCGGATTTACGCCGTCGTAGTAACACTGCGGGCTGTTTTGGGTTAGTTAATTAAAAACTATGATAAACTTTGATTTAAAAGTTGTTATTCTGAGAAAATGATTTTTATTATGAACATGAAACTATATCCAAAAATTATGGTTAAACTCAAAGTGGAAGTATGTTTTCTAAAATGGTCATCTAGACGTCGTTCTTTCGACTGAAATGACTACCTTTACAAAAACGACTTGTAACTTATTTTTCCGACTATAAACCTATACTTTTTCTGTTTAGATTCATAAAATAGAGTTCAATATGAAACCATAGCAATTTGATTCACTCAAAACGGATTTAAAATGAAGAAGTTATGGGTAAAACAAGATTGGATAATTTTTTCTCATTTTAGCTACGTGAAAATTGGTAACAAATCTATTCCAACCATAACTTAATCAACTTGTATTGTATATTATGTAATCTTGAGATACCATAGACACGTATACAATGTTTCGACCTATCATGTCGACACATCTATATATATTTCGGAACAACCATAGACACTCTATATGTAAATGTTGGAGTTAGCTATACAGGGTTGAGGTTGATTCCAAAATATATATAGTTTGAGTTGTGATCAATACTGAGATACGTATACACTGGGTCGTGGATTGATTCAAGATAATATTTATCGATTTATTTCTGTACATCTAACTGTGGACAACTAGTTGTAGGTTACTAACGAGGACAGCTGACTTAATAAACTTAAAACATCAAAATATATTAAAAGTGTTGTAAATATATTTTGAACATACTTTGATATATATGTATATATTGTTATAGGTTCGTGAATCAACCAGTGGCCAAGTCTTACTTCCCGACGAAGTAAAAATCTGTGAAAGTGAGTTATAGTCCCACTTTTAAAATCTAATATTTTTAGGATGAGAATACATGCAGGTTTTATAAATGATTTACAAAATAGACACAAGTACGTGAAACTACATTCTATGGTTGAATTATCGAAATCGAATATGCCCCTTTTTATTAAGTCTGGTAATCTAAGAATTAGGGAACAGACACCCTAATTGACGCGAATCCTAAAGATAGATCTATTGGGCCTAACAAACCCCATCCAAAGTACCGGATGCTTTAGTACTTCGAAATTTATATCATATCCGAAGGGTGTCCCGGAATGATGGGGATATTCTTATATATGCATCTTGTTAATGTCGGTTACCAGGTGTTCACCATATGAATGATTTTTATCTCTATGTATGGGATGTGTATTGAAATATGAAATCTTGTGGTCTATTATTATGATTTGATATATATAGGTTAAACCTATAACTCACCAACATTTTTGTTGACGTTTTAAGCATGTTTATTCTCAGGTGATTATTAAGAGCTTCCGCTGTCGCATACTTAAATAAGGACGAGATTTGGAGTCCATGCTTGTATGATATTGTGTAAAAACTGCATTCAAGAAACTTATTTTGTTGTAACATATTTGTATTGTAAACCATTATGTAATGGTCGTGTGTAAACAGGATATTTTAGATTATCATTATTTGATAATCTACGTAAAACTTTTTAAACCTTTATTGATGAAATAAAGGTTATGGTTTGTTTTAAAATGAATGCAGTCTTTGAAAAATGTCTCATATAGAGGTCAAAACCTCGCAACGAAATCAATTAATATGGAACGTTTTTAATCAATAAGAACGGGACATTTCATATTCGACGTGTGAGGCCTAGATTTCATGGGCCATTTCCAAACTTGAATAAATGCCTTTACTTTTTAGTAGCGGTTGATTATCTTTCGAAATGGGCCGAGGCTAAAGCCTTGCCAACGAATGATGCAAGAGTTGTAGTGAAATTATTAAAAAGCTTATTTGCTAGGTTTGGTGTTCCAAAAGCATTGATATCGGATCGAGGGACTCATTTCGTGAACCATCTTATGGAGAAAGTCATGGAAAAGTATGGTGTAGTGCATAGGTTCTCGACTCCTTACCATCCCCAAACTAGTGGTCAAGTATAAAACACTAACCGAGCTTTGAAAATGATTATAGAGAAGACGGTTTAAAACAACCCAAAGATTTGGTCCACTAAGTTAGAAGATGCATTGTGGGCATTTAGAACTGCCTTTAAGACTCCCATAGGAACAACACCGTTTAGACTAGTGTATGGTAAAGCTTGTCACCTCCCGGTTGAGGTGGAACATAGAGCATTTTGGGCAATAAAAGAGGTTAACCTAGATTTGGCCAAGTCAAAAGAGAAATGGGTCATGCAACTTCATGAATTAGAGGAACTAAGGTTAGATGCATACGAGAACTCGTTGTCATATAAGGAGAAAACAAAGAAGTGGCATGATGCCAGATTGAAAGTGTGACAACCCGGAAATTTCCGACCAAATTTAAATTCAATCTTTATATGATATCGACACGATAAGCAAAGTCTGTAATGTTGAATCTCAAATATTTTGAAGTGTTTTCATTTATGCAATTACCTTTTCACTGTTCCAACAATTCACAAATGATTGTGTGCAGATATATATATATATATATATATATATATATATATATATATATATATATATATATATATATATATATATATATATATATATATATATATATATATATATATATATATATATATATACTTTGTTATATATATATATATACATATATACTTTGTTATATTAGTATTATTACTAATAATATTATTATCTGTAATAATATAGGTATTATTATAATTAGGATGGTGTTATGATTATTATCATTAGTAGTATTTTTATTATAATTTTTTTTAGCATTAAATATCATTTTTATTGGTATCATTCTTAATATTATTATTTTAGTATTATTATTATTTTAAATATTATTAATTATATTATTATCTTTACTAACAGAAATCATTTATTTATTTTTTATATTTATATTAGTATTAGTAATATTATTTATTATTATTAATATCAAAAGTATTACCATTATTTATATATAATAATTATTAATATTAATAAAATCAGTAGGGGGAATGAATCTGTTTTACGTAACCTTCATCCTATTGTTAATTTTGTATTCTGTCCCTAATTGGAGCACCAGTTAAGATTCGATTATCACAAACAACCAAAATCAGTTTCAAGTCTTTTTCTCCTTTTTATTTTTGTTCCTGAGTGATTATTGCCTGTCCACGTTTAATATATATATCAACCGATCAATTCAATTGTTAAACAACTCATTTTTTCTTCCTCCTTCATTACCAAATACATGTATCATTAACAGCTAATTAATTGAAGATTTAATTAAGGAAAAATTTTAAAAAACGAGTCTCGTTCTCTGTTTTGAACTTAAATAGCCAAAGGCTTGATTTCGTATTTATTTTTAAAATCTATTAATGCAGTCTAGTTAGGAATCATCCAAACAAACTTTCTGCAGAGTCTTAACTTCCAATTTTTCGAATTGAGTTTGAATTTTCGAGTCAAAGGTTTTTTAATAAAAAGTCAACCGTTCGTTCTTCCTTCGAATTCATGAGTTACACGTCGTTTCCAGTTCAATTGTTAGTTCTAGAGTGTTTTAATGGCGATTTAGAAAATATTTCATGAAGGATTCGAGGTCTCAAAACATCTCTACGTTGAAGTTTGATTTTATGTTCTTATTTTTTTTACGAGCAGGTGTGCTGCTATATCTTTTTTTATTTTTTTTTTATTTTTTTCTGGTTAAATGAATTCAACATAGTTAAACATTCTAAATTTTAATTCAAGTTATAAACTAATATGATAACCTAATTTTATGGATATTGAATTGATTTTGGTCGATTGATTTTGAGAATGAAGGAGAAAAGAAAACAGAAATTAAATATGGTTAAATAAATAAGTCTGGATCATAAAACCGAAAAAGAGCAGCAACTCAGATGGTTAAGGGGGTGAGCGGGTGAGTGAGAGGTCTCCGGTTCGAGCCCGGCTCGTGGCGTTTTCTTTTTAGAAAGAGCTTTTGAGGTAGTTTTCATTTTTAAAAATTTTTATTATTACTACTAGTATTATTATTGTTAATATTATTTTTATTATTGTTATTATTGGTATTATAATTAATATTTGTTAGTATTATCATTATTGTTAGTATTATTATTAAGTGTAATGAATCTTAGGGTTATGATTATGATTATTATTGTTAAATATTGTTATTATTACAAGTATTATAATTATTAATACTATTATTATTACTAATATATGTATTATTACTATTGTTATTATTATTAGGATTATTATTAGTAATATGATGAAAATAATAAGAGTTACTATTAATTTTATTAATATTAGTATTAGTATCACTTAGAATTATTATTATTATTATTAATAAAAGTATTATTATTAAGACAACCATTAGCAAAAAGATTATTACAATTATTACTAAGTATTAAGTATTAATATCAAAAAGTATTACTTTCATTATCATTATTATTGAATTATTTAATTTATTACAAACTACTGAAATTATCATTATTATGAGATTTATTATTGAAAACTATCATTAATATTATTATTAATAGAATTATAATTAATAGTATCATTATTATTAATATTAGTATTAGTATTATCACCATTATTATTACAAATATTATCTGTGTATTATTAAATACGAATTTAACAAACAAATGATATATATATATATATATATATATATATATATATATATATATATATATATATATATATATATATATAAATATTTAGTACATATGACCAAACAAAAATTAATATTTTTATTTAATTAAAATATATAAAAAGAATACATTATAGGATATAAGTTATTGATATAAAAATTATATCATTAATAATAATATATATATTTATTCGATTACAAGAATATGTTTTAATATATATATATATGAATGATATAGGTTCGTGAATCCGAGGCCAACCCTGCATTGCTTAGTATCGTCGTATAAATATTTTTACTACAAAATATTGTAGAGTGAGTTTCATTACTCCCTTTTTATATATATTTTTGGGACTGAGAATACATGCGCTGATTTTATTAATGTTTTACGAAATAGACACAAGTGATCAAAAACTACATTCTATGGCTGGATTATGAATATTGAATATCACCCCTTTTTAGCTTGGTAACCTAATAATTAGGAAACGGGTATGGCCCCTAATTGACGCGAATCCTAAAGATAGATCTATGGACCTCGACAAGTCCCATCCGGGGTACGGATGCTTTAGTACTTCGAGATTATTATTATTATACAGACGAGAGGTTCTGTTTGGGGATATTTTATGCATTAAAGTTAAGTCGGTTATCGAGCGTTCACCATATGAATGATTTTTAATTCGCGGGTTACTCTTATTATTTTGTACCCGGGTTAAGTGTACAAATAAAAATATGAAATCTTGTGGTCTATTAAAATGATGAAAATGAATGTTATGATAAATTAATGAACTCACCAACCTTTTGGTTGACACTTGAAAGCATGTTTATTCTCAGGTTTGAAAGAAATCTTCCGCTGTGCATTTGCTCATTTTAGAGATATTACTTGGAGTCATTCATGACATATTTCAAAAGACGTTGCATTCGAGTCGTTGAGTTCATCAAGATTATTATTAAGTCAATTATAGTTGTATATATTATGAAATGGTATGCATGCCGTCAACTTTCGATGTAATGAAAGTTTGTCTTTTTAAAAAAACGAATGCAATGTTTGTAAAATGTATCATATAGAGGTCAAGTACCTCGCGATGTAACCAAATGTAATGTATTCGTCCAGATGGATTAGGACGGGTCGTTATAGGTGGTATCAGAGTGGTGGTCTTAGCGAACCAGGTCTTGCATTAGTGTGTCTAACTAGTAGTTGTTAGGATGCATTAATGAGTCTGGACTTCGACCGTGTCTGCATGTCAAAAGTTTTGCTTATCATTTCGTGTCGAAAATTACCTGCTTATCATTCTTAGGGAATCACTTGCTTATCATTCTTAATCTAGACATATCTTACTGCCTGGATTGCATGAATAGTGTATAGACCAAATTCATATCTTAGCGTATCTGTTACTGTAAACTTTTCCTGATATATTCCGTAAATTCCTCCGAAATCTACTAAATCTTTTGTTCTATATATATAGATATGCTATGAAATTAGAATACCATCCGATAGCCGGAAATCATTTCCTATCGAAAAATCCTTTACTCAATCGTACGAAATGGAACTCGTTATTAGTGCAAGTTCTTCGGTGTAACATCCCGCGTTTTTCCGTTAAATTTAATTTTAACACCGTCTTTTTTTTTAAAAAAACATAATCTTTCGTATTTAAAGTAATAGTTTCCGTGAGTAACGTTCATTATATTTCCGCTATTTAATTATAACATCACTCGGTTACTCGAGCGTTTTTAAAATATTTCGTTGGTTAATTCCCGCACCCGCTTTGAAACTTGAGGGACCGAAGTTGTCAAGTGGGCAAACTAGTTGACTAGGTCAACTAGTCAACCCACCATTCTCATCCATTCAATCTCTCCATCTCTCTCCCTTTTCTCTCTAGCTCAAGAACCCCATTTCTCCCAACTTCACTAAATCATCATCTAAATTCGATCTAGGAGGCTTACAACAAAACAAATTACATTTTCGTGATCCTCTCTTCATCCTCTACGATTTGATACTAACTACACCGATTTTGGGTAACATTTCTAAAACTCTAGATTTCTCTAAATTCGTGTTTTTGACTTGAAATGTTGTTAGTTAGTGTCTATGGCTCGTGTCTAGCATGATTATATGATTTGTATGCTCGATCTTGATGTTTTGGTGTAACTAGCTTGAAAATGAAAAGTGGATGCTTAATCCTCGATTTTGGATGAGTTAATGTTGTTAGATTGTTAAAGTGCATGTTTTAATTGTGTTACTAGTATCATTAGCCACATTTGGATGTGTAGGTTGATTAAGGAAACTTCAAAAACCCGATTAATGATTTTGTGATGTTTGACTAGGGTTTGATAGTTCTTGACATGAACTTTTGGATGCTTAAATGCCATGGAATGTTAATTGTTAGTGTCTAGTAGTAATGTATGCTTCATTACCTTCAAAACGGCATATCGTATGTGTAAATTGGATTCCCGAATCATAAAATACGTTTTACGAACTTGAAACTTGAAAATAAACCTTTCTCGATCAATTGACGAGTTTTCGTTTATTGTAAATGATGTTTTTGATTGATGATATGTGGTTAGTTGTATTCCTTGTCGAAATAGCTTTCCGATGATATAAAATACATGTTCTAATTGTTTGCGGATCATAAAATGTGATTGTTTGTGTTTTGGTTCGTGCATACTTTGAAAACTGACCAGAAATCCCTGCACAGAGGGTGGCGCGGCGCGCCCCTTCCCCGCGCGGCGCGCCGATGTGCCTGGTCAGATTCTGACCTCCTCGTCCCGTTTCACGTGAAATGTTTGACTAGCTATCGACCTCCGATTCACATGAAACTTGTTCTAATATGCTTATATATGAGTAAAAACCCCAGAAAAATAGTTCGGGACCGAACCCGAACGCGTTGACTTTTTTCGTTGACTTTGACCAAGTTTGACTTTTAGTCAAACTTAACCAAACTTTTAATGCAATCTTCCTAACATGCTTTTATACTTGTATCTTGCATGAAACTTGACAATTTGCTTCACATGCTACATAATCGAGTCGTGTCGAGCCATAGGACTAATTGAACACATTTCACCCGACCTTGTGTCGTAACCGGTTAATTGATATAACTTACTTGTTTAGGTCAAGGCTAAGCAACTTTCATGCACACGTTTACTTGTTGAAGTACTTTTATACTCGTGCACTCGAGGTGAGATCATAGTCCCACTTTTACTCTTTTTGAACTTATATTGGGATGAGAAAACATAAACGACTCTTTTGAACTAAGTGAACACAAGAACGGGAAAACAAACATTCTACATACGAGTTTAGAACAAAATCCTCAATTCGATTATCATTAGTTACACTTGCCGGGTGTAAGCGAGAACTTATGTTATATGGCCATATGGGTTGACAACCCTCATCCTTGACGGTTCGCTACCGTCTACGGATGAAATATATTTTCGAGAATCAGTGTTTGTTCTAGCACTAAGTGATGGGGTATACAATGGAAGGAATGTTAAGCTTTGATAATTGGGTGCTCGTGAAACAAACTTTTGGAATGTATTACTATTATTTCATTGATGCAAATCTTGTGGTTCACTTGTACTTACTTACTTAAACCTATGATTTCACCAACGTTTTCGTTGACAGATTTCTATGTTTTTCTCAGGTCATGCACGATATGTGAAACATGCTTCCGCTTACTATTTGATACTTGCATCCGATGTCGAGTATACATGCATTTCATGGAGCGTCTTTTGACTTTACTTTAAACCATGTCGCCTAGATTTCAATCGTACTTAGAACGTTGTAACTTAACTTTTGGTTGAACAATCCTTGTAAACTTTGAAACAATCTTTATTTTGAAATGAAGGCGACATATTTTGGTCAAACGTTATCTTAAAGACTTATAATCAGGTAATGGGACCCACGTAGCCGACGCCGTCACTTGACGATTTGTCGGGGTCGCTACAGTTGGTATCAGAGCCTTGGTTGTAGGGATTTAGAGTTCATTTGTGTCCACCCCGAGTCATAGGGTACATAGGTGAATCTAGACTACAACCGGCATATAGACTGAAGTAGGAATTATTTGACAAATTGTGCATTTATACTCGAACTCTTCTATCATATCTAACTCGTATTCGATCTTGATCTTACGTTGATAAATTTTGTTGATGCGCCACCTTGACTTTATGAAGTAATGTTAAATGCACATGAGAATCAGGGTAATATAATTTCCGGGATTATATTACGGTGATTCACATGGACGTTCCGACATTATGACGTAAAGAATTTAAGGCGAGTCAAGGAAAAATTTCCTCTCTATCCTATTTCCATACTCCGGTTAGTATTGTTGAAAATACTAACCAACGATATTCTTGTCTCATGAAGGAACAATGGCTCACCAAGGTCAACACAATACTCCTCTCGAAACTCTGGAACAAGCTCTTCAACAAATGATAACCACCGCCGTGGGTACGGCATTGGCCGATCACTTTTCTAACAACAACAATCATGGAGCCGGTAATTCAATCGAAGGTTGCTCCTACAAGAACTTCATGAAGTACAATCCTCCCACTTTCGATGGAACCGGAGGACCGGTTACTCTCACCCGATGGTTTGAACAAATGGAGACCGTTTTTAACACAAGCGGTTGTCGAGACCAAGATAAGGTCAAGTTTTCCACCCTCACTTTCACCGGTATTGCTCTCTCATGGTGGAACACGTATGTACAATCAGTGGGTATCGATGAAGCCCTTACACTCTCTTGGACCGAATTAAGAGAAAGAATGATCACCGAATACTTCCCGCGCGATGAGACTCGAAGGCTCGAGCAAGGGCTAAGGAATTTAAGAACGGTCGGGAATGACCCCGGAGCTTATAATCAACGGTTTACCGAACTAGTCTCAATGTGTCCAAATCTCATGACTCCCGAATCCCTAAGAGTCGAACTTTACATGGATGGCCTCCCTAAGAGCATTCAACACAAGTTAATGACATCTCAACCCACTAACCTACAAGAGGCTTTAACAATGGCCCGCCAAGCCTTAGAAACGGTGAATGAAATGGAAGCACCGGCACCAATGGTCGAGAACCACCCTAGTAACAACAAAAGAACATGGGAAGCCTCTCAATCAAGCAACCACAACAATAACAACAACCCCGCCAAGAAGCCTTTTACCTCCAACGACAAGAAAGGCTATGCCGGAAAACTGCCTTTTTGTGACGAATGCCACAAGCATCACTTTGAAGGATGTGGCAGGTTTCGCCACCGGCGCCAAGGACCCGTCGCTCGAAAGATGCCCAACGCACACAGAACGGGTGCTTGCTTCGAATGTGGTCAACTGGGTCATTTTAGGAATGTGTGCCCAAATAAGAAAATCAACCCCAAAGCACGCCGTTGAACCTTCGACATCGACACCAAGGATGCCCGGAACGACGATGGACTAGTAACGGGTACGTTTCTTCACAAAAAAAAAAAAAAAAAAAAAAAAAAAAAAACCGTATATTTCATACTTGTTCGATTCGATTACCGCTAGACGTTTATTAACCAAGGATTTGACTCATGCTCTTTATATTCCACCTCTTTTCCCCAGATACTACTTGGACGATTTAAGTGACCGACGAAAAAAAAAAAAAAAAAAAAAAAAAAAAAAAATATATAAATAAAAAAAAAAAAATGTTTCCCCATCATCTTGTATAGATTATTGTGAACTGAGTAATTTTCGGTTGGAAACCGATACCCTCTCCCTCGCATCCATGACCTCATGATTATTTGCACGAATCCAGTATGTTCCAAATCGAACTCCGTTCCGGTTATCATCAATTGGGGGTTAAGTGAGACGATGTCTCCTAAGCCACTTTCCGAACTCGCAACGTTAGTTGTAAATCTTTCTTAGTACCATTCGATTTATTTAGGACTCTGTCCGTATTCATGAACCTCCTAAACCACGTATGCGAACTTATCTAGACAAATCGGTTATCGTATTTATAGATGACATCTTGAGTTATTCAAGTAAAGAAGGAAAACGAACAACATCACCATCTTACGCTCGAACTTTTGAGAAAAGAGCAACTCTATACCAAATTCTCCGAGTGAGAATTTCTGTTGAACGAAGTACAATTTTCTAAACCATGATGTGAATGGTCTAGGCATTTCAATCGATCTCGAAATCAAGCCACATGTAATCAGGAAACTCCCCCGACTCAGACTTGAATTCGTAAAATCTTAGATCTCGCCGGTTATTACCGAAGATTCATTTCTGCCTTTTCTCGTGTTACACGACTTTTAACCTCGTTAACTCACTGAGGGAAAAATTTAAACCCCCCCCATGTCCGAACCTTGAGCGTGATACTTCACACCAACATTTCTAGTTAAAAATCGTATAGCACCAGATGGAACTCAATTATGAAAATAATTCTACATGAACGCCGGAAGGCATGCTCTCTCGACTCAAAATCAGTGTAACTGAAATTCGTTATTTTGCGCGAAGAATTCTAATACTAAATTGTGGATCCGATCAATTTTCTCGTCATCACATACCACGCTACATATCTCTGTTATTTCACCTTTACCGTCTGATATTACTGGAACTTAAGATAACACACGATCCGATGATACTTCACTCTTCTTTGACTTAATGTCATTGTGTTTCTAATAATCGGCCAACTATTATTCAACCCCGAACTAAACAACTACGTGTACGATCTCGTTTCTCTTTCAGACTTCAACTTTTGACAACTAGAGGCACGTTATGGCAACCTCGAGATGTAAACTCATCCTATTCTAAGTCCTCATTTCACTACTATCTTTACCGTTCGCATTTCCGTTTAAAGAAACTCCTTGTAACATTTCTCCATGGATAGAGAAACTCCTCATATTACATAAGTATTCGCCACGAGGGTGAATAGTCCTAACGAACATTTTTTTTCTTTTCTTTCTTTTCGAACCCTAACTGACTCGTTCAAACATATCTTAAGAAATTCTATTCCAACACGGTGTATCTTTGTTAATTATCCCGTATCGAAATACTCGTTTCACTTCTAGTTTTACAAGAAGCCTCGGGACCGCGTTTAGACATGAGTACCGCGTACCATCCACAACCCGACGGACCGAACAAACATGCGATTTAAACCTTGGAAACCATAATACGAATTTGTATTACCAACTTCAAATTTACTTGAGAAAAATATTTTCCTTTAACCGAATCCTCGTACTACAATGATTTTCATTCGAGTTTTAACGTCACTCCTTTTGAAACCACGTGTGACCGGAAACGTCACTCTCCTTTGTCGAACCAAGTAAACGATGATCAATTCACCGGGGCCAAGGTTATTCATGAGCAACCGAGAAAATTTATTCATATTCAGGCAAAACCCTACGCGACTCGTAATCACCAAGAGCTGCGCCGATGTTAGACGTAAACATTTCAAATTCCACGTGAGAAACCGCGTCACGTTAAGAGTCGCACCTTGGAAGGGTGCAATCCATTTCGGGAAAACGTAGGAAGCTAAATCCGCGATATTTTGATCCTTTAAATTCATGGGGTGTTTTGGACCCGTAGCTAACCGTTTAGACTTTTCCGACTCATTTTGGGTCTCCGTTTATCCTACATTCAATGTATCAACTCAAAGACGTGTTTTGCGAAACGAGAACTTGTTATCTCCTTTGATGAACTCACTATCGACGATAACCCTCACTTCCTAGGAGGACCGGTTGAAACCATGAATCATGGAAGCCAAACCTTAAAACAACATATGATCCCGACCGTCAAAATTCGTGGAAATACTCAAGGACGTACCTTCACTTATTCGCAGAATTTACAACGCAAGGTCTCGAGTAAGATTCAACAACTACTACTTCCAACTAAATTTCGGGACGAAATTTCTTTTGAGGTGTGGATAATGTAACATCCCGCGTTTTTCCGTTAAATTTAATTTTAACACCGTCTTTTTTTTTAAAAAAAACATAATCTTTCGTATTTAAAGTAATAGTTTCCGTGAGTAACGTTCATTATATTTCCGCTATTTAATTATAACATCACTCGGTTACTCGAGCGTTTTTAAAATATTTCGTTGGTTAATTCCCGCACCCGCTTTGAAACTTGAGGGACCGAAGTTGTCAAGTGGGCAAACTAGTTGACTAGGTCAACTAGTCAACCCACCATTCTCATCCATTCAATCTCTCCATCTCTCTCCCTTTTCTCTCTAGCTCAAGAACCCCATTTCTCCCAACTTCACTAAATCATCATCTAAATTCGATCTAGGAGGCTTACAACAAAACAAATTACATTTTCGTGATCCTCTCTTCATCCTCTACGATTTGATACTAACTACACCGATTTTGGGTAACATTTCTAAAACTCTAGATTTCTCTAAATTCGTGTTTTTGACTTGAAATGTTGTTAGTTAGTGTCTATGGCTCGTGTCTAGCATGATTATATGATTTGTATGCTCGATCTTGATGTTTTGGTGTAACTAGCTTGAAAATGAAAAGTGGATGCTTAATCCTCGATTTTGGATGAGTTAATGTTGTTAGATTGTTAAAGTGCATGTTTTAATTGTGTTACTAGTATCATTAGCCACATTTGGATGTGTAGGTTGATTAAGGAAACTTCAAAAACCCGATTAATGATTTTGTGATGTTTGACTAGGGTTTGATAGTTCTTGACATGAACTTTTGGATGCTTAAATGCCATGGAATGTTAATTGTTAGTGTCTAGTAGTAATGTATGCTTCATTACCTTCAAAACGGCATATCGTATGTGTAAATTGGATTCCCGAATCATAAAATACGTTTTACGAACTTGAAACTTGAAAATAAACCTTTCTCGATCAATTGACGAGTTTTCGTTTATTGTAAATGATGTTTTTGATTGATGATATGTGGTTAGTTGTATTCCTTGTCGAAATAGCTTTCCGATGATATAAAATACATGTTCTAATTGTTTGCGGATCATAAAATGTGATTGTTTGTGTTTTGGTTCGTGCATACTTTGAAAACTGACCAGAAATCCCTGCACAGAGGGTGGCGCGGCGCGCCCCTTCCCCGCGCGGCGCGCCGATGTGCCTGGTCAGATTCTGACCTCCTCGTCCCGTTTCACGTGAAATGTTTGACTAGCTATCGACCTCCGATTCACATGAAACTTGTTCTAATATGCTTATATATGAGTAAAAACCCCAGAAAAATAGTTCGGGACCGAACCCGAACGCGTTGACTTTTTTCGTTGACTTTGACCAAGTTTGACTTTTAGTCAAACTTAACCAAACTTTTAATGCAATCTTCCTAACATGCTTTTATACTTGTATCTTGCATGAAACTTGACAATTTGCTTCACATGCTACATAATCGAGTCGTGTCGAGCCATAGGACTAATTGAACACATTTCACCCGACCTTGTGTCGTAACCGGTTAATTGATATAACTTACTTGTTTAGGTCAAGGCTAAGCAACTTTCATGCACACGTTTACTTGTTGAAGTACTTTTATACTCGTGCACTCGAGGTGAGATCATAGTCCCACTTTTACTCTTTTTGAACTTATATTGGGATGAGAAAACATAAACGACTCTTTTGAACTAAGTGAACACAAGAACGGGAAAACAAACATTCTACATACGAGTTTAGAACAAAATCCTCAATTCGATTATCATTAGTTACACTTGCCGGGTGTAAGCGAGAACTTATGTTATATGGCCATATGGGTTGACAACCCTCATCCTTGACGGTTCGCTACCGTCTACGGATGAAATATATTTTCGAGAATCAGTGTTTGTTCTAGCACTAAGTGATGGGGTATACAATGGAAGGAATGTTAAGCTTTGATAATTGGGTGCTCGTGAAACAAACTTTTGGAATGTATTACTATTATTTCATTGATGCAAATCTTGTGGTTCACTTGTACTTACTTACTTAAACCTATGATTTCACCAACGTTTTCGTTGACAGATTTCTATGTTTTTCTCAGGTCATGCACGATATGTGAAACATGCTTCCGCTTACTATTTGATACTTGCATCCGATGTCGAGTATACATGCATTTCATGGAGCGTCTTTTGACTTTACTTTAAACCATGTCGCCTAGATTTCAATCGTACTTAGAACGTTGTAACTTAACTTTTGGTTGAACAATCCTTGTAAACTTTGAAACAATCTTTATTTTGAAATGAAGGCGACATATTTTGGTCAAACGTTATCTTAAAGACTTATAATCAGGTAATGGGACCCACGTAGCCGACGCCGTCACTTGACGATTTGTCGGGGTCGCTACATTCGGAACCCGACAGCTATTCCAACATGGATGTTCACCTAAGCTCCGGAAGCAGCGTCACCAGAATGAATCAACCAATCAGCCATCCTCAATTCATCTAATGGGTTTGTACACGACTTAACCGATGGAGACGCGAAGAAGGCGATCCTTTCCACCAACCGAATTCACCTCTTGACGGAGAACCCGAAGCACTTACCGGCGAACCAGTCCGAAACACCATTTTCACCCTCATTTCCATAATACCTCGCCACGATTATATTCTATAAAATTCTAAACCTTATTCATTCACTCATTCCGACCGACAATCATCCTGGAATAATAGAAGAAGTCAATGAACTTCGCGCTCGAGTAATCAATTTGGAGAATATGGTGCAAAATTTACCAGCCTCAGCAACATCACCGACACCAACAGTACCATCAGTAACAACACCAGTACCATCAACAATCCATGCCTCAATATCTCATTCTGTACCTCAAGTATAATCATCGTTCTACGTATCGTTCTACATCGATTATCTTCGTTCTACATGACGATTCTGTAAACTCTAATGTTTTAGAGATTATGTATTCTAGTTCTAACGGTAAATCAAATGAGATTAATATCATATTAACTCATTAAATCCATGATTACAACTGAAGAAAATATATACGTAAGTATATTTTCATGAAGATTGTAATTAAACATCCTTTCGTACAAACTGTTAATGGTGAAAATATTTTAACGGGTAGGTAATAGAAGTTACACTGTACATTCTTCGAATCTGATTCAACAATCATTTACTATTCTACTTACATCCACAGATATACGAATCCGTTCACCGCAGAATAACTATTTTCATTCAATTTCATATTTGGATTTTGACCTATCAAAATCCAACAAGTGGCATAATGAAGAAAACATTGGACAAAATAAAATTTGTTAGAAACAGACAAATTAACTATGAGGAATTTTGTTAAGGATCCACACTAACAAAATCCTAGCTAACTGTTAATTCCGTATTACATCGCAATTTATTTATCGCAATTTTAATTCTCGCAATTTTATTTATCGTCATTTAACTTCTGTTATTTATTTTACGCACTTTAAATATCGGGACACGTATACAAGGTTTTGACATATCATATCGACGCATCTATATATATTATTTGGAATAACCATAGACACTCTATATGCAGTAATGCTAGAGTTAGCTATACAGGGTTGAGGTTGATTCTAAAATAATATATATACTTTGAGTTGTGATCGAGTCTGAGACATGTATACAATGGGTCACGATACATATTAATTAATTCGAATATTATATATTAAACTATATATGAATTATTGAATTACTAATTGTGGACTGCTAACTGTGGACTGCCAACATTGGGTAATTAAAATGAATTAAAATATTGATTATAACATATTAAACTAAACAATTCTTCAAGTTTGCCACTTGATTTCATCTTAAACCTCATTTGTATCTTGACGATTACAATCTGCGTTCAAACCTTTAATGATTCTTGAAAACACCTCAATCGAGAGGGTGAACTAACCGCATTCGTCTACAGAAGAAAAGATTGATACATATAGTTATGCACCTGGAAAACTCTCGGAACCTGAGTAAATGTTTAACACGTATCTGTACTAGCTCCTTTGGCATTGTTATTACCGAAAATAACACTGCAATTCTTTTTCAAATTTGTCAATTTTGTCACAGCTCCAGCAAATCAGCTTCAATTTTTTTTCATTCGAATAAACCTTATTATAAAGATTACCCCTTCAATATCGTTAAGGGAGAACCGTTTATATTCCACCACATTAGCAGTAAACTTACCAGCAACTTCATTACTCAATTGATTAAGTCTCTCCGAAGAACCATTATATTTGTTCGTTAAAACCTATTCATATACTCATCCACATCTTTAACAAGAACTACCATACCAATTATCGGGAATCAGCAATCAACACTTTGAAAACTCGCAGCATGCCTACATTAACAGTTATATGTATATATATATAACATTTATCTCTTAGAATTATGATCTTCCATTCTGAAATTCTGAAAAGCACCCAGTCCACGAATCAATACTCCAAATTTTGAAAAAGTTAGAATGAAGCAGCAGAAACTATAAACAATTGTAAACGACCTTAACAGCCAAAAGTGTGATGATAAAGAATTTTATGTTGGCAAAGCTCAGAAATGTTGGAACTGGAAAACGGATTGAGCAAACTATGAAGAAGATTGTGAACAAATCACAAGGACTAAACTTGTACATAAAGAATCCAGATGATTCTGTTTCTGATAAAATCTTTAGCGAATACCTTGCTCCTTAATCGCTCTAAATCATCGTGAATGAATTTCTTCATCACAATTTGATTCTGACATTCCAAGATATTATCGTATCTTTCATTATAAATATCCTTAATATTTCTAAAGATATCTTCATAAATATTCCCGTCCGATATTAATTATCTCTCCGCGCTATCTGTGATATATCATAAAAGGAAACTAATTTAGTTTCTAAATTCTGAAACCTTCGAGTTTAAGATATGAATGATTTTGAAGTAGTGTTGGGAACTGAAGCATGAGTTAGTATAATATAATGACACTTGATCAACGTGATTATATTACAGTAAGTCATGCTGAGTTTCTAAATGGAACGTGATGATTCACAGATCATAATGTCATCATGTGCCATGTTACATAACTCTTTCATTCTGCTCAACTTCTGAACATATCAAGAAAGTATATTCTTGATAGTTCTATTCTCAGTGATTCTGGTAACTTGACAAATCAAATCGTGCTATTACGTTCTTTCTTGTTTAGAACATTAAGTTCATTCGAAACTCCATACTTATGAATTTTGGATCATTACTCGCTTTATTAGAGGTCGATAAGAGAATAATAAGGCAAAGAGCTCCAAAATTTAAGAGAAAATATAAGGCCCAATAACAACACGGAGGTAACAAATCGTGGATATTAATACGAATAACAATATAAAGACATGGTAGAATTAAGAATAGTATCACCCCAAGGTAATAGTAGAAGTAAACAGATTTTCTTGGTGGAAGATTGAAAAGAAGGATGACAGAAATGATAATTAGGAAAATATCAAGGATTAGAACTGGATTAAGCATTTTCACAATCTTTTGGATGTATGAACTAAGAAAAAAAGTATAGGAATGGTGAGAATAATGGAACAAAAGAGTGTAATTTATAATGGAAATATCAGACAGAGTAATGGAGGCAGATCACCGAATTTAATTATAGAGATCTTAATTTCCTTATTCGCAGAAGAATCAAATCTTTTAGATTTCGAAGAATTACCTTTGAATCCCTTAAATTCCGGAATTCAACCAAGACAACGTCAAAAGATTTGACGCATCTTATTTTCTAAATTCAACCTTGACTACGCCAAAAGTTAAGACGAATCTCTATCTCTTCATTTCAATCTTTTGTGATAGCTTCATTCGTACTCTTCGAATAATCAAATTATTTTATCCTTATTATTCAGTGGTAATAAAACTCTATTTATCAGCTTATATGAGTCATGAAAACATACTTATTGTCAACCATGACCATCTCAATCAAATTTCGGGACGAAATTTCTTTAACGGGTAGGTACTGTGACAACCAGAAAATTTTCGACCAAATTTAAATTCAATCTTTATATGATATCGACACGATAAGCAAAGTCTGTAATGTTGAATCTCAAATATTTTGAAGTGTTTTCATTTATGCAATTACCCTTTGACTGTTCCAACGATTCACGAACGATTGTGTGCAGATAAATATGTATATATATATACATATATATATACATATATATATATATATATATATATATATATATATATATATATATATATATATATATATATATATATATATATATATATATATATATATATATATATATATATATATATATATATACGTGTAAATATATAATATTAATAAGGTATACTTTAATAAATTAGAATTGAAAATGTAGAATAACAAGATAAATAAGTTATCATTAGAATGAATATATATAAATAAATATATGATACTATTATGAATCTATATGAATATATAGATAAAATATTTCAATATAATAATTATTATATTATAATATTTATTAAATATATAAATATTAAATATTCATTAAATAATATTTTATAGTATATATATACAATTAATAAATATGATATAATTAATAAGTTGTAATATTATTATATTAAATGTAATTACAAGTTAAATTATAGTTATTATTGTAATATTATTATTACTTTCAATAGTAACATCTAAATTAGTATTATTAATATTATTATTTTAAGTATATCACATATAAGATATGAAAATGGATATATATATATATATATATATATATATATATATATATATATATATATATATATATATATATATATATATATATACTTTGTTATATATATATATATACATACATACTTTGTTATATTAGTATTATTACTAATAATATTATTATCTGTAATAATATAGGTATTATTATAATTAGGATGGTGTTATGATTATTATCATTAATAGTATTTTTATTATCATTTTTATTAGCATTAAATATCATTTTTATTGGTATCATTCTTAATATTATTATTTTAGTATTATTATTATTATAAATATTATTAATTCTATTATTATCTTTACTAACAGAAATCATTTATTTATTTTTTATATTTATATTAGTATTAGTAATATTATTTATTATTATTAATATCAAAAGTATTACCATTATTTATATATAATAATTATTAATATTAATAAAATCAGTAGGGGGAATGAATTTGTTTTATGTAACCTTCATCCTATTGTTAATTTTGTATTCTGTCCCTAATTGGAGCATCAGTTGAGATTCAATTATCACAAACAACCAAAATCAGTTTCAAATCTTTTTCTCCTTTTTATTTTTGTTCCTGAGTGATTATTGCCTGTCCACATTTAATATATATATCAACCGATCAATTCAATTATTAAACAACTCATTTCATCTTCCTCCTTCATTACCAAATACATGTATCGTTAACAGCTAATTAATTGAAGATTTAATTAAGGAAAAATTTTAAAAAACGAGTCTCGTTCTCTGTTTTGAACTCAAATAGCCAAAGGCTTGATTTCGTATTTATTTTTAAAATCTATTAACGCAGTCTAGTTAGGAATCATCCAAACAAACTTTCTGCAGAGTCTTAACTTCCAATTTTTCGAATTGAGTTTGAATTTCGAGTCAAAGGTTTTTGAATAAAAAGTCAACCGTTTGTTCTTCCTTCGAATTCATGAGTTACATGTCGTTTCCAGTTCAATTGTTAGTTCTAGAGTGTTTTAACGGTGATTTAGAAAATATTTCATGAAGGATTCGAGGTCTCAAAACATCTCTACGTTGAAGTTTGATTTTATGTTCTTATTTTTTTTACGAGCAGGTGTGCTGCTATATCTTTTTTTATTTTTTTATTTTTTTTCTGGTTAAATGAATTCAACATAGTTAAACGTTCTAAATTTTAATTCAAGTTATAAACTAATCTGATAACCTAATTTTATGGATATTGAATTGATTTTGGTCGATTGATTTTGAGAATGAAGGAGAAAAGAAAACAGAAATTAAATATGGTTAAATAAATAAGTCTGGATCATAAAACAGAAAAAGAGCAGCAGCTCAGATGGGTAAGGGGGTGAGCGGGTGAGCGAGAGGTCTCAGGTTCGAGCCCGGCTCGTGGCGTTTTCTTTTTAGAAAGAGCTTTTGAGGTAGTTTTCTGTCACGACCCGGAAAATTTCGACTAATTTTAAACCAAACTCTCGATACGATATTGTATTTTCAACACGATAAGCAAAGTCTGATAGGTTGTGTCCCAAAAACTTTGAACTATGTTTATATATTCATTTAACTTCGACTATTCCCGACGATTCACGAACCTTTATTTGTGGATAGATATGTGTGTATGTATATATATATATATATATATATATATATATATATATATATATATATATATATATATATATATATATTTATTTATATATAATTGAAATATTATATATTGTTCTTATTAAATGTAATTATGATACTATGATAATTATAATTTAAAACATATCTATATATTTAAATAAAGTATATTAATTATATATTTTGTGATTTCGGACCTAAATAGTGATCGTCAGTAACACTCGGTTGGCATCTCGTTAGTATTCATATAGATTTAATACGAGTTTATGAAAAGTTGGAATAAAAGTTAGTCTGTAAATTGATTATGAAGATTTTAGATTTGTTAAAAATATTTTTACCTTTTAAAGTTTAAATATTAGTACTCCGTACATATAAATTGAAACATAAAATAAATAATTATCGAACCTTTTACATCAGGTTTCAAACAGTTAATGAGTGAAATAATAAAATATAATTAAACTAAAAATTTGGGATTTTTAGGAGCACTTTTATCCGTTAACTGTCTATCAATGGACACGATATGATATCCTATTAAAGTGTCGGAAACTTTGAGATGTCTTATTACACGTTTTTTTTAGTTCTTCTGAATGTTATTATTCTTAATATTCTAATTATATTTATATATTATTATATGAATAAAGTTATTAAAGATGTGGACTTATTGCTCTACCACATAGATGCATTTGAAATCTAAAATGATATATATGGTTGTTTACGTTTACACATAGATAGATCACCCCCACTTTGACTCCTTTAAGTCAATTAGGACCATGAATTTACATCACCATCTTTGGTTCTAATTTCTCCTTGCATCTACTACCCTCATGCTCGACTTCCCTTAATCATCATAATCCGCCATATTTTTCCTCTCTCTCTTTTTTCTCTCTCTGAATCTCTATCGTAAACCACCAAAACTGTTACGCTACTGTTTTCTATCGAAACCATCATCACCGTAGCTTCACCTCCACCGCCACCTTAAACCATCACCACCGTGACACCCAACACCACCATGACAAACCGCCACATTCTCTCTCTCCCTCTCTACTTTGTAAACCATCATCACCCTCATCAACCTTCATCCATAACCGCTATCTTAGAACCCCACATAAACTATTATTGCTTGATATCTTTCGTGTTTCATTCGACAGTCAAAAACCCATTAGAACCGGTATTCTATTCTACCTCCTTGAGTTACACGACCCAAATTCAAACCATTTTCTATTTTAGTTCAACATCCCATCGAAAACCAATTTGTCATCACATCCTATAACTCCAACCGAACACCATCGTTGCTTTTGCTCGACATTTTTCTATTTTAACCACCACCACCACCGAGAACCACTTTGAACCACCATGATCAACAACACAAATCTATCACCATCTCCATCATGATACTCCTGCTACAACTGTTTTTTTCAGTTTCAACTGTTAATCGAACCCCAAATCACCTTGGTTAGTGAATGTCATTCGATGACAACATGATGACACAGAGATGGTGAAGACAACTAAATAATAATGATAATGTCGATGCAATTCGCTTCTTTCTTATTTCTGTTTCTAATAAACATCGAAGGTGAGGAAGGGGGGGACGATGATGATGATGATGAAAGTGTATGTTTGCTGGGTTGTCTGTTTAAAGTTTTTTTTTAAAAACAATTACCAAAAATCGAATTACCAGATTACTACCTGGATTCTATATGGGCTATTTGATTTTTGGTGGATCCATGTAATTCTTGGGCCGATTACTATTATAAATCTTGCTTTGGGCCAAGTATCAACATACTAAAAGAGTTAGATGGGAAGATTAATTCAATAATGAACGTACGGTTCAGTGGTTAGGGGTGTTTGTGCTTAAGTGAGAGGTCTTGGGTTCGAGCCCCGTCGTGGGCATATCTTTTTAGAAAAGACTTTAAATGGGTATATACTTTTAATTTAATTTGTATTATTATTATTATCATTAATATTATTATTATTATTATTATTATTATTATTATTATTATTATTATTATTATTATTATTATTATTATTATTATTATTATGATTATTATTATTATTATTATTATCATTATCATTATTATTATTATTAGTACTATCATTATATTTTTCATTCTTATTAGTATTATTACAAATAGATTTTTTTACAATAACATTAATATTTTGTATCACTATATTTTTATTATTAAAATGATACTAATTAAGTTAAATATAAGTATATCAATTAATATATAATTATATATTTTAGAAACCCTAATGTAAGTTACTATTTTCATAAATAATAAATATTATAATAAATTATTAAACTACTTTAATAAGAAATTATTTTAACAAAGGATACAATTTATATCACTACTAATAATACATAAATTTATTCGATTATGATTATATGTGTTAATATATATATAAATGATATAGGTTCGTGAATCCAAAGCCAACCCTGCATTATTCATTATCGTCATATGTATTTTTACTACAAAATACAGTATGGTGAGTTTCATTTGCTCCCTTTTTAATTGCTTTTGCAATATATATTTTTGGGCTGAGAATACATGCGCTGCTTTTATAAATGTTTACGAAATAGACACAAGTACTTAAAAATACATTCTACATTGAGTTGTACCACTGGCATACTTCCCTGTAGCTTGGTAACTACTTTTACATGGGTATTGTAAACGCAAATCCTGTTGATAGATCTATCGGGCCTGACAACCCCAACCGGACTGGACGATCAGTATTCAACGGTTGCACAGTACTTCATTTTTTAGGCTACACTTGGTACAGTGTAGTAAGATTTCATAATAAAGGGAATATGCGACGTTGATTAATAGTTAAGTATGGTTACCAAGTGCTCAACCACTTAGAATGCTTTACATACACTTGCGAGTGTATTATATTTATGATTATGAAATCTTGTGGTCTATTAATATTTTGAAATGATTTTTATGATAAACCTATGAACTCACCAACCTTTTGGTTGACACTTTTAAGCATGTTTATTCTCAGGTACGAATTAAGTCTTCCGCTGTGCATTTGCTCAATTGAAAGATATTATTTGGAGACATTCATGGCATATTTAGGTCAGTACCTCGCAATGGGACCAGATGTTGATGACTTCGTCCAGGGAGATAAGGACGGGTCCTCACAGGTGGTATCAGAGCGGTGGTCGTAGCGAACCAGGTCTTGCATTAGTGTGTCTAACTAGTAGTTGTTAGGATGCATTAATGAGTCTGGACTTCGACCTAGTAGTTGTTAGGTTATGTTAATAAGTCTAGACTTGAACCTGGTCTGCATGTTAAAACTGTTTGCATACCACCATTTGTCGAAAAATATCTACTTGTCATTTTCAGTCTCGACGTATCTTATTGCAATTATTGCATAGACGGTGTACAGACAAATTCACATCCCATCACATTAAGTCTTGCCTGACACGTTTCCTTAATTCCCTCCGTAATCTACGGGATCTCCTGTACTATGTATAGGTATTCTATGTAAATAGAATATCATCCGATATCTTAAAATTATTTCATATCGAAAACCCTTTATCTAATCGTACGAAATGGAACTCACCACTAGTTCAAGTCCCTCAGATTCCGATATGGAGTTTCACCTAAGCTCCGAAAGCTGCGTCACCAGAATGAATCACCAAATCATCCTAGAATAATAGAAGAAGTCAACAAATTTCGCGCTCGAGTTGTAGCTTTGGAAAACATGGTGCAGAACCTACAAGCACCAGCAGCAGTACCGGCAGCACCAGTACCACTAACAACAACATCCGCATCCCACACCTCAACATCACAATCTGTACCTCGAACTTCAATATCATACACACCATAGATACCAAGGAGTACCAACAACAATAACCGATGAAGTATTGATCCATAACTTCATTGATATTCTGCGAAGAATATGTGGTTCCTAATAGTTTTAGAGATTACTTATTCTAGCTCGAACCGAAAATCATATGAGTTTAATATCATATTAACTCATTAAATATATGATTACATCTGAAGAAAATATATATGTAGATATGTTTTCATAAAGATTGTAATTAAAAATTCTCTCGTACAAACTGTTAATGGTGAAAATATTTTAACGGGTAGGTAATACCCGAGGAATATTTAGATTTCACATTAATAAGTTACATTGTACATTATTTGAATCTGATTCAACAGTCATTTACTATCCTACCTGCAAACACCGAAATATGTATCTGTTCACCGCAGAGTAACCATTTTCATTCAATTTCATATTTGGATTTTGACCTATCAGAATCCAACAAGTGGCATAATGAAGAAAACATTGGACAAAATAAAACTTGTTAGAAACAAACAAATTAATTATAAAGAATTTTGTTAAGAATTCACGCTAACTGTTCCTAGCTAACTGGTTACATCTTATTTATCGCAATTTATATTCTCGCAATTTTATTTATCGTCATTTAATTTCTGTTATTTATTTTACGCACTTTAAAATCGGGACACATGTACACAATACGTCGGATTAATTCTGAGACAATAAGTTGTACACGGGTCATGATACATATTTATTAATTCGAATATTTGGTACATCCTAACACAATAAGTATACAATACATTTTGATAAATCCTAAGACAATACGTATACAATACGTCTTAGTTAATTCTAAGACAATACGTTTACAATACGTCTCTGGGTTGATGCAAAGACAATACGTATACAATACGTCGTTGGGAAATTCTAAGATTATATATATATATATATATATATATATATATATATATATATATATATATATATATATATATATATATATATATATATATATATATATATATATATATATATATATATATATATATATATATAAACTGATTAATGGACTATCAACTAAGGACTGCCATTATTGGACAATTAAAATAAATTAAAATATTGATTATAACATATGAAACTAAACAATTCTTCAAGTTTGCCACTTGATTTCATCTTAAACCTCATTTGAATCTTGACGATTCCAATTCATGTTCAAATCTTTCATGATTCTTGAAAACACCTCAATCGAGAGGATGAACCAGCCACACTTCATCTACGGAAGAAAAGATTGATCCATATAGTTATGCACCTGAAAAACCCTCGGAAACTGAGTAAACGTTTAACACGTAGCTATGCTAATTCCTTTAGTGTTATTATTACCCAAAATAACTTTGCAATTCTTCTTCAAATTAGCCAATTTTGTCACAGCTCCAGCAAGACAACTTCAACTTTTCATTCAAAACAACCTTATTATAACTTTGATATATATGCGTGCTCTTTATTGCTACCGAGGAACCTTTTATGTTCCACCATATTACCATCAGCGTTTAATCATCTAAAAACACAATTCTCTTGAAAACACCTCGGATTGCTAACCAATGAATTCAGATATGGCTGCATTAAATGCAGAGGAAACAGTAAAATTGTAGATGGCCTAATGGCCAAGAGTTTGATGATAAAGAATGGAGTGTTGGGAACGCTCGATAGAAAATTTGATATTGAAAAACGGATTTAGCTAACTATGAAGGAAGCCGTGGACAAATCACAAAGAAAAAGTTTGACTTCAAAGAATTTAAATGATTCAATGCCGATGAAATCTTTAGAGAATATCTTGCTCCGAAGTCATGTTAAAATCTTGCGGAAAATTTTCTTTATCCACCTTCGAACTTAGAAATTCCAAAATATCATCATAAATATCTTCGATCTTTCTGAGGATATTTTCATAAATATTCATGTCCGAAATTATCTACCTCTTCGTGTTTCCTGTATTTCATTATATTGGAAACTTCTGTAAAATCTAAGTATGAATCATGAATGAATTGTGGAGTAGTGTTGGGAATTGAAGCATGAGTTAGTATAATATAATGCGCTTGGCCAACGTGATTATATTACAGTAAGTCATGCTAAGTTTCTAATGAAATGTGATGATGGTTCACAGTAGATTATACCATCATCATGTGTCATGTTACATAACTCTTTCATTCTACATAACCTCCGAACATATCAAGAAGAATATATTCTTGACAGTTCTATCTTCAGTAATTTTGATAAATTTGAAAATCAAATCGTGCTATCACGTTCCTTCCTGCTTAGAACATTATAATGATTCAAAATTCTATATCTACAAATTCTGGACCATTATTCGCTTGACTAGAAGCTGGGAAGAGAAAACAAAAGCATAGAGCCTCGAAATATAAGGGAAAATATAAAGCCCGATAACAACGCATAAATTACAAACCGTGTATGTCAATGTTTATCGCAACATAAAGACACGAGAGAATTAAAAACACTATAACCCCCAAGGCGAAGTAGAAGAAAGTAGATTCCTCTGGTGGAAGTTGGAAAAGGAGAATGAATGTTGCGATAGTATGGATGAGGACAAGGATCAGAACTGGATTAAGCATTTTCACAATCGTTTGAAAGTATGGACCGAGAAAGAAAGAATTGGAGTGGTGAAAATAATGGAACAAAAGAAGTTCATTTATAGAGAAGATACCAGACAAAGCAATCAAGATAGATAATCGCATTAAATTAAAGAGGATCCTAATTTTCCATAAATTCCGAAGAATCATATCCTATAGATTTCCAAGATTTTCTTTTAAATCCCTTGAATTCCGAAATTCAATCGAGACAATGTCAAAAGTTAAGACAAACCTTATTCTCCAAAAATTCAACCATGACTAGTCAAAAGTTATGATGAAATTTGTCTTTCTCATTTCACTATTTAGTGATAGCTTCATTCGTACTATTCGAGTAATCGAATTGTCTTATTCATATTACTCAATAGTGATAAAACTCTATTTATCAACTCATATTCGTCATGAAAACATTTTTATTGTTAGTCATGACGACCTCACTCAAATTTCGGGACGAAATTTCTTTAACGGGTAGGTACTGTCACGACCCGGAAAATTTCGACTAATTTTAAACCAAACTCTCGATACGATATTGTATTTTCAATACGATAAGCAAAGTCTGATAGGTTGTGTCCCAAAAACTTTGAACTATGTTTATATATTCATTTAACTTCGACTATTCCCGACGATGCACGAACCTTTATTTATGGATATATATGTGTGTATGTATGTGTATATATATATATATATATATATATATATATATATATATTTATATATAATTGAAATATTATATATTGTTCTTATTAAATGTAATTATGATACTATGATAATTTATTATTTAAAACATATCTATATATTTAAATAAAGTACATTAATTATATATTTTGTGATTTCGGACCTAAATAGTGATCGTCAGTAACACTCGGTTGGCATCTCGTTAGTATTCATATAGATCTAATACGAGTTTATGAAAAGTTGGAATAAAAGTTAGTCTGTAAATTGATTATGAAGATTTTAGATTTGTTAAAAATATTTTTACCTTTTAAAGTTTAAATATTAGTACTCCGTACATATAAATTGGAACATAAAATAAATAATTATCGAACCTTTTTGATCAGGTTTCAAACAGTTAATGAGTGAAATAATAAAATATAGTTAAGCTAAAAATTCGGGATTTTTAGGAGCACTTTTATCCGTTAACTGTTTAGCAATGGACACGATATGATATCCTATTAAAGTGTCGGCAACTTTGAGATGTCTTATTACACGTTTTTTTTTAGTTCTTGTAAATGTTATTATTCTTAATATTCTAATTATATTTATATATTATTATATGAATAAAGTTATTAAAGATGTGGACTTGTTGCTTTACCACATAGATGCATTTAAAATCTAAAATGATATATATGGTTGTTTACGTTTACACATAGATAGATCACCACCACTTTGACTCCTTTAAGTCAATTAGGACCATGAATTTACATCACCATCTTTGGTTCTAATTTCTCCTTGCATCTACTACCCTCATGCTCGACTTCATCACCAAACTAACACAAACCCACAATATAATCGTGTTCGATAACCACTTAACCATCATCTAGGTCCATCTTTACTTACAAGAACACCCAACATAACCCATTATTGAACTCATCTTATGCTACCGGTTTCTGTTTTACATTCCACAACACAGCCACCCTTAATCATCATAATCCACCATATTTTTCCTCTCTCTCTTCTTTCTCTCTCTGAATCTCTATCGTAAACCACCAAAACTGTTACGCTACTGTTTTCTATCGAAACCATCATCACCGTAGCTTTACCTCCACCGCCACCTTAAACCATCCCCACCGTGACACCCAACACCACCATGACAAACCGCCACCTTCTCTCTCTCCCTCTCTACTTTGTAAACCATCATCACCCTCATCAACCTTCATCCATAACTGCTATCCTAGAACCCCACATAAACGATTGTTGCTTGATATCTTTCGTGTTTCATTCGACAGTCAAAAACCCATTAGAACCGGTATTCTATTCTACCTCCTTGAGTTACACGACCCAAATTCAAACCATTTTCTATTTTAGTTCAACATCCCATCGAAAACCAATTTGTCACCACATCCTATAACTCCAACCGAACACCATCGCTGCTTTTGCTCGACATTTTTCTATTTTAACCACCACCACCACCGAGAACCACCATGATTAACAACACAAATCTATCACCATCTCCATCATGATACTCCTGCTGCAACTGTTTTTTTTTTCGGTTTCAACTGTTAACCGAACCCCAAATCGCCTTGGTTAGTGAATGTCATTCGATGATAACATGATGACATAGAGATAGTGAAGACAACTAAATAATAATGATAATGTCGATGCAATTCGCTTCTTTCTTATTTCTGTTTCTAATAAACATCGAAGGTGAGGAAGGGGGGGACGATGATGATGATGAAAGTGTATGTTTGCTGGGTTGTCTGTTTAAAGTTTTGTTTTTAAAAACAATTACCAAAAATCGAATTAACAGATTACTACCTGGGTTCTATATGGGCTATTTGATTTTTGGTGGATCCATGTAATTCTTGGGCCGATTACTATTATAAATCTTGCTTTGGGCTAAGTATCAACGTATGAAAAGAGTTAGATGGGAAGATTAATTCAATAATGAACGTACGGTTCAGTGATTAGGGGTGTTTGTTCTTAAGTGAGAGGTCTTGGGTTCGAGCCCCGTCGTGGGCATATCTTTTTCTAAAAGACTTTAAATGGGTATATACTTTTAATTTAATTTGTATTATTATTATTATCATTAATATTAATATTAATATTATTATTATTATTATTATTATTATTATTATTATTATTATTATTATTATTATTAATATTATTATTATTATTATTATTAATATTATTATTATTATTATTATTATTATTATGATTATTATTATTATTATTATTATTATTATTATTATTATTATCATTATTATTATTATTAGTACTATCATTATATTTTTCATTCTTATTAGTATTATTACAAATAGATTTTTTTACAATAACATTAATATTTTGTATCACTATATTTTTATTATTAAAATGATACTAATTAAGTTAAATATAAGTATATCAATTAATATATAATTATATATTTTAGAAACCCTAATGTAAGTTACTATTTTCATAAATAATAAATATTATAATAAATTATTAAACTACTTTAATAAGAAATTATTTTAACAAAGGATACAATTTATATCACTACTAATAATACATAAATTTATTCGATTATGATTATATGTGTTAATATATATATAAATGATATAGGTTCGTGAATCCAAAGTCAACCCTGCATTATTCATTATCGTCATATGTATTTTTACTACAAAATACAGTATGGTGAGTTTCATTTACTCCCCTTTTAATTGCTTTTGCAATATATATTTTTGGGCTGAGAATACATGCGCTGCTTTTATAAATGTTTACGAAATAGACACAAGTACTTAAAAATACATTCTACGTTGAGTTGTACCACTGGCATACTTCCCTGTAGCTTGGTAATTACTATTTACATGGGTATTGTAAACGCGAATCCTGTTGATAGATCTATCGGGCCGGACAACCCCAACCGGACTAGAAGACCAGTATTCAATGGTTGCACAGTACTTCGTTTTGTAGGCTACACTTGGTACAGTGTAGTAAGATTTCATAATAAAGGGAATATGCGACGTTGATTAATAGTTAAGTATGATTACCAAGTGCTCAACCACTTAGAATGCTTTACATACACTTGCGAGTGTATTACGTTTATGATTATGAAATCTTATGGTCTATTAATATTTTGAAATGATTGTTATGATAAACCTATGAACTCACCAACCTTTTGGTTGACACTTTTAAGCATGTTTATTCTCAGGTACGAATTAAGTCTTCTGCTGTGCATTTGCTCAATTGAAAGATATTATTTGGAGTCATTCATGGCATATTTAGGTCAGTACCTCGCAATGGGACCAGATATTGATGACTTCGTTCAGGGGGATAAGGACGGGTCCTCACATTTTCATTTTTAAAAATTATTATTATTACTAATAGTATTATTATTGTTAATATTATTTTTATTATTGTTATTATTGGTATTATAATTAATATTTGTTAGTATTATCATTATTGTTAGTATTATTATTAAGTGTAATGAATCTTAGGGTTATGATTATGATTATTATTGTTAAATATTGTTATTATTACAAGTATTATAATTATTAATACTATTATTATTACTAATATATGTATTATTACTATTGTTATTATTATTAGGATTATTATTAGTAATATGATGAAAATAATAAGAGTTACTATTAATTTTATTAATATTAGTATTAGTAACACTTAGAATTTTTATTATTATTATTATTATTATTAATAAAAGTATTATTATTAAGACTACCATTAGCAAAAAGATTATTACAATTATTACTAAGTATTAAGTATTAATATCAAAAAGTATTACTTTCATTATCATTATTATTGAATTATTTAATTTATTACAAACTACTGAAATTATCATTATTATGAGATTTATTATTGAAAACTATCATTAATATTATTATTAATAGAATTATAATTAATAGTATCATTATTATTAATATTAGTATTATCACCATTATTATTACAAATATTATTTGTGTATTATTAAATACAAATTTAACAAATAAATGATATATATATATATATATATATATATATATATATATATATATATATATATATATATATATATATATATATATATATATATATATATATATATATATATATATATATATATATATATATATATATATATATATATATATATAAATATTTAGTACATATGACCAAACAAAAATTAATATTTTTATTTAATTAAAATATATAAAAAGAATACATAATAGGATATAAGTTATTGATATAAAAATTATATCATTAATAATAATATATATATTTATTCGATTACAAGAATATGTTTTAATATATATATATATGAATGATATAGGTTCGTGAATCCGAGGCCAACCCTGCATTGCTCAGTATCATCGTATGAATATTTTTACTACAAAATATTGTAGAGTGAGTTTCATTACTCCCTTTTTATATATATTTTTGGGACTGAGAATACATGCGCTGATTTTATTAATGTTTTACGAAATAGACACAAGTGATCAAAAACTACATTCTATGGCTGGATTATGAATATTGAATACCACCCCTTTTTAGCTTGGTAACCTAATAATTAGGAAACGGGTATGGCCCCTAATTGTCGCGAATCCTAAAGATAGATCTATGGACCTCGATAAGTCCCATCCGGGGTATGGATGCTTTAGTACTTCGAGATTATTATTATTATACAGATGAGAGGTTCTGTTTGGGGATATTCTATGCATTAAAGTTAAGTCGGTTATCAAGCGTTCACCATATGAATGATTTTTAATTCGCGGGTTACGCGTATTATTTTGTACCCGGGTTACGTGTACAAATAAAAATATGAAATCTTGTGGTCTATTAAAATGATGTAAATGAATGTTATGATAAATTAATGAACTCACCAGCCTTTTGGTTGACACTTGAAAGCATGTTTATTCTCAGATTTGAAAGAAATCTTCCGCTATGCATTTGCTCATTTTAGATATATTACTTGGAGTCATTCATGACGTATTTCAAAATACGTTGCATTCGAGTTGCTGAGTTCATCAAGATTATTATTAAGTCAATTATAGTTGTATATATTATGAAATGGTATGCATGCCGTCAACTTTCGATGTAATGAAAGTTTGTCTTTTAAAAAAAACGAATGCAATGTTTGTAAAATGTATCATATAGAGGTCAAGTACCTCGTGATGTAACCAAATGTAATGTATTCATCTAGATGGATTAGGACGGGTCGTTATAGAAAGGTTCTAAGGAATTTCACCCAAACGACAAGGTGCTTGTTTTTAACTCAAGGTTCAAATTCTCACCGGGAAAACTTAAGTCTAGGTGGTCGGGACCCTATGTGGTAAAGAGAGCATACCCTACGGGCTACGTAGAATAGTATGGGAATGGGAAAACCTTCAAGGTAAACGGTCATAGGCTAAAGATTTACAATGATGAAGTCAATGCTTTCGAGCTTGATGACATCAATCTTTACTCCAAGTAACATCTTTATGGCAAAACGGGTCTAGTGATGGACCCGTGATCAAAAACTATCACAATTGTTTATATGTTCATTTTTAGCTTGCATTTCATTTAGGATTGTATGATATTCTTGTTTTGATAGTTGCATTTGCATTTAGCTGCATTTCATGCATTTTGGAAAACTGCAAAATGTCAAAAATAGCTTGTGAATGAGTTGAATTGAACTTGAATTATGAAAAAAAATGCTCCAGGTAAAGGAGTGAAGCTTTTGGGCTAAAAGCGACGCTTTTAGCATCTCAGGAGCGACGCACCTTCTATAGGTGCGGTGCTTTTGGTGGAGATTTTTGAACAATTTTGATCAGTAGCCAGAAGCGGCGCTCTAATCCATGAAAAGCGGCGCTCTTTGTACCCAGGTGTGGAGCACCTACTTCAAGTGCGGCGCTCCTATGCCTGGTACTTTAAAAGTCGATTAAACTCAACAAAATTCAAATTTTTCTTTCACCCATTTCATTTCTCTCTCTCTAAAACGGCTAAGCTTCCAAAAATTCAAACTTTTGCTTCAACTTAACATCTTTTGTGAAGATTTCTTGCACTTTTATCAACATTTAACATGAGTCAAGTAAGATCTATGCTTCATTAACACTTTTCTTCAAATTATTGCATGATCCTTGCTATGTTCGTATTTTAACTTGTTGCTAGATCTCTGAACATTTGATGATTATTATGGAAAATTGGTGATAGATTCTAGTTATTCTTGGGATTCCTAACATGATTTATGTGTTTGATTTCACAAATTTGGATCTTGAATTTCTAGGGTTCACCTCAATTTGGGGGTTTTTAAATTTGGTGATTAATTGAGAGTTTAATGATGAAATTGGTTGCATTACACTTCTACAACATGCTTAAATCAAAAAGAACCAAACTTTCATGCTTATATGCTATTCAATTTGTATTAAGGTTCTTGATTTTTGCATGTTGACTTTGTTTGACCAAAATTGGGTGACTTTGTGACTTAAGCTTCTTATGATGTTGATGATTGATGTATTATAGCTAATTGCTTTACGATTTTGCATGCTACTAGTCTTGATCTTAATTTGACTTTTGAATTTTGACTAAAAGTTAACTTTTGCATGTGAGCAATTTTGACCATATTTGTTTTCTATGAAGCCTTTTGTCTTGAATTAAATGTAGGGGGTGTATTACCCCATTGCTTTTGAAAATGACACAACCACTTCACGCTAACGCCATTAAATTGTTTGTGTATTCATTGTTTGATTGAGTATGTTTCAGGGAAGTACTTCGAATGAAAAGCCCACCAATGCCCATGAATGGTTGCAAATGCTTTTGTCGGATGAAACAATTCAATTCAAAGTGGTTAATAGGATTCACATGCCGGTAATCCCGGCCAAGTTCATCAATTGGACCGACTTTTATTTGGCGGGTTTAGGTTATCAAATTAGGGAGACATTCACGGTTGAAGATGACAGTAAGGTTAAGCGCCCATGGGAGATGCTCCTTTACATGAAAGAAAGAGTTTACCCGTTGTTAACTCGTGAGTTCCTAGCAACTCTTAGGGTTGATTTCAAGGTCATCTCCCCATGGATTCGCAACTACCTTCGGTTTAGGCTAGGCAGAATGGAATGGCAAATGAGCATGGCTCAATTCATAGAATGCTTAGGACTCTACACCGATTCGGATCCCGCCTCTACCTTTGAATACTTGGCAAAGTGTGAAACCTACAACCCAAATGAGTTCGATCCAAAGCAATCATGGAGCGAAATTAGTTATGAAAAGTTAAACCCTACAAATCAAGTTTCGGGAACACTCAAAAGCCCCATCCTTCGTTGCGTCCAAAGGTTCTTTGCCAAATCGGTTTTCCACCGAACTGAGGGTATTGATAAGATGACAATGTTTAATATTTGGTTGGTTCATAAAATTTACAAGAGAAAGCACATTCACATTCTAAACCTCATCGCAAGTTATATTTTTAACCCAAGTGGCGAGAAGTCGGAGCTTCCAAGTGTTGGTGGTCACTATGTGACTCGAATCACTAAGTTTTTGAATGTCAATTTCAGTGAGTCAGATGAGTTGCCAATGGAGCATTTGGGTTATCAAGAATGCATTCGTAAGCATCCCGAGGTGGCACACAAATAATATGTGGAATTTCAGTAATCAATCTTCATCATGGTTTGTGAAACAATTTAATTTATGAATTGGCATGTAACTTAACTTTATTTGGCATTGTTGTGAGGTAGTAGACTCATATTGCTATTCTCACACATGATCATTTCAAAGTTTGTAATAATTTAACAATGCGTGTGCGTGGATATTCTTGTGTTTTTTTTTGTATGTTCTTGCTTGTTGTGGTTCTTAGTGGCAGGATTCACATTAATGATGATTGATCCAAGCCTGGCATTAAGTTCAGGCGTCAAGCTCATCGACTTGAAATTATTTGGTGACTAAGTTTCTCGAATGGTAACAACAAAGATCAATTGATCTACTCCGGTTTTTATTTTCTCTTCTCTTCTCTATTCTTATTCAAAATGCCCCTCAATTTTCTAAATATTCTTTCGTTTAATACAATGAGGGCATTGCATCAAACTAAATGTAAGGAGAAGAGTAAATCTCGGGTCATTTTGAACTTTTTGGGGATAAACTTATCACATACACTCTATAAAGGCTAAAACTTGCATTGTTGATCAATTTTTGAGACATGTTTTTAACCATTACATTAACTTACATCATAAACATCTAAAATGGTTAAAACTTGTGAAAATTTTCAAACTTTTTGGAAAAAGTAAAGTCTTTTTCCATTGTGCTTCAAATTTTGGGGGAAGTAAAGTCTTCCCTTATGCTTGCAATTGTAATACCAAGTGGAAGTAAAGTCTTTCACTTTTCATGTGATTTTGTGCTCCAAATGTTAAAATCAAAAGAAAAAATCAAACTTGTACTTGAAAGTTAAAGTCTTTCATGCACATTGCTTCAAAAAACCAAGTGTTTAAAGCTTCGTGCTTTAGCACTTCCGGATGACTCAAGTCCATCCATTTTGGTAGGGAGTAAAGTCTCTCGAATTTTGTACTACTTGGTGTGGGACACTTCCTAATCCACACCATTTCATATTGACATTGTTGTCTCATCATTTCAAGATGGTTCAATCGATGTATCATACTTAGGGAAGAGGAGCCACCGAGCTTCAACGTGTGCTATCTTCTTGATGAAGAGCAATGGCTTCGTGCTAGTGTTACTAGACAACACAACCCATAGCCAAAAGCTATAGCACCCCGTTGATCTTTCAACTAACGAAAAGGTAGTAACTACTTCCTACCTTTTCTTAAAATAAGCATAAAAGCTTGTTATGTGGGAAGTAGAAAAACAAACACTTGGAAGTAAAGTATTCCAAGTCCTCTCGGGGACCAAAGTTGAAAGTAAAGTCTTTCAAGTCTAGTTTTTGTTCCAAGCTTGGGAGTAAAGTCTCTCAAGTTAAGTTTGTCTCACTTAGGGAGTAAAGTCTCCCTAACCGGGTGGTAAAGGTTTCATCTTTATCACTCCTGAGTGGCTCACACCCGCTCGTCAAGGAATTCGAATTCCGCCCAAAAATTTGGAATTGATGGATCTCTTATTTTGACCACGTGGGGCCCTAATTCCACGAACCTCTACCAATGCTTTCGCCCTACTATGAGAGAAACCATAGAGTTGTGATAGAAAGCTTGATGAGTGCCGGTCATCCTATGCCCGGATTGACCATAAAGATAGGGGTAGCCAGTCCCCTATGCTTTGGCGCACCCACCTTAACCCTAAACTTGGAATTGACGATATCATATTTTGGAATTGACAAAAAATTAGGTGTTTTGGGGGCATGGAGGTGGAAGAGGGATAGCCATCGTGGGGTTGACTAAAGGATCATACTTTTTGGGACATATGCTTTTTACACGAAGGAATTCTTGGCGAACGGTAATTTTGATGATTTTTCATGACCCATTCTCAATTTGGGTACATTTTGTGAACTTTATGGTGATTTAAGCTTGTTGCCTATATTTTATGTCACCTTGTTTGTATAGTGGTGAATTTGCTTATATTTTGAATAGCGTTGGTTTTTGGCTTGATTGATGGCTATCCCGCGAATCCTACATAATTGGTCAAGGTCAAGGAGGTCAAAGTGTTGATTGTGATAAACCTTAGGCTTGATGATTTGGTGTTTGATGGCCTCTTAGGTGATGTAGTTGATCTTGATCGGGGAATGATTGTTTCGGGTAGACCTAGGTTTGAATTGTTGTTGATTTGGTGGTGATTGAAGATTATGGAAGCGTTGATTTATGCTCATTCCACTAGTAGAAGAAGGAGAGTAGAAGAATGCTTGGTCATCGGCAATTTTAAAAGGTTTTGGAGTTCATTATAGCCAACAAGGTGCACATTCTCAAAAGGTATCACTTGTTGCCTACATTGCACTTTGGCTCAAATCATTAAACGTTAATTTTCTCCAAGCCTTACTCTATTGATTTGCTTACTTGAGGACAAGCAAGGTACAAATGTAGGGGGTTTGATATTGCTCCATTTAGATATATTTATTACGCAATATCGACCTCATTTTATTTGGTTTTGATGATCATTGGGGCTTAAAAGTTGTTTTCCTGTGCCAAAGTGTTCACTCAAGGCAAAATGCCTAACTTGGTGTAAAATTGACCAATAAATGTTCAAAAAGTGCAAAATTATGACAAGTGCAGGAAACATCATCAAAAGCGCCACTCCTGACTAAGGAGCGTCGCTCCTCACAGCCCAGAGCGCCGCAATTGACATAGAAGCAGCGCAATTACCAACGTTTTGTCTCAATTTCTTCACAATGAGCAGAAGCGTCACTCTTCAGAGGCAGAAGCATCGTTCCTACTGGCCATAAGCGCCGCACCAAAGCCAACAGCGCCGCACCATATTGATGCCAAGAGCACCGCACCTATGCTAAAAGCGGCGCTCCTGGCGCTGATTCAGCCCACTTTCCTCACCACTATAAATAGAATAAGATAGGTCATTTGGTAAGGGAGCTGCAATTTTTACTCCGAATTTCACACACAAAACCCTAATTTCATCATCCATTAGAGTTCTAAGGTGATTTGGAGGAAGCAAGCTCAAGTTTCATCTTCATTAGTACTAGATCTTTCTTTTGTTATCAATTTGGGTTGTAATCTCAACTTTACTCTTTCATATTTTGAATCAAATAGTTGTAATCTTTACTTTATCTTCATCTAAGTTTAATCTTTACTTGTAATCTTGGTTTATCATCATTTATCTTTGAATCTTAGCTTGTAATAACTCAAGATGATGTTTATTGATGCTTTTATGATTATTGCTAGTTTAATCTTTGCTACGAGTAGCTAAATCTATGGTGTTTGCTTATCTATGAATCTGAAACAACCCAACCAGTATTCCATACAATAATTTTTTTTTTTAAAATAATACACATTCACGCGCCAATTAAATATGTAACCATACCACACGTTCCATCAGAACATACTACAAGTTTAATGTTTTACAAATGGCACGAAGGCCATTAACAAATGTGATACAAGTTTGACCCATTCACAATGATAGTTTTAAACCAAACAACACTTCGAGCATGGTTTGGGCTAAACTACCCAAAACACTAGGCCAACTTCAAAAGCTTCACATTAAACCTGGGGAACTAGTATCCAATAACCCCATTCCCTTTGTCCGCACCTGCATCTAAAAGATAAACAACGAGAGGGGTAAGCTAACGCTTAGTGAATGCAATAATTATACATGTTCATATATAATCTACTTACTTGCAATCACTTACATAATACTGCATACAAGCTAGCAATTCGATAATCATGCTAACATCATGCATAAACTACTATCCACAATTCACAAGAAGCTAGCAACCACAATAGCATATAGTTCACAATTTAATATGCTAGATACAAATTCACACAACCATGGTTAACCAATCGTACAAGGGAACGGTACTCGTAAAAGACCGTCGGAGTTCATAACATCCATTAGTGTTACTTAACCACCGCGTAATCACTAATCCCCCGGGTGATGTCTTGAACACCGCGACTAACTCACTCTCATGACAATGTGGCGTCTTGAACACCGCGACGATTCCACATGTCAATCGAACCATGAGTGGTGCCTTGAACACCGCGGCATCCACTCCCATGACAATGTGGTGTCTTAAACACCGCGACAATACCACATGTCAATCAAACAATGAGTAGTGTCTTGAACACCGCGACAATACTACTCGTTACTTAGAATGTGGTGTCTTGAACACCGCGACAATGCCACATTCATACTACACAAATAAATATATTATATACATACACGCATAATTATTCCACTCACCTTGACACAAGGATGATGATTATGCACTTCCGAACTTCAAAGCAATGTACCTAATACATTAAGTACACTTTCAATACACAAACTAGTGGAACTAGCCATATTACTTACACTTGAGCATTTAATGACCCAATTTGCATTAAATAACTCAACTACACTAAAACCGTCCATAAATGGCCAAGACTCAACTTCAATCACTAAAGCTAGTGAATTAAAGTCTACTAACACGAACTTGGGGTATTTCATACCCATTTCACCCAATTAGGTCAACTAGTACTCCTTTGACCCATTTTAAATACTTAGACTCACAATCGAGTCAAACTTACCCATTTACACTTCTTTCATCAATTTAAAGGTGTATTAGTGACTTAACAACACCATTTAACACCTACAACCTCAAATCATTAGGCCAAACCCTAGGTTATGGCCATTAGGGTTTACTTTAATTAATCTAACCCCAAAACCCACCCATTTAACCCTCAAATGGGTCATACAAGTTCCAAATGAACAAAACCCTAGCATAAACCAATTAAAACTCAAACATAGAGTTAAAACTTACCAACACTATCCAGTTGTAGCTAAGAACAAGGAAAACAACTTTAATTCTTTCTCCAAAGTTTGATTCACAAATCTCCACTCTCAAATCTCACTTGAATTCAAATGGGTTTTTAAGTTTTGAGAGAAATTAGAAAAAGAAAATGAAAAAGAAATGGATAATAGAGGATAAGTGGCTGAGACTTAAAGTCTCCATCAGATCTATACGCGAAAAGATGATTATACCCTCAAATTTACCCTTTTAAAAACCAGATTCAGAGTCAGATTGCACAGGTGGTCACGGCGCGACCCCTATTCTCGCGGCGCGACAATACAAAGATATTTCGACCTGTTTAACATGCCTCCTGACCTTGATTTCAGTTGAATATCGCGGCGTGACCAGGACTTTTGCGACGCGACATATAAAGGAAAAATTGACCCTTCTTAGCATGCCTCCTGACTTTGTTTTGAGTTAAATGTCGCGGCGCGACAAAGGCTTCCGCGGCGCGGCAATGGCCTTCAACTGACTCATTCGACAACTTTACACAACTTAATGATTTATTCAACTTGTACACCTTGTTCACGCTTCCTATGCATGTCTAAACTTCATCTTTTAGTCTCACAAGACTTAACATCAACAAAGACTCATGCATATATCTATACATGCATATATTCTAAACACATATATATATATATACATACATATTCGTATATATATGTTTACACAATAACTAACACTTAGGTCTTTTAATCACATAAACGCACAAGTTATAAGCATACTAATAATTAAGTTTGTACCTTTAAATATGTACGGGAAAAACGGGATGTTACAACTCTCCCCCACTTGAACCGAAATGCGTCCTCGCGATCCAAGCCGCATGACAAGCTGGAAGTTAAACCAAGACAAACTCTTCAGATTCCTACGTAAACTCGGAACCCTTTTGATGACGGCATTGCACCTTGTAAGTTCTAACTTCTTTGTTACGCAACAATTTAACCTTTTCATCAAGAATGGCTATCGGTTCTTCAATATATTCTAACTTATTATTCAATGTAATTTTATCTAACGGCACCCAAGTCGAGTCATCCGCAAGACACCTACGGAGATGGGAAACATGAAACATGTTATGGATTCTCGCAAGCTCTTCGGGAAACTCTAGTCTATAAGCAACCTCACCAACAAGTTCCAAAACCTTGAAAGGACCAATAAATAGAGGAGCTAACTTTCCTCGCTTTTGAAACCGAATAACACCTTTCCATGGAAAAACCTTAAGCATCACCATGTCACCTTCTTGAAATTCGATCGTTCATCTACCTTTATCGGCATAAGATTTTTGTCTATCTTGCGGCGCCTTAAGTCGAGCCCGAATCATCTCAATCTTACTATTCGTCTCTAGGACCAAATCGGTACTCTCGATTTCTCGTTGTCCCACTTCACCCCAACAAATAGGAGTTCGACACCTACGCCCATAAAGCATCTCATAAGGTGGCATTCCAATACTAATGTGGTAACTATTATTGTACGAGAATTCCACCAATGGTAAGTGCTCATCCCAACTACCACCAAAATTAATAATACATGCCCTTAACATATCCTCCAATGTTTGGTTCGTACGCTCAGTTTGACCGTTCGTTTGAGGATGATACGTCGTGCTCATTTTCAATTGAGTACCCATATCTTCATGAAACTTATTCCAAAACCGAGACGTGAAACGAGTATCTCGATCCGAAACAATAGATATAGGAACCCCATGTCTCGATATCACCTCCTTGATAAACAACTTGGACAAAGTCTCCAATGATATCGTTTCCCGAATGGGAAGAAACAAAGCACTCTTCGTCAATCGATCAACTATCACCTAAATCGTATCATATTGGGTTCTCGCCGTCTTTGGTAACTCTGTAATGAAGTCCATGGTAATGAGCTTCCATTTCCATTTCGGGACTTCCAATGGTTGTAACTTACCGTACGGCTTTTGGTGTTCGGCTTTAACTTGCAAACATGTGACGTATTGTTCAACATACTTAACAACATCACGTTTCATGCCCGGCCACCAATACTCCTTCTTTAAATCAAGGTACATTTTCGTTGTACCAGGATGAATGGAATACTTTGACTTATGTGCTTCATCAAGGAGCACTTGTCGGTAACCACCCATCTTAGGTACCCACACTCTTCCTTGAAAAGATAACAAACCATGCAGGCCTAAAGTAATCAACTCCGTTTGCCCCACGATTCGTTCCTCATGCTTGTTGTGAACGTAAGCCTCTATTTGAACCTCACCAAGCTTCACAAGAAAGTCGTTAGTAATAATCATGCGTAACGACCCTACTCGTATCGCCGGATGTTGACTCTTTCTACTTAACGCATCCGCGACCACGTTCGCCTTGCCTGGATGATAAAGTATCTCACAATCATAATCTTTTACCACATCCATCTACCTACGTTGACGATAATTCAAATCTCATTGATTAAAGAGATATTTCAAACTCTTATGATCCGAATAAATCGTACACTTGACACCATACAAGTAGTGGCGCCAAATTTTCATCGCATGAACTACCGCCGCCAATTCAAGATCATGAGTCGGGTATCTCTTTTTGTGTTCCTTTAATTGTCGAGAGGCGTAAGCGATGACTTTACCCCTTTGCATTAGAACACACCCGAGCCCATTTAAAGAAGCATCACAATAAAACGTCATGTCTTCTACCCCTTTCGGCAACACTAACACCGGAGCTTGACACAAATTCTCTTTTAACAATTGAAAAGCAATTTCTTGCTCGTTTTCCCAATTGAACCTTACGTTCTTCCTTGTCAACTTCGTCAAAGGAGAAGCAATCTTAGAAAAAGTCTTGGATAAACCGATGATAATAACCGACCAATCCGAGAAAACTTTGGATTTCCGTAGGCGTAGTCGGTCGTCCCCAACTCTTCACCGTCTCAATCTTCCCCGGATCTACTTGAATACCTTCTTTATTCACAATATGGCCAAGGAATTGAACTTCCCTTAGCCAAAATTCACATTTGGAGAATTTAGCATACAACTTCTCCTTTCGCAATGTCTTCAACGTTTCACGCAAATGGTGTTCATGTTCCTTCATACTCTTAGAATAAACAAGTATGTCGTCAATGAACACAATTACCGACTTGTCCAACATAGGTTGGCACACTCGGTTCATTAGATCCATGAATGCCGCCGGTGCATTCGTAAGACCAAAAAGCATAACTACGAACTCAAAATGCCCATAACGCGTTCGAAAATCCGTTTTCTCTATGTCTTCCTCACGGACCCGTACTTGATGATAGCCGGACCGCAAGTTAATCTTAGAAAAATACGTTGCACCTTGGAGTTGGTCAAACAAATCGTCAATTCGAGGCAATGGATAACGATTCTTTATCGTCACTTTGTTCAACTCCCGATAATCGATGCACATCCGCATACTACCGTCTTTCTTCTTCACAAATAAAACCAGAGCACCCCATGGCGAGGAATTCGGTCGAATAAAACCATTTTCAAGCAATTCTTGGGTTTGATTTAACAACTCTTACATTTTCGTCGGTGCTAAAAGATAAGGAGTTTTAGCAATGGGGGTAGCCCCCGGAACCAACTCAATGCGAAATTCAACTTGTCTTTCCGCCGGGACACCCGGTAATTCATCCGAAAAAACGTCTTCAAATTCGTTAACCACCGAAATTTCACGAATGGGTGGTGGCTCATCACGAGTATCAACTACATGGGCAAGAAAATCCATGCCACCACTAACAAGGAAACGACGTGCCCTTGCAAAAGTGCATATCGGCACAAGTCTTCTTCGCTTATCGCCATGAATAATTAACTCTTCCCCACTTGGGGTCTTCACACGAATGAATTTATCATGGCATGCAATATCGGCTCTATTACGATCGAGCCAATCCATACCAACAACAATATCAAAATCACCCAAAGTCATCAGAATGAGATCGATTTCAAAAGTTTTGTTACCAAACACAACATTACAATTTTTACAAACATCAACTCCTAGCACCATTTTACCATCCGCTATTTCGAATTCTACCGGATGACTTAACTTAGCTAGCAGTTTATTTAACTTAGGCACAAATCTAGGAGACGCAAACGACAAGTTAGCACCACTATCAAAAAGTATACGTGCCGGACTAGAGTTAACCATGAAAGTACCTGAGACAACTTCATTTGATTGTTTGGCTTCTTCATTCGTCATCAAGTAGTTGCGACTCCTAGCCGTAGCCGCCGCTTTCTCCAATTTCTTAACATGATCATTGTTCAAATTGGGACATTCCGGCCTCTTATGCCCTTCTTTACCACAATTATAACAAGTGAGTTTGGTTGTAAAAGGAGGGTTGGTGCAATCACGGGCCATATGTCCCTTTCGTCCACAATTGTGACAAGAATAACGGAACTCTTCAGGAACACTTTTCTTCACACTACCGACACTCTCGGTTGCACCCTTACTCTTCTTGTTCGAATGACTTGTAGCTTCGAACTTCCTCTTGCCAAAAGTAAAGCCACTTTTTCTTAACACGAGCGCCTCAAAACCTTTGGCCATATTAAAAAACTCATCGAAACTCTTCACCACGTTCACACTAATCTTCTCTTGATAACTATCATTTAAGATTCGATAGAAATCTTATTTCAACATTTTATCATTCCCGACATACTCCTGGCAAAATTGGGACTTGGACAAAAACACGGATTTGAGAGTGTTCAAATCCATCGACCCTTGCCTCAAGGAACGTAACTCATCCTTAAGCCTAGTAAGATCGGCCGAAGTTCGGTATTCATCGAAAAACTCCTCCTTGAACTCGTCCCAAGTAAAATCTATGCATTGTTCTACACCGTAGACTTGGATTTTCGCGTCCCACCACAATTTAGCATCTCCTCTTAACATGCTACAACCATATCTCGTCTTTTTATCGAGAGGCCATTCACATGTACGAAAGGCCCCCTCCATATCGGAGATCCAGCGGGCACTCTTAATGTAGTGACCCGAACTTTTCCATGTTTATATATATATTAAATGAAATTGTTATTTACATAATTAAGTGTTTCCAACATGTTAAGCAATCAAACTTGTTAAGACTTGATTAATTGAAATAGGTTTCATATAGACAATTGACCACCCAAGTTGACCGGCGATTCACGAACGTTAAAACTTGTAATAACTATATGATGACATATATATGGATATATATATATATATATATATATATATATATATATATATATATAGTTAACATGATATTATGATAAGTAAACATATCATTAAGTATATTAACAATGAACTACATATGTAAAAACAAGACTACTAACTTAATGATTTTGAAACGAGACATATATGTAACGATTATCGTTGTAACGACATTTAATGTATATATATCATATTAAGATATATTAATACATCATGATATCATTGTAATGTAATAATTTAACATCTCATTTGATTTAATAAAAAATGGGTTAACAACATTTAACAAGATCGTTAACCAAAAGGTTTCAAAACAACACTTACATGGAACGACTAACGATGACTTAACGACTTAGTTAAAATGTATATACATGTAGTGTTTTAATATGTATTCATACACTTTTGAAAGACTTCAAGACACTTATCAAAATACTTCTGCTTAACAAAAATGCTTACAATTACATCCTCCAATAGATGTATGTACTATTGGTATATACACTCCAATGATCAGCTCTTAGCAGCCCATGTGAGTCACCTAACATATGTGGGAACTATCATTTGGCAACTAGCATGAAATATCTCATAAAATTACAAAAATATGAGTAATCATTCATGACTTCTTTACATGAAAACAAAATTACATATCCTTTATATCTAATCCATACACCAACGACAAAAAATACCTACAAACACTTTCATTCTTCAATTTTCTTCATCTAATTAATCTCTCTCAAGTTCTATCTTCATGTTCTAAGTGTTCTTCATAAATTCTACAAGTTCTAGTTTCATAAAATCAAGAATACTTCCAAGTTTGCTCGCTTACTTCCAATCTTGTAGAGTGATCATCCAACCTCAAGAAATCTTTCTTATTTACAGTAAGATATCTTTATAATACAAGGTAATACTCATATTCAAACTTTGATTCAATTTCTATAACTATAACAATCTTATTTCGAGTGGAAATCTTACTTGAACTTATTTTCGTGTCATGATTCTGCTTCAAGAACTTTTAAGCCATCCAAGGATCCTTTAAAGCTAGATCGATTTTTCTCATTTCCAGTAGCTTTATCCAGAAAAATTGAGGTAGTAATGATGTTCATAACATCATTCGATTCATACATATAAAGCTATCTTATTCGAATGTTTAAACTTGTAATCACTAGAACATAGTTTAGTTAATTCTAAACTTGTTCGCAAACAATAGTTAATCCTTCTAACTTGACTTTTAAAATTAACTAAACACATGTTCTATATCTATATGATATGCTAACTTAATGATTTAAAACCTGGAAACACGAAGAACACTGTAAAACCGGACATACGCCGTCGTAGTAACACCGCGGGCTGTTTTGGTTTTGTTAATTAAAAACTATGATAAACTTTGATTTAAAAGTTGTTCTTCTGGGAAAATGATTTTTCTTATGAACATGAAACTACATCCAAAAATCATGATTAAACTCAAAGTGGAAGTATGTTTTCTAAAATGGTCATCTAGACGTCGTTCTTTCGACTGAAATGACTACCTTTACAAAAATGACTTGTAACTTATATTTCCAACTATAAACCTATACTTTTCTGTCTAGATTCATAAAATTGAGTTCAATATGAAACCATAGCAATTTGATTCACTCAAAACGGATTTAAAATGAAGAAGTTATGGGTAAAACAAGATTGGATAATTTTTCTTGTTGTAGCAACGTGAAAATTGGTAACAAATCTATATTAATCATATCCTAGCTAACTTATATTGTATTATACATGTATTCTAATATATTATGTAATCTTGGGATACCATAGACATGTATGCAAATGTTTTGACATATCATATCGACCCATGTGTATATATTATTTGGAACAACCATAGACACTCTATATGCAGTAATGTGGGAGTTAGCTATACAGGGTTGAGGTTGATTCCAAAAATATATTTACTTTGAGTTGTGATCTAGCCTGAGACGTATATACACTGGGTCGTGGATTGATTCAAGATAATATATATCAATTTTTTTCTGTACATCTAACGTTGGACAACTAGTTGTAGGTTACTAACGAGGACAGCTGACTTAATAAACTTAAAACATCAAAATGTATTAAAAGTGTTATAAATATATTTTGAATATACTTTGATATATATGTACATATTTGTTATAGGTTCGTGAATCGACCAGTGGCCAAGTCTTACTTCCCGACGAAGTAAAAATATGTGAAAGTGAGTTATAGTCCCACTTTTAAAATCTAATATTTTTGGGATGAGAATACATGCAGGTTTTATAAATGATTTACAAAATAGACACAAGTACGTGAAACTACATTCTATGGTTGAATTATCAAAATCGAATATGCCCCTTTTTATTAAGTCTGGTAATCTAAGAATTAGGGAACAGACACCCTAATTGACGCGAATCCTAAAGATAGATCTATTGGGCCTAACAAACCCCATCCAAAGTACCAGATGCTTTAGTACTTCGAAATTTATATCATATCCGAAGAGTGTCCCAGAATGATGGGGATATTCTTATATATGCATCTTGTTAATGTCGGTTACCAGGTGTTCACCATATGAAAGATTTTTATCTCAATGTATGGGATGTATATTGAAATATGAAATCTTGTGGTCTATTGTTACGATTTGATATATATAGGTTAAACCTATAACTCACCAACATTTTTGTTGACGTTTTAAGCATGTTTATTCTCAGGTAATTATTAAGAGCTTCCGCTGTTGCATACTTAAATAAGGACAAGATTTGGAGTCCATGCTTGTATGATATTGTGTAAAAACTGCATTCAAGAAACTTATTTCGTTGTAACATATTTGTATTGTAAACCATTATGTAATAGTTGTGTGTAAACAAGATATTTTAGATTATCTGTAACAACCCTCACTTTTCGACTTCTAAATTTACTGAATTAACCCTAGGGTTATATGTCTGACTATATGTATTAAGGGTTGTTATATACAATTAAATATTAACCGAATAGTAATTTTTAGTCAACAATGTACGCTTAAATAAATAATATATTATTAATTTATATAATTTGACATAATTTAACTAAGTATATAAACTTTGTATCACTTTCATTATTTAGTTAATGTATTATATATTTAACTATATAATAAATTCAATTATATATAAATGTAATAATATTTACAAACTTACTAAAACTATAGTTTAATAATTAAAATCATAATTATTATTAAAAATACAAAATACCGAATTATTTATTATTTTTATGCAAAATTTGTATTTATTAATTAAATAAAATAAAATATAAAAAAATAAAATAAAATATTATTGACAAATATTCTTGGAAAAGCATTAAATTAATTTGTTTATTTATATAAAAAAAATCCTTAAAATAAATGAAAAAATAAATAAATAAATAAATAAATAAATAAATAAATAAATTACTTTTTAATTAAAAATTGTAATGGAAAAACTACTTTTATTATTTTATTTTGTGCATTATCCCATGACCTAACATTTAATACTTTTTAATTTTAAAATCCCATTAAGAATTAAAATATTTCTTTTTCTTTTAATTATTTTATTCTTTTTACCTAATTTTTTCAAGTATAAATACCCCTCATTTCTCAATCAAACTCACACCAAAATTTCTCTCATTCTCTCTTTGAAGAATTACTACTAGTAAGTATTCTTTTCTTACTTTTTATTTTTTTTTACTTTTTACTTTTTACTTTTTACTTTTTACTTCGGTTATTATTTTTTACCGAAACATGTAAATAATGTTATAAATTATATGCAATTAAAAATAAAATAAATAACATGTATACACTATTATTATTACTAGCACCTATAACCTACTACTTATATTGTAACATAAAAACATTTTGGGATATGTATTAGAGATGTATAGATCTTCGAACTTTCTTGACGAATGGTTTCTATGAGATTCTAGGCAGAGGGTTTGGATTTCCGATTTAAAGGGTCCTATGGCTCAAGCCCCTAGATCTAAATTAGCCATTCGAAGGGAAAGGGGTGATTGGAAGCTTATCTAATACGACAAGTATCCTAAAATGGAAAACACTGATAAAAGTAGAAACTCTCTAGTCATAGAAACTTAGTAAAATAAGAAACTTTATAAAAATGGAAACTTTATAAAAATAGTAACTTAATAGGAATAAAAACTTAGTAAAACAAACTATACTTAAACACATACTTAAACTTAAACATGGGCAAAACACTTAACTACTCTTAAATGTCAATAGGTTGACTTTCCTGCTCACTCGTTCAACTCTTTATTCCGAGGAATAACTCTCTCTCTACTTACTAAGGTGAATTCATAGCCCCTCTTTAATTGCTAGCAAACTTACTTACTTTTACTTGGGGAGAGACACATGCTGTGTTTACTTTTTACACTTTACACACAAGTACCAAACTGTTAAACTATGCTATACCCGGCTATGTTCGACTAAGTCCCTACAGTGATATTTTTAATTGCTGCTGCATGCTTAATTATTGGGGGTAGGCCTATCGGGAGTAACGTCCCCGATACATTTTACCAAGTCATTGTATTACTTAATAATGAAATTAAACCGACAAGGACAGACACAACTTGTCATGGGGCAAAACTTGAACGTTTAGTCTAAATATCACGCATTGGCATAACTTTTTGATCATGCGGGAGATCAACTTTACAAACTAAATCTTGTGGTCTAAAACAACGACAAACTTTTTGTTAAACCTATGAACTTCACTCAACCTTTTTGGTTGACACTTTAGCATGTTTTGTCTCAGGTGCTGATTGATTCAAGCTCTTATACTTACTGCTTATGTGATGCTACTTGGACATAGGATCAAGAGATATCGCATTTATTACTTCTGCATGTGAACATTTACGATATTGTTATTCCTGTCATTGTAACGACATTTCATTTTCCGCTGCGTACTCATTAAAGTTAAATTCATCATTTAGTATTGTTCTCGTTTATTATAATATGTTGGTATGTTTTGATATTAGTGACGTTCCTTCCAGACCCTATTGGGAGGACGTTACAGATTGGTATCAGAGCATAACCAGGCTGTTATAGAGAACCAGGATTGCATTTTTATGTGTGCCTTACTTGTTAGCTAGGGTGCCTTAGCAATCTAGGAAACTATAACCTTTCCTGCCTTAGAATTAAAGCACTTAGGATTGCCCCATAATCTTAACGATTATGCTTTAATAAACTTGACTTAAAGATTCTAATCAAAATATCCTTCCTAATGTTAGGATGTCTAATTATCATCAAACGACTAAAATGAATCTTTTCAAGCCAACCGAAAAAGATACTGAAAGGTCTTCCACAGAAAGACCAGTCCAAAGTCCACCTTATGGCTTTGGTGGTCCTCCCTCACCAAATTATAGCCCAAATACTACTCTAAAGTTACATGGGTCTCCTGAATACTATCCAACCCCGAGGAATAAAGACAAGAGGAAATGTTTTGAAGAAACTGGGCCGTCAAAGAAAAGATCCCGATCTCCTTTCTACGATGAAGTTGATGCCAAGTACGAGCTCATGAATCTACGAAAAACTACCGATGACCTAATTCGCCATATTGCAAGGATCAATTTTCAAATGAAGGAAAAAGACCTAGCGATCAAGAAGCTCATGGAGGAAATGCTGAACTAAAGAAAGAGATAAAGTTGGTGAAGTACGAAGGTGATAGAAATACCCGATGGAGGAAGCAATCTCTCTCCTACCCAAGAGAAGATGTTGATCTTAGATTGAAGATGGAGGAAAACCGCGTGAATAATCAACTTTCTATAAGGGACCACAAGTACCATGTAATCAACAATGAAGTTTCTAACCTTTATGATAATCTCGAGTTCCTGCATGAGAAACAAAAGGCGAAGAATGAGAAAGTTGAGAAGTTTATGAAGAAGGTTGAGGACGAGAAGAAGGAATATGAATCTTAATATTCTTTAGTTATCTTTCTATTTTCCATCTATGTAAAGGCTATGCCTTAAAACTATTTCTATTTCCGAATCATATATTAAAAGGCTTATTTAATGCCTAGTTCCTTAATAAAATAAAGTGTTTTATTTATATCATGTGATATTAATACTTTATCTTATTCCTACTTGTAATTGCTCAAATTTGTTAACTTATCCGACTTATGTTCACTTTTATGTAGTGACATCATGGTTTGTTCAGCTGCACCTACCGTTAACAATGTTGTGTTAACTACTGAGCAATTCCAACAGTTACTCGCTGCCGCCCAAGGCAACGCCCAAGCTAACCATGCTAATCCAGAACCGAAACCTTGTTCCTACAAGGATTTTTCAAACTGTCATCCTCCTGCATTTAAGGGGACTGAAAAAGCTGTCGAACTAGTCCGTTGGTTCGAGAAGATGGAATCTATTTTCCGTATTTGCAACTGTAGTGATAACGATCAAGTAAAGTATGCCACTAGCTCATTGGGTGGCAATGCTTTAACTTGGTGGACTGCTCATGCCAAGTCCGTAGGAATTGATAATGCTAATGCAATTCCATGGGATGAACTCAAAAGCATGATGGTCAACAAATTCTGTCCTCGAAGTCAAGTTCAGAAACTTGAAGCTGAGTTCTGGGAACTCAAGGTCAAGGGTACTGACATTGAGAACTATACCAATCGTTATCTGGAGCTTTCTACTCTATGTCCTGAAATGTTTCCTACTGAAGCTAGAAGAATTGAGCGGTATATTGAAGGTCTTCTCGAGGATGTTCAAGGGAATGTTATTGTTGCTGAGAAGGTTACTTTGGATGCTGTGATTCTCATGGCACAAAATCTCATGTTGGCCAAGAGAAGAAGGGCTTCGACCAATAAGCAAGTTGAAACCAAGGGTAATGATGGTAAGAGGAAGTTTGAGCCATCTCAATGTTCGGCTCAGAATGGTAATAAGAAGCCTGCGGATGGTACAAGGTCGAATTATAAGGGTACTTATCCTTTCTGTATTCGTTGTGAGAGGCATCACCCGGGGAAGTGTACTACGGTTTGTGCGTTGTGTAAGAAAGTGGGACACGTTGCTAAGACGTGTAAGACTCCTCCAAAGGATAAGGCTATTGTTCCGGCTAAATCTCCTCCTACATGCTATACTTGTGGAGAGAAGGGACACATTAGTCCGAATTGTCCTAAGAAGAAAGATAATCCCGCTACTGGAGCTAATGCTACTGCTGCGAAGGGTCGTGCGTTTGTTATTACTGCTGCTGAAGCCCGAGATGAAGATGAAGTTATCACGGGTACGTATCTTGTCAATAATTTCTATGCAACTATTTTATTCGATACCGGTGCCGACAGAAGTTACGTGTCTAGTGATTTTTGTACCCTATTTGCTGAAAAGCCTCAACCCTTAGAAACTAAAAGATTAGTAGAAGTAGCCAATGGAAAGGTCATGCAAGTCGATAAAATCTATAAAAACTGCAACCTAATCTTAGCCGATAAAGAATTTAAGATAGACCTTTTGCCGGTCAAACTCGAAAGTTTTGACGTCGTAGTTGGTATGGATTGGTTACGTCCATTACATGCTGCTATCATGTGTTACGATAAAACTGCTAATGTTCCATTGGGGAATGGAGATACTCTCATCATCCAAGGTGAAAAGAGTGGTTCTAATCTCAATATCATCTCCTATATCAAAACCCGCAAATACCTTATGAAAGGTTATCCAACCATTCTAGCCCACGTTAAGCTTATCGAATCGGAAGAGAAGCGTATTGAATATGTACCATTGGTTAGAGACTATCCTGATGTGTTTCCCGAAGATCTTCCTGGTCTTCCACCTCCTCGACAAGTTGAATTTCAAATTTATTTAGCTCCCGGTGCTGCTCCTATTGCTAAAGTACCATACCGTTTAGCACCTTCCGAAATGAAGGAACTTTCCAACCAGCTCCAAGAACTATTGGATAAAGGTTTCATTCGTTCAAGCTCGTCCCCATGGGGAGCACCTATTCTATTTGTTAAAAAGAAGGATGGTACGTTAAGGATGTGCATTGATTACCGCGAACTTAACAAGCTTACTATCAAGAACCGTTATCCGTTGCCACGTATTGATGATCTATTCGACCAACTTCAAGGGTCAATTGTTTATTCAAAGATTGATTTGAGGTCCGGATATCACCAACTTAGAGTCAAGGAATCTGATATTCCTAAGACTGCTTTTCGCATTCGTTATGGGCACTATGAATTCTGTGTCATGCCTTTTGGTTTGACCAATGCTCCTGCCGTTTTCATGGATCTCATGAACCGTATCTGCAAACCTTATCTCGATAAATTTGTCATTGTTTTCATTGATGACATTTTGATCTACTTCAAGAGTGAGAAGGAACATGAGCAACATCTGCGCGTGATTCTTGAACTCTTATGAAAGGAACAACTCTACGCTAAGTTTTCTAAGTGCGAGTTTTGGCTCAAAATCGTACAATTCCTCGGACACGTTGTTGATAGTAATGGAATACATGTCGATCCAGCTAAGATTACCGCTATCCAGAACTGGGAGATACCAAAGACTGCGAAGCATATTCGTCAATTTTTTGGGACTTGCCGGTTATTATCGGAGATTCATAAAGGATTTTTCCCTTCTTTCCAAACCTCTTACGAAGCTAACTCAAAAAGGGAAGAAGTTTGAGTGGTCCGAAGAACAGGAATCTGCTTTCAAGATTCTGAAAGAGAAGTTGACCACAGCCCCGATTCTATCTTTACCTGAAGGTACTGACGATTTTGTTGTTTACTGTGATGCCTCAAAGCAAGGCTTTGGTTGTGTTTTAATGCAACGTGAAAAGGTTATTGCCTACGCATCTAGACAGTTGAAGAAACACGAGGAGAACTATACCACACACGACCTTGAGTTAGGTGTCGTGGTATTTGCATTAAAGATATGGAGACATTATCTATATGGTACCCAGTTTATGGTATACACTGACCATAAAAGTCTTCGACACATCTTGGATCAAAAACAGCTGAATATGAGGCAAAGCCGATGGCTCGAGTTATTGAACGATTATGACTGTAAGATGGAATATCATCCTGGTAAGGCAAACGTAGTTGTCGATGCCCTCAGTTGAAAAGACGATGTTAAACGTGTTCGTGCCTTAAACCTGAAAATCAAATCAAATCTTATATCACAAATCTGCGAAGCTCAACTGGAAGCTATTAAACCAACACTTATCGAAGGTGAAGGACCTATCGGTTTCGAGAACCAACTCCAAGTGAAAGCTAATGGTACATGGTACTTTGGCAACAGAATTTGGGTTCCTCGCTTCGGTAATCTCCGTGAACTAGTCTTGGATGAAGCGCATAAGACTAGGTATTCTATTCATCCGGGTTCCAGTAAGATGTACCACGATGTGAAGGAATTCTACTGGTGGCCTAATATGAAAGCCGACATTGCTACTTATGTTAGTAAGTGTCTCACTTGTTTGAAAGTCAAGGCTGAACATCAAAAGCCTTCTGGTCTGTTGACACAACCCGATATTCCGCAGTGGAAGTGGGAATGTATCGCTATGGACTATATTACTAAATTGCCCAAGACTTCTAGTGGCAATGATACTATATGGGTCATAGTAGATCGTCTTACTAAATCTGCTCATTTCTTACCGATCAAGGAGACCGACAAGATGGAGAGATTGTCACAACTATATATCAAATAAATTGTCTCTCGTCATGGTGTTCCTATTTCAATCATATCCGATCACGACAGTAGATTCACTTCCAGATTCTGGAAATCTTTACAATCTGCTCTTGGAACTCTACTCGACATGAGTACTGCTTATCATCCGCAAACCGATGGTCAAAGTGAACGAACCATTCAAACATTGGAAGATATGCTTCGCGCTTGTGTTATCGACTTAGGAAAAGGCTGTGATAGACATTTGCCCTTGGTTGAATTCTCTTACAATAATAGTTGCCACTCAAGTATTAAGGCTGCACCTTTTGAGGCCTTATACGGACGAAAATGTAGATCCCCACTGTGCTGGGATGAATTAGAGGACAGACAGTTAGCTGGTCCTGAAATCATACACGAGACAACCGAAAAGATAGTCAAGATTAAGAAACGAATAGAAACTGCCCGCAGCCGACAGAAGAGCTATGCTAATAAAGGTCGGAAATATTTGGAATTCCAAGTTGGTGACAAAGTCACGTTGAAAGTATCCCCTTGGAAAGGCGTCGTTCGTTTTGGTAAACGAAGCAAACTAAGTCCGCGTTTTATTGGACCCTTCAAGATTACTGAAAGGATCGGACCCGTGGCTTATCGATTAGAATTACCTGCTGAACTTAGCAGCGTACACAACGTATTTCATGTCTCGAATCTTAAAAAGTGTCTCGCTGATGACACTCTCGTTATTCCTTTGGATGACATTCGAATTGATGATAAAATGCACTTCATAGAGGAACCCGTAGAAGTCATGGACAGATCTGCTAAAACAAAGCACCATACCTATTGTTAAGATCCGTTGGAATTCACGACGTGGCCCCTAGTATACCTGGGAACGTGAAAACCAAATGAAACAGAAATATCCCCATCTCTTCTTAACCGCTGATGCATCCGAGAAGTCTACCTAAAATTTCTGGACGAAGTTTTTATTAACGGGGAGGTACTGTAACAACCCTCACTTTTCGACTTCTAAATTTACTGAATTAACCCTAGGGTTATATGTCTGACTATATGTATTAAGGGTTGTTATATACAATTAAATATTGACCGAATAGTAATTTTTAGTCCACAATGTACGCTTAAATAAATAATATATTATATAATTTATATAATTTGACATAATTTAACTAAGTATATAAACTTTGTATCACTTTTATTATTTAGTTAATGTATTATATATTTAACTATATAATAAATCCAATTATATATAAATGTAATAATATTTACAAACTTACTAAAACTATAGTTTAATAATTAAAATCATAATTATTATTAAAAATACAAAATACCGAATTATTTATTATTTTTATGCAAAATTTGTATTTATTAATTAAATACAAAAAAATAAAATAAAATATTATTGACAAATATTCTTGGAAAAGCATTAAATTAATTTGTTTATTTATATAAAAAAAATCCTTAAAATAAATGAAAAAAATAAATAAATAAATAAATAAATAAATTACTTTTTAATTAAAAATTGTAATGGAAAAACTACTTTTATTATTTTATTTTGTGCATTATCCCATGACCTAACATTTAATACTTTTTAATTTTAAAATCCCATTAAGAATTAAAATATTTCTTTTTCTTTTAATTATTTTATTCTTTTTACCTAATTTTTTCAAGTATAAATACCCCTCATTTCTCATTCAAACTCACACCAAAATTTCTCTCATTCTCTCTTTGAAGAATTACTACTAGTAAGTATTCTTTTCTTACTTTTTATTTTTTTACTTTTTACTTTTTACTTTTTACTTTTTACTTTTTACTTTTTACTTTTTACTTTTTACTTTTTACTTCGGTTATTATTTTTTACCGAAACATGTAAATAATGTTATAAATTATATGCAATTAAAAATAAAATAAATAACATGTATACACTATTACTATTACAAGCACCTATAACCTACTACTTATATTGTAACATAAAAACATTTTGGGATATGTATTAGAGATGTATAGATCTTCGAACTTTCTTGACGAATGGTTTCTATGAGATTCTAGGCAGAGGGTTTGGATTTCCGATTTAAAGGGTCCTATGGCTCAAGCCCCTAGATCTAAATTAGCCATTCGAAGGGAAAGGGGTGATTGGAAGCTTATCTAATACGGCAAGTATCCTAAAATGGAAAACACTGATAAAAGTAGAAACTCTCTAGTCATAGAAACTTAGTAAAATAAGAAACTTTATAAAAATGGAAACTTTATAAAAATAGTAACTTACTAGGAATAAAAACTTAGTAAAACAAACTATACTTAAACACATACTTAAACTTAAACATGGGCAAAACACTTAACTACTCTTAAATGTCAATAGGTTGACTTTCCTGCTCACTCGTTCAACTCTTTATTCCGAGGAATAACTCTCTCTCTACTTACTAAGGTGAATTCATAGCCCCTCTTTAATTGCTAGCAAACTTACTTACTTTTACTTGGGGTGAGACACATGCTGTTTTTACTTTTTACACTTTAGACACAAGTACCAAACTGTTAAACTACGCTATACCCGGCTATGTCCGACTAAGTCCCTACAGTGATATTTTTAATTGCTGCTGCATGCTTAATTATTGGGGGTAGGCCTATCGGGAGTAACGTCCCCGATACATTTGACCAAGTCATTGTATTACTTAATAATGAAATTAAACCGACAAGGACAGACACAACTTGTCATGGGGCAAAACTTGAATGTTTAGTCTAAATATCACGCATTGGCATAACTTTTTGATCCTGCGAGAGATCAACTTTACAAACTAAATCTTGTGGTCTAAAACAACGACAAACTTTTTGTTAAACCTATGAATTTCACTCAACCTTTTTGGTTGACACTTTAGCATGTTTTATCTCAGGTGCTGATTGATTCAAGCTCTTATACTTACTGCTTATGTGATGCTACTTGGACATAGGATCAAGAGATATCGCATTTATTACTTCTGCATGTGAACATTTACGATATTGTTATTCCTGTCATTGTAACGACATTTCATTTTCCGCTGCGTACTCATTAAAGTTAAATTCATCATTTAGTATTGTTCTCGTTTATTATAATATGTTGGTATGTTTTGATATTAGTGACGTTCCTTCCAGACCCTATTGGGAGGACGTTACATTATCATTATTTGATAATCTACGTAAAGCTTTTTAAACCTTTATTGATGAAATAAAGATTATGGTTTGTTTTAAAATGAATGCAGTCTTTGAAAAACGTCTCATATAGAGGTCAAAACCTCGCAACGAAATCAATTAATATGGAACGTTTTTAATCAATAAGAACGGGACATTTCACTTAAGTGGGTCCCGTTCACCATCGAAGGTGGGAGGTTGAGAGTCCTTGAAATTCTTATAAAAGAAATCCCATCTCCCCACATTATCCCCTTGTAGAACAAGCTTAACTTGTTCCCTAACCACATTAACTAGTTACTCCTCGATCGTATCTAGAAACATCTTCTTAACGTCTTCGAGAAACTCCGCTTTTTGACGTTTAAAGATGGCCTCAACTTTGGCCGTGAACTCGGGGTCCTCGCTCGTGCACCCATTATCGGTGTCGTGTCCATTTCTCATCTTCATTCTATAAAACTAAGAGGTTAAACAACGAATAAAAGACATGACACAAACATGTACACATATACATCATACCACTCCATCTTGCTCAACAAGCGTCGTACATCGCTTGTTTGACACGATTTGCACCCGTAACAATGGTAGCTAGTCATTGCTACGCGATCATGTCGCATTAACTCGTTAGTACAACGTCTATCTCACTTGATGATTTCAACTACAACAGAAAACAATTAGTGCAAGGTTAGATCACATAAACCCAAGCACTAACAATTTTCGATCCGACCCGAAGTCCTACAAGTCCCGCATAAAGCGCACACATAATAAAGTCTAAGTCTAGGCACCTATCTCAAGTCGTCTAAATCCCTTAGACCATGCTCTGATACCACTTGAAACAACCCAACCCGTATTCCATACGATAAATTTTTTTTTTAAAATAATACACATTCACGCGTCAATTAAATATGTAACCATACCACACGTTCCATTAGACCATACTACAAGTTTAATGTTTTACAAATGGCACGAAGGCCATTAACAAATGTGATACAAGTTTGACCCATTCACAATGATAGTTTTAAACCAAACAACACTTCGAGCATGGTTTGGGGCTAAACTACCCAAAACACTAGTCCAACTTCAAAAGCTTCACATTAAACCAACATGGGGAACTAGTATCCAATAACCCCCTTCCCTTTATTCGCACCTGCATCTAAAAGATAAACAACGAGAGGGGTAAGCTAACGCTTAGTGAATGCAATAATTATACATGTTCATATATAATCTACTTACTTGCAATCACTTACACAATGCCGCATACAAGCTAGTAATTCGATAATCATGCAAACATCATGCATAAACTACTATCCATAATTCACAAGAAGCTAGCAACCACAATAGCATATAGTTCACAATTTAATATGCTCGATACGAATTCACACAATCATGGTTAACCAATCGTACAAGGGAACGGTACTAAAAGACCGTCAGAGTTCATAACATCCATTAGTGTTACTTAACCACCGCGTAATCACTAATCCCCCGGGTGATGTCTTGAACACCGCGACTAACTCACCCTAATGACAATGTGGCGTCTTGAACACCGCGATGATTCCACATGTCAATCGAACCATGAGTGGTACCTTGAACACCGCGGCATCCACTCCCAATACAATGTGGTGTCTTAAACATCGCGACAATACCACATGTCAATCAAACAATGAGTAGTGTCTTGAACACCGCGACAATACTACTCGTTACTTAGAATGTGGTGTCTTGAACACCGCGACAATGCCACATTCATACTACACAAATAAATATATTATATACGTACACGCATAATTATTCCACTCACCTTGACACAAGGATGATGATTATGCACTTCCGAACTTCAAAGCAATGAACCTAATACATTAAGTACACTTTCAATACACAAACTAGTGGAACTAGCCATATTACTTACACTTGAGCATTTAATGACCCAATTTGTATTAAATAACTCAACTACACCAAAACCGTCCATAAATGGCCAAGACTCAACTTCAATCACTAAAGCTAGTGAATTAAAGTCTACTAACATGAACTTGGGGTATTTCATACCCATTTCACCCAATTAGGTCAACTAGTACTCCTTTGACCCATTTTAAATACTTAGACTCACAATCGAGTCAAACTTACCCATTTACACTTCTTTCATCAATTTAAAGGTGTATTAGTGACTTAACAACACCATTTAACACCTACAACCTCAAATCATTAGGCCAAACCCTAGGTTATGGCCATTAGGGTTTACTTTCATCAATCTAACCCCAAAACCCACCCATTTAACCCTTAAATGGGTCATACAAGTTCCAAATGAACAAAACCCTAGCATATACCAATTAACACTCAAACATAGAGTTAAAACTTACCAACACTATCCACTTGTAGCTAAGAACAAGGAGAACAACTTTAATTCTTGCTCCAAGGTTTGATTCACAAATCTCCACTCTCAAATCTGACTTGAAATCAAATGGGTTTTTAAGTTTTGAGAGAAATTAGAAAAAGAAAATGAAAAAGAAATGGATAATAGAGGATAAGTGGCTGAGACTTAAAGTCTCCATCAGATATGTACGCAAATAGACGATTATACCCTCAAATTTACCCTTTTAAAAACCAGATTCGGAGTCAGATTGCACAGGTGGTCGAAGCGCGAACCCTATTCTCGTGGCGCGACAATACAAAGATATTTCGACCTGTTAAACATGCCTCCTGACCTTGATTTCAGTTGAATATCTTGGCGCGACCAGGACTTCCGCGGCACGACATATAAAGGAAAAATCGACCCTTCTTAGCATGCCTCCTGACTTTGTTTTGAGTTAAATGTCGCGGCGCGACAAAGGCTTCCGCGGCGCGGCAATGGCCTTCAACTGACCCATTCGACAACTTTACACAACTTAACGATTTATTCAACTTGTACACCTTGTTCACGCTTCCTATGCACGTCTAAACTTCATCTTTTAGTCTCACAAGACTTAACATCAACAAAGACTCATGCATATACCTATACATGCATATATTCTAAACACATATATATATACATACATATTCGTATATATATGATTACACAATAACTAACACTTAGGTCTTTTAATCACATAAACGCACAAGTTATAAGCGTACTAATAATTAAGTTTGTACCTTTAAATATGTACGGGAAAAACGGGATGTTACAAAATCTTTAATGCATGAGATGTGTCCTTAATCTATTGAATGAAAGTTGTTTTGAATGAAAATACATGAGCTAGTGTTATTGAGTTAGCCATGAGGTCCATTGCTATGTTTGATATTGGTTTTACTTTGATTACATGAATTGAGTAGCTCTTTAAGTGATTTTAGTAGTGAATCAATTTGTGCTTCAACACCTTTGGTGATCTAGACAACCAGAATAGGAATTTCAAGTGATTGTGTTTCTAGACTAAGTTGGTTTTCAATTAACCTTTGTTCATCATAGTGGTGTTTGACTATCTTAGGTGACTTTGATGGTTAAAGGGTTTTAAGTGATTTTAACCCGGGCATAATCTCAATAATCAACTCATACATTGCTTGATCTTGTGTTACTAAGCTTATGTGAATTTGCAAGGTAAAATTGGATTAAGAATATCTACTAATTCAAACAACTTAAGTGATAACGATTTGGGGAAAACAAAGGCCATCTAAGCATAGAGAGGATTAGATAAGTGAACACTCTCTATCATATTGATTAATTCCCATTTCTTAATTACTTGTTACTTGTTAAGTTTTAGTTTGTTTATTGCAAAGTTAGTTCATTAGTCAAAATCTCTCGCAACCCCCCCCCCCCCCCCAAATCAAACAAAACCCCTAGGATAACTATTAGTTTCAAATACATAATCTACACCGCTCTCTCGGGACGAACTTGATAAGAATACTTGATTAAGTACTATAGCAACCGGGTTTTAAGTGCTCGATAGATTGTGCGTTCTTTTTGTGATATTTGAATCTTGTATAAATTTAGAGAGTTATGTATGATATATCCACGTCACATCAATAACCGACCATGTATCACTTAGGCGGCAGAGCCGACCATATAATAAGAACAACACAAGTGCACTAAGAACTTAAACACAAACTAAGGCTTAACCGAGAAACTTAACAAAGAACGCTTTTATTAATACAAAATACAATTACAATTTTACTTACTTACAAGCTTTTCTTCTCTACTCACACTCTTCTCACGTCTTACTTCTTTTCTACTTCTCAACTTACTCTTTTCACAACTTCCTCACAACTCTCACACACTACACAAATGAACCCATCACCTATATTTATACTACTCCTTGGAAGTTTCTAGAAACTAGATATTTCCATGGATATATATAAATATGTAGATATTTTTATACATATAAATATCTAGATATTTCTTACACGTATAAATATCTAGATTTTTCTTTACATATTAATATCTAGATATTTTTCATATACATATTAATATCTAGATATTTTATCCATATACATTTACTAATTCCATATTATTCTAAATTTGCATTGTATTTTAACAACTTTAGCCACATTGTATGTATTTCTTTCCTTGATTCTTTTAGGCTATATTATCGTGTCTCCACCGGTTATATGTAGTTTTAGGCTTATTTTTAATGAACTAATTCTTAAATTTAACATGAAAGCTTGCAATTTTATTTTATGCAACATGTTGAAGTGGGATATGTGATTTTTGGGTGTTTCGTTTTTGAACATTCATAATACTATTGAAAACCATGTATTTCAGAATCTGCATTTCGTTCATTTACTTATGAAAATTCATTATTTCGTAGGATCAGCTCATGTAACTTCATCATCAATGCAACTGCAAGCTAATCCCTTCTCAACATAATTCCTGGTAGAATATATATAATTTTCTCAAATTTTGAATATTGTAGGTGATGAAATACTACAACAAAATCTTCATTTAGGTATATATATATTTTTTTAACCTGGATATCCAAACGGGCAACTTGACTAATCCCACTATTGATGTTTCTTTGATTTAAATGGCAGCATCAAGTCATGTCCGTTTTTGTTAAAGACACCAAAGAAACTTGGATTATGCTGCTTTGAACTAGGTAAGTTTTTCTATTCTATATTGGAAATAACAAAAAAACTACCTTTAATGATAATAATAATATTAATTAGCCTGAATTACATTCTCGAAATATTTAAGTAATATTCGGTTTTCATATATATTTTTATCATGCACATATTTACCTTGCTGATATTGCTCGAGTTACACACATCTGTCATCGTAATATCGGTTTCGTTTGGTTAGTCTCGAGCTTTTTTATTGAAGATATATCGAGGTTTTTATGGAAGTTTAACGCATTCTGTGTCGAGGTGTTATTTGAAGTATGCTTAGTTGATTAAGTGATTTTCGGAGCTTAAAAAAATCAAGAAAAGTGGTCTTGGTTCGAATCCGTTTGAAATACAAAGTTTATATTTTTCTTCGGCAAAAAAATTAGTTTTAAACGGCTCCCATTTGCGAGCTATACAGGCTAAATCAGCTCCAGTTCGCGAACTACAAGTCGAAGCATTTTCGCGTCGCGAGTACGAAGAAAAAAGAACGCTATCACCTAAATCTGGAAGGCTCGTGTTCGCGAGCCATATATGCACAACCATCTCGCGTTCGCGAGTGAAGGACGGGCAGTAGCAGGCTATAAATTTCAAAGGTCGAGTAGTTTTTAGGGTATGTACGAATTGGTTTCATTTTTCGGCGATTATAGGGCGAGTTTGGAAGTTCGAAGGCCAATCTTCACCAAATTAAAAGGTGTTAGCGTTAAAGCTTGAATCTTTGATATTCATTGTCGTTGATAACTTGTTTTTCATCAATTTCAGTGATAAAGCTATGAATTGCTATTACTTTCATTCTTTGGTTGATTGTTTGAGTATGATAGGTTAAACTTCCATTGACTTAGCTTGAATGTATTAACTTTTGATTGTGGATTGTTCTTATTCTATGGTTTTTTATGTTTGACTACTGATTATTAATTATTGAGCTTAACTAAAGGATCCATTATTGTGTTCATCATGTACTTTACTTTAATTTCATAGCTTGTTGACTAGTTTATAAGTGATAAACATGTTATACTTCAACGCTTAGTGATCTAGACAATTACAAATACGTGTGAATGGTAATTAATTGGTATCTTGATAACACGGTTCTGTAATTGCTTCAAGTGATCGTTGTAATTAATATTTTATGTGAGTTTAATTTAGATTGATTCTCAACAGTTTAATAAAATATAGTTTGATCTTGTGAATGCGATTAGTATGAGTTAGTCAAGTTTATGTGATTGGGTTATAATTTATCCAAAATTTAATCGGCTTCAATTGAAAAAACAATCCGCATTAATCATGAATCATTTGAGTGAACATTTTTTCGTCCATTGATTGTTACTCGTTTTTACTTTATTCCGCATTTTAGTTTAATTAAAACTCTAATCGCTACAACCTTTTCTTTTAAAACAATTATTAGTAATTTGAATCCTGAATACATTGCTTTTTGTGGACAAACTTGTGCTTGCTTTATACTTTCATGCATTAATAAGGATAGTTGCCTGATTTATATGATAAAATCATTTAGTTTATTACATTAATTTTAGGTGTGGTTTTAGCATATCACTTGCCTATATAAACTCACTTACATTTGACTTATTGAAAATATTTATTTGAATGATTCAGTTGAAGCTGTCATGACCATGCTTGGCTAGTGACTATAAAATTTAAGATGTTTGAATGATTCCATGAACGTACCATTAGTCAATTATGGTCATGGTAATACACAGTGTACTGTCATGACCATGATTGTCTAATGATACGTTAACAAGTATTTGGGTCGGCCCGCTTCGTTGGGCCCAAAAAAATGCCACCTGCAAGAATCGAACCTGCGCTCATCTGAAAACAATAAAGGCCACCAAGCCACCTAGCCACTTATGTCTTTGTGTTATTATTTTACAGTGTTTAATATATATCCCTTAAAATTAGAGGGTTGGGCAAAATTAAAAAGGTAATCAAAAGGGAGTGAAATTTAACATAATGTAAAGACCGGGAGAGTAAGGTGACAAAATTATGAAAAAGTTTCAAATGAATAGTTTTATTTTTTTGTCTTCTTGTGTTTTCTAATTGATACTATATATAATATAATATGCCATATAATCTCTTTGAATGGTTCAGTTAAAGATGTAAATACAAATGTCGTTTACTTAATCTCTTTGGTCAACAAAGGTTGGCGGCAATTGAAAATAAGTAGATTTAGAGGAGCGGGCTGACTCAAATTTTAATTAATAAAAATAATTGAAAAGGGGAAAAGAATGAGAGAATTGGGACAAGTAGAAGCCAAAATTTAATATGATAACTAGTTTGGAGGTCCGTGCTTCACTACGGAGACTAAATTCACATACACATATAATTTTAATACTTTTCTTAATCAATAATAAATAAATGGGTTATAAAATAAGGTAAATTATAAGTCGACTTCTAAAAATAGATAAAAATAATCATTACCTTTTGTATATAAGATAAAAATATAGGTAAAAAGTAAGTGGTTAAATGGTAAAGTAATTAAAAAGCATAATATAATGAATGTAATGTTTTAAACTGTGTATTTTTACCTAAAGACTATTAATATTGGACCGAGGAGTAACATATAACAATATTTTATAATACTTAAAAAAGTAAACAATTTTTCTATTTTGTATGTAATATTTGTATATGTTCGGTTTCATATTGGCCGGTGGTCACCTCTCCTATAACTCATACATGTGAGATTGAGTTTTGTTGTTGTGTTGTTGTGTACACCAAATTTTATATTTTAAAGAAAAATCAAAAAAATCATTTGTTCAATTACTCAACCAACGTTTTAACCTCCAAAACCCACCAATGGGCCTCTGGGCTGACCCGTCTTATATATTATGCAAACAAAATCACTTTTCCATTAATTAACTTATTTCTCCAGTGTTGTTTCCCCCTTCTTTCATTCCATATACCACATTCTCCTTCTCATTCTTTTCTTGTTATTCTTTTACTTATCATCTATTAAATGTCTAATATCTAATATCTAATTAGGTAATTAAAATTAGTTCGTTATGAATACTTGAAATATTGAAGTTTTCTAGATGTTTTCTAGATCTGTTGTATAATCCTTTTAGCCACACGACTTCATTTTAGTTAATCTAGTTCGTTTAAAAATTATGCTATGGTGTGTGTGTGTGTGTATATATATATATATATATATATATATATATATATATATATATATATATATATATATATATATATATATATATATATATAGTTTTTCGACTCAAATTTTTGTTTGTATATCGATATACATAATATGTATATTTATAGTTGCCAAATACAGAGCAACTGTGTTTATCTATGGATTTATATTTTATACTCCATTGTGGTAAGAAAAAAAAAATTCAGAGCAACTGCGTTTATCTATGGATTTATATTTTATACTCCATTGTGGTAAGGGAAAACCCAAAAGATTTATATTTTATACTCCATTGTGGTAAGCGAAAAAAAAAAAATTTCACAGCAACTTTGTTTATCTATGAATTTATATTTTTATACTCCATTGTGGTAAGGGAAAAAAAAATTGCTACAGTGATTTCGCTACTGTAGCTACAATAGCTGCTACAGTAGTTACAGTGTTTGCGGGATAGGTGGCGTGGTATGATTGGTGGGTTTTGTCCATATTTAGTATATAGTATAATTTATATTGTCAATTAAATAAATCAAATAAAAATAATGCATTCAGAGAGTGAGAACGATAATGATAATATTTAATTTGAAATGTCCCGTTCTTATTGATTAAAAACGTTCCATATTAATTGATTTCGTTGCGAGGTTTTGACCTCTATATGAGACGTTTTTCAAAGACTGCATTCATTTTTAAAACAAACCATAACCTTTATTTCATAAATAAAGGTTTAAAAAGCTTTACGTAGATTATCAAATAATGATAATCTAAAATATCCTGTTTACACACGACCATTACATAATGGTTTACAATACAAATAGGTTACATCGAAATCAGTTTCTTGAATGCAGTTTTTACACAATATCATACAAACATGGACTCCAAATCTTGTCCTTATTTTAGTATGCAACAGCGGAAGCTCTTATTATTCACCTGAGAATAAACATGCTTTAAACGTCAACAACAATGTTGGTGAGTTATAGGTTTAACCTATATATATATCAAATCGTAACAATAGACCACAAGATTTCATATTTCAATACACATCCCATACATAGAGATAAAAATCATTCATATGGTGAACACCTGGTAACCGACATTAACAAGATGCATATATAAGAATATCCCCATCATTCCGGGATACCCTTCGGATATGATATAAATTTCGAAGTACTAAAGCATCCGGTACTTTGGATGGGGTTTGTTAGGCCCAATAGATCTATCTTTAGGATTTGCGTCAATTAGGGTGTCTGTTCTCTAATTCTTAGATTACCAGACTTAATAAAAAGGGGCATATTCGATTTCGATAATTCAACCATAGAATGTAGTTTCACGTACTTGTGTCTATTTTGTAAATCATTTATAAAACCTGCATGTATTCTCATCCCAAAAATATTAGATTTTAAAAGTGGGACTATAACTCACTTTCACAGATTTTTATTTCGTCGGGAAGTAAGACTTGGCAACTGGTTGATTCACGAACCTATAACAATATATACATATATATCAAAGTATGTTCAAAATATATTTACAACACTTTTAATATATTTTGATGTTTTAAGTTTATTAAGTCAGCTGTCCTCGTTAGTAACCTACAACTAGTTGTCCACAGTTAGATGTACAGAAATAAAACGATAAATATTATCTTGAATCAATCCACGACCCAGTGTATACGTATCTCAGTATTGATCACAACTCAAACTATATATATTTTGGAATCAACCTCAACCCTGTATAGCTAACTCCAACATTCACATATAGAGTGTCTATGGTTGTTCCGAAATATATATAGATGTGTCGACATGATAGGTCGAAACATTATATACGTGTCTATGGTATCTCAAGATTACATAATATACAATACAAGTTGATTAAGTTATGGTTGGAATAGATTTGTTACCAATTTTCACGTAGCTAAAATGAGAAAAATTATCCAATCTTGTTTTACCCATAACTTCTTCATTTTTAATCCGTTTTGAGTGAATCAAATTGCTATGATTTCATATTGAACTCTATTTTATGAATCTAAACAAAAAAATTATAGGTTTATAGTTGGAAAAATAAGTTACAAGTCGTTTTTGTAAAGGTAGTCATTTCAGTCGAAAGAACGACGTCTAGATGACCATTTTAGAAAACATACTTTCACTTTGAGTTTAACCATAATTTTTGGATATAGTTTTATGTTCATAATAAAAATCATTTTCCCAGAATAACAACTTTTAAATCAAAGTTTATCATAGTTTTTAATTAACTAACCCAAAACAGCCCGCGGTGTTACTACGACGGCGTAAATCCGATTTTACGGTGTTTTTCGTGTTTTCAGGTTTTAAATCATTAAGTTAGCATATCATATAGATATAGAACATGTGTTTAGTTGATTTTAAAAGTCAAGTTAGAAGGATTAACTTTTATTTGCGAACAAGTTTAGAATTAACTAAACTATGTTCTAGTGATTACAAGTTTAAACCTTCGAATAAGATAGCTTTATATGTATGAATCGAATGATGTTATGAACATCATTACTACCTCAAGTTCCTTGGATAAACCTACTGGAAATGAGAAAAATAGATCTAGCTTTAAAGGATCCTTGGATGGCTTGAAAGTTCTTGAAGCAGAATCCTGACACGAAAACAATTTCAAGTAAGATTTCCACTCAAAATAAGATTGTTATAGTTATAGAAATTGAATTAAAGTTTGAATATGATTATTACCTTGTATTAGAAAGATAACCTACTGTAAGTAACAAAGGTTTCTTGATCTTGGATGATTACTTGGAATGGATTTAGAAAACTTGGAAGTAAACTTGCAATCTTGGAAGTATTCTTGATTTTATGAAACTAGAACTTTTGGAATTTATGAAGAACACTTAGAACTTGAAGATAGAACTTGAGAGAGATCAATTAGATAAAGAAAATTGAAGAATGAAAGTGTTTGTAGGTGTTTTTGGTCGTTGGTGTATGGATTAGATATAAAGGATATGTAATTTTGTTTTCATGTAAATAAGTCATGAATGATTACTCATATTTTTGTAATTTTATGAGATATTTTATGCTAGTTGCCAAATGATGGTTCCCACATGTGTTAGGTGACTCACATGGGCTGCTAAGAGCTGATCATTGGAGTGTATATACCAATAGTACATACATCTAAAAGCTGTGTATTGTACGAGTACGAATACGGGTGCATACGAGTAGAATTGTTGATGAAACTGAACGAGGATGTAATTGTAAGCATTTTTGTTAAGTAGAAGTATTTTGATAAGTGTCTTGAAGTTTTTCAAAAGTGTATGAATACATATGAAAACACCACATGTATATACATTTTAACTGAGTCGTTAAGTCATCGTTAGTCGTTACATGTAAATGTTGTTTTGAAACCTTTAGGTTAACGATCTTGTTGAATGTTATTAATCCATTGTTTATTATAACAAATGAGATGTTAAATTGTTATATTATCATGATATTATGATATATAATATATCTTAGAATGATATATATACAGTTAAATGTCGTTACAACGATAATCGTTACATATATGTCTCGTTTCGAAATCATTAAGTTAGTAGTCTTATTTTTACATATGTATTTCATTGTTAATACACTTAATAATATATTTACTTATCATTTAACATAATTAACCAAGTGTATCAATATCTTAATATGATTCATATGTACCTAGTAAGACGTTGTTATAACGATAATCGTTATATATATCGTTTTCGAGTTTCTTAAATTAATAGTTTCATTTTTATGTATATAACTTATTGTTAAAATACCTATTGAGATACATACTTATAATAAAATCATGTTGACTATATATATAACCATATATATGTCATCGTATAGTTTTTACAAGTTTTAACGTTCGTGAATCACCGGTCAACTTGGGTGGTCAATTGTCTATATGAAACCTATTTCAATTAATCAAGTCTTAACAAGTTTGATTGCTTAACATGTTGGAAACACTTAATCATGTAAATAACAATTTCATTTAATATATATATAAACATGGAAAAGTTCGGGTCACTACATAATTTACACTCCATTTTTTTTTAACGGCCGGTTAGACGGTTAGTCGCCCCACACACGCTAGAAGGAACCCGCTCTCGAATCTTCGCACTTACGTGAACCGGATCGATTTTATTATATACCTACACCTGGCAGTAGCAAAGCGTAGGGACCACAGACCCGAAGGTTGACTGTGTATATATAATATGCGGTAAACCTCCCCCCATGGAATCGAACCCACACCAATCGCAATGAAAGGATGCGGACCCACAGTCCAGGAACTTGGTACCACTCAGCCATATGCTTGGTGGTATTTACACTCCGTATTATTTATGATCCTCGTTTTTACCATCGAAGTGATCACAATACTCACACCCAATCTTCCTACTATGGATGTCTTTGTTCAGTTTCTCCATATTACTAGCCATACTATCAAGTTTCACACTAATCGAGCTAAAATCATCGTAAGCACCAACGCTGGCGACTGGAGCTCGAGTCACCTCTCTCTCTCTTGGTGCCACTGTGAGAATACTCAGCTTGCTTCTCTATAATCTCGTATTGATATGCTTAAAACACACCTAATCTTATTGTAATATGATTACAAATTCATCAACAGAGAGCAGCGTTTAAGATTTTAAGAACTAATAATTATTCCGAAGATTTAGATTGTAAAATGGGGTTTTTGATTTAAAACTAATTAAAACAAAGAAAGTAAACACGAATTCAAATAGATAAAGGGGTATTCACTTAAATTCAATTCTCTAGGATCCGGATTGCTTTTATTAAGAACAATGTAATTAAATCCCTAAGTATAACTCTCGTTAACTAAGTTCATTAATCAATTAGTAAGATAAGCTGGTCTCCCTCACTTAGATACTAATTCGATCATGAAAGTGTCGGTTTTTTACGTTGGTCACCCATACGCTTCTGAAGAACACAATCAATCAATATTAACTACTCAAGATTATGATTCAGTTGAAGGGTAAATCGGCGTCCCTTTTTAGGCTTCACAATTACCTACTTAATTGATGGGATTAATTACTAATCTAATTACACCGGTCTCCCGTATGTAATTCAACTTATCTATCTATTTCTCAATAACCTAGATAAATTAATTGATCTAGTAACTCTCGTTACATCAACCAACAAATTAGTAATCAATGGGATTAATTAATGGGAGTAATTAAGAATCACAATAAAAAGTAATTATCAATACATATAAAAGATCAAGCAATCCTTCACATAGGTTCAATCATCTAAGTAAATATTAAGAATTTTGGCTACTCATAATGATAATCAAAGCACACAAGCAAAGGGGTAAACAATAATCAACCATTGTAAAGATTAAAATTGTTTAGATGCTCCTAAATACCTTAGAAAGCTCAAAAATTCGTAACCCCAGCTAAAATATTCGTAAAACAAAAACTGCTTACCCTAAAAAGGGTTAAAAACGCGTATTTATACTAAACCCAAAAACTAAAGTCGGCCAGCTAATCTCACGGCCGCATTAGACAAATCGCGATCGCGAGCCTTCTATAAAAACGCGACCGCATGGATGCTAATTGCGGTAACGAGAGTTTAATTCTCAGATTTCTGAACTTCTGTTAACAAATTGCGAACGCGAGAATTTTATCACGGGTAAAGACCAAACTCGCGGTCGCATCAAGGTATCTCACGACCACGAGATTCACCATTCTGATCAGTATTTTTCTGTTTCAATTTAATACTTTGACACTTCGTTTCGGCTTGCAATTTCTTCTCGAAAACACTCAAACCTTCATCTCGTAGGAACACAAAAACTCAAACTTTAACATTTTCTTCACCATTTCTTCAATTTATAACCAAAAACCAAATAAAAACTAACCGATATTACGAGTAAGAATATGTATAAATGAGGCAATATCAAAATCCCCCACACTTGAACCTTGCTTGTCCTAAATCAAGTCTATCTTCAAATAATATTAACTCGAACAAATCTTCATTAGTAATAGAATCAAAACATACCGATATCGTCTTCAAAGATCATTAACTCCATATCGTGTAGTCTTCAACAAAATTAGTGCAAGGCTCAAGTCTTCAATCAAATACCATCAACATTCAACCATAATTCAAGCCTAAGTCTACCCAAAACAACCATTCCCCGGTCAAAGTCAACTCCATCTTCTAAAAGGTCATCAATCATCAATCATCAAGTATATAATTTTCATAACTCAAACTTTGACCTCCTTGACTTTGACCAATTACGTAGAATTCTCGGGATAGCCATCAACTCACCAAAATACCAATCAAAATAATCCTCAAGATCATTAACAATTTACTCAATTTCACCAAAATAAGTTCAAGGTGTCAATAAATATATACCATAAGTTCTAATCACCATAGAAATCATAAAAACTAACCAAAATGAGTAAGACCATAAACCTCATAAAAATTACCATCCGCCAAGGAGTCTATTGCGTAATAAGTGTATGCCTCCAAAAACATGCTCATCTAATCAACCCGCATTGGCTATCCCTCTTTTACCTCCATGCCCCCAAAACACCAATAGTCGTCAATTCCAAATATAATCGTCAATTCCAAATTTGGGTTAAGGTGGGTGCACAAAAGCTAGGGGACTAGGTACCCCTATCTTTATTGGTCAATACGGGCTCAGGATGATCGGCACTCATCAAGCTTTCTATCACAACTCTATGGTTTCTCTCATAGTAGGGCAAAAGTATTGACGGATGTTCGTGGAATTAGGGCCCCACATGACTAAATAAGAGGTCCATCAATTCCAAAATTTGGGGGATTTTGAATTCCTTGACGAGCAGTTGTGAGCCACTCTGGAGTGTTAAAGATGAAACCTTCAACAGCCGGCTAGGAAGACTTTACTTCCTAAAAATAATCACACTTAACTTGTAAGACTTTACTTACAAGCTTGAAACACAATAAGATTTGGAAGACTTTACTTCCAAGTTTGGTCTTTTTGATGATGATGAATTGTTACGTGATAATAATCGATGATAATGGTGAAGATGAACAGTGGAAGGCGAGTCAAGGATAATGATAAGAACGATGATGATATAAGGAAGATGATGATACGATTATGATGATAATCTTGTTGATGGATCGATGATGATGATACAGTGGTGGTTATGATGTGATCGAAGCTGTGAAGATGAAGATAAGCCGAAACCCTTTTAGTTAATTGATCGGACGTATACATATAATAATTCAATTAGAATTGGGCTACATAATTTTGATAATTGGGCTGTTAATGATTGTTGGGTTGTTAATGTTAAATGGGCTATTTGATTAAAGATGAAGTGGGTCTTAGGCAACACGAATTGTTGGGTTACAAAGATTGGACTAAGATTTAAAACAGAAAACTACTCGCAGAGCATTGGTCAGGAGTGTTTGTGTTTAAGCGAGAGGTTGCAGGTTCGAGCCTAGGCAGTTGCGTTATTTTTTTTAAAGCCTAATCGTTTGAGGTAGTTATGTTATAATTATTATTATTACTTTCATTATTATTATTATTATTATTATTATTATTATTATTATTATTATTATTATTATTATTATTATTATTATTATTATTATTATTAGTATTAATATTATTGTTATTGTTATTAATATAAGTATTAGTTATTATTTACCATTACTATCATGATTATAATTACAATTAGTATTATCATTATTGTTATTACTAAAATTATTAATAGGTATTATTATTATTATTATTATTATTATTATTATTATTATTATTATTATTATTATTATTATTATTATTATTATTATTATTATCACTAGCAAATAATATTATGATGAAAGAAGTAATTAATGTTAGGAAATAAAAAGATGAATAAGATTATGAGTAAGGCCATGAATTTAGTTAAGGAAAATACACCCGAGAAATATAATTATAAGTACGTGTACGATTAAGATAATATATATATATATATATATATATATATATATATATATATATATATATATATATATATATATATATATATATATATATATATATATATATATATATATATATATATATATATATATATATATATATATATATATATATATATAAGTGAAGATGATTATAATTAAGTCATGATATCAGAAAATTCTTAGTATTATTATTATTGTTATTAATATTATTATGAATATAATAAAAATTTATTATTACTTTCATAAACATTAGTATTAGTATTAAAATTAAACATTATTAGTATTATTATTACTAACAAAATCATTATTAGTATTATCCTTATTATAATATGATTATCATTATTAGTATTATTTTTATCATTATTATTATTATTAAAAATTACTAACTATAACTTTAGTTTTAAATATATTTCGTATATAAAATATAACTATATTTTTATGATCTTAAATTAAAAAGATAGATATTATAAATTAGATACAAACTTTAAATATATAGAAGTATATATAATAAGTATACTACTTTTACTAATAAAATACTTTTTTTTTGTTCATTTACGTTTTAATATGACTCGAATTTATTAAAGATGTTATCATATTAAAAATTATGAGTATTTAAAAATATTAATACTAAGTACTTATCTAAAATATTTTAATAAAGTACATAATAGATTATTATGATAATTTAATATATAAAATAAATATATTTAAGTAATTATTACTATTAAATTTAATATCACAAGTATATTACCAATATCAAAATATATATTATTTGAATATTATTATATGTGTTAATATACATACTTGATATAGGTTCGTGAATCCGAGGCCAACCTTGCATTTGTTCAATGTCGATATATGTATTTTTACTACAAAATACAGTATAGTGAGTTTCATTTGCCTTTTTACCCTTTACATTTTTGGGCTGAGAATACATGCGCAACTTTTATAAATGTTTTACGAAATAGACACAAGTAATCGAAACTACATTATATGGTTGAATGATCGAAGCCGAATATGCCCCTTTTGCTTGGTAGCCTAAGAATTAGTAAACCGATCTACTAATTGACGCGAATCCTAAAGATAGATCTATTGGGCCTAACGAACCCCGTCCGTTGGAGCGGATGCTTTAGTACTTCAATGTTGTTTTATCATGTTCGAAGGATTTTCTGGAATGATAGGGGATATTCTTATATGCATCTTGTTAATGTCGGTTACCAGGTGTTCAATCCATATGAATGATTTTTTGTCTCTATGCACGGGATGTATATTTATGAGAACTGGAAATGAAATTCTTGCGGTCTATTAAAATGATGAAAATGAATGTTTATGATAAACTAATGAACTCACCAACCTTTTGGTTGACACTTTAAAGCATGTTTATTCTCAGGTATGAAAGAAATCTTCTGCTGTGCATTTGCTCATATTAGAGATATTATTTGGAGTCATTCATGGCATATTTCAAAAGACGTTGCATTCAAGTCGTTAAGTTCGGTAAAGATTATGATTATGTAAATAATAGATTAGATCATTTATAGATGGATATTACGAATTGGTATGCCTGCCTGTCAACTTTCGATGTAATGAAAGATTGTCCTTTCAAAAACGAATGCAATGTTTGTAAAATGTATCATATAGAGGTCAAGTACCTCGCGATGTAACCAAATGTAATGTATTCGTCCAGATGGATTAGGACGGGTCATTACATGTGGTATCAGAGCGGTGATCTTAGCGAACCAGGTCTTGCATTAGTGTGTCTAACTGATAGTTATTTAGATGCATTAGTGAGTCTGGACTTCGACCGTGTCTGCATGTCAAAAGTTTTGCTTATCATTTCGTGTCAAAAATCATCCGCTTATCATTCTTCGGAAATTACTTGCTTATCATTCTTAATCTAGACATATCTTACTGCTTGGATTGCATGATTAGTGTATAGACAAAATTTATATCTTAGCGTATCTGTTACTGTAAACTTTGCCTGACATATGCCGTAAATTTCTCCGTAGTCTACGAAATCTTTAGTACTATATATATAGATATTCTATGTAGTTAGAATATCATCCAATATTCGAAAATCTTTTCATATCGAAAAATCCTTTACTAAATCGTACGAAATGGAACTCGTCACTAGTTCAAGTTCTTCGGAACCCAACAGCTATTCCGACATGGATGTTCACCTAAGCTCCAAAAGCAGCGTCACCAGAATGAATCAACCAATTCATCAGATGGGATTCGTAGTCGACTTAATCAATGGAGACGAGAAGAAGGCGATCCTTTCCACCAGCCGAATTCACCTCTTGGTGAAGAACTTGAAGCACTTACGGGCGAACCAGTCCGAAACACCATTTTCACCCTCATTTCCCGAATATCTCGCCACGATTATATTCTATCTAAAATTCTAAACCTTATTCAACCGCTCGTTTTGACCGACAATCATCCCGGAATAATAGAATAAGTCAACGAACTTCGCGCTCGAGTAATCAATTTGGAGAATATGGTGCAAAATTTACCAGCTTCAACAACATCACCGGCACCAACAGTACCACCAGCAACAACACAAACCACAACAACACACGCCTCAACATCACAATCTGTACCTCGAGCATAATCATCGTTCTACATGACGTTCTACATCATTTATCTTCGTACGACATGACGATTATGTAATCTCTAATGTTCTAGAGATTATATATTCTTGTTCTAACGGTAAATCAAGTGAGTTTAATATCATATTGACTCATTAAATCCATGATTACATCTGAAGAATATATATATATATATATATATATATATATATATATATATATATATATATATATATATATATATATATATATATATATATATATATATATTCATAAAGATTGTAATTAAAAATTCTTTCGTACAAACTGTTAATGGTGAAAATATTTTAACGGGTAGGTAATACCCGAGGAATATTTAGATTTCACATTAATAGGTACATTGTACATTCTTTCAAATCTAATTCAACAGTCATTTACTATTCTATTTACAACCATCAATATACGTATCCGTTCATCGCAGAATAATCCTTTTCATTCAATTTCATATTTGGATTTTGATCTATCAGAATCCAACAAGTGGCATAATGAAGAAAACATTGAACAAAAATAAAATTTATTAGAAACAAACAAATTAACCATGAGAAAATTTTGTTAAGAATCCACGCTAACAAAATCTTAGCTAACTGTTCCTAGCTAACTGTTAATTCCTTATTACATTTTTTTATCGCAATTTATTTATCGCAGTTTATTTATCGCAATTTATATTCTCGCAATTTTATTTATCATCATTTAATTTCTGTTATTTATTTTACACACTTTATTTATCGTCATTTAAATATTGTTATTTACGCATTTAAATATCGGGACACGTATACAAGGTTTTGATATATCATATCGACGCATCTATATATATTATTTGGAATAACCATAGACACTCTATATGCAGTAATGCTGAAGTTAGCTATACAGGGTTGAGGTTGATTCTATAATAATATATATACTTTGAGTTGTGATCGAGTCTGAGACATGTACACGGGTAGCGATACGTATTAATTAATTCGAATATTATATATTAAACTATATATGAATTATTAGAATGTTAACTGTGGACTATCGATCGTGGACTAATAATATTGGACAATTAAAATGAATTAAAATATTGATTATAACACATGAAACTAAACATTTCTTCAAGTTTTTCACTTGATTTCATCTTAAACCTCATTTGTATCTTGACAATTACCATCTGCGTTCAAACCTTTCATGATCCTTGAAAACACCTCAATTGAGAGGATGAACCAACCATATTTCATCTACGGGAGAAGAGATTGATGCATATAGTTATGCACCTGAAAACATTCAAAACCAGAGTAAACGTTTAACGCGTATCTGTAATAGCTCCTTTGGCGTTGTTATTACCAAAAATAATTTTACAATCCCTCTCCAAATTAGCCAATTTTATCACAGCTCCAGCAAATCAACTTCAACTTTTCGTTCGAAACAACCTTATTATAACCTTGATAAATATACGTGCTCTTTTATTGTTACAGGGGAACCTTTTATATTCCATCATATTATCATCAGTGTTTAATCATCTAAAAATACAATTCTCTTGAAACCACCTCGGATTGATAACCGATGATTCAGATATCATAGTATTAAATGCAGAGGAAACAAAAAAATTGTAGATGGTCTAAACGGCCAAAAGTTTGATGATAAAGAAGTGAGTGTTGGGAACGCTCGATAGAAAAATTTGGTACTGAAAAATAGATTGAGCAAACCATAAAGAAGACCAAGGTCAAATACAAGGACCATATCGTATATTCAAAGAATCCAGGTAATTCTGGATCCAATGAAACCTTTAACGAATATCTTGCTCCGTACTAATGTTAAAATCTTGCGGAAAATCTTTCTTCATCAATCATCGAACTTATAAATTCCAAAATATCATCATAAATATCTTCGATATTTCTGAAGATATTTTCATAAATATTCTCGTCCAAAATTATATACCTCTTCGTGCTTCCTGTGTTTCATTATATTGGAAACTTATGTAAAATTTAAGTTTAATTTATGAGTGAATTCTGGAGAAATGTAAAGAAATTGATGCATGAATTAATATAATATAATGACACTTGATCAACGTGATTATATTACAGTAAGTCATGCTGAGTTTCTAATGGAACGTGATGATTCACAGATCCTAACGTCATCATGTGCCATCTTAAATAACTCTTTCATTCTGCTTAAATTCTGAACATATCAAGAAAGTATATTCTTGATAGTTCTATTCTCAGTGATTCTGGTAATTTGACAAATCAAATCGTGCTAATACATTCTTTCTTATTTAGAACATGATGTTTATCCGAAATTCCATACTTACGAATTCTGGACCGTTACTCGCTTTACTAGGGGTCGGGAGGATAATAAAAAGGCAAAGAGCTCCAAAATATAAGAGAAAATATAAAGCCCAATAACAACACGGAAGTTACAAACCGTGGATATTAATACGAAAAGCAACATAAAGACACACTATAATTAAGAATAGTATCACCCCAAGGCAATAGTAGAAGTAAACAGATTTTTCTGGTGGAAGATTGAAAAGAAGGATGATAGAAATGATAATTAGAAAAATATCAAGGATTAGAACTGGATTAAGCATTTTCACAATCTTTTGGATGTATGAACTAAGAAAGAAAGTATAGGAATGGTGAGAATAATGGAACGGAAGAGCTTAATTTATAATGGGAACATCAGACAGAGTAATCGAGGCAGATCACCGTATTTAATTATAGAGATCTTAATTTCATTATTCGCCGAAGAATCAAATCTTTTAGATTTCGAAGATTTTCTTTAAATCCCTTGAATTCCGGAATTCAAATCTGACTACGTCAAAAGCTAAGACGAATCTCTATTTCTTCAGTTCACTCTTTTGTGATAGCTTCATTCGTACTCTTCGAATAAATGCATTACTTTATCCATATTACTCCCTGATGATAAAACTCTGGTTATCAACTTATTTTCGTCATGAAAACATTTTTATTGTTAACCATGACGACCACACTCAAATTTCGGGACGAAATTTCTTTAACGGGTTGGTACTGTGATGACCCGGGAATTTCTGACCAAATTTAAACTTGATCTTTATATGTTTTCGACACGATAAGCAAAGTCTGTAAAGTTGAATCTCTAATTTTTTTTTTTTTGAACAGTTTACATGAAACCATTTGACCTTTGACTATTCCCGATGATTCACGAACCATTGCTTGTAAATATGTAGATATATATAAATATGTGTATATATAAATATATGTATAATATATATAATAACATGAACATTAATAAACTATTATATAACATTTATTGTTATAAATAAATATGTACAATAAAATACATTGTAATAAAAACTATTATTTTATATATAATATATGTATATTACTTGTATATATATTGTTATATTTAAATTAATTAATTAATATATATTTATTTGGTTAGTAAATTTTGTTATTTAAAACTGTTTATATATATACATAGTGTATATTAAATATAATTAATTTTGAACTTAAATTGTAAATGTCTGTAACTTTCGGTTGACGTTTAATTATTTTTAAAATAGGTCTAATATATATATATATATATATATATATATATATATATATATATATATATATATATATATATATATATATATGAAGTTTTAAAATAAAAGTTGGTACATAATTTGATAAAAAAGATAATAGTTTTGATAAATATTTTTTTTTACCTTTTCAACCTAAGTTTTTGTACTCCGTACATATTAATTGGAACAGAAAAGAAATAATTATAGAACCTTTTTGATCAAGTTTCAAACAGTTAATGAGTAAAATAATTAAATATATCTAATCTAAAAAATTGGGATTTTTAGGAGCACTTTTATACGTTAACTGTTTAGCAATGGACACACTTCGTGAAACTGTTGGTAGAAAGAATCCAGTGCCCGGCTGCTAAACTATTTGATGTATGATTTCAATTACTGTTTCAACTTTTGACTTACATCATATTATATAAATATATATGTTTCACATATGAATATAAATATACATATATGCTTCTTCAACTTATATATGCGTATGATAATTCATTCTCTACAACTTCCACCGTCTTCAATCTATACGACATCATCACCTTCATTGACCACCACTAACCACCGGTTACCACCCTACACAACCACCACTACAACCTTTCTTGTTCGAGATACATGTGATATTGACATGAACAAACCATCATCCGCTAACCCACATTTGTTATCACTCGACCACCGTGAAATCACCACCACCTCACCACTATCGGGAACAACCACCACAACCTCACCAACACCCACCTTTCATCACCATTCTTTTTGTTCATCACCATAAACAAACTAACACCACCATCAATGTTGTTCCATTTCTTGTTTTTTTTTTTTTTTTTTTTGAAGCTAAACACCCATCACCACCATCTCTAGCATCAAAACATCAACACCATGAACACCACCAATATTACTATTACTGTTTAGTCACCATCACCACTCTTCTCCATCGCCTCCCTCTCTCTATCATTTATCTCTCTCACTATCTCTCTCTCTACCTCTCAATTTTGTGAAACCCATAAACAAAACGGCACCCACCGTTATATTTTTCCTGTGTTGAACGAATCAAAAACCACTCCACAAGGCGTCATGTACAACCACTATGACTATCATCATCTGTTACTTCTGCTTCTGACCCTATTCGCTATTTAAAAAAAACCAACAAAACCTTTGCAACTTTCTATTTAATTCTGCTGTTATGGTAATACTTGTTGCTCCTGTACGAACCACCTCCATTGAACTAAACCATCACTCTCTCTATCTCCTCTCTCGCTCTCTTCCCTCCTTCTTATGAAACCCACAACCACCGTGACTTTTGCTGTTACGGTACGACCGTGTTCATGTTTCTGCTAGATAACGATGATGATGATCAAGGTGTATGATCGTGATGATGAAGATGGGTATAATATTGATGATGATGATGAACTGTTACGTGATATTAATCGATGATGATGGTGAAGATGAACAGTGGAAGGCGAGTCAAGGATAATGATAAGAACGATGATGATATAAGGAAGATGATGATATGATTATGATGATAATCTTGTTGATGGATCGATGATGATGATACAGTGATGGTTATGATGTGATCGAAGCTGTGAAGATGAAGATAAGCCGAAACCCTTTTGGTTAATTGATCGGACGTATACATATAATAATTCAATTAGAATTGGGCTACATAATTTTGATAATTGGGCTGTTAATGATTGTTGGGTTGTTAATGTTAAATGGGCTATTTGATTAAAGATGAAGTGGGTCTTAGGCAACACGAATTGTTGGGTTACAAAGATTGGACTAAGATTTAAAACAGAAAACTACTCGCAGAGCATTGGTCAGGAGTGTTTGTGTTTAAGCGAGAGGTTGCAGGTTCGAGCCTAGGCAGTGGCGTTATTTTTTTAAAACCTAATCTTTTGAGGTAGTTATGTTATAATTATTATTATTACTTTCATTATTATTATTATTATTATTAGTATTAATATTATTGTTATTGTTATTAATATAAGTATTAGTTATTATTTACCATTACTATCATGATTATAATTACAATTAGTATTATCATTATTGTTATTACTAAAATTATTAATAGGTATTATTATTATTATTATTATTATTATTATTATTATTATTATTATTATTATTATTATTATTATTATTATTATTATTATTATTATCACTAGCAAATAATATTATGATGAAAGAAGTAATTAATGTTAGGAAATAAAAAGATGAATAAGATTATGAGTAAGGCCATGAATTTAGTTAAGGAAAATACACCCGAGAAATATAATTATAAGTACGTGTACGATTAAGATAATATCTATATATATATATATATATATATATATATATATATATATATATATATATATATATATATATATATATAAGTGAAGATGATTATAATTAAGTCATGATATCAGAAAATTCTTAGTATTATTATTATTGTTATTAATATTATTATGAATATAATAAAAATTTATTATTACTTTCATAAACATTAGTATTAGTATTAAAATTAAACATTCTTAGTATTATTATTACTAACAAAATCATTATTAGTATTATCCTTATTATAATATGATTATCATTATTAGTATTATTTTTATCATTATTATTATTATTATTAAAAATTAGTAACTATAACTTTAGTTTTAAATATATTTCGTATATAAAATATAACTATATTTTTATGATCTTAAATTAAAAAGATAGATATTATAAATTAGATACAAACTTTAAATATATAGAAGTATATATAATAAGTATACTACTTTTACTAATAAAATAGTTTTTTTTGTTCATTTACGTTTTAATATGACTCGAATTTATTAAAGATGTTATCATATTAAAAATTATGAGTATTTAAAAATATTAATACTAAGTACTTATCCAAAATATTTTAATAAAGTACATAATAGATTATTATGATAATTTAATATATAAAATAAATATATTTAAGTAATTATTAATATTAAATTTAAAATCACAAGTATATTACCAATATCAAAATATATATTATTTGAATATTATTATATGTGTTAATATACATACTTGATATAGGTTCGTGAATTCGAGGCCAACCTTGCATTTGTTCAATGCCGATATATGTATTTTTACTATAAAATACAGTATAGTGAGTTTCATTTGCCTTTTTACCCTTTACTTTTTTGGGCTGAGAATACATGCGCAACTTTTATAAATATTTTACGAAATAGACACAAGTAATCGAAACTACATTATATGGTTGAATGATCGAAGCCGAATATGCCCCTTTTGCTTGGTAGCCTAAGAATTAGTAAACCGATCTACTAATTGACGCGAATCCTAAAGATAGATCTATTGGGCCTAACGAACCCCATCCGTTGGAGCGGATGCTTTAGTACTTCGATATTGTTTTATCATGTCCGAAGGATTTCTCGGAATGATAGGGGATATTCTTATATGCATCTTGTTAATGTCGGTTACCAGGTGTTCAATCCATATGAATGATTTTTTGTCTCTATGCACGGGATGTATATTTATGAGAACTGGAAATGAAATTCTTGCGGTCTATTAAAATGATGAAAATGAATGTTTATGATAAAATAATGAACTCACCAACCTTTTGGTTGACACTTTAAAGCATGTTTATTCTCAGGTATGAAAGAAATCTTCTGCTGTGCATTTGCTCATATTAGAGATATTATTTGGAGTCATTCATGGCATATTTCAAAAGACGTTGCATTCAAGTCGTTAAGTTCAGTAAAGATTATGATTAAGTAAATAATAGATTAGATCATTTATAGATGGATATTACGAAATGGTATGCATGCCTGCCAACTTTCGATGTAATGAAAGATTGTCCTTTCAAAAACGAATGCAATGTTTGTAAAATGTATCATATAGAGGTCAAGTACCTCGCGATGTAACCAAATGTAATGTATTCGTCCAGATGGATTAGGACGGGTCATTACCAAAGTGACAGTTTTTCACGTTGGTCTCTCATACGCTTCTGAAGAACACAATCAATCAATATTAACTACTCAAGATTATGATTCAGTTGAAGGGTAAATCGGCGTCCCCTTTTAGGCTTCACAATTACCTACTTAATTGATGAGATTAATTACTAATCTAATTACACCGGTCTCCCGTATGTAATTCAACTTATCTATCTATTTCTCAATATCCTAGATAAATTAATTGATCTAGTAACTCTCGTTACATCAACCAACAAATTAGTAATCAATGGGATCAATTAATGGGAGTAATTAAGAATCACAATAAAAAGTAATTATCAATACATATAAAAGATCAAGCAATCCTTCACATATGTTCAATCATTTAAGCAAATATTAGGAATTTAGCTACTCATAATGATAATCAAAGTTCACAAGCAAAGGGATAAACAAAAATAACCATTGTAAAGATTAAAATAAAAGACAAGAATTTACCAATGATTAACAATTTAAATCCTAGTGTTTAGATGCTTCTAAATACTTTAGAAAGCTCAAAAATTCGTAACCCTAGCTAAAATATTCCTAAAACAAAAACTGCTTACCCTAAAAAGGGTTAAAAACACGTATTTATACTAAACCCAAAAACTGAAGTCGGCCAGCTAATCTCGCGGCCGCATTAGACAAATCGCGACCGCGAGTCTTCTATAAAATCGCGACCCCATGGATGCTAATCGGTCGCGAGAGTTTACTTCTCAGATTTCAGAACTTCTGTTAACAAATTGCGAACGCGAGAATTTTATCACTGGCAAAGACCAAACTCGTGACCGCATCAAGGTATCTCGCGACCGCGAGATTCACCATTCTGATCAGTATTTTTCTGTTTCAATTTAATACTTTGACACTTCATTTCGGCTTGCAATTTCTTCTCGAAAACACTCAAACCTTTGACCAAATATCTTCCAAAACATAATAACTCTTCGAATCATCTCGTAGGAACACAAAAACTCAAACTTTAACATTTCCTTCACCATTTCTTCAATTTATAACCAAAAACCAAATATAAACTAACCGATATTGTGAGTAAGAATATGTATAAACAAGGCAATATCACGTATGCATGTTGTTCGGTCTTATCCATAAGTGAGCCACCCGATGCTTGATCAATGGAAATGCGAGTTGCCACATCACAACCCTTATAGGAAATTTGGACTTTATGAAAAGTGTCCAACCCGTTTTGTGGACACCCTCACAACATTCTGCTAAAACGGTATTAAGCCTCATACAGTGTTTCATTAGGCTTCTGACAAAACTGAGTGATTTCTTGTTGAAGCCTCACTACTTTGGATGCTGGGAAATACTTACCAAGAAACTTTTCAACCAAACCATCCTAAGTGGTAATAGTACCCTCTGGCAAAACTAAGCTCTTGCTTCTCTCGTGAGCATCCACGGAAAACGTTTAAGATACACTACCTGATCATGAACATCCTTCAGCTTGAACAAATCACAAATTTCCTGAAAGATGTGAAGATGCTCGTTAGCATCATCACCTGGATATCCACCAAACTGACACTTACTGTTTATCACTTGGAGAATAAGCTCCTTGATCTCAAACTTTGTCCTAACTGTAGGTTGAGTGATGGCATTTCCTTGGCTTCAAGTAGCCTTCATCATGGTAGTCATTATAGGTTGTTGTTTGGCAATTTCAGGAGTAGGTTCCACAACAGGCTCAGAAGAACTATCTAAAGGTGTAGGTGGGACAATAGTCTCAGATCAACCATCCAATGGAATAGCCGTACGACTAGATGAATAAGTATCCATTGTGACTGACTGTTCGGTATTCACACTCCAAAACTTTCTTTCTGGCTCTGAAAACGATGTGAGTATCGGAGAATTAGAAAAACGGGTATGTGACATACAATACCTGTAATCCTGTAAAAACATAACTAACAAAACTGTCAAAAGCACGGACATAAAATAGACTAAAACACAAACTACCTAAAACAAAATACTCAACTAAATTACAAATAGCTGAAAATCTTAATTGACACACAACTGTCCCCGGCAGCAGCGCCAAAAACTTGATGTGCAAAATCGTGTATATAAACTGTTGGTCCCTTGATAACAACAGGAGTATTGTAGAGAGGGGGGGGGTGAATACAATTTCTTTTCAAATAACTTAACAGTTAAACCGATTAGTATTCAAGCATGCAAATAAATAGAGTCACAGGTAATTTTCAACAGTTATTCTTTGTTGATTGAATCACAAAGAATCACAACTATCCTTGGCAGAATGATAGTTGGTTGATACAGATTACCTAGATTATAGCTAAGAGGTAAACTAACAGCTATTACACATTTTGACTCTATAAAAATAAACCCACACCACTAGTTGTTACAATAGTGGATACAACAATTTATAGTAGTCCTATTAACCGTGTAATGGTTCTATTGTCCACTGGTACATAGGATGTCTGTACTTGTGGAGACAACTATATCAGAGAGCATGCTCTCTTCTTTCCTCTTTGGTAGCTATTTGCAGGAACACCCCAATTCGGTTTGGCACCACTATTTGATTAAACAAATAGAATGTTGTGTTCCCTAGGTGATGACAAAGTATAACCCATGTCTGCACATGCGTTAACCATCTGCATTCTCACGTGGTCTTGTAAGGTCACTTGTCAGCCGTCGACGCGTGTCCTTTTCTGTTCAACTTTGTCTTTGACTTCTGTTGAATAGTACCATTGATGTAGACCACTCAGGAAACGACTATGCTTATAATGGAGCATAGCTGTCTTGTGTAGTGAGCTGCATTCCAGCTGTGCTGGTTCTTCATTGCTGAGCCACTTCATGTTCTTGATTTGCTGAGTACACATCCTGTGCTGATTGAAGAACACTGTCTACCTTGTGCTGATAGACTGAGCAGCAAACTAAACACTCAACGCAGCAATATCTGCTGTCTATACATGAACAAACTTGTGCTGACTGCACATAACATTTTAGTGCAAATAAATTACAGTTTTGTCATAATTAAATCCTTAATTATTTTGGGGACTCAACAATCTCCCCCTATTTGATGATGACAAAACCTATGACATACAGAGAAAACACTAAAGTCAGCACCGAGGGACCTAATGAAAAATAGGCAGTAAATTTGTCCCCTTTTAAGTTTGTTTTTGGGATCTTTTGCTGAGTTATCCATATCTTATAATTTGATATGATTTGGAAGATAAACTCATTTCACTTTCATTACAACACAATATGTACAGTAATTACAACAACAGCAGAATGGAAAGTGAATTAAACAAAAGATACAATTTGAGCACATAGGAGACTATCTATCTTTATCTTTTTCTCGTTCTTCTTCAGATAGCTCCTCTTATTTGATTCTCCAGGCTTCAGGGAACAGATAAGGTACATCAGCAGGGTCAAATACAGGGATATGGGGAGGTAGAATGATGGGGCCTTTTCCGGTTGGTCCTTCACCAGTGGATTGCTTTCCTTTAGGTTTTTGAGAGAGGACTTCATCTACATTCACCACTGGTGCATTCCCAAACCTTGTTGCTTTCTTGAAGAGCTGTTGGAGTTCAGATTTAAGTGTATTTTTGATAGCACTTTCACCTTTACCAATGAAATACTCCAAGATCTCCATCCATTCACTAAATTCAAGGGATCTTAACTCATCATAGTTTATTCTTTCTTGAACTTTATTCTCCCTTACAACATTGAACGCTCTTTTTGACCCTCTGTTTACTTTGATGATCCTGCTGGGATTGGATCTTCTATTCATCACATCACCATACCTACTCCTATAATAATGATCAGGAAATTTACTGGTACGAAGAGATTCTATAGGATCAGTAGCAGGTGCTTTGTCAGCAGCTTCCATCTTATCAAATGCCTTATCCTGTTCTTTGACAATGGCTTTGGCTAATTCTAGGGACTCAACCTCTTGCTTTCTATCAGCAGCCAATTTGTCTTCTATATCCTGGAGCCTTACCCTCTCAGCGAGTTCAGCATCAGCAGCCTCCCTTCTTTGAATTTCAGCTTGTAGACCCAAAAAATACTCGTCGGCAGTGATTTTCAGGGATTTTGCTATTTCAATCATCTTTCTACCCTCTTGAGTTCTAAGGGCAGTACGATACTCCCTTAGATCCATACCCAGCTGGTGAGCCTCTTGAAATTGAGCTTTCTCCTCATCAGTAGAGAGCCTTTGACCACTATTGTTTAAGTATACACCAATTTCAATGCCATAAGTCAAGGCAGTGATGTAGAGTGGCTGATCAAGGGGATGATGCAGCAATCTAACTTGGCGTATCCTTTCATTGATAGCAGCTTGTCTTTGCTCAAGAAATTCATGTACAGTGATCTCCAGCCGGTAAGCATCTCTTTTATCTGGATTCATTTTAAATAAATCTGGCTCACCACGGGTAACTGAATCATCTTCCCAAGTTCTGTGTTTACCATGATGTTTTAGGGAAGATGGAGGATACATGATTGATTCACCTATGCCAGATGAACTCACTGGAAACTGATTGACACGATTATCCTTTGTTCTGTTAAAATAAGTGAGGGTCTGGGGAGAGATAGGTGATTGAACAAATAAATGATCTCCACTACCCCAGACTGTAAAGTCAGCAGGATTAACCGTATCATCATCTTGATTAGCACCCAGCTCAACCACCTTGGCTGGGTCTTCAACACTTGTAACACCCAGCAGCACACTTCTGGCTGGGTCTTCATTCACAGCACTCCTTGCTGTGTCTTCAATACCAGCTGACTAATATGTATTAGCTGGTACAACCATCTCAGTATCTTCATCAGCTGCCTTAAATAAGGGTCCTTTCCTTAGGGGCTGATTGTCCCTAGGAGCAGATTTCACCCTTTGTTTATTTATGGGCATGGGTTCAGCTGATGGTTCTTGTGTTGATACTGGCTCAAGTGGAGGCAGGTAGGGAACGATAGCAAGATGCTCCCCCTGAATATCATCATCAACAAGATTGATTGTTTCTGCTGGCTTATATTGTGTAGCTGGCTGTACAGAAGATGTTAGGCGAGAAGATGAGCTGGTTTCTAACATAGCATCTAACCACTTCATAAAAATGTCAACTCTAACTCCTCCCCCTGACTCAGTAGATGCAAGATAATAATCTTAATTGATGAGACTACTGACCCCTCAAGCATCTACTACATGACTCTAGAAGAAAGACGTATCAAAAGGGAAATCACTGAAAATAATCTTAAAAAAATTAAACCTACTGATTCCCCTTCGTGTTCGAGTTCCAATTGTGCTGAGCCAGCTGATGACAAACTTACTGGTCAACCAGTAGCTGCAGACAAGCCAGTCAAACGTAATACTGGCAAGTCCAAGGCAGCAGGAAAAACTTCTTCTAGCTCATCAGCTTTAGTAGACAAGCCAGTAACTTCCCACGCTGGCTCGTCAAATGATAAAGGCAAAGCAATACGTCATGACTATGGTACTGGTTCCAAGAAGAAAGCTGCCCTTAAGGGAAAAGCAAAAGTGGACTCGAATGAAGAGCTGTCTATCACTGAGATTATGACAGTCAAGCTTGACCAGCTAATTGAGGCAGTAACCAAACATCGCCCCGATCCCCTTTACAATGTGTATGACCCATCACCGATACCAAATGTGAGAAAATGCTACAAATGTGGCAGCAAGTTTCACTTATCCAACTGGTGTACTTTTACCACAACCCCTTCTACTGCTGCTTCTTCAAGCAAACCAGCAGACAGGAAGAGATCATCAAAGATGACCCTTCCAGAACCCATCCTTGGATGGGTTCCCAAAAAGAACTAATCTCTTAGCTACTGTGCAGGGCATTCAAAACAAGCAAATCTGGTATCTCGATAGTAGATGTTTGAGACATATGACCGGATGTAAGTCCCTGCTGATGGACTATCAAGAAAAAGATGGTCCAGTTGTTTCGTATGGAGATAATTCGTTGGGTTACACAAAGGGTTTTGGTACTTTGACTAATGGGAATGTCACATTCTCAAATGTTGCATATGTAGTTGGGCTTAAACATAATTTACTCAGCATAAGCCAACTGACAAGCAAGAACAAGATAGTCCAATTCAGAAGGAAAATTGACACTATTTTTGATAAGACAGGGAAGCCACTGCTGACTGCAAAACATCATGAAAACATGTATCAAATTGACATGAACACAGCAGTCACAACAACTGATACTTGTTTCTATTCGAAGGCAGCAGACAACCTGAAATGGTTATGGCACAAAAGACTCTCACATCTCAACTTCAAAGATATTCACAAATTATCCAGTAGAAGCTTGGTGTTTGGGCTACCCACCATGTCTTATGTAAAGGACAGACTGTGTCCTGGTTGTGAAAAGGGAAAACATCACCATGCCTCATTCAAATCAAAGCAAATCTCATCTGTTGAGAAACCATTTCATTTACTTCATATGGATCTTTTTAGTCCTGTTAATGTGGCCAGCTGTAGTGGGAAGAAGTATACACTGGTTATTGTTGATGAATATTCTAGATACACCTGGGTATTCTTTTTGAAGCAAAAGAGTGAAGCTGATGATGAAATTATCAATTTTATCAAAAGAATGGAGCTTTTAAATGGGCAACTGGTGAAACAGCTAAGAAGTGATCATGGTACAGAATTCCAAAATGCTACATTAGAAGAATTTTGTGCTGATAAAGGTATTTCACAGAATTTTCTGCTGTGAGAACACCTCAACAAAATGGTGTTGCAGAAAGAAGAAACAGAACTCTCATTGAAGCAGCAAGATCTATGTTAGCTGAGTCTGGGCTAAAAAATTCATATTGGGCAGAAGCTGTGAACACTGCATGTTTTACCCAGAATAGATCATTAATAGTGAAAAGACATCAGAAAACTGCTTATGAAGTTCTCAAAGGAAGAAAACCCTCAATTTCATTTCTTCATGTATTTGACACTCCCTGTTTCATTCTAAACAATAGGGATCAGCTGGGCAAGTTTGATACCAAGGCTGATGAAGGTATATTCTTGGGATATTCCAACATGTCAAAGGCATATAGGGTTTTCAATACAAGAAGGGGTTGTTTTGAAGAATCAATTAATGTTACATTTGATGAAACTGCCCTAGCCTCATCTCCCAGTTAAGAAGATGAAGAGTTATTATTTGAAGAGCCTACTCAGCAAGCTCTTGATGATGAAGAGGAACCAGCTGCAAATCCCTCACCAATCCATGTTGCTGGGTTCTCTGATGATGAGATGGAACATTCTGTTCCATCTGTGTCTAAACCTAGTGGACCTACTGGCTCTACTGAAGTCCTACAACTTGAGCATAGGTCTACTGGTTCTGAAGGATCACAAGCTGGTACTGGTTACATTAATACTGAACAGCTGTCTCCAACTGCTGCTCATACTTTTGAACCAGCTGATGATCAAGATGCTGTGTATTCCACGACAAGCTCACCTGTTCATAACACTAGATGGACAAAAGAGCATCCAATTGAGCAAGTCATTGGTAATCTGGCTAGTGGTGTTAAAACAAGAAGGCATGCAACCAGCAATTTCTGTATGCATGTAAATTTTGTGTCTACCATTGAACCTAAATGTCCTGATGAAGTAATCAAAGATCCAAGCTGGGCAGGAGCTATGCAAGAAGAGATCTCCCAGTTTGATAGGAATAAGGTTTGGACATTGGTACCTAAACCTAATGATGATACTAAGAAAATCATTGGTACCAAGTGGGTTTTCGAGAACAAGATGGATGAAGATGGGATTGTGATCAGAAACAAAGCTAGATTGGTACCTCAAGGGTTCAAACAGGAAGAAGGATCGAATTATGGAGAGACTTATGCTCCAGTGGCTAGGATGGAAGCTATCAGACTGTTCTTGGCGTATGCTGCTAAGATGAACTTTAGGGTATTCCAGATGGATGTTAAATCTGCATTTCTAAATGGGAAGCTGCAAGAAGAAGTTTATGTCAAACAGCCTTCTGGTTTTGTAAGCAGTAAATATCCAGACCATGTCTACAAGCTAGACAAAGCTCTTTATGGCCTCAAACAGGCTCCAAGAGCATGGTATGAGACACTTCATGTGTATCTCACTGGTATAGGTTTTAAAGTTGGAACAATTGACACCACTCTATTCTCAAAAGAGACATATGGTGATCTCTTGCTGGTACAGATATATGTGGATGATATTATTTATGGATCTAAAAATGAGAAACATTGTCAAGATTTTTCAAAACTTATGTCAAAGACATATGAAATGAGCTTACAAAGAGACTTGCAATACTTTTTGGGATTGCAAATTAAACAACTTGATGATGGAATTTTTATAAGTCGGGATAAATATATCAAAGATATGCTAAAGAAATTTGGTCTGACCTGTTTAAAAGATATAGGGACTCCAATGGCAGCAACTATTAAAATAGATGCTGATCCCAATGGTGAACCAGTCAATATCACTGAATATAGAGGTATGATTGGATCCCTACTTTATCTCACAGCCAGCAGACCAGATATTATGTTTGCCACATGTCTCTGTACCAGATATCAAGCTGATCCTAAAGAGTCACACTTGCTAGCAGTCAAAAGGATATTTAGGTATCTGAAAGCTACTGCTAAACGTGGTCTTTGGTATTCCAAAGACCAGGATTTTGAGCTAATTGGGTATTCAGATGCTGATTTTGCAGGGTGTAAAATAGACAGGAAAAGTACTACTGGTGGTTGCCAGTTGTGGTAGGCTAGTCAGCTGGACGAGCAAAAAGCAAAATACTGTGACCACATCTACTGCTGAGGCAGAATACATTTCTGCTGGTAGTTGTACTGCTCAAGTACGGTGGATGTAAAGCCAGCTGAAAGACTATGGTGTTCATGTTACAAAGACTCCAAACTACTGTGACAACACAAGTGCAATAGCTATCACCAATAATCCTGTGATGCATTCAAGAACAAAGCACATTGACGTTCGATATCACTTCATAAGGGATCATGTTCAAAAAGGAGATGTGGAGCTACATTTTATTTCAACAGACCAGCAGTTAGCAGATCTATTCACAAAGCCCTTAGATGAGAAACGATTTAACTATCTCATCTCTGAGCTGGGTATGTGATGTCAAAGCTAAGGGGTATAAAATACTATTAAATTTTAGCAGAAAATACTATTAAATACGATACAATTTTACACAAGATATTTATTTATAGAATGGATATACTTAAACCTTGCTACAACACTTATAGGCAGTGTACCTAATCGTACAGTAGTGTAGTTTTTAGTAAGTCCGGTTCGTTCCACGGGGAATCTTTTTAAACAAAGCTCAACGCTATATTAGTTTACTTTTATAAAAATACAAATATATATATATATAAGTAATATTATTATTATAAAGGGGGGTTTTTACCGTTTAATGACCGGTTTGTCGATTTTAAAACTTTAGTCGCAGTTAAAACCAAATAAATACAAGACTTTAAATTAAAGCATAAAGTAAATAACGATAATGAAATTGCGAATAATAAAAGTGCGATAAAATAAACTTGCGATAATTAAAAAGTACGATAATTAAAAGTGCAATTAAATACAATAACAATAAAAATGCGATAATTAGAAGTGCAATTAAATATAAAATAAAGGAAATTAAATATGAATTAAAAGAATTATGCTTATTTAAACTTCCGTAATCATGATGTTTGACGTGTTGATTTTAGTTTTATGCCCATGGCTTAATTGTCCTTTGTTCTGGATTATTTAATATGTCCGTCTGGTTTTTGTCCATAACAGTCCATCAGTCATAAATATAAAGTGCGAGTGTCCTCGTCAAATTATCCTTATACCCGAAGTCAAATATTCCAACTAATTGGGGACTTAAACTGTAACAAGGTCTTAATACTTTGTTTAATAATTACACCAGGGGACTTAAGAAATTTGTCAACTAAAACGTCCCATGTATCGATCGCCCCTTCAGGTAACGATTCCAACCAATCTTTGGCTTCTCCCTTTAAAGTCCAGGGAAATAACATGAGATATATTTGTTCATCCTCCACTTCTCAGATTTTAAATAGTGTGCAGATCCTATTAAAGGTATGTAGATGTTCATTTGGATCTCCCTTCGGCGCACCACTAAATTGGCATTGATTAGTCACCATGTGTAGAATTTGTCCTTTGATTTCATAATCTGGCGCATTAATGTCTGGATGAGTAATTGCGTGACCTTGGCCAGTGCGTTTAGCTCTCATTCGGTCTTCCATACTTAAAGGTTCCAGATTCTCCATAATTGAATTTGTTGAATCGAAATCACTAGAGGATTCTGATTTAATGGTTCGTTCCTCAACAATCTCTGTTTGAATGATTGGTGGTTCCGGAGGAAAGTTTAGTGGTTCAGGATCTACAAACTGTTCCTGAATATTCTCCGGATTCTCAATTGTGAGGTCGGGTTCAAAAAATGGATTATCGGAAATTTGAACTGAAGTACTGGGTCGACTGGATGACGATTCTAAAGAAAAATCAACGGCAGTAATATTTGCTAAATGTCTCGATCTAGTTACAGGTGGTGAACGTACATAAGGTGGTGAACGTCTTGCTCGGTGCATTCACTGAATATCCTATTAGTTTTTTAAAAGGAAAGAAAAATTATAATAAGTTATCCAATCAATAGACTTTTCTGATTTTGCCCACGTTTCGAATAGCCAAAAGATGCAGCAGAGGGGCAGGATTCGTTTGGTCTCAATATAATTGAGGACTGTTTGGCTCCAATAACCCGGTCCACATACAAATCTAACTATTACTACGAACCAGAAAATTTTGATGTCTATCAATTTAACCACTTAAAATAAATTTTCGTAATTTTAAGAAATTTAGATAAGAAGTAGAATAAAAATTTATGTCCTAAAACTAGAATAGCGAGAAATAAGAAAGAAAAAGAGTTCGTCGAAAAAGGTCGAAAAAGAAAAATGGTTGAAAAATAAAAGGTGACGGAAAAATAAAAGAAACTTATAAAAATTAAAAATACTTGACTAACCTAACCTTATTACTACAACTAACTTAAAATTATAATCGCAAATTGAGATTACTAATTAGAATGATAATTGATACATAGGTAAAAGTCGTCTAAAAATATTAAAGCTTACAAGTAAAACTATATCCCAAATGGAAATAACTTAAAAAGAAACTAAAACTTAAAAAGGCGTCGCAAAATTCTAAAGTACCTAAATCTTAGTCTAAAGAAAACGCACTTAAGGAATTCTACGGCAAAGACTAAAAATCTAGGAGTAAAAATAACTATGGCAAAATCTAAGTTTAAAACTAAATATGAGCTAAAAATACAAATATTACGCTAAAACAATTAAAAAGGGACAAAATATAAAAATATACAAAAAGTTGTAAAAATTACAATTTTTATAAAAATATTATTTTTATATTATTTTTTTTATAAAACTATTAATTTTATAATTTAATTAAACTAATTTACTAAATAAAACAAATTAAATAAAAAGTAAAACTTAAAATAAAACTAATTATAATAATAATAATAATTAGGGTTAAATAATAATAATAATAATAATAATAATTAATTACACGTAATTAATGCAGAATTAGGGTTCTGTCAGCGTGTCAGGTCCTCTCCGCGACTTGCGGTATTCGATGCAGCAAACCCTGCGACTCGCGGGGTTTCAAAATTCAACTGACAGGTTTTTAAACTTCGACGCGTTTTTCTTTCTTTTTTTTATGTTTTCTAATTTTCTGTTTTTATATAAATAAAAGATATTTAAATAAAACTTATATTTTTATAAACTAAAATAAAAATAAAGAAACTTGTAAAACTTTTAACAAACTCTTAAAAATATATAAATTTTTGTTTTTCTTTTTATATTTTCGAATATTTAAAACGTACTTTTATAAAAACAAATTTTAATAAAAGTAAACTAAAAATCTTTTTTTTTATGTAGCATTGCGCTTCCGGCTTTTAAGAAGTTCCCCGGCAGCGGCGCCAAAAATACTTGATGTCAAAGCTAAGGGGTATAAAATACTATTAAATTTTAGCAGAAAATACTATTAAATACGATACAATTTTACACAAGATATTTATTTATAGAATGGATATACTTAAACCTTGCTACAACACTTATAGGCAGTGTACCTAATCGTACAGTAGTGTAGTTTTTAGTAAGTCCGGTTCGTTCCACGGGGAATCTTTTTAAACAAAGCTCAACGCTATATTAGTTTACTTTTATAAAAATACAAATATATATATATATAAGTAATATTATTATTACAAAGGGGGGGTTTTTACCGTTTAATGACCGGTTTGTCGATTTTAAAACTTTAGTCACAGTTAAAACCAAATAAATACAAGACTTTAAATTAAAGCATAAAGTAAATAACGATAATGAAATTGCGAATAATAAAAGTGCGATAAAATAAACTTGCGATAATTAAAAAGTACGATAATTAAAAGTGCAATTAAATACAATAACAATAAAAATGCGATAATTAGAAGTGCAATTAAATATAAAATAAAGGAAATTAAATATGAATTAAAAGAATTATGCTTATTTAAACTTCCGTAATCATGATGTTTGACGTGTTGATTTTAGTTTTATGCCCATGGGTTAATTGTCCTTTGTCCTGGATTATTTAATATGTCCATACGGATTTGTCCATAATAGTCCATCAGCCATAAATATAAAGAGCGAAAGCCTTCGTCAAATTATTCTTATTCCCGAAGTCAAATATTCCAACTAATTGGGGATTCGAATTGTAACAAGGTTTTAATACTTTGTTTAATGAATACACCAGGTTATCGACTGCTTGTAAACCAAGGTTTTACTACTTTGTTAACAATTACACCAATTACCCTTGAATGTAATTCACCCCTGTTTCAACAAGTTTATTAACTATTAATCCAGTTCCGTATCCGGTAAAATGAATAATTATTGGTATTTATAGATATCCCACCCACCGTACCGAGTCAAGCGTATGTGGTTATATATAAATACGTCAAATTATAAGTTTGTATATTAAATTAACAAGGTATTGTTTAGTTAATATAAAACCCATTAATAGCCCATAGTCTAATTTCCACAAGTGTCGTTCTTTTGTCCAAACCCCAATTATGGTACAAAGCCCAATTACCCAATTTTAGTAATTAGCCCAACATCATGATTACTTCGGATTAAATAAGCATAATAATAACTTAGCTACGAGACATTAATATAAAAAGGTTGAACATAACTTACAATGATTAAAAATAGCGTAGCGTTACACGGACAGAATTTCGACTTACACCCTTACAACATTCGCTAACATACCCTTATTATTAGAATTATAATTAAAATTAAAATATAAATTATAAATATATATATATATATATATATATATATATATATATATTTTACGTATGAATGAGGAGAAGAAAAAGATGATGAAAAATGCTCAGAATTCGGTTGGCTTTATAGGCAGTTTCTCCTTTTGGGGGTCCGCGACTTGCGGCATTTTTGCCTTCAAACTTCGCGAGTCGCGGAGTTTGAAATTACAGCTCAGTCCCTTTTGGAGTCTTTCTTGCCGACAGTTTATAATATATATATAATATATATATAATTAATATAATTAATTATATATTATATTATATTTATATACATAGTTAACTTGTAATTTTTAGTCCGTTGCGTCGAGCGTTGAGAGTTGACTCTGGTCCCGGTTCCGGATTTTCGAACGTCCTTGCGTACAATTTTATATTTTGTACTTTGCGTTTTGAATCTTGTACTCTTGTAATTTCGAGACGTTTCTTATCAATAATTGGAACCTCTTTGATTGTCTTTTGTACTTTTGAGCTTTTTGGTCGTTTGCGTCTTCAATTCGTCAAATCTGTCTTTTGTCTTCACCTTTTATTATTTAAACGAATATCACTTTTAAATAGAACAATTGCAACTAAAATCTTGTCTTTCTTGAGGAATAATGCTATGAAATATATGTTCGTTTTTAGCATTATCAAATATTCCCACACTTGAGCGTTGCTTGTCCTCAAGCAATATCGTCTTGAAATACTAGAATCACTTCTTTATTCTTCACACTTTGTACATCAGTGATTTCTATACGGTGGTATGAACAATGGTAGTAACGATATGGTTTACAGTCCCACATGACTATAAAAATTTAGATCCATTAAGGAAATTGGATCTTTATGAAAACATTTGATCTTTTGAAAATTAAATCTAGTTTTTACCCTAGATAAGTTTTCCGAAATAACCCTTTACCGGTGTTTGCAAAATATTTTTGTGGGTTTGGTGGGTTTCAGATTTGAAAATTTTAGCTCAAAACTTATGGTTTTGTGTCACCCACTGGCTAACCTTGTATTTGGAAAGCAACACGTCCAGTTTACTTGTCCCGTATATTACTTTTCGGTAAACTACCGTCCGGTTGTAAAGGAAAGCGTTGAACAAGCAACTGTTAAGGCAATGTCTAATGACATGTATTTGATTATGGTCTATAACGTGTCGGACGCAATTACTATCCTTGGTAGGAGCAATAGTAAAGCTCACCCTTATAATTTTTCGGTCTGGCACAAGGTCTTGTCTTTGACCATGCTATGCAACCACCGTTCTTACGGTTGACACCCGATTTGGTTCAGGTGACCTAATGAATTCCAGGTGAATTCCTAGGATTTTACGTTCAATGGTAATGAACGCTTTGAAAATAGGGTTTTCAGAAAACAAATCGGTTTGTAATTTTGATCAAAATATTTTCTCATTCAAGCTCGAGTTTAGATATCATTGAATTCCATGAGTTTGAATTCTCAATCTTTAAGGTCAATCTCTAAGATTGAGTAATATCAGGCTTAAAAGCTGATTTTTAATCTTTAAGGAGATTATCCTTTCTGGGGATCTGATTCATTAGTCTTATCCAGCTAATTTGCATGGTGCCCCCCCATTTTACGAGATAAATCCTTCTCATGGTTAGGATAAATCTGACCACTTGGCGACCCTGTTTAATGCTGAGGTCCGTGGATTTCCTGCTGATTTTAGTGATGACTTTTCTCGATTTTTCGTCAACCTACAGCTGGTCTGGACGACAACTTCATGACCTAAATCAAGAAGCGCGTGTCTTTTTCGGAAGACTTTACTTCCTTTTAATGATGGAATTGATTCATCGTGTAGATCCATCTTTTCTTTTCTTTCATCGGGTAAAACAGTTTAGTTTAGTCCAAAGCAAAAGTATTTTCAGTTATTTGTTACAGAAATATGTGATATATGTTTTGAATAACTTGGAGAATTTTCCCACACATGGCTTTTATTTTCCTTTTTTATCGTCCTCTATTCCATTTTAAATGAATTTTAACATTTTGGTTTGTTTCTCAATTTATGTCCTTTCCGAGGTTACAATAATTTCGGTGTTAAAACCTAGTTTTATCGTTCATAAATATGTATAAACATGATTTTGAGTTCATTTAATTGAAAATTTTGAAAAATTTTACTAGAATTGGGTAGTCAGTATATAAGACTAGGGCTGTTCTTTATTATCAGAGAGCACTTGATTCTAATACAACTACTGCTTTACTAGTATTTTTAATGGTAACCAAGTGTTTAAGATAAAAATTTTAAAATCCGAAAGAATTTAACCCCTTCCCACACTTAAGATCTTGCAATGCCCTCATTTGCAAGAAATCAGTAACAATTTAAATTATTGAGGGGGATTTGTGTGAAAATGATTAAATTTTTACCAAAGTTTCCAAATATATTGCCGTTTGTTTGCTGAATGATAAATGGTGCACATCATTTGTTCATTCCGTCGTGTTGTTATTTCACATATATTTTGCATCTTGTCGTCAAAATTAGTTGCTTTTGCTGAACTTAATGCCAGTCTTTGAAAATGCGTTGTTTTACCCTGTTGTGTACATAAGATAAACTGCAAACATATATACATATTTTTAAAGTTTGGTATATTACCCCACATTCAAAAATTATTAAAATCTAAGAATAAAAGTTAGACAATTATAAAAACTATTACAATATTAACAAAAGTATTAAACGTATCAATCATTACAAATTACAAAATAAAAAAAAATATAATAAGTAAACTAGGGATGATATTGATACCAATAGGGGTTCCAGGCATAACCATAGGTGCTATAGAATGCTTCGGCAGGGTTATACGTAGGATACGGTGGCTGCATCTCTATAGACCAGGGAGGGAAGATGGGTTTCGGTGTAGGAATATAGTTTCTACCTATATGTTGGCAATGAGCTATGATTTGGTTCTGATGAACTTGCCAATCTTCAAATGCTCTCTGTCTAGCATTTTCGTACTCTTGTGAAGCTATAAACCTTTGCATTTCTTGCATCTCATTTCCCCCTCCTACATTACCTTGCTGTTGGTTTCTCTCAACCTGTGGATGTCTACCATGGTATGGTACTGCGGCGTTATTTCGCCTCTTCAAAACTTTCGCACCATGGTATACATTTAAACCTATAGTATCGCGGGGTTCTGGTTCTTCCACTAATAATCCCCCCCGACTTATATCCACACCGAGATATTCAGCAATCAAAGTAATAAAAATACCACCTCCTATTATGCTATGCGGTCTCATCCCCCGAACCATAGCTGATAAATAATAACCCACACAATACGGTATACTTACAGTGCTTTGTGGGTCTCGAATACACATATGGTAAAACAAATCCTGTTCATTTACTTTTTCCTTGTTCTTACCCCTTTGTGTAATCGAATTAGCTAAAAACCTATGAATTACTCTTAATTCAGCTCTATCTATGTCCAAATAAGAGTAATTTCTGTGACGACCCGGAAATTTCCGACTAAATTTAAACTTTATCTTTATATTATTCTGACACGATAAGCAATGTTTGTTAAGTTAAATCTCAAGGATTTTAAACTATGTTTATACATTCATTTAAACCTCGACCAAATTCCAATGATTCACGAACCATTAAATGAACATATATGAATATGTATGTATATGTGTATATGTTATAAATTGAAAATGTCAACAAAGTATTTAAACGTATAATGCTTTATATGAACGTATTTGTTTCAATATGATTATCGACGAAATTAAAAATATATATATTAAATGATTGAATTATCAGAAACATTGAATTATGATTACAAGTCTCTGTTGAGAGGTCCACTATGATTTGAGAAAATCTATTCCTCTTAACGATATTCGGAATAATTTGTAAAGCTATTTATAAATAAAAATAAAAAGTGTCATTTACGAAAGTTAGACAAAAGCTAGTGGAGAATTGGTTTCCATAATATTCTATTAATCTATTTTCAAACGTACAAAAACGTTTTCAGTTTAAAAAGAACTTTATTATTAAAACGTATATAACTTTTATAAATATCTAGAATCACTTTTGACAACTCATTACTTAACCAGTATAATAAATATAACGATTTTTTTATTTTATTTCATTAAATATATATAACGATTTAAATTAATATTATATATATTTATTCGCGTATTATACATACATAGTTTTTATACTTTTACTATATTTTAACTTTACCTTTACTTTACTTTTACTTTACTTTAACTTTAATAATTCACTTTAATAATTCATACTTTAATAATTCACTTTAATAATTCATACTTTAATAATTTAAAAATCTATTATAAATAGAATTCAATAGGTTTCATTATTTCATATAAACTTGAAAATATATTTCTCTAAACTCTCTCAATCGATTTACATATATATATATATATTTGCTCTGTATTATTTCAAGATATTATTAGTATACATAAAATATTACGACGGAATGATGTCCGAGTGATTTCAAAATAGTTTTTTTGAATGAGTCGAAGCTAAGGAAATTATGGGTTATAGCTATGGAGGTGATGGGTATGGTTCATGGGTATGCTCGTGAGGTCAATCTAGTGTTTATCATCTCCGTTGCGTCTACGTACTTTCCTGCAATATTGAATCTCAATATTGATACGTGAGCACTCATAACTTAACTTTTATATATCAATAGTGTATCCCTGACTAGTGCTCGAGTATATAGGATTATGCATGCTTGTACATTCGATATTGTCCTTAGATAGGTTTGTTGAATCCTGAATTAGATACATATGCTACTGAGATAGGGTATATGATATGCATGTCATTGGAAAGCTAGCGAAAAATTAAGAACTTTTTATTTAGATATCGAATGGTTTCGATGAATGGATTAGAAGTTATAGTCAACTGAATTTTAGTATTATTGTTAAAATGATTATTATTACTATCGTCGTTATAATTTTAATAGAAATATCATTGTTATTATAAAATATCATTATTACTATTATGTTAGTATTATCATTTTATCATAATACCATTTTTAGTAAATATAGATATTGTTATTTTTTTATAGAATAATAATAATTATTATTATAAAATAATACAACTTTTACTTATTATTATGATCAATATTATTTTATCAAATAAATAGGGGATACAAAGATATTTTTTACCACGCGTAATATAATTACATTAATAATACTTACCACTATAGTTTTACGATATTAAGTGAACTTTATAAATTTTACTACTTAAGATATATAAAAGTATATTTTATCATATATAAACGTTAATATAAATTTTTATTAATAAATGACTTTTATTATTATAAAATCTAATAAATATATTTAAATATATAAAACGACTAGAGTTAAGTTATATAATAAACACGTATAAATTTTAGAAGTCATTTTGGGTCAAGTTGACTTTTGTTGACTTTTGCATATTAGTCTCGAGCATTAGGATTGTGGTACACTATAACTTGACCAAAAATTGTTAGACAAATATTGACCAACATATAAATATATATAATTAATATAGGTTCGTGAATCCGAGGCCAACCTTGCACTTGTTAAATGACGTTATATGTATTTTTACTACGAAATACAGTATGGTGAGTTTCATTTGCTCCCTTTTTATATATATTTTTGGGACTGAGAATACATGCGCTGTTTTTATAAATGTTTTACGAAATAGGCACAAGTACTAAAACTAATTCTACGTGGGTTTAAACCAGAAATATACCCTTAGCTTGGTAACATTAAACTACTTGTCTATGTACGGTAGGCGTGAATCCTAAAGATAGATCTATTGGGCCTGACAAACCCCATCCTGACTATGGGATGCTTTAGTACTTCGAGGTTATTTTAAACACACCTGATCTGGTGTACTTCAGAGGGTAAAACATGAACGTTAAGGCTTGTTACCGGGTGCCTACAACTTATAGAATACTTTTATACACTTGCGAGTGTACATATATTTATAAACAGAAATCTTGTGGTCTATTAATATATTGAAATGATTATTATGATAAACCTATGAACTCACCAACCTTTTGGTTGACACTTTAAAGCATGTTTATTCTCAGGTATTAAAGAAATCTTCCGCTGTGCATTAGCTCATTTTAAGGATATTACTTGGAGTCATTCATGGCATATTTTGAAAGATGTTGCATTCGAGTCATTGAGTTCATCAAGATTATTATTATGTCAATTATAGTTGGATGTATTATGAAATGGTGTGCATTCCGTCAACTTTCGTTGTAAAGAAAGTTTGTCTTTTAAAAACGAATGCAATGTTTGTAAAATGTATCATATAGAGGTCAAATACCTCGCAATGTAATCAACTATTGTGAATCGTTTATAATGTATATGAACGGGTCCTTTCAGTTGGTATCAGAGCGGTGGTCTTAGCGAACCAGGTCTGCATTAGTGTGTCTGACTGATAGTCGTTAGGATGCATTAATGAGCCTGGACTTCGACCGTGTCTGCATGTCAAAAGTTTTGCTTATCATTTTTGTCGGAAACTGCCTGCTTATCATTCTTAGTCGAGACACGTCTTACTGCATTGATTGCATGAATAGTGTATAGACAAAATTCATATCTTAGCGTATCTGCTAATCCATATCTTAGCGTATCTGTTACTATAAACTTTGCCTGACATATCCCGTAATTTCCTCCGTAATCTACGAAATCTTTTGCGCTATATATATAGATATTCTATGTAATTAGAATACCACCCGATAGCCGAAAAATCATTTCATATCAAAAAATTCTTTATTCAATCGAACAAAATGGAATTCGTCATTAGTTCAAGTCCCTCGAATTCCGATATGGAATCCCACTCAAGCTCCGAAAGCAGTGTGACCAGAATGGATCAACCAATTAGCCATCATCTATTATGAATGAATTGGGGATAGGTTCGTAGCCTCCTCAATTATTGGAGACAAGAAGAAGGTGATCCCTTCCATCCACCACATTGCCCTCTTGGCGATGAACCTGAAGCACTTACCAGCGAACCGGTCTGAAACACCATTTTCTCTCTCATTTTCAGAGTATCTCATCACGATTATATACTACATCAAATTCTAGATTTTATTTATCCGCTCGTCCGAACCGACAATCACCCCGATGTAATAGATGAAGTCAACGAGCTTCGCGCTCGAGTAGTGGCTTTAGAGAATATGGTGCAAGGGTTACAAACACCAACAAATAACGAAGTATTAATTCATAATTTCAATTTTATTGAATAAATACTCCGTAAAAGTTATGTAATTTCTAAAGTCTTTAGGGATTATTCAGTTCTAGTTTCAACCGTAAATCAAATGAGTTTAATTTAATATTAACTCATTAAATCTATGTTACATCTGAAGAAAATATGTACATATATATTTTCATAAAGACTGTAATAAAATTCTGTTGTACAAAATATTAATTGTGAATTTTTTTTTAACGGGTAGGTAATACCCGAGAGATATATAAATTCACAATTAATATATTACATTTTTCGAATCTGATTAAGCAAATCATCAACTATACTCTCAAAATCTCACAACAATATACATTCTTGTATAGAAATCAAAACAACCATTCTCACCCAAATTTGATTACGCATTCTGATTTTGACAAATCAAAATCCAAGTCATGATTTAACAGAAGACATCACTCTTAGATTCCTACATCTTTCAAAGCTATACTTTGACTTCAAAACTGTGTTAGAACATCATATGTATTAACGATTATAATATGTGCTCAAACCCTTCGAAATTCCTGAAGACACTTCAACTAAGGAACAATCGAGATGATGATCCAACCACATGTTACCCACAGTTATACACCTGAAAAACTCTAAAAACCCAAGTCATAGTTCGACGCGTATCCGTGTCAGACCCTTTGGCATTTATTAGCTAAAATGATTTTTCAATTCCTTTTCAAAGTAGACAGTTTTGTCACAGCTCCAGCAAGTCAACTTTGACTTTTCAGTCGGACTAGTCTTATTATAGTCTCGATAGATACGTTGCCCTTTCATCATCGTTACTGGGGACCTTTCATATCTCGCCACCTTAGCAATAAACTTACCAACAACTTCAATTATCTTTGACTTTTCGAAAAATCATTATATTTATTGAAATCACATCATTTACTCATTCGCATCTTGTAATGAGAATTGTCATACGAATAGTCAGAAAACAGTAACCAGTATTTTGAAATCTCGCAGCATGTCTACGCCAACAGTTATATGTGTACGTAAAACGTCTATCTCCTGGACTTACATACTTTGAATGTGAAGTTCTGAAAAATATTCTGAACTGCAAACTAGTTCTTGAAATGCTTACGAAGCATCAAAAACTGTAAACGATCTTAACAGTAAAAAGTTTGATGACAAAGAATAGTAAGGTGGTAAAGCTGAGAAAAAGAGAAGGTTTGGAACTGGAAAACGGATTGAACAGACTATGAAGGAGGCTGTGGACAAATCACAAAGACTAAATCTGCCTTCAAAGAATCCAAATGATTCAGTGCCTACTAAAGTCATTAACGAATACCTTACTCTTTATTCTAAACCTTTACAGACAAATCCTCATCATCATCCATCAATATTAGAAATTCTAAGATATTATCATATCTTTCATTATAAATATCCGCGATATTTCTGAAGATATTTTCACAACTAATCTTATCTGAAGTCATTTATCTCTTTGCGCTATCAGTGTTGCATCATATAAGAAACTATTAGTTTCTATATTCTATAAACTTTCGAGTTAAATTATGAATGTTTTGAAGTAGTGTTGGGAACTGAAGCACGAGTTAGTATAATATAATGACACTTGATCAACGTGATTATATTACAGTAAGTCATGCTGAGTTTCTAATGGAACATGACGATTCACAGACCATGCCGTCATCATGTTCAATGTTACACGACTCTTGTATTCTATTTAATCTCTAAAAATATCAAGAATATATTTTCTTGATGATTCGGTCTTTTTAGGGTATTCTGGTAAATTAACAAATCAAGATCGTGCCATTACCATTTCCTTCTTAGAACATTAACTATGTTCATTCTGAAATTCATATCTGCGAATACTGGATCATTACAAACGTTGCTTAATCGCAAGAAGAAGAAACGAAAGGACAAAACTCCAAAATAGAAATTGGAGTATAAATCGCAGCAAATAGAAGAGAGCATTAACTATGGATGTCAATGATTATAGAAGACAAAAGCAGGGGCTTTGAAATATAAGGGAAGATATAAAACCCAACAACCACCCAAAAATTATAAACCGTATATATCGATGCATATAGCAATATAAAGACACGGAAGAACTAAAAACACTATAAAACCGAGGGTATAGTAGAAGTAAATAGATTCTTCCGGAGGCAGATGAAAAAGAAGAATGACAGATATGAAAGTGAGGAGTATATCGAGAATCAGTACTGGATGAAGCATATTGACAAATACTTTAAAATATGAGTTGAGGGAGAAAGAATAGAAGGTGTGAGTTGTAAGGAAACGAAGGAGGTGGATTTATAGTGAAATACCCGACAGAGAAATCAAGATGGATTATCGTATTAATTCGAAGAGAATCATAATCTCCTTAATCACCAAAGCATCAAATCCAACATAGATTACAAAGATTTTCTTTAAATTCGGAGATCAATTGTGATGACGTCAAAAGATATGACGAATCACTATAATCTTATTTCCTTCATTTACAATAACTTCCCTCATACGCTTCGAGTAATCGAATTATTTTATCCATACTTCTTAGACATGATAAAACTTCATAATCGTTACGTCATAATAACATTCTCATTGTTAGCCATAACGACCTCTATCAAATTTCGGGGACGAAATTTCTTTAACGGGTAGGTACTGTGACGACCCGGAAATTTCCGACTAAATTTAAACTTTATCTTTATATTATTCTGACACGATAAGCAATGTTTGTTAAGTTAAATCTCAAGGATTTTAAACTATGTTTATACATTCATTTAAACCTCGACCAAATTCCAATGATTCACGAACCATTAAATGAACATATATGAATATGTATGTATATGTGTATATGTTATAAATTGAAAATGTCAACAAAGTATTTAAACGTATAATGCTTTATATGAACGTATTTGTTTCAATATGATTATCGACGAAATTAAAAATATATATATTAAATGATTGAATTATCAGAAACATTGAATTATGATTACAAGTCTCTGTTGAGAGGTCCACTATGATTTGAGAAAATCTATTCCTCTTAACGATATTCGGAATAATTTGTAAAGCTATTTATAAATAAAAATAAAAAGTGTCATTTACGAAAGTTAGACAAAAGCTAGTGGAGAATTGGTTTCCATAATATTCTATTAATCTATTTTCAAACGTACAAAAACGTTTTCAGTTTAAAAAGAACTTTATTATTAAAACGTATATAACTTTTATAAATATCTAGAATCACTTTTGACAACTCATTACTTAACCAGTATAATAAATATAACGATTTTTTTATTTTATTTCATTAAATATATATAACGATTTAAATTAATATTATATATATTTATACGCGTATTATACATACATAGTTTTTATACTTTTACTATATTTTAACTTTACCTTTACTTTACTTTTACTTTACTTTAACTTTAATAATTCACTTTAATAATTCATACTTTAATAATTCACTTTAATAATTCATACTTTAATAATTTAAAAATCTATTATAAATAGAATTCAATAGGTTTCATTATTTCATATAAACTTGAAAATATATTTCTCTAAACTCTCTCAATCGATTTACATATATATATATATATTTGCTCTGTATTATTTCAAGATATTATTAGTATACATAAAATATTACGACGGAATGATGTCCGAGTGATTTCAAAATAGTTTTTTTGAATGAGTCGAAGCTAAGGAAATTATGGGTTATAGCTATGGAGGTGATGGGTATGGTTCATGGGTATGCTCGTGAGGTCAATCTAGTGTTTATCATCTCCGTTGCGTCTACGTACTTTCCTGCAATATTGAATCTCAATATTGATACGTGAGCACTCATAACTTAACTTTTATATATCAATAGTGTATCCCTGACTAGTGCTCGAGTATATAGGATTATGCATGCTTGTACATTCGATATTGTCCTTAGATAGGTTTGTTGAATCCTGAATTAGATACATATGCTACTGAGATAGGGTATATGATATGCATGTCATTGGAAAGCTAGCGAAAAATTAAGAACTTTTTATTTAGATATCGAATGGTTTCGATGAATGGATTAGAAGTTATAGTCAACTGAATTTTAGTATTATTGTTAAAATGATTATTATTACTATCGTCGTTATAATTTTAATAGAAATATCATTGTTATTATAAAATATCATTATTACTATTATGTTAGTATTATCATTTTATCATAATACCATTTTTAGTAAATATAGATATTGTTATTTTTTTATAGAATAATAATAATTATTATTATAAAATAATACAACTTTTACTTATTATTATGATCAATATTATTTTATCAAATAAATAGGGGATACAAAGATATTTTTTACCACGCGTAATATAATTACATTAATAATACTTACCACTATAGTTTTACGATATTAAGTGAACTTTATAAATTTTACTACTTAAGATATATAAAAGTATATTTTATCATATATAAACGTTAATATAAATTTTTATTAATAAATGACTTTTATTATTATAAAATCTAATAAATATATTTAAATATATAAAACGACTAGAGTTAAGTTATATAATAAACACGTATAAATTTTAGAAGTCATTTTGGGTCAAGTTGACTTTTGTTGACTTTTGCATATTAGTCTCGAGCATTAGGATTGTGGTACACTATAACTTGACCAAAAATTGTTAGACAAATATTGACCAACATATAAATATATATAATTAATATAGGTTCGTGAATCCGAGGCCAACCTTGCACTTGTTAAATGACGTTATATGTATTTTTACTACGAAATACAGTATGGTGAGTTTCATTTGCTCCCTTTTTATATATATTTTTGGGACTGAGAATACATGCGCTGTTTTTATAAATGTTTTACGAAATAGGCACAAGTACTAAAACTAATTCTACGTGGGTTTAAACTAGAAATATACCCTTAGCTTGGTAACATTAAACTACTTGTCTATGTACGGTAGGCGCAAATCCTAAAGATAGATCTATTGGGCCTGACAAACCCCATCCTGACTATGGGATGCTTTAGTACTTCGAGGTTATTTTAAACACACCTGATCTGGTGTACTTCAGAGGGTAAAACATGAACGTTAAGGCTTGTTACCGGGTGCCTACAACTTATAGAATACTTTTATACACTTGCGAGTGTACATATATTTATAAACAGAAATCTTGTGGCCTATTAATATATTGAAATGATTATTATGATAAACCTATGAACTCACCAACCTTTTGGTTGACACTTTAAAGCATGTTTATTCTCAGGTATTAAAGAAATCTTCCGCTGTGCATTAGCTCATTTTAAGGATATTACTTGGAGTCATTCATGGCATATTTTGAAAGATGTTGCATTCGAGTCATTGAGTTCATCAAGATTATTATTATGTCAATTATAGTTGGATGTATTATGAAATGGTGTGCATTCCGTCAACTTTCGTTGTAAAGAAAGTTTGTCTTTTAAAAACGAATGCAATGTTTGTAAAATGTATCATATAGAGGTCAAATACCTCGCAATGTAATCAACTATTGTGAATCGTTTATAATGTATATGAACGGGTCCTTTCAATTTCCCCCTTTGAAACGGTGATGGCTTGTCATTTGACTCCACGCACCGTGTGTATCAAAATTTTCATCTATCTTTCTACCGTTTAGTATCAACCCTCTACAATCGGCAGATGCTAACTCCTCAGGCATATATATACGTAAAGCCTGAGCCATGTCTAGTAAAGACATGTGGCGCATCGAACCGCCTAACAAAAATCTAATAAAAGAACGATCGGTTAAACTAGCTACCTGATCATTCAACTCTATACTGCACAACAATTCTTCACACCATACTTTATATACAGGTCTACGCATGGTGAATAAACGTACCCAGTCATTAAAAGTAGAATTATCATACCTCTGTACAAGTAATTCCCTAATTGGCCCGGCCAATTCTACAGCTTCTAAGGGTCCCCATTCTATGACCCTCGGTACCTCAACAACCTTAGAATGAAGAGTATGCAAACCCCTTTGATATTTTGGATAATCTATCCAAAGTCTGTTAAATCTCAGGTTCGGGTGCAACTCTTCCAAGTGCATATCAGAAAAGGTCATGACTGGATGAGGTATATCCTGCTTGTAGTAGTTATCCACCTCCTGTTGTTCCGCATTCTCAGCAGGAGCATTGCGAGCTTGGGATGAAGATTCACCCCTTTCAGTCTGCAAAACACATCAAACACAATTTTTGTGCATCCAAATATGCATTAGTGTCAGCAAAATCATCAATCAAAATAATTACTATGACATGATCAATTTATATCAAACTTAAGCTTATTTTCATATTTTCATCAAATCTACACTTTTTCAAATAAGCATATACGAAAATGTTCGCCAAGTTCATAAGCATTCAACTCAAATAACATGTCAAAATAATCATTACTAGCAATTAAACAAGTTTCAAATGGCATTATCTTTCAAAAATCAAGTTCATGAATTTTAGACTTGAAAAAGTCCACTTTAATTCTCAAAATCATGTTTAGGCTCAAAGTTTGGATCATTTAACTACCTAGACATGTTACACTACTTAATTTAGCAACAATTCATGAAAAAAATCGGCCATAACCTGTTTATATCAAAAAGCCCAAAATTTGCTCAAGAACACAAACCCTAGATTACTCTAAATTTGAAGTTTAAGGCTTCTAATCATGTTAAATAGCATCAATCTAGGTTATACAAGCATAATACATAAACAATTTAAGCCTAATTACACTAAAAAGCATCAAAATCAAATTGGGAAAAAAATTGCTCAAGAACACTAATTTCGGATTAAATGGTGTTTAGGTGTAGAAATTTACCGTTTTTCTTGAGTAATTCCTAGATAGCATCCTTCTCAACATGATTCTAGTAAAAGATTTGGTGATTAACGGTTAAAAATTGTGATTTTGGGGGTTTTTTTCGTTTATTTTCGGCAGTATTTTCGCAGGTTTTTAGTTTTTGTGGGTTGGGGACTGATCTGTTCTGCGGTTATATTTTTTTCTGATTTTTAGTCCCTCCGCGACTCGCGGTGTTTTCCCCTTCAAACTCCGTGAGTCGCGGAGTTTGGTATTTTTTTTTTTTAATCCTTAACTTATTAAAACAATTAATTAATTAATTTTAAAATTTTGTTTCCTTTGTTATTTAGGACGAGGTCGTTTCTGATCGATGTCCTAGTCCGTCCTTCGACAAAATTTTAAAATTTGTCTTTTTGTAGCGATTGTTTTAAAAGCTAAGATTTTTGGGTTTTTTAATGTTTTTGGCATACTTTAATTCAATAAGATTAAAAATAAGGATAATAAAAGTTCTCGTCCCTCCCTCGGGTAAAGCAATTTCGGTTCAAAGACCTAGTCTTCAACTTACGACGAATTTTAAAAATCATATTTTTAACTTAATGAGATAAAGTAAATTTTTGTTTTTAAATTCACACAATTTAAATATAAAATTCAAAATTAATATTAAAAATTCACACCAAACTTAAAATTTGAAATGCATAAAATTAAAATTTCATATTTTAAAAATTAAAATTTCACACCAAACTTAATTTAAAAATTTATAAATTCATACCAAACTTATATTAATTTTTCAAATATTTACAATTTTAAATATATTATTTTTACAAATTTTACAATATTAATTTAAGATTTAAATATTAATTTTAAAAACATGGTAAAAATAAAATTAAAAATCTGTTTGGCTTTTTATCCCACTTTAATCAATCAAATATTATCAAAAATATGCGCCCCACTTTTCGATAAAGTAATTTCGGTTCCAAAACCTAATTTAACTCATGACGAATTTTTGAAATATTTTGGGTTGATTGATTAAAGATATTTATACCTTAAGAATAAACGTTAAATTTCGTAGTGATGTAATAAATTTTTGTATGATATCAATAATTTCGGTCGCCAAACCTAATTTTATTCAATACCAATTTAATACTTTTTAGCGAACAAATTAGCGTTTATTATCAAAAGGTTAAAAAAAAAAAAACTGTACAGACTTACCTGTGAAATAGATTTCTTAGTTATATGATCTATCTCATTCATAAGATAGTCGGTTTAATTGGTTTTCCATGGCTACATAGGCGTAACCTCGAGCATTCAGTGTCTTTTCTTCTAAACATATGAACGGTCCGTCTCTGCATAAAGTAACAAATTCGGTATTTGAATAGGTTTGATTATTTGAACATTTACCTCCATGTGACCATTTTCCGCATTTGTGACATCTTTCTAGGTGTCGTGCTCTTCTTTTTGCTGCGGATTTTGATTTTCCTTTACCAAATTGTAACTTATTATCTTCGCATCTGGATTCTTTTCTAACTCCGTCCATTCTTTCTCTGATTACTGATACTATTTCACTCGGTAGTATGTCATTATTACGTTTAGTGATCAAAGCGTGTAGCATTAGACCATGGTTTAGTTCACAGGCAGTCTTCATTTTGTAAAAACCTAAAAAAAAAAAAAAATTCAGAATGGGGGGAGAAGACTAGTTCTTTAGGGTCTGCTAGGAAAAGACCATTTGGGTTCCATTTTCGAGAACTACACGAAAACAGACAATCTAACTCTAACAGAAATACATAAACCCCTTGATTCTCCCCACACTTAGTTGGCTGTGGTATCGAAATTGTGATTAACATTATTTTCAATTGAATCATCAACAACTTGTATATCTTTGACTTTTACTTCAATCCATTTGTTGATTTCCTCCGTAACTTTCACAAAGTCAACTAACATTGCCTTTTCTTTTGACGATAAATTGGATATTAATCAGTTATATAACTTAAAGTTTCCTTTAATCTTAGCATCGTGAATCCGTTTATAAAGTTTCTTCGTTGAACTGTTAAAAATGGATTCATCTAATTTCGTATCATCAACGGCATTCTTTGTGATTGGATCATCATTAAGTGTTTCTTCATCTTCCCCACTCTTATGCGTTTTTATTGGTCTAACAGTTTTGGTTTGTGTAGATCTAAACTTTCGGTTCACAAAGGTGATCGATGTATCACCATCCCTAAGTGTTATTCTACCTTCTCTTACATCAATGAATGCCTTGGTGGTTGCTAAAAATGGGCGACCTAGAATTAGAGGAATATCAAGGTTTTCCTCCATATTAATCACTATGAAGTTTGCAACAAAGGTCAAACTTCCCACTTTAACAAGTAAATTATCTGCTATTCCAACCGGGTGTTTAATGGTTTGGTCAAATGATTGAACACCTATTTAGGTTGGTTTTAATTTACCCATGCCTAATCTTTTGTATAAAGAAAGAGGCATAATATTTGCACTTGCTCCTAAATCTGCGAGTCCATTATATACAGCACCATCATTAAGTAAGCAAGAAATGATAAATTCACCCGGGTCTCCTGCTTTAGTAAGTCGAATTGGTTTGTAAACCTTTTTCGGGTGTTCTTTCCTTGGTTCTTTCATTTCTATTTGAATTTCTTGTTCACATTTTTCTTCGTTTCTTGGAATGGGAGGTTTGTATAGGAATTCTTCTTCATCACTCAAATTTGAATCCTCCCTATATTCCAGTTTTGATTTTTCATATGTTGTTGATAACATATTTATGTTTTCATTTTGAAGGTTTTCTTGGGTGGTGAAATTATGATTAACTTCATTGTCAACTTCCATCGGACCATGTATGTAATGTTTAACTCTGTGACCATTAACTTTAAATTCAATCCCATTTTAATTTATCAATTCTATCGTTCCGTATGGGAAAACTCTTTTGACTATGAATGGTCCAGACCATCTTGATTTCAATTTTCCAGGAAATAGCTTGAATCGTGAATTGAAAAGAAGAACTCTGTCTCCTTCCTTAAATTCTTTTGAACTTCTGATTCTTTTATCATGCCATTTCTTCGTTCTTTCTTTATAGATTAACGAATTATCGTATGCTTCATGTCTTAATTCTTCTAATTCGTTTAGTTGACTTAATCGTAGACGTCCGGCTTCATGTATATCAAGATTACATGTCTTCAAAGCCCAAAATGCTTTGTGTTCAATTTCTACTGGAAGATGACATGCTTTTCCATAAACAAGTCTAAAAGGTGTGGTTCCAATTGGAGTTTTGTAGGCTGTTCTAAAAGCCCAGAGTGCATCCTCCAATTTAATGGACCATTCCTTCGGATTTGATCCTACGGTTTTCTCTAGAATACGTTTTAAAGCTCGGTTGGTATTTTCAACTTGTCCACTTGTTTGTGGATGATATGCGGTGGAGATTTTATGAGTTACTCCATATCTTTTAAGAACTTTCTCAAGTTGATTATTACAGAAATGAGTACCCCGATCACTTATTAAAGCTTTCGGTGTTCCAAACCTTGCAAAAAGACGTTTTAAAAAGTCGACTACAACTCGTGCATCGTTAGTTGGGAGAGCTTGTGCTTCCGCCCATTTAGATACATAATCAATGGCTACGAGTATATATAGATTTTTATGAGATTTTGGAAATGGACCCATAAAGTCAATACCCCAAATGTCAAATACTTCACATACTTGGATGATATTTTGTGGCATTTCATCACGTTGACTTATTTTTCCGGCCCTTTGACAAGCATCACAGGATTTGCAAAGAAGGTGTGCGTCTTTGTAAATTGTAGGCCAATAGAATCCAGCATCATAAACTTTTCTTGCTGTTAGTTGAGGCCCATAATGCCCTCCTGTTGGTCCTGTGTGACAATGGTTTAATATTTTACTAGCTTCATCTCCAAATACACATTGGCGTATTATTCCATCGGGACAACTTTTAAACAGATGTGGATCTTCCCAAAAATAGTGTTTTATATCACTGAAGAATTTCTTTCGTCTTTGGTACGATAATCCTTTTTCAAGGAATCCACATACTAAGTAGTTTGCATAGTCTGCAAACCATGGAATTTCTTTATAATCTATCTTCAATAGATATTCATCAGGAAAGTTTTCTTGTATGGCCGATTCATTTAGAACTTCTAATTCGGGATTTTCAAGACGAGAAAGATGATCAGCGGCGAGATTTTCTGCTCCTCTTTTATCTCGGATTTCAATATGAAACTCTTGTAAGAGTAAGATCCAACGGATTAATCTTGGTTTAGCATCTTGTTTCGAAAATAGGTATCTAAGAGCAGAATGGTCGGTATAGACCACCGTTTTTGCTAGAACGAGATATGATCGAAATTTGTCAAAAGCAAAGACAATAGCAAGGAGTTCTTTTTCAGTAGTTGTATAGTTCGTTTGTGCTCCTTGTAATGTCTTACTAGCATAATATATAGGTTGAAATCGTTTTTCAATCCTTTGTCCTAAAACGGCTCCCATTGCAAAATCACTTGCATCGCACATTAGTTCAAATGGTAGATTCCAATTTGGTGTTATCATGATCGGCGCATTAGTGAGTTTTTCTTTAAGAATATTAAAAGATTTGATACACTCATCTGAAAAGATGAATGGAGCATCCTTTTCTAGGAGTTTATTCATAGGAGTGGCAATTTTAGAAAAATCTTTGATGAAACGTCGGTAAAAACCGGCATGCCCTAGAAAACTCCTAACTCCTCTAACATTGGTGGGATGTGAAAGTTTAGCAATTACATCTACTTTAGCTCTATCCACTTCAATTCCTTCTTTTGAAATTTTATGTCCAAGAACGATGCCTTCTTTAACCATGAAATGGCATTTCTCCCAATTAAGTACTAGATTTGATTGTTCGCATCTAATAAGTATTCGTTCAAGATTAACTAGACATGATTCAAATGTATCACCGAAGACTGAAAAGTCATCCATGAATACTTCCATGCATTCTTCTATCATGTCATGAAAAATCGCCATCATACACCATTGAAAGGTTGCAGGGGCGTTGCAAAGTCCAAATGGCATGCGTTTGTAAGCAAAAGTACCATAAGGGCACGTGAATGTGGTTTTCTCTTGGTCCTCGGGTGCTATTGGAATTTGAAAATATCCGGAAAATCCATCTAGAAAACAATAGTAACTATTTCCGGCTAATCTTTCCAACATTTGATCTATGAAAGGTAAGGGAAAGTGATCTTTTCTGGTGGCGTCATTTAATTTTCTATAATCAATACATACACGTCATCCTATTACAGTCCTAGTAGGAATAAGCTCATTTTTCTCATTTGTAATGACAGTCATGCCACCCTTCTTAGGCACGCATTGAACTGGGCTTACCCATGGACTATCAGAGATTGGATAAATTAGACCTGCGTCTAGCAGTTTAATAATCTCTTTCTTAACTACATCTTGCATATTAGGATTTAGTCTTCGTTGGCGTTGCACATACGTTTTATGACCTTCTTCCATAAGGATTTTATGTGTGCAATACGAAGGACTTATTCCTTTAATATCATGAATCTTCCATGCAATGGCTGGTTTATGAGCTTTCAACACAGAAATGAGTTGTGATTTCTCATTTTCAGTAAGAGAAGACGATATTATTACAGGTAATTCAGATTCACCATGTAAATAAGCGTATTCCAAATGGTTTGGAAGTGGCTTTAACTCTAATTTCGGAGGTTCTTCTATCGATGATTTATATCGATATCTGTCTTCTTCTTTTAGCATTTGAATTTCTTCTGTTGTTGGTTCATATCCATTAGCTATAAGTGTAGCTAACATTTCAGCTTCATCAATTGGTTCATTACCTTCTCCTAAAGAACATTCTCCTGTTCCTTGTAATTCTGGAAATTCTTCTAATAATTCTGCATGTGCATCTATAGTTTGAATATAATAACATGTGTCATCAGCAGATTGTGGTTGTTGCATTGCTCTATCAACTGAAAAGGTAACACTCTCATCCTCTATACTTAGGGTCAGTTTCTTACCGAACACGTCTATCATTGCTTTAGCCGTGTTTAAGAATGGTCTTCCTAATATGAGAGGAACTTGAGAATCTTCTTCCATGTCCAAAACAACAAAATCTACTGGAAATACTAAAGTACCAACTTTAACTAGCATGTTCTCCATTATCCCTCTAGGATATTTTATTGATCTATCGGCTAGTTGTATGCATATTCTGGTTGGTTTCAATTCTCCAATGTCTAGTTTAGCGTATAGTGAATACGGCATTAAATTTATACTAGCACCTAAGTCTGCCAATGCTTCTATTGAACTAAGACTACCCAGAAAACATGGAATTGTGAAACTTCCTGGATCAGATAATTTTTCTGGTATCTTATTCAACAGCACTGCTGAACAATTAGCATTCATAGTAACAGCCGAGAGTTCTTCCATTTTCTTTCTATTTGAGATTATATCATTCAAGAATTTAGCATATCTAGGCATTCCTGAAATAACATCAATGAAAGGAAGATTTACATTTATCTGTTTAAACATATCCAAGAATTTGGATTGCTCGGCTTCAAGTTTCTCTTTCTTCATTTTACTCGGGTAAGGAAGTGGTGGTTGGTATGGTTTAACATAAGGTTTATCCTTAGCTGTGTTATCTTCATTAACCTTTTCAACTACCGGTTCTTTTTCCTTATCTTGATCAGGTTGTGGTTCTTGTGGAGTAGGAATAGCTTCATCAGAAGTTACAAGTATTTCCGGTGGTTTGAGTGTTGTACCACTTCTTGTGGTAATGGCTTTAGCTGTTTCATTCCGGGGGTTAGCATTTGTATCACTAGGTAAACTTCCCGATTTTCTTTCACCTATTAACCTTGCTAGGTTACTTACTTCTTGTTCTAGATTTTGAATAGAAGCTTGTTGATTTCTAAATGCTTGAGCATTTTGTTCATTGGTTTGTTTTTGAGATGTGAAAAACTGCGTTTGAGTTTCAACTAGCTTCATCATCATATCTTCTAAATTCGGCTTTTTATCATCGGTTTGTTGTGGTGGCTTGTTTTGAAAATTAGGTCTTTGCTGATTGTAAGTATTATTGGATACTTGTTGATTGCTAGGACCTTGTTGGTTGTTGTATGGAATATTTCGGTTATAATTCTGGTTTTGATTGTAAATTGGTCTTGGCGGTTGATAATTATTCTGATAATTATTTCCAGGCCTTTGGTTTATGTATGAAATATTCTCTCTTTGTTCCATTGTTAATTCAATACTGAGACAATCTTTTGTCAAATGTGGTCCTCCACACTGCTCACAACTAATTCGTATTGAGTGAATATCCTTAGTCATCTTTTCCATTCGTCTCTCGACAGCATCTATCTTTGCAGAAATGGAATCTAAGTCATGGCTAGAATCGGCTCTAGCTGCTTTAGATGATCTAACGATATCTTTTTCTTGGTGCCACTCATGTGAGTGGGAAGCAGTGTTATCAATAATTTTGTAAGCATCAGTTTCGGTTTTCTTCATAATAGAACCACCAGCTGCTATATCTATGTCTTTCCTTGTAGTGATGTCACATCCTTGGTAGAATATTTGTACTATTTGACAGGTGTCTAAACCATGTTGCGGACATCCTCTTAACAACTTTCCATATCTTGTCCACGCCTCATATAGAGTTTCATTCGGTTTCTGTGTGAACGTAACAATTTCTGCTTGAAGTCTTACGGCTTTAGATGTCGGAAAGAATTGTTTAAGAAATTTGTCAACTAAAACGTCCCATGTATCGATCGCCCCTTCAGGTAACGATTCCAACCAATCTTTGGCTTCTCCCTTTAAAGTCCAGGGAAATAACATGCTATATATCTGTTCATCCTCCACTTCTCGGATTTTAAATAGTGTGCAGATCCTATTAAAGGTACGTAGATGTTCATTTGGATCTTCCTTCGGCGCACCACTAAATTGGCATTGATTAGTCACCATGTGTAGAATTTGTCCTTTGATTTCATAATCTGGCGCATTAATGTCTGGATGAGTAATTGCGTGACCTTGGCCAGTGCGTTTAGCTCTCATTCGGTCTTCCAAACTTAAAGGTTCCAGATTCTCCATAATTGAATTTGTTGAATCGGAATCACTAGAGGATTCTGATTTAATGGTTCGTTCCTCAACAATCTCTGTTTGAATGATTGGTGGTTCCGGAGGAAAGTTTAGTGGTTCAGGATCTACAAACCGTTCCTGAATATTCTCCGGATTCTCAATTGTGAGGTCGGGTTCAAAAAATGGATTATCGGAAATTTGAACTGAAGTACTGGGTCGACTGGATGACGATTCTAAAGAAAAATCAACGGCAGTAATATTTGCTAAATGTCTCGATCTAGTTACAGGTGGTGAACGTACAAAAGGTGGTGAACGTCTTGCTCGGTGCATTCACTGAATATCCTATTAGTTTTTTAAAAGGAAAGAAAAATTATAATAAGTTATCCAATCAATAGACTTTTCTGATTTTGCCCACGTTTCGAATAGCCAAAAGATGCAGCAGAGGGGCAGGATTCGTTTGGCCTCAATATAATTGAGGACTGTTTGGCTCCAATAACCCGGTCCACGTACAAATCCAACTATTACTACGAACCAGAAAATTTTGATGTCTATCAATTTAACCACTTAAAATAAATTTTCGTAATTTTAAGAAATTTAGATAAGAAGTAGAATAAAAATTTATGTCCTAAAACTAGAATAGCGAGAAATAAGAAAGAAAAAGAGTTCGTCGAAAAAGGTCGAAAAAGAAAAATGGTTGAAAAATAAAAGGTGACGGAAAAATAAAAGAAACTTATAAAAATTAAAAATACTTGACTAACCTAACCTTATTACTACAACTAACTTAAAATTATAATCGCAAATTGAGATTACTAATTGGAATGATAATTGATACATAGGTAAAAGTCGTCTAAAAATATTAAAGCTTACAAGTAAAACTATATCCCAAATGGAAATAACTTAAAAAGAAACTAAAACTTAAAAAGGCGTCGCAAAATTCTAAAGTACCTAAATCTTAGTCTAAAGAAAAAGCACTTAAGGAATTCTACGGCAAAGACTAAAAATCTAGGAGTAAAAATAACTATGGCAAAATCTAAGTTTAAAACTAAATATGAGCTAAAAATACAAATATTACGCTAAAACAATTAAAAAGGGACAAAATATAAAAATATACAAAAAGTTGTAAAAATTACAATTTTTATAAAAATATTATTTTTATATTATTTATTTTATAAAACTATTAATTTTATAATTTAATTAAACTAATTTACTAAATAAAACAAATTAAATAAAAAGTAAAACTTAAAATAAAACTAATTATAATAATAATAATAATTAGGGTTAAATAATAATAATAATAATTAATTACCCGTAATTAATGCAGAATTAGGGTTCTGTCAGCGTGTCAGGTCCTCTCCGCGACTTGCGGTATTCGATGCAGCAAACCCCGCGACTCGCGGGGTTTCAAAATTCAACTGACAGGTTTTTAAACTTCGACGCGTTTTTCTTTATTTTTTTTTTATGTTTTCTAATTTTCTGTTTTTATATAAATAAAAGATATTTAAATAAAACTTATATTTTTATAAACTAAAATAAAAATAAAGAAACTTGTAAAACTTTTAACAAACTCTTAAAAATATATAAATTTTTGTTTTTCTTTTTATATTTTCGAATATTTAAAACGTACTTTTATAAAAACAAATTTTAATAAAAGTAAACTAAAAATCTTTTTTTTTTATGTAGCATTGCGCTTCCGGCTTTTAAGAAGTTCCCCGGCAGCAGCGCCAAAAATACTTGATGTCAAAGCTAAGGGGTATAAAATACTATTAAATTTTAGCAGAAAATACTATTAAATACGATACAATTTTACACAAGATATTTATTTATAGAATGGATATACTTAAACCTTGCTACAACACTTATAGGCAGTGTACCTAATCGTACAGTAGTGTAGTTTTTAGTAAGTCCGGTTCGTTCCACGGGGAATCTTTTTAAACAAAGCTCAACGCTATATTAGTTTACTTTTATAAAAATACAAATATATATATATAAGTAATATTATTATTATAAAGGGGGGTTTTTACCGTTTAATGACCGGTTTGTCGATTTTAAAACTTTAGTCGCAGTTAAAACCAAATAAATACAAGACTTTAAATTAAAGCATAAAGTAAATAACGATAATGAAATTGCGAATAATAAAAGTGCGATAAAATAAACTTGCGATAATTAAAAAGTACGATAATTAAAAGTGAAATTAAATACAATAACAATAAAAATGCGATAATTAGAAGTGCAATTAAATATAAAATAAAGGAAATTAAATATGAATTAAAAGAATTATGCTTATTTAAACTTCCGTAATCATGATGTTTGACGTGTTGATTTTAGTTTTATGCCCATGGGTTAATTGTCCTTTGTCCTGGATTATTTAATATGTCCATACGGATTTGTCCATAATAGTCCATCAGCCATAAATATAAAGAGCGAAAGCCATCGTCAAATTATTCTTATTCCCGAAGTCAAATATTCCAACTAATTGGGGATTCGAATTGTAACAAGGTTTTAATACTTTGTTTAATGAATACACCAGGTTATCGACTGCGTGTAAACCAAGGTTTTACTACTTTGTTAACAATTACACCAATTACCCTTGAATGTAATTCACCCCTGTTTCAACAAGTTTATTAACTATTAATCCAGTTCCGTATCCGGTAAAATGAATAATTATTGGTATTTATAGATATCCCGCCCACCGTACCGAGTCAAGCGTATGTGGTTATATATAAATACGTCAAATTATAAGTTTGTATATTAAATTAACAAGGTATTGTTTAGTTAATATAAAACCCATTAATAGCCCATAGTCTAATTTCCACAAGTGTCGTTCTTTTGTCCAAACCCCAATTATGGTACAAAGCCCAATTACCCAATTTTAGTAATTAGCCCAACATCATGATTACTTCGGATTAAATAAGAATAATAATAACTTAGCTACGAGACATTAATATAAAAAGGTTGAACATAACTTACAATGATTAAAAATAGCGTAGCGTTACACGGACAGAATTTCGACTTACACCCTTACAACATTCGCTAACATACCCTTATTATTAGAATTATAATTAAAATTAAAATATAAATTATAAATATATATATATATATATATTTTACGTATGAATGAGGAGAAGAAAAAGATGATGAAAAATGCTCAGAATTCGGTTGGCTTTATAGGCAGTTTCTCCTTTTGGGGGTCCGCGACTCGCGGCATTTTTGCCTTCAAACTCCGCGAGTCGCGGAGTTTGAAATTACAGCTCAGTCCCTTTTGGAGTCTTTCTTGCCGACGGTTTATAATATATATATAATTAATATAATTAATTATATATTATATTATATTTATATACATAGTTAACTTGTAATTTTTAGTCCGTTGCGTCGAGCGTTGAGAGTTGACTCTGGTCCCGGTTCCGGATTTTCGAACGTCCTTGCGTACAATTTTATATTTTGTACTTTGCGTTTTGAATCTTGTACTCTTGTAATTTCGAGACGTTTCTTATCAATAATTGGAACCTCTTTGATTGTCTTTTGTACTTTTGAGCTTTTTGGTCGTTTGCGTCTTCAATTCGTCGAATCTGTCTTTTGTCTTCACCTTTTATTATTTAAACGAATATCACTTTTAAATAGAACAATTGCAACTAAAAGCTTGTCTTTCTTGAGGAATAATGCTATGAAATATATGTTTGTTTTTAGCATTATCAGTATGCTTGAACTTTAAATAAAAGATAATTTTTGTTGGTGTGCTGGCTCTACAACATGTAGCGCAAACCAGTAAGTCATTTTTGATCACTTACTGCCTACATGTAAAACACTCAGCATAACAAGGTCTTTTATACTTTGGTTACTCAAAATGTTTTTAATTGAAATAATAAATAGCTCACAAAATTAAATGATTCCTTAAATCTGAAACTCATTTACTCCCAATGATTTAAATTAAATTCATGACATATTAAATGTAACAAAGTATTTTGTATTTAATACAGAACTTATTTTGTGGTTTTTAGATCATTTTTTTTAATTAAAACCTGCTGCATTTAATGTTGAATGGGAGGTATGAGTGTTCAAGCCTTATATACGTCAAATCAACAGTCTGTGTCCCCTCGAGTGTGCTAGTCTGTCACATCTGCCCACGCGCCTGCTAATGGCAGTTGTCATTTTCTCTCTCCTGCCTTTTTCACCCAATCACAACGGTTAAAAGAGTGTTTTATCTTCCATAATAACCTTCGGTTATTCAGTATTCAAATTCACACTCTTCTCTCTAAAAATCCCCAAATTTTCAAATCTATTCATACATCCATCTTCTACGAAATCATCAATGGTAGAACAACAATAACATCAATCACCACCTGCAGCAAACCAGCCAGAGGAACAACAACCACAACAACAACAACCGGTAGCACCACAACAACCAGAACAGCAACCACCACCGGTCATCAAAGAATAAGTGGTGCAGGGACCTCTGTTAAACCTGCACCCAAGCCTTGTTAGGGATGCAAATGCACCAGAACACTCTTCCATTCACCTATCGAGAGGCAATGCTGCTCATTCCCTATCAATTCCCAAATCCAAAGCCAACTTGGGTTATGATACGCTTATCGATTACATAAGACAATCACTACTGGCTCGAGCTATTACCGCGTACCTTCTCGTCTTTATCCGGCTTGTTTGGCCAGATTCTGGTATACTGCCACCACGGCCACCACTCAACAGAACATTCCATGTATTCGTGGCATGGTGACTGAAACCCTAGCCTGCTCCATCACTGTTGATGCCATCCGACGTGCTCTCCAATTACCTATTGGTCCGTTCGTTAATTCCCCAACAAGTGATGAGTTTAGAAGAGAGGTACTGGAGATTATAGGGTTTGATGGACCAGTGGCTCATACGCCCTTAAGGAAGCAGATGCCACCTCTGTGGAATTATTTCTTTGGCTTGCTGACTCATTGCATCAGTCAGAAGTCCGGAAGCTTTGATCAGTGCTCCAATTTTGAGCTGAAGATTGGTCATGGGATGCTGTTCAATCGAAATATTGATTATGCCGGTGAAATTTATGTACGGTTAAGGGAAATGGTGCTTGCACCCAAACGAACACACTTAATCCCCTTTCCAAGGTTCTTGAGCCTTGTTTTTGAAAGTGAGCTGGGTGAAGCTTACCAGCAGATTGCTGATGAATCATTCGACCTGGCTCCAAAACAAGGGGGAATGTCAAAAGATGCTCCTGCTGCTCCATATAATGTCCTGACACCAGGCATGCTTGAGTATCTTGCTGCTCGAGGTGGAGTGCACCAACCGGCTGCCTCTGGTGCTGCACCAGCTGAGGGGGAGGGACCTCAGCAAAAGCCAGCTGTAAAAAGGAAGAAGCCAGCTACCTCAACTAGTACAGCCACCGTCTCACATACTAGTAAAGCAGTAGTTGTATTAGAATCTAGTGCTCTCTGATCATAAAGAACAGCCCTAGTCTTATATACTGACTATCCACTTCTAGAATTGGAATCCGTTGCTTAACTATTTCTTGGTAACAGGCAAATCCAAACTAGCAAAAGCTGGCTCCAGGCTTACCACAGGGGAGATTGCACCAGTCTCAACTGCTGCTCCTGCAAAGGATATGGCTATGGAACCTGGTGCATTTCTAGACCAAACAGCAGAAAATTCTAACATAATTAAAAATCTTTTATCTGCTAACTTGAAAAATGAAAGTGGATTTAAAGGTATAACCCTGGCTCCCAAGCTGACTGGTTTAAAAACTAGTGTTAAGAAGAGTAGCAACCCATACTTTTCTAGCCAGACACTTCTACATTTTTCAAAATTGAACTTAATGCTATATCCTCTGCTGATAGTACAACCAGTAGAGCACATACCTGACCCCCAAAGCAAACTTGAGCTGGGTCCTCATCGTGTTGAACCAGCTCAGGATACTGCACAGCCATTATGTTACTCGGATCATGATAAGAGTCTCACTCCTACATCATTACCAGCCGGAACTCTTACACTATCTGGGTCAACATGTGTCGCTAATGAGTCAGCAGAGTCATAGCTGTACTTACAGACACCTTATTCTGTCTCATTCGAAGGGCTGACCAAATCACCAGTCTGTCCCCAGAGACCAACATCAGATGCAATTGTTGAGTCAAATTTATTTGGTCTACAGTTGTTAACATAAAATGTTCTATTGTTTCAGTTCTTAGCAGGGTAGATGAACAGGCAGAGGGGGAGCAAGTTAAAGATGATATTATTCCTACTGAGCAGATTGCTGCCTCTGCTACTGGTATTGATGCTACTGTTTCTCCTACTAGTGGTGCTGATGCTAGTACTGTTGCTTCTACAGCTGCTGGTGATACTGCTCCCAGTATTGCTGCTTCCACTACTACACCTGAAGTGGAAGATGAAATCATAGTGGATCCTCCTGTTCTTAAAAAGGTAATTGACAATATTGTCAAGGATGTTCTACTTGATGAACCTGTCACTGAACTAAAGGGTGACATTGCGTCTGCTGCTGCTACCGATGCACAAAATGTTATTGTGGATGCTAGTACTTGTGCTACTTTTCCATCTGTTGTTATCATGGAAGCTGGTACAAGTGCTACTTTTCCATCTGATGTTATCATGGATGCTGGTAAAAGTGGTACTTTTCCATCAGATTATGGTTCACAAGGTAATACTGTTCTGGAGGGTCTTGATTTTATTAATGCTGGCTATGTTGGATGTGTCCCCACAGAGCCAACGGTGGATACTGATGCTACTAGTGTTATTCCGAATGTTTCTGATCTTCAATCGAGACACTTTATTACTGTGGATTCCACTGGTAATCTACAGGTGTCTGATTTCACACCGAATACTTTCTTTAAAGATGCTGCAGATACTGCTTCTTCACCTACTGCACAGTTATCTACCGCTGCTACTAGTTCTACGAAACCCATTGTGGATGCTGGTACCTCTGCTATTGGCACTACTGATTCTTCTCATGCTTCTGTTTCTGCTGAGAAGAAACCTTATGTGTGCCAGGTACCAGATCCTGATGAAGTTGTACCTAACTTCATCTATCGAGGAGCGTCTATTACTCCCAGAGTTGCTCTGCTGGTGGATCAGCTAACTATTGATCATCAAACTGCCATAGTCTCAGCCAGCAAATTACCTCGCGAGGAGCTGACTGAACTATTGTCTCAGCTTGATTGACCAGCTCGAGAAGAAGTTTATGAGAGGCTGGCTACTTTAGAACAGATCAACGAGCAGCCATATTATCATTTTTTTGGCATGGCTCCAGCTGCTTCTCCATGGCCTGGTACATGGAGGCCTATCAAGTTCATCCGAGATCCCTCTACTGGTAAATATATTATGCAGAATATTCCTGATTCACCAGTACCTTCTGATTCATCAGCTTCTTCCTCATCATCATCTTCTTCTGATGGTGATGCTGATAAAGGTACTGGTAAGGATGAACCAGTCACTCATGATAATGTGACTGGTACCAAAGATAAACCAGTAGATCTCACTGATGATGCTGATCTTGATGCTGACAAGGATACAAGTGGTTCTCAACCTTCGGGTGAAGGTAAAAATGATGATGATCATGGTGACGAGTCAGATTCTGGCCTTCCACCTCCACCACCCCACGGAGGTAATCCTGTGTTAGCTGCTTCTGACCACCCCACAACCAGCTATGTTAAATTTAATGCTGATGAGGTGGCTGACATCTCCACCCTGGCTGTCTATAAGACACTAGCCGAGGTTACACCTGATCTATAATCCACCATTCGCACTGCTATTATTGATAGTGTGACTGAAGTCATACGTAACGCTGGGCAAGCTACCACTTCCAATATTGAAGCCCAGCTCAAACAAGTATGTGCTTTTGCAGATCTTGCGGGGGCTGCCATTTTCAAACAACATGAAGAGGAGGAGAACTTAAAGAAACGAATCATCTATCACAATGAGTATACTGAGGAAATTGCCGGGTCTTCAAGCTGATTTAGATGCTGCTAATCGCAGAATTCCTTTTCTTAATGAAGAAAATACAGTGCTACATGAGAGATTGGATTCACAGGAACAGTAAATGGCTAACATGATTCCTACTTCTGCCTATGTTCAAATGGTTGAAAATATGCATCGACTGGCTACCCTACAGGGTGATGTTAGGGCCATTGTTGAACAGATGGCTATGGGTGTTGCAAGGAATGAAGTTAGGTCTTCCAACCTCCTTCTTCGACAATTTGGCGTGGATCCTGGTGCCCATCTCACTCCTGAAGTTGCTGACTGGAACAATTTTGCATTCTCTGTTCCAGATTCAGATAGTGACCTTGATGCACAGGTCTCCCCTGTTCACCTTTCTGCCCCTGCTGATGACAAAAGGGGGAGAAGAAATCTAAAAAGAAACTCAAAAAGAGAAAACAATCAGAGGGGGAGCATGAGCATGAAAAGGCTCCAAAACAACCAAGGAGAGATGGTGATGGTGATGGTGGTGATGGTTCTACTGGTCAAGACTCTGGCGCTAAGCCCAGCAACGCTCATACTGAAGCTGGTGTACAGGCAGCTGGTGAATCTCAACCCAGTATGTCTGCCACATCAGTGGATGATATTGGTTCTGGCAGTAAGCCTAGTGATGTTTCTGCTTTGGCTGTTGCTGAAGCTTTTGTTGTCTCTCAAACTATTGAAAGAAGAATGAAAAGAAAACTGGAGAGACATCAGAAGAGACAACAAGAATTAAATGATGCCTTCAATGTCAAATGGGATGCCTATGTTGCTCTTAAACGCCACAGAATTGAGCATAGGAGATGGCTGACCCCGAAAAAGAGGGACATTGATGATGACCTGATTGGCATTGATAAATTCAAAAAGGATGCACGAAAAAGAAATGCCAAATTCATGGTTAAATACGACAAAAAGAGGGCAAAGCTCTATGCTGAGAGAGCAGATAGGATCAAACAGATGACTCCAGAAGAAATGAAAGATTATCTTGCATCTACTGAGTCAGTGGGAGGAGTTAGAGCTGACATTTTTTAAGATTATTTTCAATGATTTCCCTTTTGATACGTCTTTCTTTTGGAGTCATGTAGTAGATGCTTGAGGGGTCAGTAGTCTCATCAATTGAGGTACTAGCTTCTCTTGCTCTAACCTCATCCTCCAAAATCTCTTTCATGGCAGGTGGTGGGGACACAGTAGCAGGTCTAACAAATTTATTTGTCAAGACCTTTTTACCTTTAACTATCTTGGCAAAAGTATTTGGCAAGACAGCTTCAGGATCTGTTTCAAGAATTGGGTATATGAAAGTAACCTCTGCAATAGCAGCAGCAGCATAGTCACCAGCAAAGAAAGCTTCAACTTGGGCAGGCACCTGCTCGTTAACACACTTTGCTGTGCGTTGAGCAGATGTACACCAAGAAGCGACAACCTTTTTAAGATTATCCAGCTGGTTCTTGACTTCTGCTGCCTCAATGTGAAGAGACCTTAAAGCAAAATTTTGTTTTTCAAGTTTGAAAATATCATCTTTCAAGATTTTAATTTCATCATTTTTGCATTTAAGTTTCTCATTTAAAGATTTGTTGTCTGTTATCAAAACTTCTTCACGTTTGCTGCCTCTACATAAGTCAACTCTTAGGTAGTCAAACATTTCGGCCTTTTCATCATCAGTATAAGTTCGAAAATTATCAACCTTATACATCAATTCAGTTTTCCATTGAGGAGAATCTCTTTTCTGATAAGCTTCCCTCATATCAGCCAAAAACTTGCTACCACTATCATCCTCATCAGACTCCTTGACCTCCTTGGCCGTTAAATACAGCTTCTTTTCTGGAGCATAACCAGCACCATCATCATCAGTATCACTATCAGAGGAAGACGACGAGCTGGTTTCATCCCAATCATGATGCTCAGCAACTAGAACCTTTTCTGGCTTTTTACCCTTCTTATCAGTCTTAGCACTTTCCTTTATCTGAGCTTTTATAGCTTTGTACTTGTTATTGTACTTGTCAGCTTTTGAGAAAGAGTTAGCATGTGAAGTTGAAGGTTTCCTGGACATGCATTTAGCAGCAAAATGTCCAACCTTCCCATAATTATAACACTCAGATTTAGGACCCTTGACTGACTTGCTGCTATACCTAGCACTCGGTTTCTTACACCCTTTGTATGACTTGCTGGTTCTATTACGATTGAACCTTTTGAACTGCCTAGCCAGCAAAGCCATACCTTCAGCAAACTCTTCTGCATCACTTTCATCATCACTGCTTTCTTCAGACCCAGTACCACTATCCACATCACTCCCAGCTGACTCTTCTTCTGCCAGCATCTTTTGAACCAGTAAAGCCTTTTGAGCTTTCCTTTTAGCAGCATCAATAAGAGCAGTATCATCTGTCTTAGAAGATTTTGAAGTGGTGGGGGCAGACCTAAAGTTTTCTTTCAAGTTAAGTTCAAATTTAGCCTCTGCCTTCTTATGGTTCCAAAGTGAACTATAGAGAGAAGACATGTTAAAGTTCTTTAGGGTCTGAGTGGTTCTTAAGGGGTCAGTAACAGATTTTCTTTTAGTAGGCAGTGAATCTATGAATTTGTTAACTTGTTCAAACTCAGTATAGGTGACATTCAAAGTGATCAGGTCAGCAATCAAGGAGTTAAACCTAATGAAGGTTTGCTTAAGGGTTTTATTCTTGTAGGTAAAGAACATTTCATATTCACGTTTTAAAGCAATCATTCTGTTCTGCCTAACTTCTCCCATACCCTCATAGGTAACATCTAGATAGTCCAACATAAGCTTGGCATTTTCTTTTTCCTTAATCAGTTTGAACAGTGGGTTAGGCAAAGTTATAGCTAACAAGGTTCTGATCTTAGGGTCAAGTCCAACACGACATTTATCCTCAGCATCCCATCTAGAAGGAGTGAGAATAACCTCTCTGCCAGGAACATCAGGAGTGTCAGCTGTAGCTGGTGCACTACCAATAGTGTCAGTAGGCACAAATGGATCATCTGTGGCGATACCAGGCATGAGTGGGTCAATAGACTCAAGGTGAAGCATGAATCTTGCCTTCCAAGTTTCATACTCCTCTTCATCAAATTTGGGTGGTCTATTGGATGAGCCATTTTTAAGGTAAGCTGTATTAGAATATGCAGCCATGAGAGAATTCAGATCCAAGATATTAATTATCAAGACTGAAGCTCTGATACCAGTTGTTGGTCCCTTGATAACAACATGAGTATTGTAGAGGGGGGTGAATACAATTTCTTTTCAAATAACTTAACAGTTGAACTAATTAGTATTCAAGCATGCAAATAAATAGAGTCACGGGTAATTTTCAACAGTTATTCTTTATTGATTGAATCACAAAGAATCACAACTATCCTTGGCGGAATGATAGTTGGTTGATACAGATTACCTAGATTATAGCTAAGAGGTAAACTAACAGCTATTACACGTTTTGACTCTATAAAAATAAACCCACACCACTAGTTGTTACAATAGTGGATACAACAATTTATAGTAGTCCTATTAACCATGTAATGGTTCTATTGTCCACTGGTACATAGGATGTCTGTACTTGTGGAGACAACTATATCAGAGAGCATGCTCTCTTCTTTCCTCTTTGGTAGCTATCTGCAGGAACACCCCAATTCGGTTTGGCACCACTATTTGATTAAACAAATAGAATGTTGTGTTCCCTAGGTAATGACAAAGTATAACCCATGTCTGCACATGCGTTAACCTTCTGCATTCCCACGTGGTCTTGTAAGGTCACTTGTCAGCCGCCGACGCGTGTCCTTTTCTGTTCAAGTTTGTCTTTGACTTCTGTTGAATAGTACCATTGATGTAGACCACTCAGGAAACGACTATGCTTATAATGGAGCATAGCTGTCTTGTGTAGTGAGCTGCATTCCAGCTGTGCTGGTTCTTCATTGCTGAGCCACTTCATGTTCTTGATTTGCTGAGTACACATCCTGTGCTGATTGAAGAACACTGTCTACCTTGTGCTGGTAGACTGAGCAGCAAACTAAACACTCGACGCAGCAATATCTGCTGTCTATACATGAACAAACTTATGCTGACTGCACATAACATTTTAGTGCAAATAAATTACAGTTTTGTCATAATTAAATCCTTAATTATTTTGGGGACTCAACATAAACTTAATTTGAAAAGTACCAGTTTAATGAACTATTACACACTCACATGCAGTGTACCCATCGTGTAACAGTATAGAATTTGGTAATTCCAATTATCGTTCCAAGGATAGTATTTATGCAAATCAAGATTATAGACTAAATGTAATTAACTAGACAAATTAAATGAAATAAGGAAATAACGGATATTTGGTTTTTGATTATTTAACGATTAACCAATTAAGAAGAGACTTAAATTTTAAGACAATACTTTTGGTTTTTTAGTTTGAAGAAAAGTTATCAAAAGAAAACAATTAAGATAGGCTGTAAATCAAGTTTAAACGGGAATGCTCATCTACACCTTTACCCTCAGTGTTAGATGTTTTGTAGTTAAGACCTGATTAAATTACTAATCATGCAAATTACTCAAACGAATCACCAAGAGTTCTCTTAGCAAATACTCAAACTAAATTACACGGTGTAGGATTCCCTGTCACCTAAGATCTTTTCGTTTGTGTCAAGGTAATTCAACTAGATTGAAGATTCAAATAACAATTGCGCAAGCGTTCGCTACACACAATTGAAGCCTATATCGTCTAACTGTTGAGTTCAATTTACCCTTTGGTCCGGTTTAGCACACAATTAATTAAGACAAACTAATTTTAATTTTATGCATTAAATAAAAGAGGGTTCTCTCTCTTAAACAAACACATCAATGAACACAAGTGATTAAACATCCATAAGTTTGGTTCTTTTATTCAAACTTCAAAAACTATCATGCAAGGAACATTAATCACTAAAGTGCATCCAACACCTTGGTTATTAATCTAGATGAACATTAAAAATCCTAGCCAACAATCATATTGATAGACAATATTAAACATAAAATCAAAGTAGAATTCATTGTTGTAAACAAAAGAATCAACCTAATAGAATAAAGAATCTTGAACGTTGATCGGATTGTAACTTGTTTTCGGAATGAATGGATTGATTAGATGAACTCGGGGTTCGCCAAAAGTCACCAAAATTTGCACCTTAAGCTCCCAAAAATGGCTAAATGAATGATATGGACTTTAGAGTAAAAAATTGTATTTATAATTGCACAAAAAAAAAAACAGTTTACCCGTCCAGATTGCAAAACTTCGCGGCACGCCAAATGAATAAACCATTACGCGACGCGCCGAATTATTATGTGACGCGCCCTTGAACTGTTTAAACTTGATGACGTGAGTTTATGATCTTTTTGGTTTCAAGATCAAAACAATGGTACCCACGATGATTTCATGGATAACCAAGAAAGAGGTAAGGGTTGCAACGTTTGGCTAGTTTGTGAGATGTTGGAATTTGTGGATAACGCAAGCAACCAAAGACAAGGAGATGAAAAAATTTAGGATTTTTGTTTAAAAAAAAAAAATCTAGTGAATGGTATATCATTTGAAATGGAAGTGGATGGAAGAATATTGAGAAGGTGTGTATCCATATGAAGTGCCTCAACCCAATATTCTGGTGGGAGGTGAGCATGAAAAAGGAGTGAATATTGTTATTGATAGTGTGGATCATGCATTCTGACTTACCATTTTGTTGGAAGGTATGCGGACATGAGAATTAAAACTCAATGCCATGGGTTGCAAAGAGATCATGGAAAGAGTTGTTATCGTATTCACCCCATCGTCGCATTGGACAGCTCTGATTGTTGTGTTGAATTGGTTTTTTTAAATATGTGTGGAAATTTAGAAATTTAGAAAAAGCGTCAGATTTCTTGCGGAGAGGGTATATCCATAAAGAGTATGTAAAGTGGTCTAACAATAACATCTAATATTAAAAACCACCCACACTAACAATGGGAGAATTCTATAAATCTTAATGAATTATTTTAAAAGGTTTAGAAACGATGGAAATAGAACAAAACGTTAATCAAACATGTTTTCTAGTTGACACGCATGACATAAAGTTTTAGATGGAAGCTTATCAAAGTTAAGAAAACCACGAGAGACTAAAGTTTAAAGAACATGATCGCGAGGGTGTCCCAATCGATTGTGTCAAAGAGGTTACTAGTCGAAAGTAATGCAATCTTAGAAAAAGTGGAAGGTGTGACGGGATAAAGATCACTGTCACTGTCACATCGGAGAAGCGTATGTCTGGTACGAGCATCCTTTACAGAAAAGTGGAAAACCCAAATTCATCGAATTTTATGGTGGATTTGTTATCTTTATCGAATTGGTTGAACGAAATTAGGTTTTTAACGATATTAGGTGTAAGAAGGATATTGTGAAGGTGTTAAAACAGGAATGGTTGAACCATCGCCGACAATAACCGACGAAATAATGTTTTTATTAAAAATGGTACCGAGTTTACCTGAATTTAAGGTAAGGTGAGCAATAGCCCCGGTATCCATGTACCATTTTTTCATCAACCGAGTCTTTAAACGTGTTTGCATGGAATGCCAGAGGAAGACACTTCGTATGTCCGCTGTTATGCACCGATTACCCAAAAGGGCTACTAGAAAAGAAAAAAAAATATCATGTTGTTCTTGTTGCTGGAAATTGTATTGGCCATTGGGCCTTAGATGTTGGCCCAAACCCGTGTTCCAAGTCCACGGTGGTATTATATTGGTCATTCGTAGACTTCTAGTTAAGGAAGTGAATAAACAAATAAAACAAATGATTAAATGATTGAGGGACTTTTATGAATGTAGCTAGTAGGTAAGGTGAAAGTGTCTGAAAATCCGCATATGGATGCTACTATGCTAGGAAAATAAGCCACATATTGCAAGTAATATTCTAATTTTTTTTTTTTTTTTTTTTTTTTTTTTAAAAACGAGTACGACGTCTCAAAGAATTGCAGTAACAAGATGCTGCCTCTTTTTTTTACAAATTCTTCTGAGGAAAATAAATAAATAAATAATAACTCTTATCACTGTATGTGAATATTATTATACCTACATACTAATAGACATAGTTGTGAAATAGCAACTGAATAGTACCCTCTTTTACGCTTTACCAACTTGCACAACGCGCAAAACAATGTTGTACCCACAAGGAGCAGTACTGCGCTACAGTTAGTTTTTTTTTTTTTCCAAAGTCTCCCCTCATTCTCTCCTACAAATTTTACCAAACGACCGCACAAACAACGTTAACCCGATTTTTTGAAAACAAATTTTCCTCAAAATAGCGTTACGCTTAATTCTTATTTTGTTATTTTTACCCTACTTTTTCCCTACATTTTTTTTTCTAAACTTTCACCAACAACGTTTGTATGCTAATACATATATTTGGGCTACTAACTTTAACACAAATGAAAATTTATAAGATGTAATTATGTGTTTCTCAAATATAATTGTTCTTTAGATCAAACGCAAACTATAATATTTTGTCAATGTAAACTTCGCAAACAAGTGTTGAAGGCTTCATGATATTGTCAAAAAATGTCTACACGATGGCGCAACAACGCGCGTCCCCTATCACTAGTTAAAATCAAAAAGCAAACCCACAAGAGGATGACATGTTTGTAAACTATAGGCAACAGAAGCAAAGAAATTGAGATTGTCGGCTAGGGTTTACCAAAAAGGGACGAAGAGTGTAACGTCCTCCCAATAGGGTCTGGAAGGAACGTCACTAATATCAAAACATACCAACATATTATAATAAACGAGAACAATACTAAATGATGAATTTAACTTTAATGAGTACGCAGCGAAAAATGAAATATCGTTACAATGAAAGGAATAACAATATCGTAAATGTTCACATGCAGAAGTAATAAATGCGATATCTCTTGATCCTATGTCCAAGTAGCATCACATAAGCAGTAAGTATAAGAGCTTGAATCAAACAGTACCTGAGACAAAACATGCTAAAGTGTCAACCAAAAAGGTTGAGTGAAGTTCATAGGTTTAACAAAAAGTTTGTCGTTGTTTTAGACCACAAGATTTAGTTTGTAAAGTTGATCTTCCGCAGGATCAAAAAGTTATGCCAATGCGTGATATTTAGACTAAACGTTCAAGTTTGCCCCATGACAAGTTGAGTCTGTCCTTGTCGGTTTAATTTCATTATTAAGTAATACAATGACTTGGTCAAATGTATCGGGGACGCTACTCCCGATAGGCCTACCCCCAATAATTAAGCATGCCGCAGCAATTAAAAATATCACTGTAGGGACTTAGTCGGACATAGCCGGGTATAGCATAGTTTTAACAGTTGGTACTGATATTTAGACTAGACTTTCAAGTTTGCCCCGTACAAGTTATCGTTTATACTTGTCGGTTGGGGACTTGCTGGTCATAGCCCAACATATCACAGTTTAATAGTTGGTACTTGTGTCTAAAGTGTAAAAAGTAAAAACAGCATGTGTCTCACCCCAAGTAAAAGTAAATAAGTTTGCTAGCAATTAAAGAGGGGCTATGAATTCACCTTAGTAAGTAGAGAGAGTGTTATTCCTCGGAATAAAGAGTTGAACGAGTGAGCAGGAAAGTCAACCTATTGACATTTAAGAGTAGTTAAGTGTTTTGCCCATGTTTAAGTTTAAGTATGTGTTTAAGTATAGTTTGTTTTACTAAGTTTCTATTCCTAGTAAGTTACTATTTTTATAAAGTTTCCATTTTTAGAAAGTTTCTTATTTTAGTAAGTTTCTATGACTCGAGAGTTTCTACTTTTATCAGTGTTTTCCATTTTAGGATACGTGTCGTATTAGATAAGCTTCCAATCCCCCCTTTCCCTTCGAATGGCTAATTTAGATCTAGGGGCTTGAGCCATAGGATCCTTTAAATCGGAAATCCAAACCCTCTGCCTAGAATCTCATAGAAACCATTCGTCAAGAAAGTTCGAAGATCTATACATCTCTAATACATATCCCAAAATGTTTTTATGTTACAATATAAGTAGTAGGTTATAGGTGCTAGTAATAGTAATAGTGTATACATGTTATTTATTTTATTTTTAATTGCATATAATTTATAACATTATTTACATATTTCGGTAAAAATAATAACCGAAGTAAAAAGTAAAAAGTAAAAAGTGAAAAGTAAAAAAAATAAAAAGTAAGAAAAGAATACTTACTAGTAGTAATTCTTCAAAGAGAGAATGAGAGAAATTTTGGTGTGAGTTTGAATGAGAAATGAGGGGTATTTATACTTGAAAAAATTAGGTAAAAAGAATAAAATAATTAAAAGAAAAAGAAATATTTAATTCTTAATGGGATTTTAAAATTAAAAAGTATTAAATGTTAGGTCATGGGATAATGCACAAAATAAAATAATAAAAGTAGTTTTTCCATTAAAATTTTTAATTAAAAAGTAATTTATTTATTTATTTTTTATTTATTTTAAGGATTTTTTTAATGTAAATAAACAAATTTATTTAATGTTTTTCCAAAAATATTTGTCAATAATATTTTATTTTTATTTTTGTTTTATTTAATTAATAAATACAAATTTTGAATAAAAATAATAAATAATTCGGTATTTTATATTTTTAATAATAATTATGATTTTAATTTTTAAACTATAGTTTTAGTAAGTTTGTAAATATTATTACATTTATATATAATTGGATTTATTATATAGTTAAATATATAATACATTAACTAAATAATAAAAGTGATACAAAGTTTATATACTTAGTTAAATTATGTCAAATTATATAAATTAATAATATATTATTTATTTAAGCGTACATTGTTGACTAAAAATTACTATTCGGTCAATATTTAATTGTATATAACAACCCTTAATACATATAGTCAGACATATAACCCTAGGGTTAATTCAGTAATTTAGAAGTCGAAAAGTGAGGGTTGTTACAGTACCTCCCCGTTAATAAAAACTTCGTCCCGAATTTTTAGGTAGACTTCTCGGATGCATCAGCGGTTGAGAAGAGATGGGGATATTTCTGTTTCATTTGGTCTTCACGTTCCCAGATATGTTCGGGGTCTTGCGTGTTTTCCAAAGGATAGAATATTGTTTTGTTTCAAGCGTTTAAGTCATACAAACCATAATCTCTATAGGTTCTTCTATGAAGTGCATTTTATCATTAATGCAGAGATCATTCAAAATGATGATGTTATGCAAGTCATTTCAGTAAATTGGATACATGAAATGTGTTATGAATAATATTGAGCTCATTTAAAACCTTGAGCGTTTATGCTGCAATATTAGGCAGACAAAACAGAGAGGAGTTCATGAAAATCATAGTCATGAAATTTGATAGAGATCGTCATTCTTTATAACAAGAATGATGAATTAGAGTTTTATTGACATTAAATAATATGGATAAAGTAATTCGATTATAGAAAGAGTATAAACGAAGCTATCGTAAAAAAGTAAATGAGAAAATTAAATGTTTGCCTTAACTTTTGACGTAGTTACGATTGATTTTCGGATTTCAAGGAATTAAAGAAATCTTCGAAATCTTTATAAGATTTGATTTTCCAGTAATTACAGAAATTAGGATTTTCTTTAATTAAAGGCGGTGAATTGCCTCGATTGCTGTGTCTGGAATTTTTGCTATAAATTAGCTTCTTCCGTTTCATTATCTTCACCACTTATATACTTTCTTTCTCAATTCATACTTCCAAAAGTTTTGTTAATATGCTCAATCCAGTTCTTGTCTTTGACATTATATTGGTTATCGCCACAATCATCCTTCTTTTCCAACTCCCACCAGAGGAGTCTGTTTACTTCTACTATGCTCTAGAATTTATTGTGTTTTTAGTTCTCCCGTGTCTTTATATTGCTATACGCATTGATATACACGGTTTGTAATTTCAGTGTTGTTATCGGGATTTATATTTTCCCTTATATGTCGAAGCTTCATGCTTTTGTAAAGCAAGTAACGGTCCAGAATTCGTAGGTATGAAGTTTCGAATGATCATGATATTCAAAGCAGAAGGAAAGGTAATAGCACGATTTGATTTGTCATATTACCAGAATATCCGGAAAAGACCGAATTATCAAGAAAAATATTTTCTTGATATGTTTAGAGTTTAAATAGATAAGAGTCGTGTAACATGGAAAATGATGATTATAAAGTCTATGAGTCATCATCTTCCATTAAAAATTTAGCATGACATACTGTAATATAATCACGTTGGCCTGACGTCATTATATTATACTAACTCATGCTTCAATTCCCAACACTACTTCAAATCATTCATAATTTAAACTTGAACTTTACAGAATATAGAAACTAAAACAGTTTCCTTTATGATGTGATAAAGATATCGCAAAGAGATAATTAATTGCTGACAAGAATCGTTATAAAGATATCTTCAGAAATATAGAGGATATTTATAACGAAAGATACAGTGATATCTCAGAATTTCTAAGTTCCAATGATGAGGAAAATTCTTTTGTTTCCTCTGCATTTAATGCTACCATATCTGAATCATTGGTTATCAATCCGAGATGGTTTCAAGAAATTTTATTTTTTTAGATGATTAAACGCTGATTGTAATCATCAACGGATCTAATGGTTAACGAATAGGCGTTGTTGATGATAATTTCGGTGGTTTGATGTGATAATTCATCATAGAATACGAATGAATATAATTCATGAATGTAGTGATCTTTAGGAAGATAACACCTGCTAAAGCTTTACTTGAATTCTGGTATGTTAATTTCAGAATGTGTAATTAAATTTGTATGAAAATGATTGTGTATCACAGTGAAGGCAGTGAGTATAATTAATGATTTATGAATCGAAATTGAAGAATGTACAGTGTATTTATGTGAGATGTAAATATTTCTCGGGTATTACCTACCCGTTAAAATATTTTCACAATTAACAGTTTTTACAATCTTTATGAAGATATACATTCATATATGTATTCTTCAGATATAATCATGAATTTAATGAGTTAATATATATTAAACTCATTTGATTTGCGGTTTGGAACGAGAGTAAATAATCTCCAAAATCTTAGAGATTTCATAATTGTTGCGAAATATTTCGCTAATGAAGTTATGAATCAATACATTCATCGTTATACTTGATTTATTATGAAATGGAGTTTATTGTGCTGAAGCAGTGATTAACAATTGTTAAGTCATTAGCGAAGGGTGTACATCATAGCATATTAGTGATATGAATTAACCAAGTAGTACATACTAGTTGAGATTCTCACGTAATTGCTTAGTACGACAAGATTTATTATTGTTCCAAATCATATATATATAAGGTATACATATATAATTCTTCACGAAGAATGAGTCAATACATCTTAACTCTTTATTGCTAATATTCCTTGGTATCTATGGGGCGTATCATGTTGATGTTTGAGGTACTGAGTGTGTTGTTGAGGCGGGGGATGCGAATGTTGTTGTTGATGAAGTTGATGCTGTTAGTGGTGATGTTGATGGTACTGATGGTACTGGTGGTGATGCTGGTTATGCTGCTGGTGCTGCTGCTGGTGTTCGTAGGTTTCGCACCAGATTTTCCAGAGCCACTACTCGATCGCGAAGCTCATTGACTTCTTCTATTATTCCGGGATGATTGGTGGTTGGAACAAGGGGGTGAATAAGATCTAGAATCTTCGATATTATATATTCGTGACGGGATACCCTGGAAAGAAGAGAGAAAATGGTGTTTCGGACTGGTTCGCCGGTAAGCGCTTCAGGTTCTTCGCCAAGAGGTAAATTCGGTTGGTGGAAGGGATCACCTTCTTCTTGTCTCCATTGATTGAGTCGGCTACGAACCCATCCCCAATTCATCCAGAATAGATGATGGCTGATTGGTTCGTTTGTTCCGGTTACGCTGCCGAGGGAGCTTGAAGAGTTTGAGAAATTCATATTATATGTTTGGAATAGGGTTTGATATGAAATGGGTATTGAATACCGAATGATATATTCGTCTCCTTGAATACGTATTTATAGCAAAAAGATTTCCGTAATTTACGGAGGAAATTTAGGATAAGTGGTAGACAAAGTTTATAGACATGATAATATATGATAAGATATGATGCGTCATCCATTTATGTAATAATGGTGGTATGACGTGTTGAGATTTGTAACCAGATATTGATTAAAGAATTTCAATTCGTATACTGTGATAACCCAATAATATTTTCCGGTTCGCAAACCGATGCATAAAGGCATAAGATACGTGAGTGTTTGAAGTAGTAGCAGGAGCTTGTGGATGAACCGTTATCTTCAATAACATATAGAAGTTTGATAAACTTGATAGGTCATAAGTTTGAAAAAAAAAATTAAGTGGAATAAAGATGAATATGATATAAACGAAACACTTTATTTTATTAAGAACAAGGCTTTAAACAAGCCTTCTTATTACACGATTCGGGGATAGAAATAGTTTAAGGCCAAGCCTTTGCATAGATAGAAAGTAACTAGGAAATATTAAGATTGAAGTAGTCTTCATATTTCTTCTTCTCGTCCTCAACCTCCTTCATAAACTTCTCAAACTTGTCGTTCTTCTCCTTTTGTTCCTCATAAAGATACTCGATGTTATCATAAAGATTGGAAACATCATTGTTGATTACATGGTACTTGTGGTCCCTCATAGAAAGTTGATTATTCACGTGGTTTTCCTCCATCTTCAATCTAAAGTCAACATCTTCTCTTAGGTAGGAGAGATATTGCTTCCCCCATCGAGCATTTCTTGTAAGGGTGCAAACCAAAGTCCACATCGGTCATGGGATAAAACAAATGTATATATATAATCTCTTTCTTTAGCTCAGCATTTTCCTCCATGAGCTTCTTGATCGCTAGGTCTTTTTCCTTCATTTGAGCATCGATCCTTGCAATATGGCGAATAAGGTCATCGGTAGTTTTTCGCAGATTCATGAGCTCGTACTTGGCATCAACTTCATCGTAGGAAGGAGATCGGGATCTTTTCTTTGACGGCCCAGTTTCTTCAAGACATTTCCTCTTGTCTTTATTCCTTGGGGTTGGATAGTATTCAGGAGACCCATGTAACTTTAGAGTAGTATTTGGGCTATAATTTGGTGAGGGAGGACCACCAAAGTCATAAGGTGGACTTTGGACTGGTCTTTCTGTGGAAGACCTTTCAGTATCTTTTTCGGTTGGCTTGAAAAGATTCATTTTGGTCGTTTGATGATAATTAGACATCCTAACATTAGGAAGGATATTTTGATTAGAATCTTTAAGCATAATCGTTAAGATTATGGGGCAATCCTAAGTGCTTTAATTCTAAGGCAGGAAAGGTTATAGTTTCCTAGATTGCTAAGGCACCCTAGCTAACAAGTAAGGCACACATAAAAATGCAATCCTGGTTCTCTATAACAGCCTGGTTATGCTCTGATACCAATCTGTAACGTCCTCCCAATAGGGTCTGGAAGGAACGTCACTAATATCAAAACATACCAACATATTATAATAAATGAGAACAATACTAAATGATGAATTTAACTTTAATGAGTACACAGCGGAAAATGAAATATCATTACAATGAAAGGAATAACAATATCGTAAATGTTCACATGCAGAAGTAATAAATGCGATATCTCTTGATCCTATGTCCAAGTAGCATCACATAAGCAGTAAGTATAAGAGCTTGAATCAAACAGTACCTGAGACAAAACATGCTAAAGTGTCAACCAAAAAGGTTGAGTGAAGTTCATAGGTTTAACAAAAAGTTTGTCGTTGTTTTAGACCACAAGATTTAGTTTGTAAAGTTGATCGCCCGCAGGATCAAAAAGTTATGCCAATGCGTGATATTTAGACTAAACGTTCAAGTTTGCCCCATGACAAGTTGTGTCTGTCCTTGTCGGTTTAATTTCATTATTAAGTAATACAATGACTTGGTCAAATGTATCGGGGACGTTACTCCCGATAGGCCTACCCCCAATAATTAAGCATGCCGCAGCAATTAAAAATATCACTGTAGGGACTTAGTCGGACATAGCCGGGTATAGCATAGTTTTAACAGTTGGTACTGATATTTAGACTAGACTTTCAAGTTTGCCCCGTACAAGTTATCGTTTATACTTGTCGGTTGGGGACTTGCTGGTCATAGCCCAACATATCACAGTTTAATAGTTGGTACTTGTGTCTAAAGTGTAAAAAGTAAAAACAGCATGTGTCTCACCCCAAGTAAAAGTAAGTAAGTTTGCTAGCAATTAAAGAGGGGCTATGAATTCACCTTAGTAAGTAGAGAGAGTGTTATTCCTCGGAATAAAGAGTTGAACGAGTGAGCAGGAAAGTCAACCTATTGACATTTAAGAGTAGTTAAGTGTTTTGCCCATGTTTAAGTTTAAGTATGTGTTTAAGTATAGTTTGTTTTACTAAGTTTCTATTCCTAGTAAGTTACTATTTTTATAAAGTTTCCATTTTTAGAAAGTTTCTTATTTTACTAAGTTTCTATGACTAAAGAGTTTCTACTTTTATCAGTGTTTTCCATTTTAGGATACTTGTCGTATTAGATAAGCTTCCAATCCCCCCTTTCCCTTCGAATGGCTAATTTAGATCTAGGGGCTTGAGCCATAGGACCCTTTAAATCGGAAATCCAAACCCTCTGCCTAGAATCTCATAGAAACCATTCGTCAAGAAAGTTCGAAGATCTATACATCTCTAATACATATCCCAAAATGTTTTTATGTTACAATATAAGTAGTAGGTTATAGGTGCTAGTAATAGTAATAGTGTATACATGTTATTTATTTTATTTTTAATTGCATATAATTTATAACATTATTTACATATTTCGGTAAAAATAATAACCGAAGTAAAAAGTAAAAAGTAAAAAGTAAAAAGTAAAAAGTAAAAAGTGAAAAGTAAAAAAATAAAAAGTAAGAAAAGAATACTTACTAGTAGTAATTCTTCAAAGAGAGAATGAGAGAAATTTTGGTGTGAGTTTGAATGAGAAATGAGGGGTATTTATACTTGAAAAAATTAGGTAAAAAGAATTAAATAATTAAAAGAAAAAGAAATATTTAATGGGATTTTAAAATTAAAAAGTATTAAATGTTAGGTCATGGGATAATGCACAAAATAAAATAATAAAAGTAGTTTTTCCATTAAAATTTTTAATTAAAAAGTAATTTATTTATTTATTTATTTTTTATTTATTTTAAGGATTTTTTTTAATGTAAATAAACAAATTTATTTAATGTTTTTCCAAGAATATTTGTCAATAATATTTTATTTTTATTTTTGTTTTATTTAATTAATAAATACAAATTTTGAATAAAAATAATAAATAATTCGGTATTTTGTATTTTTAATAATAATTATGATTTTAATTATTAAACTATAGTTTTAGTAAGTTTGTAAATATTATTACATTTATATATAATTGGATTTATTATATAGTTAAATATATAATACATTAACTAAATAATAAAAGTGATACAAAGTTTATATACTTAGTTAAATTATGTCAAATTATATAAATTAATAATATATTATTTATTTAAGCGTACATTGTTGACTAAAAATTACTATTCAGTCAATATTTAATTGTATATAACAACCCTTAATACATATAGTCAGACAAATAACCCTAGGGTTAATTCAGTAATTTAGAAGTCGAAAAGTGAGGGTTGTTACAAAGAGGTCGGGAAGGAAAGACCAAAATTTTGGGAAGTATTTCCAAGAAAAACAATCAAATGTAAAATGGCTCTGAAATCATGAAAGTAATTATTTTCTAATGAATAATTACATTTCACTAAATGATATTTATAGAGTACAAGGTATGTTCTAAACCTTAATGGGCCAAGCCCACTATACAATCGGGTTGAATAAATACTAATATATTTACAAATACAATCTAAAAGATTTTTTCTCGTCTTCATTAAAATATGAAAACTCCGAGTTCTAGAAATCAATGTGTTCTCTTAAAAACGCGAACACGCATGTTAAAACAAAGTCGTTAACGTTAATATCGATCAACGTTATTTTCGAACCACCTTAGTATTCTTTCACGTCCTGAGTAAAAAATCCAACAGAAGATACGTTGAATGTAACTATGCACGAAGCCATGAAGAAATTTAAAGTGTTTTAGATGAAAGTGTATGAAAATGTGTTTGAAAAATATGAAGTGTAGTTATGTTTATATAGGTAGGAATGTAGGATAAAATGGTTTGAAAATTAAAAAATAAAATAAAATAAAAAAAAACAGTTCCTCGTTTATAATTTTGAATTATTTAATTGTCAAACCGAGCTGAGAGATACCGTCGATTTCTCGACGGTGTGAAATTGACGTAGCTAAAGACGCCAGCACGGTGTCAATTTTAATTGCGTCTGCGGCGTCGATTTACTGAAGAAAACACAGAAATTGACTTGCGACACCTGATGCTTCGAGTATTAGGCGACTTTTACTTCGAACATTTGTGTCCAACTCTTTCCAGTGTTGGGTAGCTGCTCCACGACATAGGTGGTGGTGTACCAGGAGACCGAAAGCAGCCGGTACATAAGTTGAAATTCTACATATCAACAAAATACCTGTCAAAGTCAAATGTGTAACAATACTAAGTTTAAAAGAACATTGATAGAACACTCTTGGACGTGGCTTATGCTTTTAATGCACATTCATGACTAGATACTTGACTCGTTGGTGGAATGTTTCTTTTGAAAGTCTAGTGAAATTTGTAATTGTGTTGAAAGAAATATGTTGTTGTGAAAAATGTTCCAGGTTTGGGCCTATTGTAGTTTGTGGTTTGATGTCTTGGTGTCAAAATAGTTGAATTGGGTCAAAATGACCGGGTTTTGGGCTGCATGGGTCAGATGCGCCGCATCTGACTAATGGGATGTGATATATGTGATTATTTTAATGCGCTTCTAGTTGCTAGATGCGTCGTGTGTGTAGAATGTGCCACATCTATTTAAGATGTGACGTATGCGTGTCTTTATTTTTTTCAAAAAAGCCAGCGGTTTTCGGTTGTTGGTTGTGAGGTTGTTTCATGAGCAGCCGTTTCCTTTCTTATTAGCAAAATTTAGAAGAGTTGTGGCAATGCAATGTACGTTTTGAGTGGTGTTTTATTAGTTGTAAGCAAATAGTGAATATACTGATCCAATAATAAGTTGATGTCAATTTTAAGCATTTGAAAATATGTTGCAGTTGTGCAAGATTTATGGCCCGAAATTTAGGGCATGACATTCGCTAACTGATACTGAGTATCAGTTACCAACTTACCACACAACCGTAAATAGGTAGATAAGCATAACAGTCTTGTGAATCTTGCTACTCCGTAGACAATAGCAAGATTGTTAACTTTATTAACTTTTGATCTGATTTGTTGTTACACAAGTCCCTAAGCATTACAATACCAGTCAGGGCCGTCTCGCTAATTTCGGAGGCCCTGTTCGAAACTTAAAAAGGGCCCTTATGCATGTTAATTTTTTCAATACGTATAATATATAATAATACTATGATAGCGTAATCAATAGAATTAAAAAATTTCAAAACAACCGTTGCAAAATGTTATTCTCAAATAGTTGTCAACTCGTTATAGTTACACTATTTTTATATAAAACCGTAATCCTAACATTTTTTTGTAACGAAGTAATTGGTCAACTCTTTATAGTCAATACCCCCATTATATTGTTTTTAATACCTATAAACGTCAATCTATTAAGTCTTTCTTGTTAGATGATAGACCTCAAGTAAGATATTCCGTTACGATGTACGAATAAATGAATTATTATATAGGTATTTCAAAATTTTGGGCCCCTTAAAAATTTTGGGCCCTGTGCGGCTGCACACTTCGCACATGCACCGAAGACGCCCCTGATACCAGTCTTAATTCTAACGAGAAGTAACGAAGACTAACTGAAATGATCCTTCTTGCTCTCTCTGGTGGGGACAAAACAAATGGCCAGGACATTATAATCTCAACCAATGAGATTCAAGTATGAAAAACTTTGGCCAATCAAATTACAACCTTCTTGTTTCATGAAAACATACATGCATACAAACACACCCTTTTGTTTACTTGCAAGCAGGAGCCAAAAATACACTTGACACAAAAACAATAACAATACCAAAACCTGTAACTTGAAAGCACCTTTGGTCCTTTTTTTCTTTTATCATCAAATTATTTGGCATCCGATGACACTAAAAAGACATTTTTTATAATTCTGCTAAAACACACACCAAGAAACACACACAACCTTGAACCAACTCCTATATCCACCCATTAAACCACCATAAATCCGCCACCATCACCACCGTGAACTACAATCTTCAACCATTGTTATCTAGTTTTAGTTTTCTTTGTTATTTAAAGTTCAACAGAGCGGTGTAACTGTTTAAGATATTGTAACAAATCATTTGGCAATGGGTTAAACATATTATACACTTCAATGTTCTTATTTATCATCCCTTGTTCTTACTTTCTTTTCGGTTGGGTAGCAAAAGGAGATCTAAACGAATTATATAAAGTTAACACGTGTTATAAGAGCGTAAAGGTATCATTTCCATCGATTATAGCTTCTAACTAGTACAGAGACCCGTGGAATCACGGGATTTTAAATGAAATTTTTTTGAATGATATGTTACATAAACAACATGTAAATAAAATAACATAATTTATCAAGTTCTACTAAATAAAAAACAATGTTTAACCGTACATGTATAGTGTATATTTTGACCCATCTTGATTTACTCATCAAATATTTTGACACATCTTGATTTCCTCCTGAGTTTAACAATATTATATTGCTAAAACTCTTGGTAACTCAGTTTAACAAATATTATATTATTATATACTACTCAGTATATTATAATTATAGTTATAGTTATCTTGTAGTAATATACAAAAACAAATCATATGGAGTACTTTATACGGAGTATGAGATATCAAATCAAAACACTTACCATTCTACTGCAGTTCTATCATAATTGACCATTTCATGCATAAGCCACTAAACAAAGTCTCCGTACATTATATAAAATGGAAGAGACGGACATGTTGGGTTTTATTTTTTGGTTTCCAATTATGTAAGGAAGCCCAAGCCCAACAATTTAAGGCCCAAGTTGTTGTTTGACCTAGTCAACATCTGAGGGCATCTTTTATCTCATGTTTCCAGCTATTTTTCATCATAAGAGTGCACAGAGATAGATCAAGAAATAGAGTGAAACCCCAATTCCCGTCTACAGTGACAGCAGGCCAGAAAACCTTCGATCCCCGGAGATCCGACCGTTGAATCTTCTTCATTTTTGGGTTGTGTCTTCCTGACATCAGTGCCAACATTTTCAACCGTTGAATTCGTCTCGAGTGGTCTTTAGCTCGAGTTACAGCAGGTCAAACAGTAGCAGAATTTTGGGTGATGAAATTCTTCTTTTGTCTTTAATTGTTTCATATACTTGTTGATTATTGTTGTTCAAGAGTATGATGATGTTGTATGCCTCTAGTTGATCTAGAGAAGGATTATTTTATTGCTCTCTTTGTTGATGATAGTGGAATTAAAGTGGCTTACGAGTCCCGTGGTTTTTACTCTCAATTTTGAGGGGTTTTTCACATAAAAAGTCTCGTGTATTTAGTGTGTGCTTGATTATTGTTTAGCTACTGATTCGGAACAGATTTGGTGACTGATTTGGGTTGGATTTGATATAGCTTGTTTGTTAGTTTCCTCACGGGTTCATACGGGTCGGGAAATGCTTGTCAAACGGGTTCGTTTCCGCTTTGTAGATTGCCCGTTGTGACCTATTTTCCCATCAAATTGGTATCTAGAGCTTAAGGTTTTTTTTTATTGACTTGTGTGAAAGATGAAAGCTAATACAAGTAAAATGATTAGTTTAAATGGTTCAAATTATCATGTTTGGAAAGGCAAGATGGAGGATCTTCTTTATGTGAAAGATTATTATTTGCCTGTTTTTACTGAGGATAAACCTGAGGAAAAATCTGATGCTCAATGGAAAATTTTGCATAGACAAGTATGTGGGTATATTCGGCAGTGGGTTGATGATAATGTTGTGAATCATATTACTGGGGAGACTGATGCTAAAGCCTTATGGAAAAAGCTTGAGCAGTTATATGAACGAAAGACTGGGAATAACAAGTTGTTCTTAATTAAGCAGATGATGGCTTTGAAGTATCATGATGGGACTCCTATTACAGATCACCTAAATGCATATCAGGGTATTATAAATCAGCTTGCAGGTATGGGTATCAAGTTTGAGGATGAGATTCAAGGTCTCTGGTTACGTGGTACATTACCAGACTCTTGGGAGACTTTTAGGACATCTTTGTCCAACTCTGCACCGAATGGTACTATCACCATGGAATTGGCTAAGGGTAGTATATTGAATGAAGAGATGAGAAGAAAGTCACAAGATTCCTCTTCATAGTCAGATATCTTGGTCACAGAAACGCGGGGGAGAAGTCATAGTAGAGGTCAGGGTAAAAGAGGCAATCATTGTAGCAGCTCACGCAAAGGTAAATTTGCTAATGTTGAGTGTTATAATTGTCATGAAAAGGGGCACACAAAGTGGCTTTTGTCCAAAGTTGAAGAATGAGAAGAAAAAGGCATATGACAAGAATAAACAAAAGAAAAGTGATGGTGGTGATGATGATAAGGTTGAAGTTAACGCTATCACAGATGAGTTCTTTGTTTGTATTGATTATGATATGATCAATCTTACTCATGATGACATGAATTGGATTGTTGATAGTGGTGCTACATGTCATGTTGCAATTTGTAGAGATCACTTCTCATCTTATACTCCAGGTGACTATGGATTTGCTAGGATGGGTAATGCCGGGTTATCAAAGATTGTTGGTATTGGAGATGTTTGTTTGAAGTTTGACACGGGAATGGAGTTAGTCTTGCATAATTTAAAACATGTTCCGGATATGAGACTTAATGTCATTTCAACAGGCATTCTTGATGATGATGGTTATTATAACGGTTTTGGCAATGGTATTTGGAAACTAACTCTTGGTTCTATGATAGTGGGAAGAGGCAAGAAAGACTCAAGATTATACATCACGCATCCGAAGATCATCCAGAACATTGTTAACGCAGTGGACAATGTTGATTCTACTGAGTTGTGGCATAAAAGACTTGGCCACATGAGTGAAAAGGGGATGTCTATCTTGTTTAAGAAGAATGTGTTGTCGGGTGTTAATGATATTAATTTGAGTAAGTGTTCTCACTATTTGGCAGGGAAACAAACCAGAGTTGTGTTTAAGAGTCATTCTTCTTTTCGAATGGAGAACGTACTTGATCTAGTTCATTCGGATGTTTGTGGGCCTATGAAGACTAGGACACTTGGTGGATGTTCCTACTTTGTTACATTCATCGATGATCATTCTAGGAAGGTGTGGGTTTATACCTTAAAGTCAAAGGATCAAGTATTTGAAAAGTTTAAGGAATTTCATGCACTAGTTGAAAGGCAAACGGGGAAGAAGCTCAAGTGTATTCGGACTGATAATGGCGGTGAATACATTGGGAGCTTTGATGCTTATTGTAAGGAGAATGGTATTCGGCATCAAAAGACTCCACCAAAGACACCTCAGTTGAATGGCTTAGCAGAGAGGATGAACAGAACTTTGGTTGAGAGAGTTAGATGTTTGCTTTCACATGCAGGGTTATCCGATTCCTTTTGGGGTGAGGCTTTAAATACGGCAGTTCATATTATTAATCTAACCCCTTGTGTACCTTTGCATTTTGATGTTCCTAACTGGGTTTGGAGCGGCAAAGATGTTTCTTACTGTCATTTACGAGTCTTTGGATGTAAAGCATTTGTTCATGTTCCTAAAGATGAAAGGTCAAAGCTTGATATGAAGACTAAGCCATGTGTATTCCTAGGCTATGGTGAAGATGATTTTGGGTACAGGTTATATGATCCAGTTCAGAAGAAACTCGTACGAAGCCGAGATGTTGTGTTTACAGAAGATCGGATGTTAAAAGATGTTGATAAGACAGATTCAGTTCCTCAACCTAGTGCTGATCTTGTTGATTTGGATCCAGTTACTCCACAACATGTTGAAGATGATGTTCATAATGATGAACATGGTACTGATGATGATTATGCTCCGGAGCAGGTAGAGATTCCAGTACCAGATGTGCCCCCATTTGTCCCACTTAGGCGGTCTACCCGAGACCGTCATCCTTCTGTTAGATATTCTGCTGATGAGTATGTATTAGTTACTGATGGGGGAGATCCAGAATGTTATTCAGAAGCAATGAAAGATGAGCATAAGAAAGAGTGGGGTGAAGCTATGCAAGATGAGATGAATTCTTTGCATGAGAACAATACTTATGAGCTGGTGAAGTTACCTAAAGGCAAGAGAGCTTTGAGAAACAAATGGGTATTCAAAGTGAAGACAGATGAACTTACTTCACAACCAAGGTACAAATCTAGGTTAGTCGTTAAAGGATTTAGCCAGAAAAAGGGTATTGATTTTGATGAGATTTTCTCACCGGTTGTGAAGATGGGATCTATTCGAGTGGTTCTTGGGTTAGCTGCTAGTCTTGATCTTGAGGTTGCACAAATGGATGTCAAGACTGCTTTTCTTCATGGTGATTTGGATAAGGAAATCTACATGATGCAACCTGAAGGTTTTCGGGTTAAGGGTAAAGAAAATTATGTTTGTAGACTTCAGAAAAGTCTATATGGGTTAAAGCAAGCACCGAGACAGTGGTATAAGAAGTTTGAGTCAGTTATAGGAAAGCAAGGCTACCGAAAGACAACTTCAGATCATTGTGTTTTCTTTCAGAGGTTTGGTGATGATGATTTCATCATATTGTTGTTATATGTTGATGATATATTGATTGTTGGTAAAAATATTAAAAGAATTGCGCAGTTGAAGCGAGAATTGAGCAAGTCTTTTGCTATGAAAGACTTGGGACCAGCAAAACAGATTCTTGGCATTCGGATTTCTAGAGATAGAGGTGCTAAGACGTTACATATATCACAAGAGCAATACATTGAAAAGGTGCTTAGTAGATTCAACATGGAGAATGCTAAAGTGGTTAGTTCCCCTCTTACTAACAACTTTAAGCTAATAGATAGAGATTTCCCTTCTTCAAAGGAGGATGTTGAGGAGATGGATAAAGTTCCATATGCTTCAGCAGTTGGTAGCTTGATGTATGCTATGGTGTGTACTAGGCCTGATATAGCTCATGCGGTAGGTGTTGTTAGTCGGTTTATGTCAAATCCGGGTAAGAAGCATTGGGAAGCAGTTAAATGGATTATGAGATACTTACGAGGTACTTCAAAATTGGGTATCACGTTTGGAAATGAAGAGCCGATGCTTGTTGGTTATACAGACTCAGATATGGCAGGAAATAAAGATAACATGAAGTCCACTTCTGGATATTTGATGACTTTCGCAGGGGGAGCGGTTTCATGGCAATCAAGGTTACAAAAGTGTGTTGCATTGTCTACGACCGAGGCTAAGTATATGGCAGCAACAGAAGCGTGCAAAGAACTATTGTGGATGAAAAAGTTTCTACAAGACCTTGGGTTTAAGCAATCACGATATGTGGTTCTTTGTGATAATGAGAGTGCGATTCATTTGGCTAGAAATTCTATGTATCATAAGCGGACAAAACATATTGATGTGCGGTATCATTGGATTAGAGAACGTATTGAAGATGGTTTGTTTGAACTTGAGAAAGTTCATACCGATGATAATGGTTCCGACATGTTCACAAAGGATTTAACAAGTGAGAAGCTCAAGGTATGTTGCTCGATCGCCGGGATGGCGATTCCTTCCTCATAATTGGAAAGGGGGAGATTTGTTGGGTTTTATTTTTTGGTTTCCAATTATGTAAGGAAGCCCAAGCCCAATAATTTAAGGCCCAAGTTGTTGTTTGACCTAGTCAACATCTGAGGGCATCTTTTATCTCATGTTTCCAGCTATTTTTCATCATAAGAGTGCAGAGAGATAGATCAAGAAATAGAGTGAAACCCCAATTCCCGTCTACAGTGACAGCAGGCCAGAAAACCTTCGATCCCCGGAGATCCGACCGTTGAATCTTCTTCATTTTTGGGCTGTGTCTTCCTGACATCAGTGCCAACATTTTCAACCGTTGAATTCGTCTCAAGTGGTCTTTAGCTCGAGTTACAGCAGGTCAAACAGTAGCAGAATTTTGGGTGATGAAATTCTTCTTTTGTCTTTAATTGTTTCATATACTTGTTGATTATTGTTGTTCAAGAGTATGATGATGTTGTATTCCTCTAGTTGATCTAGAGAAGGATTATTGTATTGCTCTCTTTGTTGATGATAGTGGAATTTAAGTGGCTTACGAGTCCCGTGGTTTTTACTCTCAATTTTGAGGGGTTTTCCACGTAAAAAGTCTCGTGTATTTAGTGTGTGCTTGATTATTGTTTAGCTACTAATTCAGAACAGATTTGGTGACTGATTTGGGTTGGATTTGATATAGCTTGTTTGTTAGTTTCCTCACGGGTTCATACGGGTCGGGAAATGCTTGTCAAACGGGTTCGTTTCCGCTTTGTAGATTGCCCGTTGTGACCTATTTTCCCATCAGGACCATTGTACCTTTATTAGTTTACAACTAATAAATACCAACACTTGTAGTGGCCAAGCCAAAATCCAAGCCAAGAACCAAGCCAAGATCAAAATTGGTATCAGCAAGATGATCTTTTTTTGGGAAAAACTAATAAACTTTTATAACAAATGGGAACTTCATCAAATAAATGAAGTCCCACTGAACGTATAACCAAAAGAAAACCGAGCCTACAACGGAAAAATCAAAACCTAACAGAGCTCAAAGCAAAAACCATGAGATCAAAGCTACAAAAAAGCAACACAAACACTAAAATACTAAAAAGCAAGATCATCTTCTACATTAAACAATTAAACCACAAGTAAATAACTTTATGTAAGGTCAGATGCAATTCGAATTATTTTAACACAATTTAAGAAACATTAAAAACATAACAAAATCAATTTACCATCTTCTTCCTCCTCATCTTCGAAGTTATCATCAAATCAGGCTTCAACCAAACAACTTCGACACCCATTACATATTGTTCCAACTACATTCCTTATTCTGACCAACTTTGCTAATGTATATGTCCTTCAGCAAATGTATAGATATTTCAGAGGAAATATTTAGGTTTTGATCATACTGTCAAGAAGTATATAACTCACGATGAAGTTGAAAAAGTTAGCTTAGGAAATACACAATACGGAGTATCTCTTTTTAAAAAGAAAACATGCTTACTGCAACTTGAGATATCGAAAAGGTTGCTTAGGAAACAGAAACGGACAATAAAATTTCTTTTTAATTTTCACAGGTTCAATTTTACCTAGTAAATGACAAATAAATTCAAATTTCAAATTAAATTTCATTATTAACTTATTTACATTTAATTAATTAATTAATTATCTTAATTTTGAGATGACATCATTACAACATAATATACATTTAGATACCTAACTTCTGCCATTAATATACATTTAGATACTTAAAGCTTCCCGTGAAGTGTCCCGTTCTTATTGATTAAAAACGTTCCATATTAATTGATTTCGTTGCGAGGTTTTGACCTCTATATGAGACGTTTTTCAAAGACTGCATTCATTTTTAAAACAAACCATAACCTTTATTTCATAAATAAAGGTTTAAAAGCTTTACGTAGATTATCAAATAATGATAATCTAAAATATCCTGTTTACACACGACCATTACATAATGGTTTACAATACAAATATGTTACATCGAAATCAGTTTCTTGAATGCAGTTTTTACACAATATCATACAAACATGGACTCCAAATCTTGTCCTTATTTTAGTATGCAATAGCGGAAGCTCTTAGTATTCACCTGAGAATAAACATGCTTTAAACGTCAACAAAAATGTTGGTGAGTTATAGGTTTAACCTATATATATCAAATCGTAACAATAGACCACAAGATTTCATATTTCAAAACACATCCCATACATAGAGATAAAAATCATTCATATGGTGAACACCTGGTAACCGACATTAACAAGATGCATATATAAGAATATCCCCATCATTCCGGGACACCCTTCGGATATGATATAAATTTCGAAGTACTAAAGCATCCGGTACTTTGGATGGGGTTTGTTAGGCCCAATAGATTTATCTTTAGGATTCGCGTCAATTAGGGTGTCTGTTCCCTAATTCTTAGATTACCAGACTTAATAAAAAGGGGCATATTCGATTTCGATAATTCAACCATAGAATGTAGTTTCACGTACTTGTGTCTATTTTGTAAATCATTTAAAAAACCTGCATGTATTCTCATCCCAAAAATATTAGATTTTAAAAGTGGGACTATAACTCACTTTCACAGATTTTTACTTCGTCGGGAAGTAAGACTTGGCCACTGGTTGATTCACGAACCTATAACAATATATACATATATATCAAAGTATGTTCAAAATATATTTACAACACTTTTAATATATTTTGATGTTTTAAGTTTATTAAGTCAGCTGTCCTCGTTAGTAACCTACAACTAGTTGTCCACAGTTAGATGTACAGAAATAAATCGATAAATATTATCTTGAATCAATCCACGACCCAGTGTATACGTATCTCAGTATTGATCACAAATCAAACTATATATATTTTGGAATCAACCTCAACCCTGTATAGCTAACTCCAACATTCACATATAGAGTGTCTATGGTTGTTCCGAAATATATATAGATGTGTCGACATGATAGGTCGAAACATTGTATATGTGTCTATGGTATCTCAAGATTACATAATATACAATACAAGTTGATTAAGTTATGGTTGGAATAGATTTGTTACCAATTTTCACGTAGCTAAAATGAGAAAAATTATCCAATCTTGTTTTACCCATAACTTCTTCATTTTAAATCCGTTTTGAGTGAATCAAATTGCTATGGTTTCATATTGAACTCTATTTTATGAATCTAAACAGAAAAAGTATAGGTTTATAGTCGGAAAAATAAGTTACAAGTCGTTTTTGTAAAGGTAGTCATTTCAGTCGAAAGAACGACGTCTAGATGACCATTTTAGAAAACATACTTCCACTTTGAGTTTAACCATAATTTTTGGATATAGTTTCATGTTCATAATAAAAATCATTTTCCCAGAATAACAACTTTTAAATCAAAGTTTATCATAGTTTTTAATTAACTAACCCAAAACAGCCCGCGGTGTTACTACGAAGGCGTAAATCCGGTTTTACGGTGTTTTTCGTGTTTCCAGGTTTTAAATAATTAAGTTAGCATATCATATAGATATAGAACATGTGTTTAGTTGATTTTAAAAGTCAAGTTAGAAGGATTAACTTTTATTTGCGAACAAGTTTAGAATTAACTAAACTATGTTCTAGTGATTACAAGTTTAAACCTTCGAATAAGATAGCTTTATATGTATGAATCGAATGATGTTATGAACATCATTACTACCTCAAGTTCCTTGGATAAACCTACTGGAAATGAGAAAAATAGATCTAGCTTCAAAGAATCCTTGGATGGCTTGAAAGTTCTTGAAGCAGAATCATGACACGAAAACAATTTCAAGTAAGATTTCCACTCGAAATAAGATTGTTATAGTTATAGAAATTGAATTAAAGTTTGAATATGATTATTACCTTGTATTAGAAAGATAACCTACTGTAAGTAACAAAGGTTTCTTGATCTTGGATGATTACTTGGAATGGATTTAGAAAACTTGGAAGTAAACTTGCAATCTTGGAAGTATTCTTGATTTTATGAAACTAGAACTTTTGGAATTTATGAAGAACACTTAGAACTTGAAGATAGAACTTGAGAGAGATCAATTAGATGAATAAAATTGAAGAATGAAAGTGTTTGTAGGTGTTTTTGGTCGTTGGTGTATGGATTAGATATAAAGGATATGTAATTTTGTTTTCATGTAAATAAGTCATGAATGATTACTCATATTTTTGTAATTTTATGAGATATTTCATGCTAGTTGCCAAATGATGGTTCCCACATGTGTTAGGTGACTCACATGGGCTGCTAAGAGCTGATCATTGGAGTGTATATACCAATAGTACATACATCTAAAAGCTGTGTATTGTACGAGTACGAATACGGGTGCATACGAGTAGAGTTGTTGATGAAACTGAACGAAGATGTAATTGTAAGCATTTTTGTTAAGTAGAAGTATTTTGATAAGTGTCTTGAAGTCTTTCAAAAGTGTATGAATACATATTAAAACACTACATGTATATACATTTTAACTGAGTCGTTAAGTCATCGTTAGTCGTTACATGTAAATGTTGTTTTGAAACCTTTAGGTTAACGATCTTGTTGAATGTTGTTAACCCATTGTTTATTATAACAAATGAGATGTTAAATTGTTATATTATCATAATACTATGATATATAATATATCTTAGTATGATATATATACAGTTAAATGCCGTTACAACGATAATCGTTACATATATGTCTCGTTTCGAAATCATTAAGTTAGTAGTCTTATTTTTACATATGTATTTCATTGTTAATACACTTAATAATATATTTACTTATCATTTAACATAATTAACCAAGTGTATCAATATCTTAATATGATTCATATGTACCTAGTAAGACGTTGTTATAACGATAATCGTTATATATATCGTTTTCGAGTTTCTTAAATTAATAGTCTCATTTTTATGTATATAACTCATTGTTAAAATACCTAATGAGATACATACTTATAATAAAATCATGTTAACTATATATATAACCATATATGTGTCATCGTATAGTTTTTACAAGTTTTAACGTTCGTGAATCACCGGTCAACTTGGGTGGTCAATTGTCTATATGAAACCTATTTCAATTAATCAAGTCTTAACAAGTTTGATTGCTTAACATGTTGGAAACACTTAATCATGTAAATAACAATTTCATTTAATATATATATAAACATGGAAAAGTTTGGGTCACTACAGTACCTACCCGTTAAATAAATTTCGTCCCGAAATTTTAAGCAGTTGGAGGTGTTGACGTATCTTCTGGAAATAAATGCGGGTATTTCTTCTTCATCTGATCTTCACCCTCCCAGGTGAACTCGGGTCCTCTACGAGCATTCCATCGAACCTTAACAATCGGTATCTTGTTTTGTTTAAGTCTCTTAACCTCACGATCCATTATTTCGACGGGTTCTTCAATGAATTGAAGTTTTTCATTGATTTGGATTTCGTCCAATGAAATAGTGAGATCTTCTTTAGCAAAATATTTCTTCAAATTTGAGACGTGGAAAGTGTTATGTACAGCCGCGAGTTGTTGAGGTAGCTCCAGTTGGTAAGCTACTGGTCCGACACGATCTATAATCTTGAATGGTCCAATGTACCTTGGATTTAGTTTCCCCCGTTTACCAAATCGAACAACGCCTTTCCAAGGTGAAACCTTAAGCATGACCATTTCTCCAATTTCAAACTCTATATCTTTTCTTTTACTGTCCGCGTAGCTCTTTTGTTGACTCTGGGCGGTTTTCAATCTTTGTTGAATTTGGATGATTTTCTCGGTAGTTTCTTGTATTATCTCCGGACCCGTAATCTGTCTATCCCCCACTTCACTCCAACAAATTGGAGACCTGCACTTTCTACCATAAAGTGATTCAAACGGCACCATCTCAATGCTTGAATGGTAGCTGTTGTTGTAGGAAAATTCTGCTAACGGTAGATGTCGATCCCAACTGTTTCCGAAATCAATAACACATGCTCGTAGCATGTCTTCAAACGTTTGTATCGTCCTTTCACTATGTCCATTAGTTTGTGGATGATAGGCAGTACTCATGTCTAGACGAGTTCCTAATGCTTGCTGTAATGTCTGCCAGAATCTTGAAATAAATCTGCCATCCCTATCAGAGATAATAGAGATTGGTATTCCATGTCTGGAGACGACTTCCTTCAAATACAGTCGTGCTAACTTCTCCATCTTGTCATCTTCTCTTATTGGCAGGAAGTGTGCTGATTTGGTGAGACGATCAACTATTACCCAAATAGTATCAAAACCACTTGCAGTCCTTGGCAATTTAGTGATGAAATCCATGGTAATATTTTCCCATTTCCATTCCGGGATTTTGGGTTGTTGAAGTAGACCTGATGGTTTCTGATGCTCCGCTTTGACCTTAGAACACGTCAAACATTCTCCTACGTATTTAGCAACATCGGCTTTCATACCCGGCCACCAAAAATGTTTCTTAAGATCCTTGTACATCTTCCCCGTTCCAGGATGTATTGAGTATCTGGTTTTATGAGCTTCTCTAAGTACCATTTCTCTCATATCTCCAAATTTTGGTACCCAAATTCTTTCAGCCCTATACCGGGTTCCGTCTTCCCGAATATTAAGATGCTTCTCCGATCCTTTGGGTATTTCATCCTTTAAATTTCCCTCTTTTAAAACTCCTTGTTGCGCCTCCTTTATTTGAGTAGTAAGGTTAGTGTGAATCATTATATTCATAGATTTTACTCAAATGGGTTCTCTGTCCTTTCTGCTCAAGGCGTCGGCTACAACATTTGCCTTCCCCGGGTGGTAACGAATCTCAAAGTCATAATCATTCAACAATTCAATCCACCTACGCTGCCTCATATTCAGTTGTTTCTGATTAAATATGTGTTGAAGACTTTTGTGGTCGGTATATATAATACTTTTGACCCCATATAAGTAGTGCCTCCAAGTCTTTAATGCAAAAACAACCGCGCCTAATTCCAAATCATGCGTCGTATAATTTTGCTCGTGAATCTTCAATTGTCTAGACGCATAAGCAATCACCTTCTTCCGTTGCATTAATACACAACCGAGACCTTGCTTTGATGCATCACAATAAATCACAAAATCATCATTCCCTTCAGGCAATGACAATATAGGTGCCGTAGTTAGCTTTTTCTTCAATAATTGAAACGCCTTTTCTTGTTCATCCATCCATTCAAATTTCTTCCCTTTATGCGTTAATGCAGTCAAGGGTTTTGCTATTTTGGAGAAATCTTGGATGAATCTTCTGTAGTAACCAGCCAATCCTAAAAATTGACGTATATGCTTCAGAGTTTTTGGGGTTTCCCACTTTTCAACGGTTTCGATCTTTGCCGGGTCCACCTGGATACCTTCTTTGTTCACTATGTGACCGAGGAATTGAACTTCTTCCAACCAAAATGCACACTTTGAAAACTTAGCGTACAGTTTTTCTTTCCTCAATACTTCTAGCACTTTTCTCAAATGTTCTTCGTGCTTTTGATCATTCTTTGAGTAAATAAGTATGTCATCGATGAAAACAATGACAAACTTGTCAAGATATGGCCCACACACTCGGTTTATAAGGTCCATGAACACAGCTGGTGCGTTAGTCAATCCAAACGGCATAACCATAAACTCGTAATGACCATAACGCGTCCTTGATAATGCTAAAAACGAACATATATTTCATAGCATTATTCCTCAAGAAAGACAAGCTTTTAGTTGCAATTGTTCTATTTACAATTGATATTCATTTAAATAATAAAAGGTGAAGACAAAAGACAGATTCGACGAATTGAAGACGCAAATGACCAAAAAGCTCAAAAGTACAAAATACAATCAAAGAGGTTCCAATTATTGATAAGAAACGTCTCAAAATTACAAGAGTACAAGATTCAAAACGCAAAGTACAAGATATTAAATTGTACGCAAGGACGATCGAAAATCCGGAACCGGGACCAGAGTCAACTCTCAACGCTCGACGCAACGGACTAAAAATTACAAGTCAACTATGCACATAAATATAATATAATATTTAAATAATTCTTATAATTATTTATATATTATATAATATATTATAAACCGTCGGCAAGAAAGGCTCCAAACTTGTGTGAGTTGTAAAAGCAAACTCCGCGAGTTGCGGAGTTTGCAGTGCAAAAACTACGCGAGTCGCGGAGCCCCTAATTTTGAAACTGCCTATAAAGCTCGCGCATTCTGATCGTAAAAATCAATCCAATATATCCATCCATCTATCTAAACGTATATATTTATATTTATATTTATATTTTAATTTTAATTTTAATTTTAATTTTAATCCTAATAATAAGGGTATGTTAGCGAATGTTGTAAGGGTGTAAGTCGAAATTCTGTCCGTGTAACGCTACGCTATTTTTAATCATTGTAAGTTATGTTCAACCTTTTTAATTTAATGTCTCGTAGCTAAGTTATTATTATGCTTATTTGAACCGAAGTAATCATGATGTTGGGCTAAAATACTAAAATTGGGTAATTGGGCTTTGTACCATAATTGGGGTTTGGACAAAAGAACGACACTTGTGGAAATTAGACTATGGGCTATTAATGGGCTTTATATTTGTTTAACTAAATGATAGTTTGTTAATGTTAATATAAAGATTTACAATTGGGCGTCCCTATAAATTACCATATACACTCAATCGGACACGATGGGCGAGGTATTTATATGTACGAATAATCGTTCATTTAACCGGACACGGGAATGGATTAATAGCCACTAGAATAATTAAAACAGGGGTGAAATTATGTACAAGGACACTTGGTATAATTGATAACAAAATATTAAAACCTTGGGTTACACTCAGTCGACATCCTGGTGTAATTATTAAACAAAGTATTAAAATCTTGTTACAGTTTAAGTCCCCAATTAGTTGGAATATTTAACTTCGGGTATAAGGATAATTTGACGAGGACACTCGCACTTTATATTTATGACTGATGGACTGTTATGGACAAAAACCAGACGGACATATTAAATAATCCAGGACAAAGGACAATTAACCCATGGGCATAAAACTAAAATCAACACGTCAAACATCATGATTACGGAAGTTTAAATAAGCATAATTCTTTTATTTCATATTTAATTTCCTTTATTTTATATTTAATTGCACTTCTAATTATCGCATTTTTATTGTTATTATATTTAATTGCACTTTTAATTATCGTACTTTTTAATTATCGCAAGTTTATTTTATCGCACTTTTATTATTCGCAATTTCATTATCGTTATTTACTTTACGCTTTAAATTAAGTCTTGTATTTATTTATTATTTTACATTTGGTTTTAACTGCGACTAAAGTTTTAAAATCGACAAACCGGTCATTAAACGGTAAAACCCCCCCTTTATAATAATAATATTACTTATATATATAGTTGTATTTTTATAAAAGTAAACTAATATAGCGTTAAGCTTTGTTTAAAGATTTTCCCTGTGGAACGAACCGGACTTACTAAAAACTACACTACTGTACGATTAGGTACACTGCCTATAAGTGTTGTAGCAAGGTTTAAGTATATCCATTCTATAAATAAATAAATAAATATCTTGTGTAAAATTGTATCGTATTTAATAGTATTTTCTTGTAAAATTTAATAGTATTTCACGTACACCTCGCACGACATCAAGTTATTTTTGGCGCCGCTGCCGGGGACCTCTTAAACGCCGGAAGCGCAACGCTAATATAAAGAAGAAAAAAAGATTTTTAGTTTACTTTTATTAAAATTCGTTTTTATAAAAATACGTTTTAAATATTCGAAAATATAAAAAGAAAATCAAAAATATAAGTATTTTTAAGATTTTGTTAAATATTTAAGTTTTATAAAGTTTCTTTATTTTTATATAAGTTTTATTTAAGAATTTTGTTTTTATTTAAAGCATATATATATAAAAAAAACGTCGAATAAAAAAAAACTGTACCTGAGCTGAATTCTGGAACCCCGCGACTCGCGGAGTTTGCTGCCTCGACTACCGCAACTCGCGGAGCCACTCTGACACCGACATAACCCTAATTTAGCATTTATTACGGGTAATTATTAATTATTATTATTATTAACCCTAATTATTATTATTATTATAATTAGTTTTATTTTAAGTTACTTTTTATTTAATTTATATTTTAGTTAAATTAGTTTAATTAAATTGTAAAATTAATGCTTTTATAAAATAATATAAAAATAATATTTTTATAAAAAATTGTACTTTTTACAACTTTTAGTATATTTTTATATTTTGTCCCTTTTTAATTGTTTTAGCGTAATATTTGTATTTTTAGCTCATATTTAGTTTTAAATTTAGTTTTTGCCATAGTTATTTTTACTTCTAGATTTTTAAGCTTTGCCGTAGAATTCCTTAAGTGCTTTTTTCTTTAGACTAAGATTTAGGTGCTTTAGAATTTTGCGACGCCTTTTTAAGTTTTAGTTTCTTTTTAAGTTATTTCCATTTCGGATTTAGTTTTTCCTGTAAGCTTTAATATTTTTAGACGACTTTTACCTATGTATTAATTATCATTTCAATTAGTAATCTCAATTTGCGATTATAATTTTAAGTTAGTTGAAGTAATAAGGTTGGGTTAGTCAAGTGTTTTTAAGTTTTATAAGTTTCTTTTATTTTTCCGTCACCTTTTATTTTTCAACCATTTTTCTTTTTCGACCTTTTTCCGACGAACTCTTTTTCTTTCTTATTTCTCGCTATTCTAGTTTTTAGGGCATAGATTTTTATTCTACTTCTTATCTAAATTTCTTAAAATTACGAAAATTTATTTAAATGGTTAAATTAATAGACATCAAAATTTTCTGGTTCGTAGTAATAGTTGGATTTGTACGTGGACCGGGTTATTGGAGCCAAACAGTCCTCAATTATATTGAGACCAAACGAATCCTGCCCCTCTGCTGCATCTTTTAGCTATTCGAAACGTGGGCAAAATCAGAAAAGTCTATTGATTGGATAACTTATTATAATTTTTCTTTCCTTTTAAAAACTAATAGGATATTCAGTGAATGCACCGAGCAAGACGTTCACCACCTTTTGTACGTTCACCACCTGTAACTAGATCAAGACATTTAGCAAATATTACCACCGTTGATTTTTCTTTAGAATCGTCATCCAGTCGACCAAGTACTCCAGTTCAAATTTCCGATAATCCATTTTTTGAACCCGACCTCACAATTGAGAATCCGGAGAATATTCAGGAACGATTCATAGATCCTGAACCATTAAACTTTCCTCCGGAACCACCAATCATTCAAACAGAGATTGTTGAGGAACGAACCATTAAATCAGAATCCTCTAGTGATTCCGATTCAACAAATTCAATTATGGAGAATCTGGAACCTTTAAGTATGGAAGACCGAATGAGAGCTAAACGCACTGGCCAAGGTCACGCAATTACTCATCCAGACATTAATGCGCCAGATTATGAAATCAAAGGACAAATTCTACACATGGTGACTAATCAATGCCAATTTAGTGGTGCGCCGAAGGAAGATCCAAATGAACATCTACGTACCTTTAATAGGATCTGCACACTATTTAAAATCCGAGAAGTGGAGGATGAACAGATATATCTCATGTTATTTCCCTGGACTTTAAAGGGAGAAGCCAAAGATTGGTTGGAATCGTTACCTGAAGGGGCGATTGATACATGGGACGTTTTAGTTGAAAAATTTCTTAAACAATTCTTTCCTGCATCTAAAGCCGTAAGACTTCAAGCAGAAATTGTTACGTTCACACAGAAGCCAAATGAAACTCTATATGAGGCGTGGATAAGATTTGGAAAGTTATTAAGAGGATGTCCGCAACATGGTTTAGATACCTGTCAAATAGTACAAATATTCTACCAAGGATGCGACATCACTACAAGGAAAGACATAGATATAGCAGCTGGTGGTTCTATTATGAAGAAAACCGAAACTGATGCTTACAAAATTATTGATAACACTGCTTCCCACTCACATGAGTGGCACCAAGAAAAATATATCGTTAGATCATCTAAAGCAGCTAGAGCCGATTCTAGCCATGACTTAGATTCCATTTCCGCAAAGATAGATGCTGTCGAGAGACGAATGGAAAAGATGACTAAAGATATTCACTCAATACGAATTAGTTGTGAGCAGTGTGGAGGACCACATTTGACAAAAGATTGTCTCAGTATTGAATTAACAATGGAACAAAGAGAGAATATTTCATACATAAACCAAAGGCCTGGAAATAATTATCAGAATAATTATCAACCGCCAAGACCTATTTACAATCAAAACCAGAATTATAACCGAAATATTCCATACAACAACCAACAAGGTCCTAGCAATCAACAAGTATCCAATAATAATTACAACCAGCAAAGACCTAATTTTCAAAACAAACCACCACAACAAACCGATGATAAAAAGCCGAATTTAGAAGATATGATGACGAAGCTAGTTGAAACTCAAACGCAATTTTTCACATCTCAAAAACAAACCAATGAACAAAATGCTCAAGCATTTAGAAATCAACAAGCTTCTATTCAAAATCTGGAACAAGAAGTAAGTAACCTAGCAAGGTTAATAGGTGAAAGAAAACCGGGAAGTCTACCTAGTGATACAAATGCTAACCCCCGGAATGAAACAGCTAAATCCATTACCACAAGAAGTGGTACAACACTTAAACCACCTGAAATACCTGTAACTTCTGATGAAGCTATTCCTACTCCACAAGAACCACAACCTGATCAAGATAAGGAAAAAGAACCGGTAGTTGAAAAGGTTAATGAAGATAACACAGTTAAGGCTAAACCTTATGTTAAACCATACCAACCACTACTTCCTTACCCGAGTAAAATGAAGAAAGAGAAACTTGAAGCCGAGCAATCCAAATTCTTGGATATGTTCAAACAGATAAATGTAAATCTTCCTTTCATTGATGTAATTTTAGGAATGCCTAGATATGCTAAATTCTTGAAAGATCTAATCTCAAATAGAAAGAAAATGGAAGAACTATCGGCTGTTACCATGAATGCTAATTGTTCAGCAGTGCTGTTGAATAAGATACCAGAAAAACTATCTGATCCAGGAAGTTTCACAATTCCATGTTTTCTGGGTAGTCTTAGTTCAATAGAAGCATTGGCAGACTTAGGTGCTAGTATAAATCTAATGCCGTATTCACTATACGCTAAACTAGACCTTGGAGAATTGAAACCAACTAGAATAAGCATACAACTAGCCGATAGATCAATAAAATATCCTAGAGGGATAATAGAGAACATGCTAGTTAAAGTTGGTACTTTAGTATTTCCAGTAGATTTTGTTGTTCTGGACATGGAAGAAGATTCTCAAGTTCCTCTCATATTAGGAAGACCATTCTTAAACACGGCTAAAGCAATGATAGACGTGTTCGGTAAGAAATTGACCCTAAGTATAGAGGATGAGAGTGTTACCTTTTCAATTGATAGAGCAATGCAACAACCACAATCTGCAGATGATACATGTTATTATATTCAAACTATAGATGCACATGCAGAATTATTAGAAGAATTTCCAGAATTACAAGGAACAGGAGAATGTTCTTTAGGAGAAGGTAATGAACCAATTGATGAAGCTGAAATGTTAGCTACACTTATAGCTAATGGATATGAACCAACAACAGAAGAAATTCAAATGCTAAAAGAAGAAGACAGATATCGATACAAATCATTGATAGAAGAACCTCCGAAATTAGAGTTAAAGCCACTTCCAAACCATTTGGAATACGCTTATTTACATGGTGAATCTGAATTACCTGTAATAATATCGTCTTCTCTTACTAAAAAAGAGAAATCACAACTCATTTCTGTGTTGAAAGCTCATAAACCAGCCATTTCATGGAAGATTCATGATATTAAAGGAATAAGTCCTTCGTATTGCACACATAAAATCCTTATGGAAGAAGGTCATAAAACGTATGTGCAACGCCAACGAAGACTAAATCCTAATATGCAAGATGTAGTTAAGAAAGAGATTATTAAACTGCTAGATGCAGGTCTAATTTATCCAATCTCTGATAGTCCATGGGTAAGCCCAGTACAATGCGTGCCTAAGAAGGGTGGCATGACTGTCATTACAAATGAAAAAAATGAGCTTATTCCTACTAGTACTGTAACAGGATGGCGTGTGTGTATTGATTATATAAAATTAAATGACGCCACCAGAAAAGATCACTTTCCCTTACCTTTCATTGATCAAATGTTGGAAAGATTAGCCGGAAATAGTTACTATTGTTTTCTAGATGGATTTTCCGGATATTTTCAAATTCCAATAGCACCCGAGGACCAAGAGAAAACCACGTTCACGTGCCCTTATGGTACTTTTGCTTACAAACGCATGCCATTTGGACTTTGCAACGCCCCTGCAACCTTTCAAAGGTGCATGATGGCAATTTTTCACGACATGATAGAAGAATGCATGGAAGTTTTCATGGATGACTTTTCAGTCTTCGGTGATACATTTGAATCATGTCTAGCTAATCTGGAACGAATGCTTATTAGATGCAAACAATTAAATCTAGTACTTAATTGGGAGAAATGCCATTTCATGGTGAAAGAAGGTATCGTTCTTGGACATAAAATTTCAAAAGAAGGAATTGAAGTGGATAGAGCTAAAGTAGATGTAATTGCTAAACTTCCACATCCCACCAATGTTAGAGGAGTTAGGAGTTTTCTAGGGCATGCCGGTTTTTACCGACGTTTCATAAAAGATTTTTCTAAAATTGCCACTCCTATGAATAAACTCCTAGAAAAGGATGCTCCATTCATCTTTTCCGATGAGTGTATCAAATCTTTTAATATTCTTAAAGAGAAACTAACTAATGCGCCGATCATGATAACACCAAATTAGAATCTACCATTTGAACTAATGTGCGATGCAAGTGATTTTGCAATGGGAGCTGTTTTAGGACAAAGGATTGAAAAATGATTTCAACCTATATATTATGCTAGTAAGACGTTACAAGGAGCACAAACGAACTATACAACTACTGAAAAAGAACTCCTTGCTATTGTCTTTGCTTTTGACAAATTTCGTTCATATCTCGTTCTAGCAAAAACGGTGGTCTATACCGACCATTCTGCTCTTAGATACCTATTTTCAAAACAAGATGCTAAACCAAGATTAATCCGTTGGATCTTACTCTTACAAGAGTTTGATATTGAAATCTGAGATAAAAGAGGAGCAGAAAATCTCGCCGCTGATCATCTTTCTCGTCTTGAAAATCCTGAGTTAGAAGTTCTAAATGAATCGGCCATACAAGACAACTTTCCTGATGAATATCTATTGAAGATAGATTATAATGAAATACCATGGTTTGCAGACTATGCAAACTACTTAGTATGTGCATTCCTTGAAAAAGGATTATCGTACCAAAAACGAAAGAAATTCTTCAGTGATATAAAACACTATTTCTGGGAAGATCCACATTTGTTTAAAAGTTGTCCCGATGGAATAATACGCCGATGTGTATTTGGAGATGAAGCTAGTAAAATATTAAACCATTGTCACACAGGACCAACAGGAGGGCATTATGGGCCTCAACTAACAGCAAGAAAAGTTTATGATGCTGGATTCTATTGGCCTACAATTTACAAAGACGCACACCTTCTTTGCAAATCCTGTGATGCATGTCAAAGGGCCGGAAAAATAAGTCAACGTGATGAAATGCCACAAAATGTCATCCAAGTATGTGAAGTATTTGACATTTGGGGTATTGACTTTATGGGTCCATTTCCAAAATCTCATAATAATCTCTATATTCTCGTAGCCATTGATTATGTATCTAAATGGGCGGAAGCACAAGCTCTCCCAACTAACGATGCACGAGTTGTAGTCAACTTTTTAAAACGTCTTTTTGCAAGGTTTGGAATACCGAAAGCTTTAATAAGTGATCGGGGAACTCATTTCTGTAATAATCAACTTGAGAAAGTTCTTAAAAGATATGGAGTAACTCATAAAATCTCCACCGCATATCATCCACAAACAAGTGGACAAGTTGAAAATACCAACCGAGCTTTAAAACGTATTCTAGAGAAAACCGTAGGATCAAATCCGAAGGAATGGTCCATTAAATTGGAGGATGCACTCTGGGCTTTTAGAACAGCCTACAAAACTCCAATTGGAACCACACCTTTTAGAATTGTTTATGGAAAAGCATGTCATCTTCCAGTAGAAATTGAACACAAAGCATTTTGGGCTTTGAAGACATGTAATCTTGATTTACATGAAGCCGGACGTCTACGATTAAGTCAACTAAACGAATTAGAAGAATTAAGACATGAAGCATACGAAAATTCGTTAATCTATAAAGAAAGAACGAATAAATGGCATGATAAAAGAATCAGAAGTTCAAAAGAATTTAAAGAAGGAGACAGAGTTCTTCTTTTCAATTCACGATTCAAGCTATTTCCTGGAAAATTGAAATCAAGATGGTCTGGACCATTCATAGTTAAAAGAGTTTTTCCATACGGAACGGTAGAATTGATAAATTCAAATGGGATTGAATTTAAAGTTAATGGTCACAGAGTTAAACACTACATAGATAGTCCGATGGAAGTCGACAACGAAGTTAATCACAATTTCGACACCACAGCTAACTAAGTGTGGGGAGAATCAAGTCTTTAAAGGATAATATGTATTTCTGTTAGAGTTAGATTTTCTGTTTTCGTGTAGTTCTCGAAAATGGAACCCGAATGGTCTTTCCCTAGCAGACCCTAAAGAACTAGTCTTCTCCCCCCATTCTGAATTTTTATTTTTTTTTTAGGTTTTTACAAAATGAAGACTGCCTGTGAACTAAACCATGGTCTAATGCTACATGCTTTGATCACTAAACGTAATAATGACACACTACCGAGTGAAATAGTATCAGTAATCAGAGAAAGATTGGACGGAGTTAGAAAAGAATCCAGATGCGAAGATAATAAGTTACAATTTGGTAAAGGAAAATCAAAATCCGCAGCGAAAAGAAGAGCACGACACCTAGAAAGATGTCACAAATGCGGAAAATGGTCACATGGAGGTAAATGTTCAAATAATCAAACCTATTCAAATACCGAATTTGTTACTTTATGCAGAGACGGACCGTTCATATGTTTAGAAGAAAAGACACTGAATGCTCGAGGTTACGCCTATGTAGCCATGGAAAACCAATTAAACTGACTTTCTTATGAATGGGATAGATCATATAACTAAGAAATCTATTTCACAGGTATGTCTGTACAGTTTTTATTTTTTATTTATTTTTATTTTTAACCTTTTGATAATAAACGCTAATTTGTTCGCTATAAAGTATTAAATTGGTATTAAATAAAATTAGGTTTGGCGACCGAAATTATTGATATCATACAAAAATTTATTACATCACTGCGAAATTTAACGTTTATTCTTAAGGTATAAATATCTTTATTCAATCAACCTAAAATATTTCAAAAATTCGTCATGAGTTAAATTAGGTCTTGGAACCGAAATTACTTTACCGAAAAGAGGGGCGCATATTTTTGATAATATTTGATTGATTAAAGTGGGATAAAAAGCCAAAAAGATTTTTAATTTTATTTTTACCATGTTTTTAAAATTAATATATAAATCTTAAATTAATATTGTAAACTTTGTAAAAACAATATATTTAAAATTGTAAATATTTGAAAAATTTATATAAGTTTGGTGTGAATTTATAATATGAATTTTTAAATTAAGTTTGGTGTGAATCTTTAATTTTTAAAAATATGAATTTTTTAATTTTATGCATTTCAAATTTTAAAGTTTGGTGTGAATTTTTAATATTAATTTTGAATTTTATATTTAAGTTGTGGGAATTTAAAAACAAAAATTTACTTTATCTCAAAAAGTTAAAAATATGATTTTTAAAATTCGTCGTGAGTTGAAGACTAGGTCTTTGAACCGAAATTGCTTTACCCGAGGGAGGGACGAGAACTTTTATTATCATTATTTTTAATCTTATTGAATTAAAGTATGCCAAAAACATTAAAAAAACCCAAAAATCTTAGCTTTTAAAACAATCGCTACAAAAAGACAAATTTTAAAATTTTGTCGAAGGACGGACTAGGACATCGATCCGAAACGACCTCGTCCTAAATAACAAGGGAAACAAAATTTTAAAATTAATTACTTAATTGTTTTAATTAGTATAAGATATAAATAAATAAATAAATAAATAAATAAAAAATTAACAAACTCCGCGACTCGCGGAGTTTGAAGGTTTAAACCCCGCGACTCGCGGGAGGACCAAAATACAGAAAAAAATAAAATCGAGCTGAACAGCTCAGTCCACACACCACAAAGAAAACACAGCGAAAATACTCCGAAAAAACCCGAAAAAAACCCCCCAAAATCACAATTTTTAACCGTTAATCATCAAATCTTTTACTAAAATCATATTGAGAAGGATGCTATCAAGGAATTACTCAAGAAAAACGGTAAATTTCTACACCTAAACACCATTTAATCCGAAAATTAGTGTTCTTGAGCAATTTTTTCCCCAATTTGATTTTGATGCTTTTTAGTGTAATTATGCTTAAATTGCTTATGTATTATGCTTGTATAACCTAGATTGATGCTATTTAACATGATTAGAAGCCTTAAACTTCAAATTTTGAGTAATCTAGGGTTTGTGTTCTTGAGCAAATTTGGGGTTTTTTGATATAAACAGGTTATGGCCGATTTTTGTCATGAATTGTTGCTAAATTAAGTAGTGTAACATGTTTAGATAGTTAAATGATCCAAACTTTGAGCCTAAACATGATTTTGAGAATTAAAGTGGACTTTTTCAAGTCTAAAAATTCATGAACTTGATTTTTGAGAGATAATGCCATTTAAAACTTGTTTAATTGCTAGTAATGATTATTTTGACATGTTATTTGAGTTGAATGCTTATGAACTTGGCGAATATTTTCGTATATGCTTATTTGAAAAAGTGTAGATTTGATGAAAATATGAAAATGAGCTTAAGTTTGATGTAAATTGATCATGTCATTGTAATTATTTTGATTGATGATTTTGCTAACACTAATGCATATTTGGATGCACAAAAATTGTGTTTGATGTGTTTTGCAGACTGAAAGGGGTGAATCTTCATCCCAAGCTCGCAATGCTCCTGCTGAGAATGCGGAACAACAGGAGGTGGATAACTACTATAAGCAAGATATACCTCATCCAGTCATGACATTTTCTGATATGCACTTGGAAGATTTGCACCCGAACCTGAGATTTGACAGACTTTGGATAGATTATCCAAAATACCAAAGGGGTTTGCATACTCTTCATTCTAAAGTTGTTGAGGTACCTAGGGTCATAGAATGGGGACCATTAGAAGCTGTAGAATTGGCCGGGCCAATTAGGGAATTACTTGCACAGAGGTATGGTAATTCTACTTTTAACGACTGGGTACGTTTATTCACCATGCGTAGACCTGTATATAAAGTATGGTGTGAAGAATTGTTGTGTAGTATAGAATTAAATGATCGGGTAGCTAGTTTAACCGATCGATCTTTTATTAGATTTTTGTTAGGAGGTTCGATGCGCCACATGTCTTTACTAGACATGGCTCAGGCTTTACGTATATATACGCCTGAGGAGTTAGCATCTGCCGATTGTAGAGAGTTGATACTAAATGGTAGAAAGATAGATGAAAATTTTGATACACATGGTGTATGGAGTCAAATGACAAGCCATCACCGATTCAAAGGGGGAAATTACTCTTATTTGGATATAGATAGAGCTGAATTAAGAGTGATTCATAGGTTTTTAGCTAATTCTATTACACAAAGAGGTAAGAACAAGGAAAAGGTAAATGAACAGGATTTGTTTTACCATATGTGTATTCGAGACCCACAAAGCGCTGTAAGTATACATTATTGTGTGGGTTATTATTTATCAGCTATGGTTAGGGGGATGAGACCGCATAGCATAATAGGAGGTGGTATTTTTATTACTTTGATTGCTGAATATCTCGGTGTGGATATAAGTCGGGGGGATTATTAGTCGAAGAACCAGAACCCCGCGATACTATAGGTTTAAATGTATACCATGGTGTGAAAGTTTTGAAGAGGCGAAATAACGCCGCAGTACAATACCATGGTAGACATTCACAGGTTGAGAGAAACCAACAGCAAGGTAATGTAGGAGGGGGAAATGAAATGCAAGAAATGCAAAGGTTTATAGCTTCACAGGAGTACGAAAATGCTAGACAGAGAGCATTTGAAGATTGGCAAGTTCATCAAACCCAAATCATAGCTCATTGCCAACATATAGGTAGAAACTATATTCCTACTCCAAAACCCATATTCCCTCCCTGGTCTATAGAGATGCAACCACCGTATCCTACATATAACCCAGCCGAAGCATTCTATAGCACCTATGGTTATGCATGGAACCCCTATTGGTATCAGTATCATCCCTAGTCTACTTAGTTTTATTTATTTTGTAATTTGTAATGTTGATACGTTTAATACTTATGTTAATATTGTAATAGTTTTTATAATTTTCTAACTTTTATTCTTAGATTTTAATAATTTTTGAATGTGGGGTAATATACCAAACTTCAAAAATATGTATATATGTTTGCAGTTTATCTTATGTACACAACAGGGTAAAACAACGCATTTTCAAAGACTGGCATTAAGTTCAGCAAAAGCAACTAATTTTGACGACAAGATGCAAAATATATGTGAAATAACAACAAGACGGAATGAACAAATGATGTGCACCATTTATCATTCAGCAAACAAACGCCAATATATTTGGAAACTTTATTAAAAATTTAATCATTTTCACACAAATCACCCTCAATAATTTAAATTGTTACTGATTTCTTGCAAATGAGGGCATTGCAAGATCTTAAGTGTGGGAAGGGGTTAAATTCTTTCGGATTTTATAATTTTTATCTTAAACATTTGGTTACCATTAAAAATACTAGTAAAGCAGTAGTTGTATTAGAATCTAGTGCTCTCTGATAATAAAGAACAGCCATAGTCTTATATTCTGACTACCCAATTCTAGTAAAATTTTTCAAAATTTTCAATTAAATGAACTCAAAATCATGTTTATACATATTTATGAACGATAAAACTAGGTTTTAACACCGAAATTATTGTTACCTCAGAAAGGACATAAATTGAGAAACAAACCAAAATGTTAAAATTCATTTAAAATGGAATAGAGAACAATAAAAAGGAAAATAAAAGCCAAGTGTGGGAAAATTCTCCAAGTTATTCAAAACATATATCACATATTTTTGTACAAATAACTGAAAATACTTTTGCTTTGGACTAAACTAAAAAGTTTTACCTGATTTACTGTAAGAGAGATGGATCTACACGATGAATCAATTCCATCATTAAAAGGAAGTAAAGTCTTCCGAAAAAGAAACGCGCTTCTTGATTTAAGTCAGGAAGTTGTCGTCCAGACCAGCTGTAGGTTGACGAAAAATCTAGAAAAGTCATCACTAAAATCAGCAGGAAATCCACAGACCTCAGCATTAAACAGGGTCGCCAAGTGGTCAGATTTATCCTAACCATGAGAAGGATTTATCTCGTACAATGGGGGGGCACCATGCAAATTAGCTTGATAAGACTAATGAATCAGATCCCCAGAAAGGATAATCTCCTTAAAAGATCAAAAAATCAGCTTTTAAGCCTGATATTACTTAATCCTTGAGATTGACCTTAAAGATTGAGAATTACAAACTCATGGAATTCAATGATATCTAAACTCGAGCTTGAACGAGAAAATATTTTGATCAAAATTACAAACCGATTTGTTTTCTGAAAACCCTATTTTCAATGCGTTCATTACCATTGAACGTAAAATACTAGGAATTCACCTGGAATTCATTAGGTCACCTGAACTAAATCGGGTGTCAACTGTAAGAACGGTGGTTGCATAGTGGTCAAAGACAGGACCTTGTGTCAGACCGAAAAATCATAAGGGTGAGCTTTACTATTGCTCCTACCAAGGATAGTAATTGCGTCCGACACGTTATAGACCATAATTAAAAGCATGTCAGGGGACATTGCCTTAACAGTTGCTTGTTCAACGCTTTCCTTTACAACCGGACGGTAGTTTACCGAAAGGTAATATACGGGACAAGTAAACTGGACGTGTTGCTTTCCAAATACAAGGTTAGCAAGTGGGTGACACAAAACCGCAAGTTTTGAGCTAAAATTTTCAAATCTGAAACCCACCAAACCCACAAAAATATTTTGCAAACACCGGTAAAGGGTTATTCCGGAAAACTTATCTAGGGTAAAAACTAGATTTAATTTTCAAAAGATCAAATGTTTTCATAAAGATCCAATTTCCTTAATGGATCTAAATTTTATAGTCATGTGGGACTGTAAACCATATCGTTACTACCATTGTTTATACCGCCGTATAGAAATCACTGATGTACAAAGTGTGAAGAATAAAGAAGTGATTATAGTATTTCAAGACGATATTGCTTGAGGAGAAGCAACGCTCAAGTGTGGGAATATTTGATAATGCTAAAAACGAACATAAATTTCATAGCATTATTCCTCAAGAAAGACAAGCTTTTAGTTGCAATTGTTCTATTTACAAGTGATATTCGTTTAAATAATAAAAGGTGAAGACAAAAGACAGATTCGACGAATTGAAGACGCAAACGACCAAAAAGCTCAAAAGTACAAAATACAATCAAAGAGGTTCCAATTATTGATAAGAAACGTCTCAAAATTACAAGAGTACAAGATTCAAAACGCAAAGTACAAGATATTAAATTGTACGCAAGGACGTTCGAAAATCCGGAACCGGGACCAGAGTCAACTCTCAACGCTCGACGCAACGGACTAAAAATTACAAGTCAACTATGCACATAAATATAATATAATATTTAAATAATTCTTATAATTATTTATATATTATATAATATATTATAAACCGTCGGCAAGAAAGGCTCCAAACTTGTGTGAGCTGTAAAAGCAAACTCCGCGAGTTGCGGAGTTTGCAGTGCAAAAACTACGCGAGTCGCGGAGCCCCTAATTTTGAAACTGCCTATAAAGCTCGCGCATTCTGATCGTAAAAATCAATCCAATATATCCATCCATCTATCTAAACGTATATATTTATATTTATATTTTAATTTTAATTTTAATTTTAATTTTAATCCTAATAATAAGGGTATGTTAGCGAATGTTGTAAGGGTGTAAGTCGAAATTCTGTCCGTGTAACGCTACGCTATTTTTAATCATTGTAAGTTATGTTTAACCTTTTTAATTTAATGTCTCGTAGCTAAGTTATTATTATGCTTATTTGAACCGAAGTAATCATGATGTTAGGCTAAAATACTAAAATTGGGTAATTGGGCTTTGTACCATAATTGGGGTTTGGACAAAAGAACGACACTTGTGGAAATTAGACTATGGGCTATTAATGGGCTTTATATTTGTTTAACTAAATGATAGTTTGTTAATATTAATATAAATATTTACAATTGGGCGTCCCTATAAATTACCATATACACTCAATCGGACACGATGGGCGGGGTATTTATATGTACGAATAATCGTTCATTTAACCGGACACGGAAATGGATTAATAGCCACTAGAATAATTAAAACAGGGGTGAAATTATGTACAAGGACACTTGGTATAATTGATAACAAAATATTAAAACCTTAGGTTACACTCAGTCGACATCCTGGTGTAATTATTAAACAAAGTATTAAAATCTTGTTACAGTTTAAGTCCCCAATTAGTTGGAATATTTAACTTCGGGTATAAGGATAATTTGACGAGGACACTCGCACTTTATATTTATGACTGATGGACTGTTATGGACAAAAACCAGACGGACATACTAAATAATTCAGGACAAAGGACAATTAACCCATGGGCATAAAACTAAAATCAACACGTCAAACATCATGATTACGGAAGTTTAAATAAGCATAATTCTTTTATTTCATATTTAATTTCCTTTATTTTATATTTAATTGCACTTCTAATTATCGCATTTTTATTGTTATTATATTTAATTGCACTTTTAATTATCGTACTTTTTAATTATCGCAAGTTTATTTTATCGCACTTTTATTATTCGCAATTTCATTATCGTTATTTACTTTACGCTTTAAATTAAGTCTTGTATTTATTTATTATTTTACATTTGGTTTTAACTGCGACTAAAGTTTTAAAATCGACAAACCGGTCATTAAACGGTAAAACCCCCCCTTTATAATAATAATATTACTTATATATATAGTTGTATTTTTATAAAAGTAAACTAATATAGCGTTAAGCTATGTTTAAAGATTTTCCCTGTGGAACGAACCGGACTTACTAAAAACTACACTACTGTACGATTAGGTACACTGCCTATAAGTGTTGTAGCAAGGTTTAAGTATATCCATTCTATAAATAAATAAATATCTTGTGTAAAATTGTATCGTATTTAATAGTATTTTCTTGTAAAATTTAATAGTATTTCACGTACACCTCGCACGACATCAGTCCTAAAAGCAGCTTTTGGAATATCATCCTCCTTTACTCGCATTTGATGATATCCAGAACGTAAATCGATCTTCGAATAAACCGACGAGCCTTGTAGTTGATCAAATAAGTCGTCAATTCTCGGCAGTGGATAACGGTTTTTGATGGTAAGTTTGTTCAACTCTCTGTAGTCAATACACAACCTAAATGTACCATCCTTCTTCTTGACAAACAAAACAGGAGCTCCCCATGGTGATGTGCTTGGTCGAATGAAACCACGTTCTAATAGTTCTTGCAGTTGGCTTTGCAGTTCTTTCATCTCGCTGGGTGCGAGTCTATAAGGAGCACGAGCTATTGGTGCAGCTCCTGGTACAAGATCTATTTGAAATTCAACAGATCGATGTGGAGGTAGTCCCGGTAATTCTTTCGGAAATACATCGGGAAATTCTTTTGCGACGGGAACATCATTGATGCTCTTTTCTTCAGTTTGTACTTTCTCGACGTGTGCTAGAACAACATAGCAACCTTTTCTTATTAGTTTTTGTGCCTTCAAATTACTAATAAGATGTAGCTTCATGTTGCCCTTTTCTCCGTACACCATTAAGGGTTCTCCTTCTTCTCGTACAATGCGAATTGTATTTTTATAACATACGATCTCTGCTTTCACCTTCTTCAGCCAGTCCATGCTAACTATTACATCAAAACTCCCTAACTCTACTGGTATCAAATCAATCTTAAATATTTCGCTACCCAGTTTAATTTCTCGATTCTGGCATATATTATCTGCTGAAATTAATTTACCGTTTGCTAATTCGAGTAAAAATTTACTATCCAACGGCGTCAATGGACAACTTAATTTAGCACAAAAATCTCTACTCATAAAGCTTCTATCTGCACCCGAATCAAATAAAACGTAAGCAGATTTATTGTCAATAAGAAACGTACCCGTAACAAGCTTCGGGTCTTCCTGTGCCTCTGCCGCATTAATATTGAAAACTCTTCCGCGGCCTTGTCCATTCGTGTTCTCCTGGTTCGGGCAATTTCTAATAATGTGGCCCGGTTTTCCACATTTATAACAAACTACATTGGCATAACTTGCTCCGACACTACTTGCTCCGCCATTACTCGTTCCGACACCATTTGTTCCTTTCGTTCTGGTAACCCCTGGTCCGTAGACCTCACACTTCGCCGCGCTATGACCATTTCTTTTACACTTGTTGCAAAATTTGGTGCAGAACCCTGAGTGATACTTTTCACACCTTTGGCATAGCTGCTTCTGATTGTTGTTGTTGTTGCGGTTGTTATTGTTGTTGAGATGATTGTTGTAGTTGCTGTTGTTGTTGTTGTTGTTGTTGTTGTTGTTGTTGTTGTTGTTGTTGTTGTTGTTGTTGTTGTTGTTGTTGTTGTTGTTGTTGTTGTTGTTGTTGTTGTTGTTGTTGTTGTTGTTGTTGGGCCATTTGTTGTAGTTGCGATTGATGTTGCGATTGTTGGGATAATTGTTGCGATTATTATTGTAATTGCTGTTGTTGTTGTATTGGTGATTCTTATCACCGTTTTCCTCCCACTTTCTTTTGACTTGCTTCACATTGGCCTCTTCAGCCGTCTGTTCTTTAATTCTTTCCACAATCTGGTTCACTAGTTTGTGAGCCATTCTACATGCCTGTTGTATGGAGGCGGGCTCGTGTGAACTTATATCTTCTTGGATTCTTTCCGGTAATCCTTTCACAAACGCGTCGATCTTCTCTTCCTCATCTTCGAACGCTCCCGGACACAATAGGCACAATTCTGTGAATCGTCTTTCGTACGTGGTAATATCAAATCCTTGGGTTCGTAACCCTCTAAGTTCTGTCTTGAGCTTATTGATCTCGGTTCTGGGACGGTACTTCTCGTTCATCAAGTGCTTGAATGCTGACCACGGTAGTGCGTACGCATCATCTTGTCCCACTTGCTCTAGATAGGTATTCCACCATATTAATGTAGAACCTGTGAAGGTATGCGTAGCGTACTTCACTTTGTCCTCTTCAGTACACTTACTTATGGCAAACACCGATTCGACCTTCTCGGTCCACCGTTTCAATCCGATCGGTCCTTCGGTTCCATCAAATTCCAAAGGTTTGCAGGCAGTGAATTCTTTGTAGGTGCATCCTACACGATTTCCTGTACTGCTAGATCCAAGGTTATTGTTGGTATGTAGCGCAGCCTGTACTGCGGCTATGTTTGAAGCTAGAAAAGTACGGAATTCCTCTTCATTCATATTCACGGTGTGTCGAGTAGTCGGTGCCATTTCCTTCAAAATAGTCAAATGGAACAAGTTAACCATACAGAATATTAAGAGTAGTTAATAGTATTTCGTAGCATAATATGAACTCATTTATAAAAGCTTTTTCTTCATATTAGCGTTTTATAAGTTTAACTTCGGGTAATACCTACCCGTTAAGTTCATACTTAGTAGCTAATATACAATTCAACTACTACAATTCTATATGAAAAACTGATTATAATAATATTTCGCTTTCAAACTTTTATACAATATTTTACAAACTTACAATACCGCTTATTTTACATAAAGCATGAAATATAACACACAATAACTTTGATACAAGATAGTTGTGAAGATAATTCTAGCTAGTACACAAGTCGTTCAGCAAAGGCAATAAAGACACGTAATTCATACGTCCAGAAACAAGTCATGCATTCTGGTTTTACTAGGACTACTTCCCATCCTTGGTCTTGTGGAACATAACCGCTATGGCCGTTGATAAGACAGCGTGTTGTAACGTCGTCAAAGGGACGAGGGTTACGTAATGTCCAACAGTCCCGTAACAATCTAAAAACCTCATTTCTTACCCCAATTACCGACTCCGTTACTTGTGAGAACGTTTTGTTTAATAGTTGTAGCCCGATGTTCTTGTTCTCACTTTGGTGAGAAGCGAACATTACTAACCCGTAAGCATAGCATGCTTCTTTATGTTGCATGTTAGCCGCTTTTTCTAAATCATGAAGTCCTATATTCGGATACATTGAGTCAAAATAATTTCTTAACCCGTTGCGTAAAATAGCATTTGGGTTCCCCGCAATATATGCGTCAAAGTAAACACATCGTAACTTATGGGTTTCCCAATGTGATATCCCCCATCTTTCAAACGAAAGTCTCTTATAAACCAAGACATTCTTGGAACGTTCTTCGAATGTCTTACAAACTGATTTCGCCTTAAATAGTTGTGCCGAGAAATTCTGACCGACTCTAGACAAGATTTCATCAATCATGTCTCCGGGTAGGTCTCTTAAAATATTGGGTTGTCTATCCATTTTGTGTTTTTAAACTGTAAAATAGACAGAGTTAGATTCATAAAAAAAAATTACTTATTAATACAAGCAATTTTTACATATATCATAAAGCATAAGCACACTATATTACATATATTACACCACACGAATACAACTATCTTATTCCGACTCGCTCGTTTCTTCTTCTTCTTCTATTTTGGTTCGTTTTGCCAAGTTTCTAGGGATATATGATGTTCCCCTAATACGAGCCGTCGTTTTCCACATTGGTTTAGAAAAACCTGGTGGTTTAGAGGTTCCCGGGTCATTGTTACAACTTAAGGGCTTCGGGGGTTGACGATACATATAAAGTTCATCGGGGTTGAAATTAGATTTCTCTATTTTTATGCCCTTTCCCTTATTATTTTCTTTTGCCTTTTTAAATTCAGTTGGGGTAATTTCTATAACATCATCGGAATTCACGTCGGAATCCGATTCATCGGAGAATTGGTAATCCTCCCAATATTTTGCTTCCTTGGCGGAAACACCATTGACCATAATTAACCTTGGTCGGTTGGTTGAGGATTTTCTTTTACTTAACCGTTTTATTATTTCCCCCACCGATTCTATTTCCTCCTCCGGTTCCTCCTCTTCCGGTTCTGATTCTTCTTCCGGTTCCGACTCTTCTTTCGGTTCCTCTTCGGGAACTTGTGAATCAGTCCACGAATCATTCCAATTTACATTTGACTCTTCATTATTATTAGGTGAGTCAATGAGACTTGTTCTAGAGGTAGACATCTATCACATAATATCAAACGCGTTAAGAGATTAATATATCACATAATATTCACATGTTAAAAATATACAGTTTCCAACAAAATTTGTTAAGCAATCATTTTTCAAGTAAACACGGTCGAAGTCCAGACTCACTAATGCATCCTAACAAACTCGATAAGACACACTAATGCAAAATTCTGGTTCTCTAAGACCAACGCTCGGATACCAACTGAAATGTCCCGTTCTTATTGATTAAAAACGTTCCATATTAATTGATTTCGTTGCGAGGTTTTGACCTCTATATGAGACGTTTTTCAAAGACTGCATTCATTTTTAAAACAAACCATAACCTTTATTTCATAAATAAAGGTTTAAAAGCTTTACGTAGATTATCAAATAATGATAATCTAAAATATCCTGTTTACACACGACCATTACATAATGGTTTACAATATAAATATGTTACATCGAAATCAGTTTCTTGAATGCAGTTTTTACACAATATTATACAAACATGGACTCCAAATCTTGTCCTTATTTTAGTATGCAACAGCGGAAGCTCTTAGTATTCACCTGAGAATAAACATGCTTTAAACGTCAACAAAAATGTTGGTGAGTTATAGGTTTAACCTATATATATAAAATCGTAACAATAGACCACAAGATTTCATATTTCAATACACATCCCATACATAGAGATAAAAATCATTCATATGGTGAACACCTGGTAACTGACATTAACAAGATGCATATATAAGAATATCCCCATCATTCCGGGACACCCTTCGGATATGATATAAATTTTGAAGTACTAAAGCATCCGGTACTTTGGATGGGGTTTGTTAGGCCCAATAGATCTATCTTTAGGATTCGTGTCAATTAGGGTGTCTGTTCCCTAATTCTTAGATTACCAGACTTAATAAAAAGGGGCATATTCGATTTCGATAATTCAACCATAGAATGTAGTTTCACGTACTTGTGTCTATTTTGTAAATCATTTAAAAAACCTGCATGTATTCTCATCCTAAAAATATTAGATTTTAAAAGTGGGGCTATAACTCACTTTCACAGATTTTTACTTCGTCGGGAAGTAAGACTTGGCCACTGGTTGATTCACGAACCTATAACAATATATACATATATATCAAAGTATGTTCAAAATATATTTACAACACTTTTAATATATTTTGATGTTTTAAGTTTATTAAGTCAGCTGTCCTCGTTAGTAACCTACAACTAGTTGTCCACAGTTATATGTACAGAAATAAATCGATAAATATTATCTTGAATCAATCCACGACCCAGTGTATACGTATCTCAGTATTGATCACAACTCAAACTATATATATTTTGGAATCAACCTCAACCCTGTATAGCAAACTCCAACATTCACATATAGAATGTCTATGGTTGTTCCGAAATATATATAGATGTGTCGACGTGATAGGTCGAAACATTGTATACGTGTCTATGGTATCTCAAGATTACATAATATACAATACAAGTTGATTAAGTTATGGTTGGAATAGATTTGTTACCAATTTTCACGTAGCTAAAATGAGAAAAATTATCCAATCTTGTTTTACCCATAACTTATTCATTTTAAATCCGTTTTGAGTGAATCAAATTGCTATGGTTTCATATTGAACTCTATTTTATGAATCTAAAAAAAAAAGTATAGGTTTATAGTGGGAAAAAAAATTTACAAGTCATTTTTGTAAAGGTAGTCATTTCAGTCGAAAGAACGACGTCTAGATGACCATTTTAGAAAACATACTTCCACTTTGAGTTTAACCATAATTTTTGGATATAGTTTCATGTTCATAATAAAAATCATTTTCCCAGAATAACAACTTTTAAATCAAAGTTTATCATAGTTTTTAATTAACTAACCCAAAACAGCCCGCAGTGTTACTACGACGGCGTAAATCCGGTTTTACGGTGTTTTTCGTGTTTCCAGGTTTTAAATCATTAAGTTAGCATATCCTATAGATATAGAACATGTGTTTAGTTGATTTTAAAATTCGATTTAGAAGGATTAACTTTTATTTGCGAACAAGTTTAGAATTAACTAAGCTATGTTCTAGTGATTACAAGTTTAAACCTTCGAATAAGATAGCTTTATATGTATGAATCGAATGATGTTATGAACATCATTACTACCTCAAGTTCCTTGGATAAACCTACTGGAAATGAAAAAAATAGATCTAGCTTCAAAGGATCCTTGGATGGCTTGAAAGTTCTTGAAGCAGAATCATGACACGAAAACAATTTCAAGTAAGATTTCCACTCGAAATAAGATTGTTATAGTTATAGAAATTGAATTAAAGTTTGAATATGATTATTACCTTGTATTAGAAAGATAACCTACTGTAAGTAACAAAGGTTTCTTGATCTTGGATGATTACTTGGAATGAATTTAGAAAACTTGGAAGTAAACTTGCAATCTTGGAAGTATTCTTGATTTTATGAAACTAGAACTTTTGGAATTTATGAAGAACACTTAGAACTTGAAGATAGAACTTGAGAGAGATCAATTAGATGAAGAAAATTGAAGAATGAAAGTGTTTGTAGGTGTTTTTGGTCGTTGGTGTATGGATTAGATATAAAGGATATGTAATTTTGTTTTCATGTAAATAAGTCATGAATGATTACTCATATTTTTGTAATTTTATGAGATATTTCATGCTAGTTGCCAAATGATGGTTCCCACATGTGTTAGGTGACTCACATGGGCTGCTAAGAGCTGATCATTGGAGTGTATATACCAATAGTACATGCATCTAAAAGCTGTGTATTGTACGAGTACGAATACGGGTGCATACGAGTAGAATTGTTGATGAAACTGAACGATGATGTAATTGTAAGCATTTTTGTTAAGTAGAAGTATTTTGATAAGTGTCTTGAAGTCTTTCAAAAGTGTATGAATACATATTAAAACACTACATGTATATACATTTTAACTGAGTCGTTAAGTCATCGTTAGTCGTTACATGTAAATGTTGTTTTGAAACCTTTAGGTTAACGATCTTGTTGAATGTTGTTAACCCATTGTTTATCATAACAAATGAGATGTTAAATTGTTATATTATCATGATATTATGATATATAATATATCTTAGTATGATATATATACAGTTAAATGCCGTTACAACGATAATCGTTACATATATGTCTCGTTTCGAAATCATTAAGTTAGTAGTCTTATTTTTACATATGTATTTCATTGTTAATACACTTAATAATATATTTACTTATCATTTAACATAATTAACCAAGTGTATCAATATCTTAATATGATTCATATGTACCTAGTAAGACGTTGTTATAACGATAATCGTTATATATATCGTTTTCGAGTTTCTTAAATTAATAGTCTCATTTTTATGTATATAACTCATTGTTAAAATACCTAATGAGATACATACTTATAATAAAATCATGTTAACTATATATATAACCATATATATGTCATCGTATAGTTTTTACAAGTTTTAACGTTCGTGAATCACCGGTCAACTTGGGTGGTCAATTGTCTATATGAAACCTATTTCAATTAATCAAGTCTTAACAAGTTTGATTGCTTAACATGTTGGAAACACTTAATTATGTAAATAATAATTTCATTTAATATATATATAAACATGGAAAAGTTCGAGTCACTACATCCCGATAGTTTAAAAGATAGTCATATCACTAAAAAAGTCATGTTACTAACATTATAATAACAATAAAAATAATGTAATCGTGACACATCATTATAACAAAAGAGTAATGAAAAACATTTTGTATTAGTCAAAACACCCAGCCATGGGTCTCCCTTTCTCATGGCATATTGCTACGTCAACCTACCAACAATTCAATTACAACAAAAGAAAAGAATATATGCATCACCACTTGTAAAATGTAAGATTGTAAGAACATATGACAATTCAAGTAGATAAATGCTTGCCAAGTGTAACCCAAGAGGTCCTTGAGTCAGCCCATTTTAGGGTACAGTTGGTTGACCTATATCAACAAATTAGAGCAATACACTTCTTAAATATTTAGTGTTATCGTAACAACGAAAAATTGTACAATAAATCAGAATAAATTTCTCAATTAAATATAACAAATCACGTAAATTCAAATATCTGCAATTGTCCGGTCACATACCATCATCTTTTTTAGTTTTGTTACACCACACCATATACGCTTTTCAAATCCATTCAAAATCTACGATTATGATTATTGCATACATCAAAAGAAGATAAGATTTTGTAAAAATACATGGAAATTAGAAAAAATGAATGTGAACTTTACATGAAAGGCCCATGGATCCTTGAATCGTATACAGTATCTACTTGCACCATATTAATTATAGAATAGTTCAACTTTTGGCACATAGGATAAAGACAGCAGTTCAATATTAATACATTATAATAAAATTTTGTCCATGAAATTCATCTGAAAGACTAATTAATAGTTTATGTTTACAAAAACGACATGTGCCACACTTTTTTTTTTACGGCCAAAAAATGATTATATAAGAAAAAACGATCCCTAGCAAGACGCTAAGGGATGATTACAAAGGAATAGAAAACCATGTGTTCCAATTAGAAACACAATGACTTCTATTTTTCAACCAACGAAAAGCAACTAGTCTAATTACATCAAATAAATTACTTCTACTACAAAACGAATCATGAAAAACTAGACCATTACGAAAACGCCACAGAGCCCATAAACTTGTCACCACCACCGCAATGATCCGATTCTTTGAAGAGGCTTGTAATCGAACACCTTCCAACCAAGAAATAAAAGAATCCCAAGAATCTAACGGAGGAAGACCACAATTAAGCCAAATACGAATCTTACGCCAAATCTCTGTAGCAAGAATACACTCAAAGAAAATATGCTTGGACGTCTCTACCCCGTTATCACAAGAAGGACAAACGACCGAATCAATATATATCCCCTTAGCGGAAAGATTCCAACGAACAGGAAGACAATCGAGCCGAAAGCGCCAAAGAAAAACATTAACTTTGCGAGGCAAAAACTTAAACCATAAAGTGCTAGTAGTTGAAGTCGAAGTTAGAATACTATCCATATGAACTCTCGTATCTTTAACAGTGAATGCGCCTTCATTATTAATCGAACATAGCCACGAATCAGATCTATTAGACAACGTTGGACAGCCTATCTCCTCAAGTAAAATAGATAACATACTTTCGGTCCTACCTCTCAAACGGTCCCTAGTCCACTCGAATGTCCACTCACTATTGTTGCGTTTATCAGCAATGGTATCAAAAGGGGACGAGTCTAGATGAAATAAACGACTATATCTATCTTTCAAGGGAGTATTTACAACCCATAAATCGTACCAAAAACGAATGTTTCTACCATCACCTATGGACAAACGAAAAAAATCAGGAGGAACATTCTCTTCGGCAATGCAATTCGAACATGAACTAACAATATTTGACCACACTGTCGATGTAGAAGATTTAGTGATTTCAAAAATATTACCATGAATAGACTTAACTAGTTGTGGAGCCCTTGCTTCGCGTCGGGGGCTCCGTTTTGAATGCGAGTTAAAAAAAAAGTCTTGATCTATTTTGTAAAAAAGAATTTTTTTCGACATAACATTGAAGGGTTGTTCCTTTTGTGAAAGTTGCTTCTTTTAGCGTTCGGGTTATTTTAAAAAAAAAAGTTAGTAAAGTGGGGGTTCGATTTGTATTTTAATAAAAGTTGGTGGGTTAAGTTTGTGAAATTTGAAAAAACTTTACGTATAAAGTGGGGGTTCGATTTGTATTTTAATAAAAGTTAGGGGTTAAGTTTGTGAAAATTGAATATTAGTAAAAAAAAAGTTAGTAAAGTGGGGGTTCAATTTGTATTTTAATAAAAGTTAGGGGTTAAGCTTGTGAAATTTGGGAATAAATATACGTATAAAGTGGGGGGTTCGATTTGTATTTTAATGAAAGTTGGGGGGTTAAGTTTAGGTAAAGTGAAAAAATGGATAGTACTATTCATTTCCACTTTATCTTTTAGATATAGGTATATAATGATGGATACCCACATATCATTCAGTTTGGTTAAATATCTCCATCTCCATTTAAAAATGAGAGCCAAGTTGAAAGCTTTGAGACTTCCGATGTTGAGACCTCCTTTTTTGAAAGAAGCAAGGACTTTGTTCCATTTAATCCATGCCATCTTTTTATCCGTTTTGTTTCCTCCCCAAAAAAATCTAGCACGAATAGATTCAAGTTTCTTTAACACCGTTTCGGGACATTTGAATAACGACATAAAGTAAATGCCGAGACTACCCATAACTGATTTCACTAAGGTTAAGCGACCTCTGTGACGACCCGGAAATTTCCGACCAAATTTAAACTTAATCTTTATATAGTTTCGACACGATAAGCAAAGTCTATAATATTGAGTCTCAGAAATTTTCAACTGTTTTGTATATCCATTTGACTTTCAACCATTCTCGACGATTCACGAACCTTATAATTGTATACAGAAAGGTATATATATGAAGTTCGATACATGTAACTTGTTATATATTAATTGCTAATTGTAATATCATTAGATATTATTATTACCTTTATCCTTAATAATTATTATTTTTATAATTAATAATATTATTATCATCTTTATAATTATTATTATAATTACTAACATTATTAGTATTATTAATGTCATTATTAACATTATCATTAATAATTATCATTATATTTGATATTCACATTTTATTATTTTTTTCAGTATTATAACAGATTCTGATTTGATTTGTAAATCACTTTCAACTATGGTGATCTTTGTTTTGAGCAAAAAATTGTTAGACATTGTTATCAAAAGTACGATTTAGTTCCACCTAAACATCGATACTGAATTTGAGTTGTTAGAGGTCGTTGTCTTTTTTTTTTCTTTCTTTCCATTATTTATGTATTGTTCTGCTTGGATTGATTCCTTTGGTCGACCCACTACCTGCTATACCTCGATTTAATTGAATAACAAAGTCCTTCCCAAATTCTCTATTTTCTATAACTATCTCTCCATATACACAATTACATACAGGATATAGATAACAGAGTTATTCAGCACTATTACTTCTTGCTGAATATCTTTTATCACCACTTCCTTCTTCAAATCAAACACCAAAATTAATAACTTTAAAATGTAATTTGTACTCTCTTTCAATTCTCTTGCTCGATCACAATCACAACCGAAGGCTCCCACCATGAAACCACATAAGCCACCACTAACATCAAACATAACCGAAAAATCTTGAGAAGCTGCTACTACATCGAGCCATTACTAACCTGCTCGAACTATTTCAATGTTCTGACCAAAGCTCCATCAACCACCATGAAATCAAAACCCAGATCATAAATCTTTCAGGCTAATCCCGTTATTGAACCAAATCATTCAATCAAGACCATGGATCAACTAAAACCATGATCCCTATCATCATCTCTCTTGTTTCGAATCACCAATAAACGCCTTCCATCCTCATCTAAATGTACACCCACTTCGGTTAAAGCTTTATTCGAACATCAACATGAAACCTTCGAAACCTACTTCTATTCGATCACTAATCAATCACCTGTTTCATCATCTCAAACCACCAATTCATTATGTCTAGAAACATACAACCGCTACCACCTTCAACCCAACATACCACCACATATCACCACTTTTACAACACTATTTGAAACCACACTGTAATCGCCACCATCTCTCTCACCTATCTCTCATCTCCCTCTTAAATTAAAACATATCACAAACTCGTGAAGAACCATTAATAAAACCGAACTAGAGAAGTACTTGGGCCGATTACTTGCTTAACTTGTTGGGCCGAGAGTTTGTAATTATAATATGATGGTGCTCGATGTTGAAGGATTAAAGATGATTAGGATTATGATTTTGGGTTATGATTAAGATAAAACGAGATTAGGATGTTAGATGATGCATGGTGTCGATGATGATAATTAAGAATGATGATGATTTGGTTATGGTGTTGTGATAATGATGATCACAATTATGAATAAGATATGATTATGATTATGTTATGGTTATAACTATGATCATGATTATGAAAATGATAATTATGGTAATTAGATGTATATGATGATGATGAATACGGGTTTGATATTGATAATGATATCATATAAGAAAGACGATGATGATGATGATGTTCGGTTACATAAATGATGATGTGATAATATTGGGTATGATGGTAATTCAAAACAAAAAACTAAGTTAAAAGATATTAAAATCTTAATAATAATAATAGAAAAACTGATACGGAGTAATGGATAGGTATATTATCGGGTTAGCGGGACGTCGCGGGTTCAAACCCGGACTTGGGCATTTTTTTTAAGAGCTACTTCTATTGAGGTTCGTGAATCCGAGGCCAACCCTACTCTTGTTAAATGATGTCATATGTATTTTTACTACAAAATACAGTGTGATGAGTTTCATTTGCTCCCTTTTTAATTGCTTTTGCAATATATATATTTTGGGCTGAGAATACATGCAAGATTTTATAAATGCTTTACGAAATAGAGACAAGTGATTAAAAATGATATTCTGCGGATTGATGAGCTAGGTAATTTAGTTATATGTTATAAGAGCATATAAGCGCGAATCCTAAAGATAGATCTATCGAGCTTAACACCCCCATCCCGTAGGCTGCACTAGACATAAGAGCTAGTGGGCGGATGTTTAGTACTTCGAGGATTATTTATACACTTGCGAGTGTACATATCCATCTTTGCAAAGATGACTTATTATATTATTGTTAAGGTTGGTTACTGAGGCCTCAACATAAGCAGAACGGTTTTATACACTTGCGAGTGTACATATATTTATAAACAGAAATCTTGTGGTCTATTAATATATTGAAATGATTGTTATGATAAACCTATGAACTCACCAACCTTTTGGTTGACACTTTTAAGCATGTTTATTCTCAGGTACGAATTAAGTCTTCCGCTGTGCATTTTCTTATTTTAAAGATATTACATGGAGTCGTTCAAGACATATAGAGGTCTGTACCTCGCAATGGAACCAGTTGTTGAAGACTTCGTCCAGGTGGATTAGGACGGGTCATCACAGGTGGTATCAGAGCGGTGGTCTTAGCGAACCAGGTCTTGCATTAGTGTGTCTAACTAATAGTTGTTTAGATGCATTAGTGAGTCTGGACTTCGACCGTGTCTGCATGTCAAAAGTTTTGCTTATCATTTCGTGTCGAAAGTTACCTGCTTATCATCCTTAGGAAATTACCTGCTTATCATTCTTAGTCTAGACATGTCTTACTGCCTCTATTGCATAGACATTGTATAGATAAATTCATATCTTAGCGTATCTATTATTGTTAACTTTGCCTGACAGCTTCCGTAGATTCCTCCGTAACTTATGGATTTTTAGTATTATATATGCATATGTAAATTATGTATTGTAGGGTACTAATCTACATCCTATAATCTAATTCTTATTGAAAATCATTCATCTGATCGTACGAGATGAATCCCTCAATCAGTTCGAATTCTTCGAATTTCGACAGCTATTCCGATATGAATTTTCACTCGAGCTCCGAAAGCAGTGTGACCGGAATAGATCAATCAATTATCCATCCCCAATTCATCTGATGGTTTCGTAGTCTACTAAATCATTGGAGAAAAGAAGAAGGCGATCCTTTCCACCAATCTAATTCACCTCTTGGTGAAGAACCCGAAGCACTTACCGGCGAACCTAATTTTCAGCCTCATTCCCAGGGTATCTCGACACGATTATATTCTATCCACAATTCAAAACCTTATTCATCCGCTCGTTCCGACCGACAATCATCCCGGAATAATAGAAGAAGTTAGCGAACTTCGCACTCGAGTAATCAATTTGGAGAATATGGTGCAAAATTTACTAGCTTCAGCAACATCACAAGCACCAACAGTACCATCAATAACAGCACCAGTATCATCAACAATCCATGCCTCAATATCACCATCTGTACTTCGAGTATAATCATCGTTCTACGTATCGTTGTACATCTATTATCTTCGTTCTTCACGGCGATTATGTAATCTCTAAAGTTTTGGAGATTATTCATTCCAGTTCCAACCGAAAATCAGATGAGATTAATATTATATTAACTCATTAAATCCATGATTACATCTGAAGAAAATATATATGTATATATATTTTCATAAGGATTGTAATTAAAAATTCTTTTGTACAAACTGTTAATGGTGAAAATATTTTAACGGGTAGGTAATACCCGAGGAATATCTAGATTTCACATTAATAAGTTACACTGTACATTCGAATCTGATTCAACGGTCATTTACTATCCTACTTACATCCACATATATATGTATCCGTTCACCGCAGAATAACCATTTTCATTCAATTTAATATTTGGATTTTGACTTATCAGAATCCAACAAGTGGCATGATGAAGAAAACATTGGACAAAATAAAATTTGTTAGAAACAAACAATTTAACTATGAAAAGAATTTTGTTAAGAATCCACGCTAACTGTTCCTAGATAACTGTTCCTAGCTAACCGGTTACATTTTATTTATCGCAATTTAATTATCGCAATTTACATTCTTGCAATTTAATTCTCGCAATTTAATTTTTCGTCATTTAATTTCTGTTATTTATTTTACGCACTTTAAATATTGGGACACGTATACAAGGTTTTGACATATCATATCGACGCATCTACATATATTATTTGGAATAACCATAGACACTCTATATGCAGTAATGCTGGAGTTAGCTATACAGGGTTGAGGTTGATTCTACAATAATATATATAGTTTGAGTTATGATCGAGTCTGAGACATGTACACGGGTCACGTTACGTATTATTTAATTCGAATATTATATATCAAACTATATATAAATTATTGAATTGCTAACTGTGGACTATCAACTGAGGACCGACATTGGACAATTAAAATGAATTAAAATATTGATTATAACATATGAAACTAAACAATTCTTCAAGTTTGCCTCTTGATTTCATCTTAAACCTCATTTGTATCTTCACGATTACATTCTGCGTTCAAACCTTTCATGATTTTAAAAACACCTCAATCGAGAGTAGGAACCAACCGTACCTCATCTACGGAAAAAAAGATTGATGCATATAGTTATGCACCTGAAAACATTCGGAACCTGGGTAAACGTTTAATACATAGCTGTGTTAATTCCTTTAGTGTTATTATTACTCAAAATAACTTTGAAATCCCTTTCCAAATTAGCCAATTTTGTCACAGCTCCAACAAGTCAACTTCGACTTTTCACTCGGATTAGCTTATTATAACCCTGATATATAGGTTGTCTTTCATCATCGATACTGGGAAACCGTTTATATCTCACCACATTAGGAGTAAATTTACCAACAACTCCGTTGATCTTTTACTTTTCAAAAAATCACTATATTCAGTGAAACCATATCATTTACTCATTTACATCTTATAACGAGAATTACTATACCAACTACCGGGAATTAGCAATCAGTATTTTGAAATCTCGCAGCATGTCTACATCAATAGTTATAAGTATACATATAATCCTTATCTCTTAAAATTATGATCTTCCACTCTGAAATTTTGAAAAGCACCCAGTCTACAATTCAATACTCCAAATTCTGAAAAAGCTGAATACAGCAGCAAAAACTGTACAAGCTGAATACAGCAGCAAAAAAAAAACTGTACACGACCTTAACCGTCGAAGGTATAAAGATAAAGAATAGTATGTTGGCAAAGCTCAGAAAAGTTGGAACTGAAAAACGGATTGAGCAAACCATGAAGGAGGCTCTGAACAAATTACAAGGACTAAACTTGTACATAAAGAATCCAGATGATTCTGTTTCTGATGAAATCTTTAGCGAATACCTTACTCCTTAACCACTCTAAATCATCGTGAATGAATTTCTTCATCATAATTTGATTCTGAAATCCTAAGATATCCTCGTACCTTTCTTTATTAATATCCTCAATATTTCTGAAGATATCTTCATAAATATTCTCGTTCGATACTAATTATCTCTCTGCGCTATCCGTATTATATTATAAAAGGAAACTGTTTTAGTTTATATATTCTTCAAACCTTCGAAATTAAAATATGAATGTTTTTGAAGTAGTGTTGGGAACTGATGCATGAGTTAGTGTAATATAATGACACTTGATCAACGTGATTATATTATAGTAAGTCATGCTGAGTTTTTAAATGGAATGTGATGATTCACAGATCATAACGTCATCATGTGCCATGTTACACGACTCTTACGTTCTGTCTAATCTATAAACATATCAAGAACATATTTTTCTTGATAGTCCTATCTTTCCTTGAATTCTGGTAATTTGAAAAGTCAAATTGTGCTATTACCATTTCTTTCTTAGGACATTAACAATGTTCATTCTGAAACTTATTTCTACGAATTCTGGACCATTACAAGAGATGCCCAATCGCAAGAAGAAGAAACGAAAGGACAAAGCTCTGAAATAGAAATTGGAGTATAAATCGCAGCAAATAGGGGGGAGTATTAAGTGGGGATGACAATGATTATAGAAAACAGAAGCAAAGACTCCGAAATATAAGAGAAAATATAAAGCCCCATAACAACACGAAAGTTACAAACCGTAGATATTAATATGAATAGCAATATAAAGACACGGTATAATTAAGAATAGTATCACCCAAGGTAATAGTAGAAGTAAACAGATTTTTCTGGTGGAAGATTGAAAAGAAGGATGACAGAAATGATAATTAGGAAAATATCAAGGATTAGAACTGGATTAAGCATTTTCACAATCTTTGGTTGTATGAACTAAGAAGGAAAGTATAGGAATGGTGAGAATAACGGAACGGAAGAAGTTTAATTTATAATAAAAATATCAGACAGAGTAATCGAGGCAGATCATCGTATTCAATTATAGAGATCCTAATTTCCTTATTCACCGAAGAACCGAATCTTATATAGATTTCGAAGATTATCTTAAATCTCTTGAATTCCAGAATTCAACCATGACTACGTCAAAAGTTATGCCAAAACTTTATTTAATCATTTCATTCTTTTGAAATAGCTCCATTCGTACTCTTCGAATAATCGAATTATTTTATTCTCATTACTCTATGATGATAAAAATCTATTTATCAACTCATATTCGTCATGAAAACATTTTTATTGTTAGCCATGACGACCTCACTCAAATTTTGGGACGAAATTTTTTTTACGGGTAGGTACTGTGACGACCCGAAAATTTCCGACCAAATTTAAAATTAATCTTTATATAGTTTCGACACGATAAGCAAAGTCTATAATATTGAGTCTCAGAAATTTTGAACTGTTTTGTATATCCATTTAACTTTCAACCATTCTCGACGATTCACGAACCTTATAATTGTATACAGAAAGGTATATATACGAAGTTCGATACATGTAACTTGTTATATATTAATTGTTAATTGTAATATCATTAGATATTATTATTACCTTTATCCTTAATAATTATTATTTTTATAATTAATAATATTATTATCATCTTTATAATTATTATTATAATTACGAACATTATTAGTATTATTAATGTCATTATTAACATTATCATTAATAATTAACATTATATTTGATATTCACATTTTATTATTTTTTTTCAGTATTATAACAGATTCTGATTTGATTTGTAAATCACTTTCAACTATGGTGATCTTTGTTTTGAGCTAAAAATTGTTAGACATTGTTATCAAAAGTACGATTTAGTTCCACCTAAACATCGATACTGAATTTGAGTTGTTAGAGGTCGTTGTCTTTTTTTTCTTTCTTTCCATTATTTATGTATTGTTCTGCTTGGATTGATTCCTTTGGTCGACCCACTACCTACTATACCTTGATTTAATTGAATAACAAAGTCCTTCCCAAATTCTCTATTTTCTATAACTATCTCTCCATATACACAATTACATACAGGATATAGATAACAGAGTTATTCAGCACTATTACTTCTTGCTGAATACCTTTTATCACCACTTCCTTCTTCAAATCAAACACCAAAATTAATAACTTTAAAATGTAATTTTTACTCTCTTTCAATTCTCTCGCTCGATCACAATCACAACCGAAGGCTCCCACCATGAAACCACATAAGCCACCACTAACATCAAACATAACCGAACAATCTTGAGAAGCTGCTACTACATCGAGCCATTACTAACCTGCTCGAACTATTTCAATGTTCTGACCAAAGCTCCATCAACCACCATGAAATCAAAACCCAGATCATAAATCTTTCAAGCTAATCCCGTTATTGAACCAAATCATTCAATCAAGACCAAGGATCAACTAAAACCATGATCCCTATCATCATCTCTCATTATGTTTTGTTTCAAATCACCAATAAACGCCTTCAATCCTCATCTAAATGTACACCCACTTCGGTTAAAGCTTTATTCGAACATCAACATGAAACCTTCGAAACCTACTTCTATTCGATCACTAATCAATCACCTGTTTCATCATCTCAAACCACCAATTCATTATGTCGAGAAACATACAACCGCTACCACCTTCAACCCAACATACCACCACATATCACCACTTTTACAATACTATTTGAAACCACACTGTAATCGCCACCATCTCTCTCACCTATCTCTCATCTCTCTCTTAAATTAAAACATATCACAAACTCGTGAAGAACCACCAATAAAACCGAACTAGAGAAGTACTTGGGCCGATTACTTGCTTAACTTGTTGGGCCGAGAGTTTGTAATTATAATATGATGGTGCTCGATGTTGAAGGATTAAAGATGATTAGGATTATGATTTTGGGTTATGATTAAGATAAAACGAGATTAGGATGTTAGATGATGCATGGTGTCGATGATGATAATTAAGAATGATGATGATTTGGTTATGGTGTTGTGATAATGATGATCACAATTATGAATAAAATATGATTATGATTATGTTATGGTTATAACTATGATCATGATTATGAAAATGATAATTATGGTAATTAGATGTATATGATGATGATGAATACGGGTTTGATATTGATAATGATATCATATAAGAAAGACGATGATGATGATGATGATGTTCGGTTACATAAATGATGATGTGATAATATTGGGTATGATGGTAATTCAAAACAGAAAACTAAGTTAAAAGATATTAAAATCTTAATAATAATAATAGAAAAACTGATACGGAGTAATGGATAGGGATATTATCGGGTTAGCGGGACGTCGCGGGTTCAAACCCGGACTTGGACATTTTTTTTAAGAGCTACTTCTATTGAGGTTCGTGAATCCGAGGCCAACCCTACTCTGAGAAACCATCCATTGTTCAGAGGAATATTACGCGATTTATGAGCCATAGGTGAATTGGCGTCTGTACCCGTCGTAGATCACCGGAAAAAATCAGCAGAACGGCACCGAGGAAAAAATCACCCAAGAAATTCGATCTATTAATGATCAAATCAGTAACATAATACAAAATTTGATGAAGAACAGTAGCAACACTCTAAAGTGACTTTTTGTGAAAAACCTCAAATCTGAGTGTTAAATGATGTTGTTAAATTGATCTAAGGAAGAAAGAAGACTAGGATGTTGATCAGAAATGAAAATCTAGACTCAATTTGGTGATTTACTTCTAAAGGGTAAATGCCTAATTTCTAGGTTTGAAAATGATGAACAAGTTTGAAGTTTGAATTTGCAATGATGTTGTTCTGAAAACATGATCTGTAGTTGATGAAGGTTTAGATGTAGAAGAGATAGATACGACATGTGCCACACTATAGATGCAGGAAACTGATATATTATTTTATCAGAGTATGAACATATGAATTGCAATAATAATCAATTTTGATTTTTCAAAAACATAGCAATAAAAACTAATTATGCTAACGGAACTATGGTTGTGAACTTGTGATACAACTACATATTATATTATTATCTATACAAGTCAAACGATACCTCATTGTTGATCACTTAGGCATTTTGGCATTTCATCGAACACTTGATATGCACTATAAATATGCACTTAATATCACGAACTGGTTCACATGAACAGATGAAAGATCACAATTCATATCAATAACTTAAATATTCATTTTTACTGAGAAGTCGACCTTAAGTTTCTTTGTTTGGGCCAATGTGTTCATGACCTCAACCTCCTTCTGCTGATGCGCCTCCCTGAGTGCCAATACCTTGTTCGCACTAACATGTATGCATCTAACACCATACATATTATTCAGTTCATCATTATAATTCGTAAAACACAATCTAGATTATATAATAAACATATTTAGGGTTATAAAAAATTGTAACTTACAGAAATCGTAACTTACAGTAACTGAGAAGCAACGATTGAACTAACTAAATTGATAAACATGAAATCTTAATTATACAAAGAAAAGAAAATGCTTACTAAAGTGAAATCGATTGTAAGTTTGAATGGCAGCATATGAGATTTCATTCTCGATTTCATGTAACCGTTAAATCTGTTCCAAACCTTCATTATAAAGACATTAAAGTACAAATCAAAACCCTAAGTAGCAGTATAAGATGAAATCAAAGTAAAGAAAACACGGACAAAGATGTGTTGTTACCGACCGGGATTTCGAAATAAGAAGAAATAGAGATCGTCGACAGTAAAATGGGTAGAGATGATGAAGAAGGAAAATGGGAAAAAAGGACTGTAACAAATAAAATATGCTCCCGTGATAAATAAATATGAGGATGATTGGATGAAGATGAGAATAACTTCTTTGAAACCTATTCATCTTTCATCTTGAAAATCAAAAGCCTGCAAGAAAAGCTTTGGGCGGTGGAATCAAAAAGGCCAAACTTTCAAAAGAACCGAATCAATGGGTGGGGATTTTCCATCAAACCCATGACTTTATATGCAACAATATGGGATGCTTCAACATGGGCCACAAATGGAGACAAATACAAGTTCGGTGGAAATGACCAGAAGTGTATGCAATGTTACAGCTACTTTCAATGGCCCCATCTCATGATTGAGGTGTGTAATCTTTATGCTTATTGATGCAGTTCAAGTTAATGTCACGGTTTCAAGTTAATGCCACGGTTCAACAAGCATTTGATTGCCTCAATCATGAGTTATAGGATGGTGGTGTGGTGACTTGTGTGAGAAGAAAAATAGATTGATCCTCTTCTTTAGACGATTTCATGTGCTTTGCTGCTCGTTTGTGTTTCATTTTGGGTTGTCATGGTCAATGTTCAAATTTAGGAAAGCTTCTCCATCGTGATCAATATGGTTTTCAAGCTCAAGTGTTCTTATGGTTTTCTCAATAATCCTCTCTTTCAAGACCAATTCATAGCTTTTTAACTTTTTTACTTTCAATTTGTTCAAAGTTTGTTTTTTTGGGCTTACTATATAGGTTTGGTCTTTTAGTTTGTTTGTGGTCCATGATGGCCTTTATATTGGGCTCTATTTGGACTTTTCATTGTTCTGCTTTCCAATCATCTTTTCAATGAGTTGGAGTTATTTATATTATCTATGTTTTTTCGCCGTAAAAAAAAAAAGCTCAGTATTATTTTATTTTTTATTTATTTAATATATTAAGATTAATTAATTAAAAATTAATTAAGGAGATGATGTCATCTAATGATCTTAATTAATGGACAGTTGTCCCTGTTTTTTTTTAACATAAGGTAAAGGGAGGTGATCCGTACACCACATCTTTTTTGCCGTACACCACCAAATTTAATTTTTGGAACATTTTACCCTTCTTCAAATTCAATTGAGTAAAACTTTTTACCACAAAAAAATTAAAACCCTTATCAGGATTGGTCATCCAAAAACTATATATCATATCATCATATAAAATAACAAATCAGCTAACATGTTCTGGATTAAGCAGCTAGATTTTGAAATATACATAAACAACGTAATAATCATGTTCTATTGTGAAATAAGCATAAAACATTTAGATGTTTATCAGATGCATTAGAACTATAAATTAATAATATTTAATTATTTAATTAAGAATAATTACAAAAGATGATTAGAGTACAAATAGTTATATTTTCTTTTTGGGTTTATTACTTCAATCCGCAGCGACACTTTTCTAACACTATAAGATGAGAAATAATTTGGGGTTTTATTATTTTATCATGATTATAATATATATCATTATCATAAATTTAATTGATTGGAAAAGATGAGAAGCAGGTGCCGAGCAATTGCTTGGGAATTATTGTAGTTTTTTTGGGCGTAGAATTAATTTAAGTTGAAGAAGGGTAAATGGTTGATAAGGGTAAAATGGTCCATAATTTTAATGTGGTGGTGTATGGAAAAAAGGAGGTGGTGTACGGATCACCTCCCTAAGGTAAATATTATAAAGTGATGTCACTAATGTGGCAATTTAAAAGATAGTAATAGATTTCGTGTTTTGTTTCATGTTATAAACCGAAATCAAAATATTTAGAAACTTTGACTTTTTTTGTGATTCAAAGGCATTAGTAATGTTTTGATAAGTTTAAGGGTCGAAAATTAATTAGAAGTACCTGTTTTGATCAGTTTCATGGTTAATCGAAAATCACATTATAGCTGCGTTTTGCAGCTGAAAAGCACTCAAAAACAGCCCCTTTTTGGCGGAGTGATGTTGTTCCTGTTTATTGGTTCAAGCTGCCACCCAAAATACCAACAAACCGCCACTTTTTACTGCGTTTTTGTCTCCTGTTTTGCTGCTGTTTTTGCAGCAGTAAATCATCACTAAACCGCCATCACTTACAGCTGTTGCTACTATTGCTACTGTTTCTTTTCTGTTTCTGGTTCGACAAACAGCAAGCCAAAAAGCCGAAGCTTAGGCTGCTGTTGTTGCTTCTTTTCGTGACCCAAAACAGCCCCGTTTTGTGGTTTTTTTGTTGCTACTTTGCTGCTACTTGTTCTACTTGTTCCCTGCATCTGTTTTGATGGGTATACTGCTGCTGCCATTGCTTTCTGGTTTCTGTTTTTGTGACCAGCCGAACCAAACACACCCTTGTTCATCTCCTAACTCTTTTGAGGTATACGCATAAAACTCGAACTTCTAATTCTCAAATTATTACTCATTTTGCATGTATGAATACTACTAAGAGAATATATATTGATGGGTATAAATTATGAACCTAATAATAATATATAGATACATGAAACATACGTATATTATGAACAAATATGTGTTAATACGAAAACTATATCTATATAAACATGCACACGTGTATATACCTATATAGACACATAAGAATATGATTGTGAATCTTGATATGAACATGAATATATATGTATGTATATTAATATGATTAAATTGATAACTTTACGGATAAGATTACGAAGTCATAAATTATAAATACGAATATGAAATCGATTATGAAGTTTAAAAATACGTTTATCCTATAAGGATATGATAATATTATTAATAATAATCTAATGGTTATGATAATAAATATGATTAAAAGTATATGAATATGATAAGTATTAGTTGATTATAATTGATAAAAGTTATAAACTTTGATAATAATGTGCTAATGATATTGATAAGAATTAAGGATAAATTACAGTTAAGTTATGAATTAAAAGTTGTTAAATATAAAAGGTTATGATTATTAAAAAAATATAAAGATTTGTTTAAGAATAAAGTATTTTAATTAAGATATTATTATCATAGGTATTATAAGATGATAATCATGAATTGTAACGACCCGGCTTTTTCGACTTGCTTTTATGCTTTGTGCTTTCACGAAACTGCGTATTTGTGCGTACTGTGCTACTTTATACTCTGGAATCTTTATATACATGGCTTACTTTCATTTATGTGTTAAAACGTGCCTTTAAGTACGTAGAATACTTAACTTGATCACCGGAAACCTTTATGACCGTTAGTGTCACTTGAGGTTACGAACAAATTGCGTACTGCGTACACGTTTAACTTTTGTCGTAATCGGAATATTATGACTACGAAATCTTAATTATTATTTTATAATAATAATTACTAGGGTTTATGGATGCTTAATTACTCGTAGAAATTTACTTATGCTTACTAGTTAGTCTTGTTGGACTTTCTGCCTTGTTGGGCCTTAGCCCACCCTACACTAGTTAGTGGACTATTTAATTAGCCCAATTATTAATACCTAGTGACCCATTAATATGTAAGATAAATGCTCATTTATTAGAGGGAACATGCTAGCATTTGTGTCAAGTATTATCCTTAATGTTGCATGGGATCCTAACATATGCACCAACTTTAGACAACCATTAATCAAAAAGCAAACTTTTGTCCCCCTTGCCCCCCCTCCAAATTTCGGCCAACTCACCCCACCCTCACCCTCATTTCCTATAAATACCACCCTTATTTCATCCATTTAACACTTGCTCTCATTTGTATTTCACACACACTTACTCTCTTATTTCCTTTCTAGTCTTTCTCACTCTAAAACTTGTAAGTTTTTGATTTTTCTTCTTCTTCTTCTTCTTCTCCTTTCCTTTTCATGATCATCATCATTCTTTAAAAGATCAAGCTTTTTAGCTTTGATCTTGATTACATCTTGTAGATTCAAGCATGAATCCTTCAAGAACATGGAAGATTCAAGCTTTCTAGCTTTGAATCTTCATGTGACGCCCCGAAAAAAACCATCGTGTATGGATCATCAACAACAGGATCATCACAAGGTCAAACACTATATGCTGTTTGAAAACCGATTTGCATTCATTAAAAAGATAACGTTTTACAAAGATAACATGTCGTAAGACTTATTACAAACCATTGTTCCAAAATAACATAAGTTTACGAATGCAAAACATAAGTTTCATAATTTGAGACATCTCTAGCAATGCAGCGGATAACTAGTACAGTAGGTCCATAACAACAATTCAATAAAAGCATGACAGCAAGTGAAACAGCATGACATCAAGTCTAACAGCGAAAGCAATAAACCTCTAGGCACCTGAGAAATACACGCTTAAAAATTCAACACGAATGTTGGTGAGCTATAGTTTAAGTTGTAATAGTAACGTAAGATAGGCCACGAGATTTCAGTGCTGCAACAGCGTATCAAAACAGTATGAAAAGTATATGCATAACCGTGGGCACCCGGTAACTAGACTTAACGTTTATAACCCCCTGAAAGTACACTTGGCGAGTGCGTATGTTCACGAAGTATTAAACACCCGTTAAATGCTAGCGCGACTAGCCCGAGTGGGGATGTCAAACCCTATGGATCCATATCTAAGATTCGCGTTCACCGGTTCAAAGACCAATGACTAAACGTTACCGTGCTAAAGGGAATGTTTATGCCGTTATATAAACTACACACATATAAATTTAAGTACTCGTACCTAACACGTAAATCGTAAAAAGCGCATGTATTCTCAGTCCCAAAAATAGTAAAAGTAGTAATAAGGGATGCTATAACTCACAGTGATAAAAGCGGTAAAGTCGGTAATGAAAGTACGCAAGCAGTAAGTCGGTCCGAAAGGTCGTCAACCTAAATCAAATGTTACTAGGTCAGTAGGTTGTCTTTATAAATTCTAATAGTGCATAAAATAAGTTTAAGTGTCATCATCATCATCATTCATCATCATAAAAGCTAAGTAAGTTTGACGAGAATAGAGATCGAAACAATAGGCTGACTTCGGTCAGCTGTTACGACCTATACATAAATTGAAAAGAAGCATGGTCAGTGGATATGCCTCCGTATATGAGTCCCCTAACAGCTGACCAATTTTCAAAACCTAACTCGTCTTCGTTTGACCGTGGCGACGGTTTAAGTGCGAGTAGGTCAGAAATTTCAGCACAACGTTAATAGGGTGTAGTGACTATCGGAGGGCCATAAATCCTAAACCGTAACTCGGATTAAGACGAGGCATAAACAGAAAATCATCTACTCGAACCGAAATAACTGAAAATAAACTTTCCAGTAGCCCAGGTGGTCTGATCAGATACAAAAATCAGTGGACAAGTGCTCCGGTGGGGTTCTTAGTGCTTGATGCTCATCACGGTTCTCATCCTTGATGCTTGTAGCTTCAAGTGTACAACTCGTTGATGGTTTAGCATCAATTTTGACCAAGATTCACCATCAATACAAAATATGTTAAGACCAAGTAAGAACACAACTCATTCATGAGTCTTAGATGGATGATGAACCAAGGTTACATCATATCCTTGGTCTTAACACAATTTCAATTCACAATAACAACTAAAGTTACAAACTTTACATTAATTCAACAAGTAATAGCACAATCTAAGTCAAATGAGGTGATGGAACCCTAAGCTAGAGAGCTTGGATCCATTTCACACAAGTTACAAGGTTGCAAAGCTAGAAAGCTTGAACCTTTAAGTGTTCTTGAAGATCTTGAAGCATAAAGCTTGGATCTTTAAGATATATGAAGATAAAAGACACAAGTTTGAATCTTTTTCACAAAACAACATGATCAAAGCAAAATAAACTTAGATCTAACAAAAAGATATGAAGATCCAAGCTAGAAAGCTTGTATCTTATTTGTTCTTGAAGATCTTGAAGCATAAAGCTTGGATCTTGAAGATGCATGAAGATTACAAACAAAAGTTTGAATCTTTATTATAAAATAGAAAGATTAAAGTATAAAAGAAGTAGATCTACAAAAGATATGAAGATTCAAGCTAAAAAGCTTGAATCTTCCATGTTCTTGAAAGATTCATGCTTGAATCAACAAGATATAAGTAAGATCAAAGCTAGAAGGAACTTGATCTTTCACATAATGATGATGATGTACACGAATTTAAGAAGAAAAGAGGAAGGAAAAGAAAAACTTACAAGCTAGGAAAGAAAGAAAGAATAAGTGTGTGAAAAGCCAAAATGATCAAGTGTTGGAATGATGGACTAAAGGCAAGTATTTATAGGCAAATGAAGATCACATGGATTAATGAGGTGGCCAAGACCATGGTGGTTGTGGTGGATGGCATTAGAGGGGGGAGGGGGAGACAAAAACTTGCTTTTTGGCTAATGGTGTCTAAAGTGTGTCCTTTTGCTAGAATCTTATGTAACATTTAGATAAACCTTATCCATTATGCTAGTATGACTCATTAATTAATTAATTTATTATTTATTTATTATTATGGGCCACTAGTAATAATACTTGGGCTAATTAATTGGGTCACTAGCTAGAGTAGGGTGGGCTTGAGCCCAACAAGGTAGAAAGTCCAACAAGACTAACTATTGGGCTTTAGCAATTAAATAAATAAAATTAAGCATCCAAAAGCCCAGGTAATTATTTTTTAAAAATAATAATTAATATTTCGCAGTCCAAAAGTTCTAGTTCCGATAAAAGTCAAACGTGCGCGCAGTCCGCGGTTTATTCGTAACGGCAAATAACACAAACGGTTATAAAGCATCCAATGGACAAGTTAAGCATTCTACATACCCCAGGGAATGTTTTTAAGTATATATGAATATAAAACACATGTGCCAAGATTCCGGAGTAATAAAGTAACACAGTACGCACAAATACGCAGTTTCGCTAAAATACAAGGCATAAAAGCAGGTCGAAAAAGTCCGGTCGTTACATTACCCACCTGTTATTGGAAATTTCGTCCCGAAATTTAAGCTGATGGTGATGGAGTCGGAAAAAGGTGAGGATACTTCTGCTTCATTTGATCCTCTCGCTCCCAGGTAAACTCAGGTCCACGCTTGGCATTCCATCGAACTCGGACAATTGGAATCTTATTGTGTTTCAAGGTTTTGACCTCACGGTCCATAATTTCGACAGGTTCTTCCACGAAGTGGAGTTGGTCATCAATGGTAAGTTCTTCCAATGGTATGATAAGTTCCGGTGGAGCAAGACATTTCTTCAAATTTGATACATGGAAGGTAGGATGAACAGCACTCAACTGAGTCGGAAGATCCAAACGGTAAGCAACCGGTCCAACACGTTCCAAAATCTCAAAAGGACCAATATATCGCTGGTTTAACTTTCCGCGCTTTCCGAAACGAATTACACCTTTCCAAGGTGCGACCTTCAACATTACTCGGTCACCCACATTGAATTCGAAGTCTTTACGTTTAAGATTAGCATAACTCTTTTGGCGATCGCGGGCCGTCTTAAGTCTTGCCTGAATCTGAGAAATCTTCTCCGTCGTTACATGGACTATCTAGGGTCCGGTGATTTGCACTTCGCCTAACTCGGCCCAACAAATAGGAGAACGGCACTTGCGACCATACAACGCTTCAAAAGGCGCGGCTTTAATACTCGAATGATAACTGTTGTTGTAAGAGAATTCGGCTAGCGGCAGATGCCTTTCCCAAGACTTTCCAAAGTCAATAACATAGGCACGTAACATGTCCTCTAAAGTATGAATCGTTCGTTCACTCTGGCTGTCGGTCTGGGGGTGATACGCGGTGCTCATGTCGAGACGAGTTCCCAAGGCTTCTTGCAAAGAATTCCAGAATCTGGAAGCAAAATGGGGATCGTGATCTGAGCTAATTGATAAAGGCACACCATGACGAGATACAACCTCTTTGATATACAGTTGAGCAAGTCTCTCCATTGTATCTGATTCTTTCATCGCTAGAAAATGAGCAGATTTGGTAAGACGGTCAACGATAACCCAGGTTGTATCGTATCCGTCCACCGTCTTTGGTAGCTTCGTGATGAAATCCATTGTAATTGCTTTCCATTTCCATTGTGGGATTTCTGGTTGTTGGAGTAATCCAGATGGCCTCTGATGTTCAGCTTTAACCTTCGAACAAGTCAAACATCTCCCAACATAAGTTGCAACATCCTTCTTAAGATTTGGCCACCAATACTGTTCCTTAAGATCGTGGTACATTTTTCCGGCTCCTGGATGAATCGAATATCTCGACTTGTGGGCTTCATCAAGTAAAAGGCTTCGTAAATCTCCATAACGGGGTACCCAAATTCTTCCGGCATAACATCGGAGTCCAGACTCCTTAACCTCGAATTTAGAGATGAGGATGTTTAGGTATTCACGAGATATGTTCTCCTCCTTGAGAGCCTCTTCTTAGGCTACTCGGATCTGGCTATGGAGGTTCGAATGGATGGTGATGTTCAGAGCCCGAACACGAAGAGGTACCATTCTCTCCTTTCGACTCAGAGCGTCGGTTACAACATTGGCCTTACCAGGATGGTAACGAAGTTCGAAATTATAGTCGTTCAGCGTCTCAATTCATTGTCGTTGTCTCATATTCAGCTGCTTCTGATCAAAGATGTGCTGGAGGCTTTTGTGATCGGTGAATATGGTACTCTTTGTTCCATAGAGATAGTGTCTCCACAGCTTCAATGCGAAGACAACGGCTCCAAGTTCGAGATCGTGAGTAGTGTAGTTTCGCTCATGGACCTTCATTTGACGAGATGCATAGGCAATGACCTTCGTTCTTTGCATCAATACACAACCAAAACCATTCTTTGAAGCATCGCAGTACACAACAAAGTCGTCACTACCTTCAGGAAGAGATAAGATAGGTGCGGTGGTTAACTTCTGCTTCAGGGTTTGAAATGCTGCTTCTTATTCTTTTTTCCAAACAAACTTTTTCCCTTTATGAGTTAACACAGTCAAAGGACACGAAATCAAAGAGAAACCTTCAATGAACCTTCGGTAATAACCAGCAAGACCTAGAAATTGGTGGATGTGAGTCGGAGTAGTGGGGGTTTCCCACATGCTGATAGCCTTGATCTTGGCGGGGTCAACTTTGATACCTTGATCACTCACAATATGACCCAGAAATTGAACTTCCTTCAGCCAAAATTCACACTTGGAGAATTTGGCATAAAGCTGCTCTCGTCTCAAGAGTTCAAGCACTAACCGAAGATGTTACTCATGTTCTTCTTCGCTCTTGGAGTAGATGAGGATATCATCTATGAAGACGATAACAAATTTATCCAGATAAGGCTTGCAGACACGATTCATGATTTCCATGAACACGGCTGGTGCATTGGTTAATCCGAACGGCATCACGAGAAACTCATAATGACCATAGCTTGTTCTAAACGCAGTCTTCATCACATCACTCTCTTTCACCCTCAACTGGTGATAACCAGATCACAAATCGATCTTAGAGTAAACGCTTGATCCTTGCAGCTGATCAAAAAGATCGTCAATTCGGGGAAGAGGATATCGATTCTTGATCGTCAATTTGTTGAGTTCGCGGTAGTCGATAAACATGAGGAAAGATCCGTCCATCTTCTTCACGAATAAAACAGGTGTGCCCCAAGGCGACGAGCTCGGTTGGATAAACCCTCGGTCGAGCAATTCCTGCATTTGACTCTGCAACTCTTGTAGTTCTGAAGGTGCCAGACGATACGGCGCACGAGCTACGGGTGCAGCTCCCGGCACTAGATCGATTTGGAACTCCACTGCTCTGGGTGGCAGTAATCCAGGCAACTCTTCCGGAAAGACGTCAGGGAATTCATTCACGATTCGCATGTCATTCACACTCTTCTCCTCTGATTCTAAAGCCTTCACGTGTGCTAAAACGGCAAGTCGTCCTTTCTTCATGATATTCTGCGCTTTCATACAACTAATGAGGTTCAGTTTCGAACTACATCTCTCTCCGTATATAACCAGTGGCTCACCATCTCCTTGTGGTATACGAAGAGCTTTATCTCCACAGATAACATTGACCCTTACTTTAGTCAACCAGTCCATGCTGACAATCATGTCAAAGCTTCCCAATTTGATGGGTATCAAGTCAATTTCGAAATCCACACCAGCTATGTTAATAATAGCTCCTCAGCCAATTTGGTCAACCTTTTCAAGTTTACCGTTGGCTACCTCGACAAGCATACTTTCTTTTAAAGGAACTAATGACCAATTTATCTTATCACAAAAGTGTCTACATACATAGCTTCTATCGGCACCATCACAAATAGGACAGAAGCTAAAAGATTGTTGATAGTGAATATACATGTAACCAAGTCGGGGTTCTCACGTGCATCCCTTGCATTAACATTAAAAGCTCTACCACGCGGTGGCCTGCCGTCCTTCTTCTTATTGGGGCAATCATTCCTAAAGTGGCCCTGCTGTCCACACTCATAGCATTTCCTTGGCCCATTTTGGGTTTGTCCTTGCAGCTGGGACGAAAATCTTGCAGTTCTTACCAACATGTCCGATCCTATTGCACTTTTCACATACCGCATTACAGTACCCAGTGTGGTGTTTGTAATACCTCTTGCACTGCGGTAAAGTGCCCTTGTAGTTCGGGTTTGAACTTGTGCCGAGGTTGGGGTTTCCACCGTTGTTGTGCCTCTTGGCAGGGGTTTGATAGTAGATTCTTCCCTTGTTATTATCCCACTTGCACTTGTCACTACTACCCGCTTCAGACTTGGACTTTTCCGATTTATCGATGAGAATCTGATTCATGAGTGTATGCGCCATGCGCATTGCTTCGAGAACATTCGGTGGCTTGGACGAGGTGACATTACCCTTGATGGACTTAGGAGTCCCCAAAAGTATCTTTCCATACGCTTGAATTTCGGGGTGACCATGGTAGGACACATAAGATCTAACTCAAGAAACCTCCGATTGTAACCATCGAGATCATTGCCAACAGCTTTCAATTGCATAAACTCTATTTCCATCTTTTGTATCTCGGTTCTCGAACAATACTCATCAATCATAGCCACTTTGAACTCCTCCCATGGCGTAGCATACGCCTCATCAATACCTTGTGCCTGAGCCATGGTGTTCCACCACGTGAGGGCGCCATCAGATAGCGTGCAGGAAGCAAATTTGATTTTGTTAGACTCGGAACAGTTGCTGACTCGGAATACTGATTCAAGCTTTTCAAACCATCTTGTGAGACCAACAGGCCCCTCAGTTCCGCTGAAGTTATGTGGCTTACAGCTATGGAATTCCTTGTAGGTGCACTCTTTTTGAACGGGTTGGATAACCGGCGGTGGTTCAGCTTGAGGGTTCATTTCCGCCAAGGCTGCGGTGACTCGTTCATTAATCATCTCTTTGATTTGAGCTGCGGTGGGTGTTGTTCGTGTGTTTGTCATTGCCCTTCGAAACAGAAATTTTAACTTAAGTCAAAATCCATCATTTAATATATAATAATATAGTATATAGTAAACAGGGAAACAACATAACGCATGCCAATTAAGTAACGCAACCAGGCACAAATACCCCAAAACCAACATACAGTAATGTAAATAGAACACTGTGCAAGAATTTAACAATACAAAGTTCCATTAATAAAGAGTTGCATACATAAGTTCGTACATTACATAAGGAAAACTTGAAACTACAAACGAGATTACAAAATGGAACCTACTACAAAGCTCTATGGTGACGGTGGGTAAAGGATGTCCAGCACATGGGACATCTGCTCCTCGAGCTCAGTTACCCGAGCACGGAGGATCTCCACCTCCCTCATCAGTTCCTCGACAGAGGGAGGGGCTGGCAGAGCAGGCGGTGCTGCTGGTGCAGGAGGTGCTGGTGGTGCAGATGGTCCGGCTCCAGAGGTAGATGCTGCATGGCGGTAAGGCTTACGCACGAACGGATCAGCCGGGTAAGGCACGACCCGCTTACGGGCGGTAACCCTACGACGCTGACCATGTGCGTTAGTGAACGCTCGACCTTCGTTGATCCCCGGAATAACGGTGCCATCGAAACAGTACCTCTTCTTCGGCGGGGTGGAGGGTGGCTGCACATGTGTGTCATCAAGGTTCTCCTAGTCTGAGTCATCATCACTAGTGTCGTCTGTGGATGAGTCATTGGATGATGAATCAGTTGGGGGTGGCGGCGATCGGTGACCGGTAGTCATGATCCGGTATCTGAAAGGTGAGATCGGTATGACACGTCTATCAGGAAGGCGTTGGAACCAATGGTTATGCTCATTACAGAACAGAACATTCTCGTATTCCCCGGGAATCACAACACCACTGGGGCGAGGCTGTGGCTCCTGAGGTACCGGGGCAACTGGAGCTGGAATCTCCGGAGGGTCCTGGGCTCCGACTGCGGTAACCACTGGTACAGGTGTATGGCTGCTGGTTCTGGAGGATGAAGCGCCGGGGTCACTGGTTAACGGGATCTGTGTGTCAGTAGCAGCAGTAGGTGAGGTGGCTGACGAGTCTGAATCGCTGTCCAAAATGATGACAGGTGGAATATCCGACATCTGAACAAGGAAAATAAATTTTCCATATCAGTAAGTCAAAAGCAAGCAAGTATTAGGCACTATAGCAACCTAGCATGGCAATCAGCACTAATCAGAGATAACATGTGAAAGCAGATAGTAATCATGCAAAGGCAGAAATAGGCATACAGCAAGTTCGCATGGCAGTAAAGATAAGCAATAGCATGCAGCAAGATCATAGCAGTAAAAGTAATCAGTAGCATGCAGTAAGTCTCGCAGAAACAAGTAAACAAGCTAGTTGTAGATTAGTCCTATTAGTGAATCCTACTTAGGTCCGGTCTAGACTCACTAATGCAACCTAATTCCCTACAACCAATGCTCTGATACCAACTGTGACGCCCCATACAAAACCATCGTGTACGGATCATCAACAACAGGATCATCACAAGGTCAAACACTATATGCTGTTTGAAAACCGATTTTCATTCATTAAAAGGATAACGTTTTACAAAGGTAACATGTCGTAAGACTTATTACAAACCATTGTTCCAAAATAACATAAGTTTACGAAGGCAAAACATAAGTTTCATAATTTGAGACATCTCTAGCAATGCATCGGATAACTAGTACAGTAGGTCCATAACAGCAATTCAATAACAGCATGACAGCAAGTGAAACAGCATGACATCAAGTCTAACAGCGGAAGCAATAAACCTCTAGGCACCTGAGAAATACACGCTTAAAAAGTCAACACGAATGTTGGTGAGCTATAGTTTAAGTTGTAATAGTAACGTAAGATAGGCCACTAGATTTCAGTGCTGCAACAGCGTATCAAAACAGTATGAAAAGTATATGCATAACCGTGGGCACCCGGTAACTAGACTTAACGTTTATAACCCCCTGAAAGTACACTTGGCGAGTGCATATGTTCACGAAGTATTAAACACCCGTTAAATGCTAGCGCGACTAGCCCGAGTGGGGATGTCAAACCCTATGGATCCATATCTAAGATTCGCGTTCACCGGTTCAAAGACCAATGACTAAATGTTACCGTGCTAAAGGGAATGTTTATGCCGTTATATAACCCACACACATATAAAGTTAAGTACTCGTGCCTAACACATAAATCGTAAAAAGCGCATGTATTCTCAGTCCCAAAAATAGTAAAAGTAGTAATAAGGGATGCTATAACTCACAATGATAGAAGCGGTAAAGTCGGTAATGAAAGTACGCAAGTAGTAAGTCGGTCCGAAAGGTCGTCAACCTAAATCAAATATTACTAGGTCAGTAGGTTGTCTTTATAAATTCTAACAGTGCATAAAATAAGTTTAAGTGTCATCATCATCATCATTCATCATCATAAAAGCTAAGTAAGTTTGACGAGAATAGAGATCGAAACAATAGGCTGACTTCGGTCAGCTGCTACGACCTCTACATAAATCGAAAAGATGCATGGTCAGTGGCTATGGCTCCATATATGAGTCCCCTAACAGCTGACAAATTTTTAGAACCTAACTCGTCTTCGTTTGACCGTGGCGACGGTTTAAGTGCGAGTAGGTCAGAAATTTCAGCACAACGTTAATAGGGTGTAGTGACTATCGGAGGGCCATAAATCCTAAACCGTAACTCGGATTAAGACGAGGCCTAAACGGAAAATCATCTACTCAAACCGAACTAACTGAAAATCAAATTTCCAGTAGCCCAGGTGGTCTGATCAGACACTAAAATCAGTGGACAAGTGCTCCAGTGGGGTTCTTGGTGCTTGATGCTCATCACGGTTCTCATCCTTGATGCTTGTAGCTTCAAGTGTACAACTCGTTGATGGTTTAGCATCACTTTTGACCAAGATTCACCATCAATACACAATATGTTAAGACCAAGTAAGAACACAACTCATTCATGAGTCTTAGATGGATGATGAACCAAGGTTACCTCATATCCTTGGTCTTAACACAATTTCAATTCACAATAACAACTAAAGTTACAAACTTTACATTAATTCAACAAGTAATAGCACAATCTAAGTCAAATGAGGTGATGGAACCCTAAGCTAGAGAGCTTGGATCCATTTCACACAAGTTACAAGGTTGCAAAGCTAGAAAGCTTGAACCTTTAAGTGTTCTTGAAGATCTTGAAGCATAAAGCTTGGATCTTTAAGATATATGAAGATAACAAACACAAGTTTGAATCTTTTTCACAAAACAACATGATCAAAGCAAAAAGAACTTAGATCTAACAAAAAGATATGAAGATCCAAGTTAGAAAGCTTGCATCTTGTTTGTTCTTGAAGATCTTGAAGCATAAAGCTTGGATCTTGAAGATGCATGAAGATTACAGACAAAAGTTTGAATCTTTATCATAAAATAGAAAGATTAAAGTATAAAAGAAGTAGATCTACAAAAGATATGAAGATTCAAGCTAAAAAGCTTGAATCTTCCATGTTCTTGAAAGATTCATGCTTGAATCAACAAGATATAAGTAAGATCAAAGCTAGAAGGAACTTGATCTTCCACATAATGATGATGATGTACATGAATTTAAGAAGAAAAGAGGAAGGAAAAGAAAAACTTACAAGCTAGGAAAGAAAGAAAGAATAAGTGTGTGAAAAGCCAAAATGATCAAGTGTTGGAATGAGGGACTAAAGGCTAGTATTTATAGGCAAATGAAGATCACATGGATTGATGAGGTGGCCAAGACCATGGTGGTGGTGGTGGACGGCATTAGAGGGGGGAGGGGGAGACAAAAACTTGCTTTTTGGCTAATGGTGTCTAAAGTGTGTCCTTTTGCTAGAATCTTATGTAACATTTAGATAAACCTTATTCATTATGCTAGTATGACTCATTAATTAATTAATTTATTATTTATTTATTATTATGAGCCACTAGTAATAATACTTGGGCTAATTAATTGGGTCACTAGCTAGAGTAGGGTGGGCTTGAGCCCAACAAGGTAGAAAGTCCAACAAGACTAACTATTGGGCTTTAGCAATTAAATAAATAAAATTAAGTATCCAAAAGCCCAGGTAATTATTATTAGAAAATAATAATTAATATTTCGCAGTCCAAAAGTTCCGGTTCCGAAAAAAAGTCAAACGTGCGCGCCGTCCGCGGTTTATTCGTAACGGCAAGTAACACAAACGGTTATAAAGCATCCAATGGAAAATTTAAGCATTATACATACCCCAGGGCACGTTTTTAAGTATATATGAATATAAAACACGTGTGCCAAGGTTCCGAAGTAATAAAGTAACACATTACGCACAAATACGCAGTTTCGCTAAAATACAAGGCATAAAAGCAAGTCGAAAAAGTCGGGTCGTTACACTTCACCTACTTTATAGATCTACATCTTTTTAGCTTTAATCTTGTTATTTTGTTATAAAGATTCAAACTTGTGTTTGTAATCTTCATGTAACTTAAAGATCCAAGCTTTATGCTTCAAGATCTTCAAGAACAACCAAGATGCAAGTTTTCTAGCTTGAATCTTCATATATTTTGATGGATCTAAGTTTTCTAACTTATTATCTCATTATTTTGTTATAAAGATCAAAACTTGTGTTTATGGTCTTCATATAACTTAAAGATCCAAGCTTTATGCTTCAAGATCTTCAAGAACACTAAAGGTTCAAGCTTTCTAGCTTTGTGACCTTATAACTTGTGTGAAAAGGATCCAAGCTCTCTAGCTTAGGGTTCCATCACTTCATTTGACTTAGATTATGTTCATATTTGCTTGATTGAAGTAAAGTTTGTAGCTTTAGTTGTAAATGTAACTTGTAATTGTGTTAAGACTAAGGATATGATGTAACCTTGGTTCATCATCCATCTAAGACTCTTAAATGAGTTGTGTTATTACTTGGTCTTAATATATTTTGTATTGATGGTAGAATCTTGGTCAAAAGTTATGCTAAACCATCAACGAGTTGTACACTTGAAGCTACAAGCATCAAGGATGAGAACCGTGATGAGCATCAAGCACTAAGAACCCTACCGGAGCACCTTGCTTACTATTTTCGGGATCTGATCAGACCACCTGGGCTGCTGGAAAGTTAATTTTCAGTTAGTTCGGTTCGAGTAGATGATTTTCCGTTTAGGCCTCGTCTTAACCCGAGTTACGGTTTAGGATTTACGGCCCTCCGAAAGTCACTACGCCGTTGTAACGTTGTGCTGAAATTTCTGACCTACTCGCACTTAAACCGTCGCCACGGTCAAACAAAGACGAGTTAGGTTCTAAAAATTGCTTAGTGGTTAGGGGGCTCATATACGGAGCCATATCCACTGATTACGCGTCTTTTGGATTTACGTAGAGGTCGTAGAAGCTGACCGAAGTCAGCCTATTGTTTCGATCTCTATTCTTGTCAAACTTACTTAGCTTTTATGAGGATGAACGATGATGATGATGATGATGACACTTAAACTTATTTTATGCACAATTAGAACTTATGAGGATAACATACTGACCTAGTAACCTTTGACTTAGGTTGACGACCTTTCGGACCGACTTACTACTTGCGTACTTTCATTATCGACTTTACCGCTCCTATCACTGTGAGTTATAGCTTCCCTTTTTACTTATACTATTTTTGGGACTGAGAATACATGCACTTTTTATGTTTTACTTACTTGACACGAGTACTTAAACTTTACATATGTGTGGGTTATATAACGGCATAAAGATTCCCCTTAGCACGGTAACGTTTAATCATTGGTTTTTGAACCGGTGAACGCGAATATTAGATATGGATCCATAGGGTTTGACATCCCCACTCGGGCTAGTCGCGCTAGCATTTAACGGGTGTTTAATACTTCGAGGACATACGCACTCGCCAGGTGTACTTTTAGGGGGTGATATTTATATTTACGTTAAGTTTAGTTACCATGTGCCCACGGTTATACATATACTTTTCATACTGTTTTGAAACATTGAAATATCGTGTCAATCTTATATTACTATTACAATTTAAACTATAGCTCACCAACATTATTGTTGACGTTTTTAAGCATGTTTTCTCAGGTTCTTAGAGGTATCTTGCTTCCGCTATTTAAACTTGCTGTCTTGGTGTTTAGACTTGCTGTTAAGGACCTGCTGTGCTAGAATTCCGCTGCATAATCTTAGAGATGTCTCAATCATGGAACTTTTCTTTTTGCATTCGTAGTTTATGTTATTTTCAAATAATGACTTTGTAAACTACCCTTGTGTCACGTTATCTTTTGTAAACGCTATGTATTTTGTGAATGCAAAACTGGTTTTCAAACAGCATGTAGTACTTGACCGTGTAAAGATCCTGTTATTGACGAATCGTACACGATGGTTTTGTACGGGGTGTCACATTTGGTATCAGAGCATTGGTTGTAGGGAATTAGGTTGCATTAGTGAGTCTAGACTAGACCGAGTAGGATTCACTAATAGGACTAATCTACAACTTGCTTATTTACTTGTTTCTGTGGAACTTACTGCATGTTATTGTCTACTTTTACTACTGTATGATTTTGCTGCATGCTAGTGCTCACTCTTACTGCTATGTGAACTCGTTGTATGCTATTGCTTATCCTCGTTACTGCATGCTACTATCTGCTTTCGACTGCATGTTACTTCTGCTTAGTACTGTTATTATTGCCATGCTATGTACTGCTGTAGACAATCTAGGCTGCTGTAGTTATTATGCCCGATTATGTTCTTGCTACATGCCTGCTATTCGCTGTACCGACTTGGAAAACTTACCCTTTCTAGTTCAGATGTTTTTCTGAACCCTTTTCCCACACATCTAACCCTAAGGATTGGTATTGTAATCCACCTGTTACTATCGTTCCACCGTTCTGGAGATCGAAATGATTCTTCACGCAATCTAGGAGGAGTACCCCTCGGATTACACGCCCACTAAAGTTGATCCTCGGAGGAGGAGATATTGGAGGATTTGTCGGAGTAACCGCACCCCGAGCTCACTCTAAATAGCCACGTACGACGTGTGAACATTCGAAGGGTGTTCAGTTCCCGCAAGATGGCTCGTATCTCGTACGTTTTCATGACCGTCACTTATCTCTTTCGTTCTTCACCACTACTCGACGATCTAATGACACTTCTGGATTTAGGACCCTAACACTCTTAGGCATTGGGGAAGTCGGGAGGACATCTCCTTTCACAACGTCATAGTGCCTTCTAATGATGCTCAGCCATACCCAAAGACTTGGGAGTCACCTCAAGACATATCATATTACTACTTGTTACACGTACAACTCGACGCGAGACCCAGATTGAATTTCTAGAAAGGAACCTAACGACGTTACCTGAACCCGAACATTTTGAAGAAATTTCGGGACATTTAGGCATTGGTGCATGACCTACGGAACCTACGCACCCACAACGAGAAACCGTGAGATTAATTATGTAGATTTTGTTTTGAGATGGCATAGATAAAGCACCGTTGGATGAAATTGAGTAGAACTGAAAGTGATCACGTTACATTGACCATATGGAGAGATATTGGAATGAACATACGATTTGGTATAATATAATGACGCCAGGCCAGCGTGACTATATTGAAGTAAATCATGCAGAAGTCCCAATGTTACTATATAAGGAATATGAAGTGATTCAAATGGAGTTTTGGTAGGAACCACTTGAGTATACGCATTATGGTCTGTTAGAGGTAGGGAAAGAATAACCACTTAGCACAGGTACTGTACAAGCAGGGCCTTGATTGCAGAATTGATAACCCAAAAATCTGTTATAGATATAGACATCCAGGACACTTAAGGAAAAAAAATTTCTCAAATAGGAAAAACCTTGGACTTACTTGTGGTAGAGCAATCGTTATGGAGACTCGCATGGATCCTGATTATATTTAGGGAACGATTCATCCAACATTTTATTTTCTCGAGGTTGTTTATTAATAGAGCGATAGAAACCTTATACCCAAGGACCTTGGTGTTATGACTAATAAGCCATTAACAACCATGAGGGTTAAGTATTCTATAGGACAAGCAAATGGTAAGCTGGCAGAGATAGAGGAATAATTTAAGGTAGTACCTTAAAATTAACAGGTGGGTCATTTGGAGATGACCTCATGTCAGCAAAACTTGAAAGTTTTAGAGTAGCAGTTGGAAAGGATTAATTACCTACGCACAAGCAGATGTTATTTGAGAAGTTTGATAGAATTTTCCACGGTAGTATAATAAGATTTAGTTGAAATGAACCTTAAGATTAACCTAACACCCATCAATTTGAGAAGCTTGATGTAATAGTTGGAATGAACTTTAGGATTAACCTAATACTCATCAAGTTAGGAAGCTTGATGAAATAGTTGGAACGGACTAGCTTTCAAGGATGAAAGTGAAAGTTAATTATAGTGAGAAGATTATTCGTATACCTCGCGAGAATGGCGAACCATTAATAGTTTATGAGGAGAGAAGTAGCCGAAGCTAAACCTTATTAGTTACATGAAGGCACAAAAGGTCAAAGCCGAATACCAAAAGCCATCTAGGTTACTTCAACAACCCGAAATCCCACAATGGAAATGGGAAGGAATAACAATGGATTTCATCACTAAGCTACCGAAAACGGTAAGGCGGTTAGAATACTATCTGGGTTGTTGTTAACCGTCTCACTAAAACTGCTCACTCTTTAACCATGAAGGAAACCGATATAATGGACAAACTCTGATACATAAAGGAAATTGTATCCCGTCACTTCAGCGATTCAAATTCTACATTTAGGACTACCCAAAAATCATATTTAATACTCATTCTTACGCGACTCTGAATCCTAACTTATTCTGAGAGATTTCTTATTCGATGATAATCACAACATCATCCTTCTTACTTCGATATTAGTCATACCAGTTCAAAATCTTTCAAAATCAATGAGTGGTAAATTCTCATCCTCATACTCTCCCATTCGTACCTCACTTATAAGAAACAACTTCACACTTAAGCATTTTTGGTCGAAGGACTTATGCCCTACTAATAGTCATCAACCACATTTAAATTCAAATGGTTTTTATTACCTCATATATTACCCGAAATTTTTAAAATCTTTTACTCAATCCTCATCAATCTTTTTCCAACTTGTAACCTTCGATATATGAAAAATTTTGTTTGCCAAAATCTTTCACACACTATTTTACTGTACGATCCTCTCAAGGTTTTATAAAAGTAAAATTTATTTTGTTTGCCATTCGTGAAAATTTTTGAAATCGTATATGTTATATAAAATAAAGTAAATGATTACTTATTTTTGAAAAATACATGTGGAATTTTTTTTTCTTTCACTTTTACAAATCAAATCTTTTGTTCAAAAGATATTTTACTTTAAATGGTACGGGTTGTACATAACCCTAGTTTACTAAGAACTTCGTTTCTTTTCTTACATTGTCACCTTAAACAATTTCTATAAAAATTTTCGTTGCTTATTCGTATCCAAGCCATCATGAAGACTTGACAACTGTCAAAATTGAGAGATTCATGTATGTGTGTGTATGTGATGAAGGCACTTACTACCACGTCATGCAGAGCCTTCAGGCATCCACTAACACTTAGACCATTCAAAATTTCTGCGTTACCTCAGGGATCTTATTTGTCACAATGCTCTTTCTTACATAACTCTAAGTCTGACTTATTCCAAAGGATTCTCATTTAGTGATATTAACACCATTAGTATTCTGACTTTAATATTAGTCATAACCTGTTTGGCATTTTGCAAAGTCAAGAAGCGATTAACTTCTCGTCCTCATTCTCTATCCCTCGTACCTCACTTTTTAGTAGCGGCTCCGCACGTGAACATTTTTGGCCCAGAGACTTCTGTCTGACAATTATCAAAACTACATTTAAATCATTATAATTCATTACCTAGTAACATGTCACCCGATGATTCAAAGATTTTCACTCAATACTCGTAACCTCTGAAATACGAAAAACTATGTTTATCAAAATTTTTACACGTTGTTATTTGCGTGGTCCTCACGAGATTTATGGACAAATGAAAATAATAAAATTTTTCTGTCACTTATGCGATTTGTAAAATCATATATGTATGTATATAATTAAGTTAACAAGTTTACCTTTACTTATTTTGGGTTAATACATACTAAGTTATACCTTCAAATTATTTAAAAATCGCTCCTTTATTGAGTTGTTCAACTAAAGTGAAATAGTTTTGTGTAAAATGGTACACGTTGTTCATATTTCTAAATTTACTAGGAATTTCGTTCCGTTTATGTTGTCACATCAAACGTTTAAAAGTTTTTCAAAACTTCCTTGGTTGATTTTATTAAAGGTTTTCGTATTAAGTCTACACCATGTATGGATCACACTTTTTTTCTTGTCCTCCGTTTAGGGATGAAGCTTACGATTAGGATCTTTGTTAAAAACTCTTGAGCCACTTTGGATGGCAGTTTTATAAAATTTGTTAAGAAGTCTTTGAGCTCATGAAATGTTCCCCTTAAGGTTAGATTTGGCAAAAACGCGGGCCGATAAATTAATTTTCCGAGGTACACTCAGTGGTCACCCTATCGTAGGAAAGGCATTAGGTGGGTTTCTACTCTCAATATTTCATGGCTAATCGTAACACTCTCGTAAACATCATCTCTATGAATCAGTATGTTGAGGTACAAGAATCATTTTTGAAATTCTTTTCACTTGGAGAAAACCATTCTTTATGACCTAGGGTTCACATATCTTCTCATCCGCGCATCCCCTTAAGTATAAGGACAAATTCAGGATGAACCGCTTGAATAGTTCACTCTCGTTCAAGGACCACAACTTTCGTGCGCTTTTCTTTCGGAATTGTAGTGTAAGATACTTTAGGAATCTACGAATCTTGTTATCCTCTTGGAGGGGACTGCTTAAAACATCTACGACACTGATGTAGTTACTCTACATATTCCTTCGTTCATTGGTTACAACTATATGTTATTCTAGATTATTGTTAACCCTAACTTCAACATGTAACTGAAAGGATAAAGTTACATTATGGAACTGTGCTTTCATTCCATCTAAGGATAAGTTCACCTGCAGTATGGTAAACTGGGTGATATCCTTCATTGTTCGTTCAGACCGTCCTGAAGACACTATAAATAATTATGGCTGCATTGCATATAAGTTCAATTAGTCACTTTCAGCTAAAATTTCAACGTTCTTAAAATATCGGGTTCTTTATGCCTATGGTCTCCTTCCGAAATCAAGGGGTTAGTAAAATCTGTGGCTAACACTATCCAGACATCAAATCACATGGTTGAGATCACCATGTTTTCCATTTTACCTGTCAGCTTTGTATTGCGACATAAGCGCTCAATGTTTTAGAAGAGTTTGGTAACATTCATGATGCATTTCATACATCCAGCTTACTGAAGATGCCTGTAAGGCTAAAAACATCATCTTTTCCTTTTGTAGATATATTCAGATGACATACTCATGTTAACCAGAAACGAAATCAATTTGTTGATCTCTTAGGACAAGAGACTTAATTAATGACATATACCTATTCTTACTTTTATACGCCCAAATACCTTTCAAGGTAAATAGCTCACTTCTGAGCCCACGAGTCCCTCGGAACTTTGATACGCTCCTTCTTATTCAAACACAGTACCATTGTTGGTCACTTCTCCAAATTTCTCGACGAAATTTCCATTAACAGGTGGGTAATGTAACGACCCGGCTTTTTCGACTTGCTTTTATGCTTTGTGCTTTCACGAAACTGCGTATTTGTGCGTACTGTGCTACTTTATACTCTGGAATCTTTATATGCATGGCTTACTTTCATTTATGTGTTAAAACGTGCCTTTAAGTACGTAGGCTACTTAACTTTGATCAACGAAAACCTTTATGACCGTTAGTGTCACTTGAAGTTACGACCAAACTGCGTATTGCGTACACGTTTAACTTTTGTCGTAATCGGAATATTATGACTACGAAATCTTAATTATTATTTTATAATAATAATAATTACTTGGGTTTATGGATGCTTAATTACGCGTAGTAATTTACTTATGCTTACTAGTTAGTCTTGTTGGACTTTCTGCCTTGTTGGGCCTTAGCCCACCCTACACTAGTTAGTGGACTATTTAATTAGCCCAATTATTAATAGCTAGTGACACATTAATATGTAAGACAAATGCCCATTTATTAGAGGGAACATGCTAGCATTTGTGTCAAGTATTATCCTTAATGTTGCATGGGATCCTAACATAAGCACCAACTTTAGACAACCATTAACCAAAAAGCAAACTTTTGTCCCCCTTGTCCCCCCTCCAAATTTCGACCAACTCACCCCACCCTCACCCTCATTTCCTATAAATACCACCCTTATTCCATCCATTTAACACTTGCTCTCATTTGTATTTCACACACACTTACTCTCTTATTTCGTTTCTAGTCTTTCTCACTCTAAAACTTGTAAGTTTTTGATTTTTCTTCTTCTTCTTCTCCTTTCCTTTTCGTGATCATCATCATTCTTTAAAAGATCAAGCTTTTTAGCTTTGATCTTGATTACATCTTGTAGATTAAAGCATGAATCCTTCAAGAACATGGAAGATTCAAGCTTTCTAGCTTTGAATCTTCACCTACTTTATAGATCTACATCTTTTTAGCTTTAATCTTGTTATTTTGTTATAAAGATTCAAACTTGTGTTTGTAATCTTCATGTAACTTAAAGATCCAAGTTTTATGCTTCAAGATCTTCAAGAACAACCAAGATGCCAGCTTTCTAGCTTGAATCTTCATATCTTTTGATGGATCTAAGTTTTTAAACTTATGATCTCATTATTTTGTTATAAAGATCAAAACTTGTGTTTATGGTCTTCATATAACTTAAAGATCCAAGCTTTATGCTTCAAGATCTTCAAGAACACTAAAGGTTCAAGCTTTCTAGCTTTGTGACCTTATAACTTGTGTAAAAAGGATCCTACCTCTCTAGCTTAGGGTTCCATAACTTCATTTGACTTAGATTATGTTCATACTTGCTTGATTGAAGTAAAGTTTGTAGCTTTAGTTGTAAATGTAACTTGTAATTGTGTTAAGACTAAGGATATGATGTAACCTTTGTTCATCATCCATCTAAGACTCTTAAATGAGTTGTGTTATTACTTGGTCTTAACATATTGTGTATTGATGGTAGAATCTTGGTCAAAAGTGATGCTAAACCATCAACGAGTTGTACACTTGAAGCTACAAGCATCAAGGATGAGAACCGTAATGAGCATCAAGCAATAAGAACCCCACCGGAGCACCTTGCTTACTGTTTTTAGGATCTGATCAGACCACCTATGAAATGTCCCGTTCATATTGATTATAAACGTTCCATATTAATTGATTTCGTCGCGAGGTTTTGACCTCTATATGAGACATTTTTCAAAGACTGCATTCATTTTTAAAATAACCATAACCTTTATTTTATCGATAAAGGTTTAAAAAGCATTACGTAGATTATCAAATAATGATAATCTAAAATATACCGTTTGCACACGACCATTACATAATGGTTTACAATATGAATATATTACATCAAAAATAAGTTTCTTGAATACAGTTTTTACACAATATTATACAAGCATGGACTCCAAATCTTGTCCTTATTTTAGTATGCAACAGCGGAAGCTCTTAATAATCACCTGAGAATAAACATGCTTAAAACGTCAAAAAAAATGTTGGTGAGTTATAGGTTTAACCTATATATTATTAAATCATATTAATAGACCACAAGATTTCATATTTCAATATACATCCCATACATAGAGATAAAATTCATTCATATGGTGAACACCTGGGAACCGACATTAACAAGATGCATATAAGAATATCCCCTATCATTCCGGGACATCCATCGGACATGATAAAACAACATCGAAGTACTAAAGCATCCGCTAGAACGGATGGGGTTTGTTGGGCCCAATAGATCTATCTTTAGGATTCACGTCAATTAGTAGACTGGTTTACTAATTCTTAGGTTACCAAGTAAAAGGGGCATATTCGACTTCAATCATTCAACCATAGAAAGTAGTTTCATGTACTTGTGTCTATTTTGTAAAACATTTATAAAGCTGCATGTATTCTCATCCCAAAAATATTAGATTTTAAAAGTGGGACTATAACTCACTTTCACAGATTTTTACTTCGTCGGGAAGTAAGACTTGGCCACTGGTCGATTCACGAACCTATAACAAATATGTACATATATATCAAAGTATGTTCAAAATATATTTACAACATATTTTTTATTATGTTATAATGATTTTAAGTTTATTAAGTCAGCTGTCCTCGTTAGTAACCTACAACTAGTTGTCCACAGTTAGATGTACAGAAATAAATCGATATATTATCTTGAATAAATCCACGACCCATTGTATACATGTCTCAGGATAGATCACAACTCAAAGCATATGTATTTTTGGAATCAACATCAACCCTGTATAGCTAACTCTAACATTACTGCATATAGAGTGTCTATGGTTGTTCCAAATAATATATATACATGGGTCGATATGATATGTCAAAACATTTGCATACGTGTTTATGGTATCCTAAGATTACATAATATATTAGAATACATATATAATACAATATAAGTTAGCTAGGATATGATTTGTAAAGAATTGTTACAATATTTCCCGTAGCTACAACAATCAAAAAATATCCAATCTTGTTTTACCCATAACTTCTTCGTTTTAAATCCGTTTTAAGTGAATCAAATTGCTATGGTTTCATATTGAACTCTATTTTATGAATCTAAACAGAAAAAGTATAGGTTTATAGTTGAAAATATAAGTTACAAGTCGTTTTTGTAAGAGGTAGTCATTTCAGTCGAAAGAACGACGTCTTGATGACCATTTTGGAAAACATACTTCCACTTTGAGTTTAACCATGATTTTTGGATATAGTTTCATGTTCATAAGAAAAATCATTTTCCCAGAAGAACAACTTTTAAATCAAAGTTTATCATAGTTTTTAATTATCAAACCCAAAACAGCCCGCGGTGTTAATACGACGGCGTATGTCCGATTTTACGGTGTTTTTCGTGTTTCCAGGTTTTAAATCATTAAGTTAACATATCATATAGATATATAACATGTGTTTAGTTGATTTTAAAAGTCAAGTTAGAAGGATTAACTTTATTTGTGAACAAGTTTAGAATTAACTAAACTATGTTCTGGTGATTACAAGTTTAAATCTTCGAATAAGATAGTTTTATATGTATGAATCGAATGATGTTATGAACATCATTACTACCTTAATTTAGTAGGTAAACCTACTGAAAATGAGAAAAATAGATCTAGCTTCAAAGGATCCTTGGATGGCTTGAAAGTTCTTGAAGGAGAATCATGACACGAAAACAAGTTCAAGTAAGATTTCCACTCGAAATAAGATTGTTATAGTTATAGAAATTGAATCAAAGTTTGAATATGAGTATTATCTTGTATTATAAAGATATCTTACTGTAAATAAGAAAGATTTCTTGAGATGGATGATCACTTTACAAGATTGGAAGTAAGCTAACAAACTTGGAAGTATTCTTGATTTTATGAAACTAGAACTTATAGAATTTATGAAGAACACTTAGAACTTGAAGATAGAACTTGAGAGAGATCAATTAGATGAATAAAATTGAAGAATGAAAGTGTTTGTAGGTGTTTTTGGTCGTTGGTATATGGATTAGATATAAAGGATGTGTAACTTTGTTTACATGTAAATAAGTCATGAATGATTACTCATATTTTTGTAATTTTATGAGATATTTCATGCTAGTTGCCAAATGATGGTTCCCACATGTGTTAGGTGACTCACATGGGCGGCTAAGAGCTGATCATTAGAGTATATATACCAATAGTACATACATTTAGAAGTTGTGTATTGTACGAGTACGAATACGGGTGCATACGAGTAGAATTGTTGATGAAACTGAACGAGGATGTAATTGTAAGCATTTTTTTTAAGTAGAAGTATTTTAATAAGTGTCTTGAAGTCTTTCAAAAGTGTATGAATACATATTAAAACACTACATGTATATACATTTTAACTGAGTCGTTAAGTCATCGTTAGTCGTTACATGTAAATGTTATTTTGAAACCTTTAGGTTAACGATCTTGTTAAATGTTGTTAACCCATTGTTTATTATATCTAAAGAGATGTTAAATTATTAAATTATCATAATATTATGATATATTAATATATCTTAGTATGATATATATACAGTTAAATGTTGTTACAACGATAATCGTTACATATATGTCTCGTTTCGAAATCATTAAGTTAGTAGTCTTGTTTTTACATATGTAGTTCATTGTTAATACATTTAATGACATGTTTACTTATCATTTATCATGATTAAACATAGTGTATCAATATCTTAATATGATTCATATGTATTTAGTAAGACGTTGTTATAACGATAATCGTTATATATATTGTTTCGAGTTTCTTAATTCAATAAACTCAATTTTATGTATATAACTCATTGTTAAAATACCTAATGAGATACTTACTTATCATAATATCATGTTAACTATATATATAATCATATATATGTCATCATATAGTTTTTACAAGTTTTAACATTCGTGAATCACCGGTCAACTTGGGTGGTCAATTGTCTATATGAAACCTATTTCAATTAATCAAGTCTTAACAAGTTTGATTGCTTAACATGTTGAAAACACTTAATCATTCAAATAACAATTTCATTTAATATATATAAACATGGAAAAGTTCGGGTCACTACAGTACCTACCCGTTAAATAAATTTCGTCCCGAAATTTTAAGCAGTTGGAGGTGTTGACGTATCTTCTGGAAATAGGTGCGGGTATTTCTTTTTCATCTGATCTTCTCGTTCCCAATTGAACTCAGGTCCTCTACGATCATTCCATCGAACCTTAACAATTGGTATCTTGTTTTACTTAAGTCTTTTAACCTCACGATCCATTATGTCGACGGGTTCTTTGATGAATTGAAGTTTTTCATTGATTTGGATTTCGTCTAATGGAATAGTGAGTTCTTCTTTTAGCAAAATATTTTTTCAAATTCGAGACGTGAAAAGTGTTATGTACAGCATCGAGTTGTTGAGGTAACTCAAGTCGGTAAGCTACTGGTCCGACACGATCAATAATCTTGAATGGTCCAATATACCTTGGATTTAATTTCCCTCGTTTACCAAATCGAACAACACCTTTCCAAGGTGAAACTTTAAGCATGACCATCTCTCCAATTTCGAATTCTATATCTTTTCTTTTAATGTCAGCGTAGCTCTTTTGTCGACTTTGGGCGGTTTTCAACCGTTGTTGAATTTGGATGATCTTCTTGGTAGTTTCTTGTATTATCTCCGGACCCGTAATCTGTCTATCCCCCACTTCACTCCAACAAATCGGAGACCTGTACTTTCTACCATAGAGTGCTTCAAACAGTGCCATCTCAATGCTTGAATGGTAGCTATTGTTGTAGGAAAATTCTGCTAACGGAAGGTGTCGATCCCAACTGTTTCTGAAATCAATAACACATGCTCGTAGCATGTCTTCAAGCGTTTGTATCGTCCTTTCGCTCTGCCCATCAGTTTGTGGATGATAGGCAGTACTCATGTCTAGACGAGTTCCTAATGCTTGCTGTAATGTCTGCCAGAATCTTGAAATAAATCTGCCATCCCTATCAGAGATAATAGAGATTGGTATTCCATGTCTGGAGACGACTTCCTTCAAATACAGTCGTGCTAACTTCTCCATCTTGTCATCTTCTCTTATTGGCAGGAAGTGTGCTGATTGGTGAGACGATCAACTATTACTCAAATAGTATCAAAACCACTTGCAGTCCTTGGCAATTTAGTGATGAAATCCATGGTAATGTTTTCCCATTTCCATTCCGGGATTTCGAATTGTTGAAGTAGACCTGATGGTTTTTGATGCTCCGCTTTGACCTTAGAATACGTCAAACATTCCCCTACGTATTTAGCAACATCAGCTTTCATACCTGACCACCAAAAATGTTTCTTGAGATCCTTGTACATCTTCCCCGTTCCAGGATGTATTGAGTATCTGGTTTTATGAGTTTCTCTAAGTACCATTTCTCTCATATCTCCAAATTTTGGTACCCAAATCCTTTCAACCATATACCGGGTTCCGTCTTCCCGAATATTAAGATGCTTCTCCGATCCTTTGGGTATTTCATCCTTTAATTTTCCCTCTTTTAAAACTCCTTGTTGCGCCTCCTTTATTTGAGTAGTAAGGTTAGTGTGAATCATTATATTCATTGCTTTTACTCGAATGGGTTCTCTGTCCTTTGTGCTCAAAGCGTCGGCTACCACATTCGCCTTCCCCGGGTGGTAACGAATCTCAAAGTCATAATCATTCAACAATTCAATCCATCTGCGCTGCCTCATGTTCAGTTGTTTCTGATTAAATATGTGTTGAAGACTTTTGTGGTCGGTATATGTAATACTTTTGACCCCATATAAGTAGTGCCTCCAAGTCTTTAATGCAAAAACAACCGCGCCTAATTCCAAATCATGCGTCGTATAATTCTGTTCGTGAATTTTCAATTGTCTAGACGCATAAGCAATTACTTTCATTCGTTGCATTAATACACAACCGAGACCTTGCTTTGAGGCGTCACAATATATCACAAAATCATCATTCCCTTCAGGTAATGACAATATAGGTGCCGTAGTTAACTTTTTCTTCAACAATTGAAACGCTTTTTCTTGTTCATCCTTCCATTCAAATTTCCTCCCTTTATGCGTTAATGCAGTCAAGGGTTTTGCTATTTTGGAAAAATCTTGGATGAATCTCCTGTAATAACCAGCTAGCCCTAAAAATTGGCGTATGTGTTTCGGAGTTTTTGGGGGTGTCGTAGTTAACTGTTTCTTCAATAATTGAAATGTTTTTTCTTGTTCATCCTTCCATTCAAATTTCCTCCCTTTATGCGTTAATGCAGTCAAGGGTTTTGCTATTTTGGAAAAATCTTGGATGAATCTCCTGTAATAACCAGCTAGCCCTAAAAATTGGCGTATGTGTTTCGGAGTTTTTGGGGTTTCCCACTTTTCAACGGTTTCAATCTTTGCTGGATCCACCTGAATACCTTCTTTGTTCACTATATGATCGAGGAATTGAACTTCTTCCAACCAAAATGAACACTTTGAAAACTTAGCGTACAGTTTTTCTTTTCTCAGCAACTCTAGCACTTTTCTCAAATGTTCTTCGTGCTCTTGATCATTCTTCGAGTAAATAAGTATGTCATCGATGAAAACAATGACAAACTTGTCAAGATATGGCCCACACACTCAGTTCATGAGGTCCATGAACACAGCTGGTGCGTTTGTCAATCCAAACGACATAACCATAAACTCGTAATGACCGTAACGCGTCCTAAAAGCAGTTTTTGGAATATCATCCTTTTTCACCCGCATTTGATGATATCCAGAACGTAAATCAATCTTCGAATAAATTGATGAGCCTTGTAGTTGATCAAATAAGTCGTCGATTCTCGGTAGTGGGTAGCGGTTCTTGATGGTAAGTTTGTTCAACTCTCGGTAGTCGATGCACAACCTAAATGTACCATCCTTCTTCTTGACAAACAAAACAGGAGCTCCCCACGGTGATGTGCTTGGTCGAATGAAACCACGCTCTAAAAGTTCTTGTAATTGGCTCTGAAGTTCCTTCATTTTGCTGGGTGCGAGTCTGTATGGAGCACGAGCTATTGGTGCAGCTCCCAGTACAAGGTCTATTTGAAATTCAACAGATCGGTGTGGAGGTAGTCCCGGTAATTCTTTCGGAAATACATCGGGAAATTCTTTTGCGACGGGAACATCATTGATGTTCTTTTCTTCGGAATTGATTTTCTCGACGTGTGCTAGCACAGCATAGTAACCTTTTCTTATTAGTTTTTGTGCCTTCAGGTTACTAATAAGATTTAACTTCGCGTTGCTCTTTTCTCCGTACACCATTAAGGGTTTTCCTTTTTCTCGTATAATACGAATTGCATTTTTGTAACAAACGATCTATGCTTTCACTTCTTTCAACCAGTCCATACCGATTATCACATCAAAACTCCCTAACTCTACTGGTATCAAGTCAATCTTAAATGTTACGCTAACCAGTTTAATTTCTCGATTCCGGCATATATTATCAGCTGTAATTAATTTACCGTTTGCTAATTCGAGTAAAAATTTATTATCCAAGGGCGTCGGTGAACAACTTAGTTTAGCACAAAAATCTCTACTCATATAGCTTCTATCCGCACCCGAATCAAATAAAACATAAGTAGATTTATTGTCAATGAGAAACGTACCCGTAACAAGCTCCGGGTCTTCCTGCGCTTCTGCCGTATTAATATTGAAAACTCTTCCGCGGCCCTGCCCATTAGTATTCCCCTGATTCGGGAAATTTCTACTAAAGTGGCCCGGTTTTCCACATCCAAAACAAACTATGGCGGTGTTATTGGTTCAGACATTATTTGTCCCTTTAGTTCTGTTATGCATTGGTCCGTAGATTTCGCACTTCTTCGCGCTATGACCATTTCTTTTACACCTGTTGCAAAATGTCGTGCAGAACCCCAGGTGATTTTCTTCACATATTTGGCATGGTTATTTTTGGTTTTTGTTGCCATTGTTGTTATTGGGATTGTTGTTGGAATTGTTATTGTTGCTATTGTTGTTGTTGTTGTAGTTATGGTTGTTGGGATGGTTATTGTAGTTGTTGTTGGGACGTTTGTTGAAGTTGTTGTTGAGATTGATATTGCGGTTATTGGGATAGTTATTGCGATTGTTGTTGTGATTGTTGTTGTTGTATTGGTGACTCTTGTCATTGGTTTCTTCCCACTTTCTCTTGACTTGTTTCATGTTAGCCTCTTCGGTCGCCTGCTCTTTAATCCTTCCTTCGATCTGGTTCACTAATTTATGAGCCATTCGACTTGCCTTTTGTATGGAGGTGGGCTCGTGTGAACTCACATCTTCTTGAATTCTTTCCGGTAACCCTTTTACAAATGCGCCGATCTTCTCTTCTTCGTCTTCGAATGTTCTGGGATACAATAGGCACAATTCTATGAATCGTCGTTTGTACGTGGTGATATCGAAACCTTGCATTCGTATTCCTCTAAGATCTACCTTGAGCTTATTGACCTCATTTCTGGGACGATACTGCTCGTTCATCAATTGCTTGAATGCTGACCATGGTAGTGCGTAAGCAGCATCTTGTCCTACCTGCTCGAGATAGGTATTCCACCATGTTAACGCCGTACCTGTGAAGGTATGCGTAGCGTACTTAACTTTGTCTTCTTCAGTACACTTACTTATGGCAAACACCGATTCGACCTTCTCAGTCCACCGTTTCAATCCAATTGGTCCTTCGGTTCCATCAAATTCCAAAGGTTTGCAGGCAGTGAATTCTTTGTAGGAGCATCCTACACGATTTCTTGCGGAATTAGTTCCACTGCTAGATCCAGAGTTATTGTTATTTTGCATCGCAGCCTGCACTGCGGCTATGTTTGCAGCAAGGAAAACACGGAAGTCTTCCTCACTCATGTTCAAGTTCTGACGAGTCGCCGGTGCCATTTCCTTCAAAAAATAGCCAAAAGAATTGAGTTAATCATATAGAATTTAAGAGTAGTCAATAGTATTTTGTAGCATAATATGAACTCATTTATAAAAGCTTTTTCTTCATATTAGCGTTTTATAAGTTTAAATTCGGGTACTACCTACCCGTTAAGTTCATACTTAGTAGCTAATATACAATTCAACTACTACAATTTCATATGAAAAACTGATTATAATAATATATCACATACAAATATTCTTCAAACTTACAACATCGCTATATTACATATACATGAAATATAGTACACTTTGATACAGGACAGTTTTGAAGATAAATGTAGTTAATACGCAAGTTGTTCAGCAAAGGAAATAAAGACACGTAATTCATAAGTCCAGAAACAAATCATGCATTCTGGTTTTACTAAGACGACTTCCCATCCTTGGTCTTGTGGAAAATAACCGTTATGACCATTGGCTAGGCAGCATGTTGTAATGTTGTCAAAAGGACGAGGGTTTCGTAATGTCCAACAGCCCCGTAATAATCTAAAAACCTTGTTTTTCACCCCAACTACTGAATCCGTCACTTGTGGGAAGGTTTAATTTAAAAGTTGCAATCCGATGTTCTTTTTCTCACTTTGGTAAGAAGCGAACATCACTAACACGTAAGCATAACATGCTTCTTTATGTTGCATGTTAGAAGCTCTTTCTAATTCACGAAATCCTATGTTGGGATATGTTGAGTCAAAATAGGTTCTTAACCCGTAGCATAAAATTGCATTTGGGTTCCCCGCATTTAACGCTTTAAAGAAAACACGGCGTAACTTACGGTCTCCCCAATGTGATATACCCCACCTATCAAAGGAAAGCATTTTATAAACTAAGGCATTTCTAGAAAGTCTTTCAAATATTTGACAAGTTAATTTCGCCATAACTAAATGTGCTGATGAATTCTGACCGACTCTAGACAAGATTTCCTCAATCATATCCTCTGGTAGATCTTCTAAAATATTCGGTTGTCTACCCTTAACGTCCATTTTGTTTTTATACTGTAAAATAGACAAGGATTAGATTCGTAAAAGATAATTAACAAACAATACAAGCAATTTTTACATAGAACATAAAAGTACAAGCACACTACAATACATATAATACACAACATGATTACAACCCTCTAATCTGAATCACTGGTTTCTTCTTCTTCGGACTTGGTTCGTTTTCCTAATTTTCTAGGGATATATGGTGCTCCTCTAATACGAGCCGTCGTTTTCCACAATGGTTTAGAAAAACCTGGTGGTTTAGAGGTTCCCGGGTTATTGTTACAATTTAGGAAATACGGACGTTGCCGATACATATAAAGTTCATCGGTGTTGGAATCGGGTTTCTCTATTTTTATACCTTTTCCCTTATTATTTTCTTTCGTTTTATTAAATTGGGTCGAGGTAATTTCTATAACATCATCGGAATCCTCATCGGGATCCGATTCATCGAAAAATTGGTAATCTTCCCAATATTTTGATTCCTCGGCAGAAACACCATTGACCATTATTAACTTTGGTCCGTTGGTTGAGTATTTTCTTTTATTTAATCGATTTACTGTAGGTATCAATATTTCTTCCTCCGGAACCTCTTCTTCTTCCGGTTCCTCCTCTTCCGATTCCTCCTCTTCTGATTCCTCTTCTTCCGGTTCCTCTTCTTCCGGTTCCTCTTCGGGAATTTGTGAATCTTCCCAAAATATATTCGACTCTTCATTATTATTAGGTAAATCGATGGGATTTGTACTAGTGGTAGATATCTATCACACAATATCAAACACATTAATAGGTTAATATATCACATAATATTTACATGTTAATAATATATAGTTTCCAACAAAAGTGTTAAGCAATCGTTTTTTTTAAAAAAAAAAAACACGGTCGAAGTCCAGGCTCACTAATGTATCCTAACAAACTCGATAAGACACACTAATGCAATTTTCTAGTTCTCTAAGACCAACGCTCGGATACCAACTGAAATGTCCCGTTCATATTGATTATAAACGTTCCATATTAATTGATTTTGTCGCGAGGTTTTGACCTCTATATGAGACGTTTTTCAAAGACTGCATTCATTTTTAAAATAACCATAACCTTTATTTTATCGATAAAGGTTTAAAAAGCATTACGTAGATTATCAAATAATGATAATCTAAAATATACCGTTTACACACGACCATTACATAATGGTTTACAATAAGAATATATTACATCAAAAATAAGTTTCTTGAATGCAGTTTTTACACAATATCATACAAGCATGGACTCCAAATCTTGTCATTATTTTAGTATGCAACAGCGGAAGCTCTTAATAATCACCTGAGAATAAACATGCTTAAAACATCAACAAAAATGTTGGTGAGTTATAGGTTTAACCTATATATTATCAAATCATAATAATATACCACAAGATTTCATATTTCAATATACATCCTATACATAGAGATAAAATTCATTCATATGGTGAACACCTGGCAACCGACATTAACAAGATGCATATAAGAATATCCCCTATCATTCCGGGACATCCATCGGACATGATAAAACAACATGGAAGTACTAAAGCATCCGCTACAACGGATGGGGTTTGTTGGGCCCAATAGATCTATCTTTAGGATTCGCGTCAATTAGTAGACTAGTTTACTAATTCTTAGGTTACCAAGTAAAAGGGGCATATTCGGCTTCGATCGTTCAACCATAGAAAGTAGTTTCATGTACTTGTGCCTATTTTGTAAAACATTTATAAAGCTGCATGTATTCTCATCCCAAAAATATTAGATTTTAAAAGTGGGACTATAACTCACTTTCACAGATTTTTACTTCGTCGGGAAGTAAGACATGGCCACTGGTCGATTCACGAACCTATAACAAATATGTACATATATATCAAAGTATGTTCAAAATATATTTACAACATATTTTTTATTACGTTATAATGATTTTAAGTTTATTAAGTCAGCTGTCCTCGTTAGTAACATACAACTAGTTGTCCACAGTTAGATGTACAGAAATAAATCGATATATTATCTTAAATCAATCCACGACCCAGTGTATACACGTCTTAGGCTAGATCACAACTCAAAGCATATGTATTTTTGGAATCAACCTCAACCCTGTATAGCTAACTCCAACATTACTGCATATAGAGTGTCTATGGCTGTTCCAAATAATATATATACATGGGTCGATATGATATGTCAAAACATTTGCATACGTGTCTATGGTATCCCAAGATTACATAATATATTAGAATACATGTATAATACAATATTAGTTAGCTAGGATATGATTTGTATAGAATTGTTACAATATTTCTCGTAGCTACAACAATCAAAAAATATCCAATCTTGTTTTACCCATAACTTCTTCGTTTTAAATCCGTTTTAAGTGAATAAAATTGCTATGGTTTCATATTGAACTCTATTTTATGAATTTAAACAGAAAAAGTATAGGTCTATAGTCGAAAATATAAGTTACAAGTTGTTTTTGTAAGAGGTAGTCATTTCAGTCGAAAGAACGACGTCTTGATGACCATTTTGGAAAATATACTTCCACTTTGAGTTTATCCATGATTTTTAGATATAGTTTCATGTTCATAAGAAAAATCATTTTCTCAGAAGAACAACTTTTAAATCAAAATTTATCATAGTTTTTAATTATCAAACCCAAAACAGCCCGCGGTGTTACTACGACGGCGTATGTCCGGTTTTACGGTGTTTTTCGTGTTTCCAGGTTTTAAATCATTAAGTTAGCATATCATATAGATATAGAATAGGTGTTTAGTTGATTTTAAAAGTCAAGTTAGAAGGATTAACTTTATTTGTGAACAAGTTTAGAATTAACTAAACTATGTTCTAGTGATTACAAGTTTAAATCTTCGAATAAGATAGTTTTATATGTATGAATCGAATGATGTTATGAACATCAATAATACCTTAATTTTAGTAGGTAAATCTACTGGAAATGAGAAAAATAGATCTAACTTCAAAGGATCCTTGGATGGCTTGAAAGTTCTTGAAGCAGAATCATGACACGAAAACAAGTTCAAGTAAGATTTCCACTCAAAATAAGATTGTTATAGTTATAGAAATTGAATCAAAGTTTGAATAAGAGTATTACCTTGTATTAGAAAGATATCTTATTGTAAATAAAAAAGATTTCTTAAGGTTGGATGGTCACTTTACAAAATTGGAAGTAAGCTAGCAAACTTGGAAGTATTCTTGATTTTATGAAACTAGAACTTATAGAATTTATGAAGAACACTTAGAACTTGAAGATAGAACTTGATAGAGATCAATTAGATAAAGAAAATTGAAGAATGAAAGTGTTTGTAGGTGTCTTTGGTCGTTGGTATATGGATTAGATATAAAGGATGTGTAATTTTGTTTACATGTAAATAAGTCATGAATGATTACTCATATTTTTGTAATTTTATGAGATATTTCATGCTAGTTGCCAAATGATGGTTCCCACATGTGTTCAGTGACTCACATGGGCTGCTAAGAGCTGATCATTGGAGTGTATATACTAATAGTACATACATTTAAAAGCTGTGTATTGTACGAGTACGAATACGGGTGCATACGAGTAGAATTGTTGATGAAACTGAACGAGGATGTAATTGTAAGCATTTTTGTTAAGTAGAAGTATTTTAATAAGTGTCTTGAAGTCTTTCAAAAGTGTATGAATACATATTAAAACACTACATGAATATACATTTTAACTGAGTCGTTAAGTCATCGTTAGTCGTTACATGTAAATGTTGTTTTGAAACCTTTAGGTTAACGATCTTGTTAAATGTTGTTAACCCATTGTTTATTATATCTAAAGAGATGTTAAATTATTACATTATCATGATATTATGATATATTAATATATCTTAGTATGATATATATACAGTTAAATGTTGTTACAATGATAATCGTTACATATATGTCTCGTTTCGAAATCATTAAGTTAGTAGTCTTGTTTTTACATATGTAGTTCATTGTTAATACACTTAATGACATGTTTACTTATCATTTATCATGATTAAACACAGTGTATCAATATCTTAATATGATTCATATGTATTTAGTAAGACGTTGTTATAACGATAATCGTTATATATATCGTTTCTAGTTTCTTAATTCAATAAACTCAATTTTATGTATATAACTCATTGTTAAAATACCTAATGAGATACTTATTTATCATAATATCATATTAACTATATATATAATCATATATATGTCATCATATAGTTTTTACAAGTTTTAACGTTCGTGAATCACCGGTCAACTTGGCTGGTCAATTGTCTATATGAAACCTATTTCAATTAATCAAGTCTTAACAAGTTTGATTGCTTAACATGTTGAAAACACTTAATCATGCAAATAACAATTTCATTTAATATATATAAACATGGAAAAGTTTGTGTCACTACAACCTGGGCTAATGGAAAGTTAATTTTCAGTTAGTTCGGTTCGAGTAGATGATTTTCTGTTTAGGCCTGGTCTTAATCCGAGTTACAGTTTAGGATTTACGGCCCTCCGAAAGTCACTACGCCGTTGAAACATTGTGCTGAAATTCCTGACCTACTCGCACTTAAACCATCGCCACGGTCAAACGAAGACGAGTTAGGTTCTGAAAATTGGTCAGCGGTTAGGGGACTCATATACAGAGCTATAGCCACTGATTACGCGTCTTTTGGATTTACGTAGAGGTCGTAGCAGCTGACTGAAGTCAGCCTATTGTTTCGATCTCTATTCTTGTCAAACTTACTTAGCTTTTATGATGATGAACGATGATAATGATGACACTTAAACTTATTTTATGCACTATTAGAACTTATGAGGATAACATACTGACCTAGTAACCTTTGACTTAGGTTGATGACTGTAACGACCCTACTTTACCGTTAATTATTTAACGACCGTTAACTGTTATTCGTGCCACGTCATTTCTATGACCTATATTATTATTTTTGTAATAATATATTAATTATTATGTGTTAAATGAATATTTGTATTCATATTTTAAATTGTACGTTTCTACGTGTCGTGGATTTCTATCCGGCGAATCTTATCGGTTTTCAAACCAACGGTCAGACTTATGGGATTTTTAAATCCAAATTATTTTAAATATGATATTTTTATATCATATGGTTATATATAGTGTTTATATATTTTATTTGTCGCGTATATGTTATCTCTCCGAATATTTAATCGCGTAGCGGTGTTTTCGCGTCTCGGGCTTCGTTCGGGCATTCGGGCTAAAATGTAACACCGGCCATTTTTTTTTTTTTTAATACACAGCGGAAGACTTTATTAACAAACACAATATAAGTCACGTCATTACGTTTAATTTTACACAACGGTGTTACGTTATCACAAAACATTATTTATACAAAAGTCCACATCAGAGTTGGGTTGTCAAACATGTCTTCTGCAATAACACCCTTCCCGACTAGCAGTACCTAAACCTGCAAGGGGAGAATATGTGGGGGATTAGCGCACCGCTAAGTGAATGGAATCTATCTAACAGATATAGCTTTAGCCACACACAAGCTATATACTAACAACAGTACTTGCTAACTACCAACTAGCATACAATAAGACAATACGAGGATCGGCGGCTTGTACGAGCACACGACTCCTAGCTGATCGGACTTGAGTCTACCGATAGTCCCTGCTACTCAATTCACAGTATAGTTATCCAGATGCAGGGGATGCATCATTCACACTATACTCTACAATCAGTAGCCTATGGACCCAACCTCCCCTAGGCACGGTTGACCTCATACGGACTCTAACCTCTCCTAGGCACGGTCTCGAGTCCCCAGTCTCCCTAGGCCCGACTGGTGCCATTCACACAGTGTACACATAATTCACATACAACATCAGGCATACTATATTATTCTAACATGGCAATTTCTACACTATGCATGGTAAAAGAGTCAACCACAGTAGCATGATATGCTACTTAAACTCTATCCGGAGATAGACCCACTCACCAATTACCAGCAACTGCTCAGTTATTATTTCTGAGCTTCCTCCTTGTCCTTATAACATGAGAACAACATAAACAAAGTTAATGTACATATTCAATAAATAATATAATCATTTCATACAATTAACTAGGTCATAACACCATATATTCATAATTTTATGAGTCTACATCATGACTCCACTCAATAATGGCATACAGGTGCGTGCAAAACACGACATACACACTAAAACTCCTTTTCCGGCTCAAAAACAGTTTGATCTAGTTTCTTAAAAGTTTACCATTAAAAAGTATTCTTTATTACAATTCTAACGATAGTTTATTCATCAAAAACGGAGTTACGTTTTGAAAGTTACGCCCGTTTCAATTTTATAAAAGTACTGTAGCAAATAGTGACACTGTAGCAACTCGGCACTATACCAAATAGTGACACTGTAGCACTCGGTACTGTAGCAACTCGGGCACTGTACCAACTCGGTACTGTAGCAAATAGTGACACTGTAGCAAATAGTGACACTGTAGCAAATAGTGGCACTGTAGCAAATAGTGACACTGTAGCAGTTCGGGCACTGTAGCAAAATACTGTAGCAAAATACTGTAGCAACTGGGTTTCGAACTTCTTACGCTGATTTTGAGCATTTTTCGCCCAAAACTCGATTTTTGAGTGTTTTTGATCCGTTTTTAAGCACATGGAAGCTACTAAACATATATACAACCTATTTCTAACATCAATTAACACATACAAACACATAATATGAAGATTCAAGCTCAAAATTCATCAAAAACCCATTTACACCCAAAACCCAATTTCTATGAATTAAAGCACGAATTCAAGCTAACAAACCTGGATAAATGATCACAAAGATGATATGAATCAATCCTTAAAGCCTCATAATCCAATTTAAGACTTAGATCAATTAGGGTTTGAGATGAGATAAGTTTGGTACGTACTTGTTTGAGAAAAGTCTAGAAATGAGAAAAAAGAAGTAGTTTACACTCTTAAGTGGGTATTAAAACCCATACCCCACAACACACGGGTATTTACCAGTTATCTTATCTGATAACCTTTCGTATCTCCTTAGGCGGTCCTAACGGAGTCCAAATTAAATAAACCAACCTGTTCTGAGACCTTTGTCACAAACTGGTCACAACACAATTATAATAAAATACTAATAAAATAATTAAAATAAAAGCACTTAAGACTAAGCACAAACCCTAAGGGTAAAATAGGCAACTTACAACTAGCCCGGGTTTCAGTCTGTTACAAATCCACCCCCCTTAAAAAGATTCCGTCCTCGGAATCTGGTCTTGGTCAAACAAACGAGGGTAGCGTTTTCTCATCAACTCTTCTGTTTCCCACGTAAGATTAGATCCCAAACTGTGTTTCCACTCAATCAATACCATCGGAATCTCTTTCTTTCTCAGCTTAGTCACCTTTTGGTCAACCACACGGACCGGCACTTTCACCAATTTCTTATTCAAATCAACCCTTAAATCTTCTAAAGGAAGAAGTTGTGTTTCATCGTCGACTTTACACTTACGAAGATAACACACGTTGAATGTATTATGAATACCAGATAACTCTGACGGAAGATTTAACACCACAGTCTGATCATTCAACACTTCACTGATCGGAAACGGACCAATAAATCTCGGTGCTAACTTACCACGTTTACCGAATCTGATAACCCCTTTCCACGGCGAAACTTTCAGATACACTCGTTCACCCACATTAAAGGTTACTGGACGTCTACGCGGATCAGCATACATTTTCTGCCTATCTCTAGTGGCTTTTAACTTTTCTCTCGCAATTGCAACTTTTTCGGCTGTCATTTGAACAATTTCGGGACCTGCAAACTGTTTCTCCCCGGCTTCTAACCAACAAGTCGGAGTTCTGCAACGGCGACCGTATAACATTTCATAGGGCGGCATCCCTATACTCGAATGATATGAATTATTATACGCGAATTCGACCAACGGCAAATGTGTATCCCACGAACCACCGTATTCTAACACACAAGCCCTTAACATATCCTCCAAAGTTTGTATCATTCTTTCACTCTGACCGTCTGTCTGAGGATGATAAGCTGTGCTTAAATTCACACGTGTACCCAAATTCTGTTGAAGACTATTCCAAAAATTCGACACAAATCTGGAATCTCTGTCTGAAACGATCGATAATGGCACACCATGTCGACTAACTATCTCGTTTATATACAATTCGGCTAACTCACTTAACGAAGCTGTTTCACGAGTAGCAAGAAAATGAGCACTTTTAGTTAAGCGATCCACTATTACCCAAATCATATCATGTCTTTTCTGAGTTCGAGGTAATTTGGTCACAAAATCCATCGTTATATGTTCCCATTTCCACTCTGGAATCTGTAACTGACGTAACGAACCATAAGGTTTCTGATGTTCTGCCTTCACTTGAGCACATATATGACACTTTTCGACATAACGGGCGATATCTGATTTCATTGTTGGCCACCAATACACTGTTTTCAAATCATGATACATCTTATTACTACCCGGATGTACTGTCAATCTGGATTTGTGAGCTTCTGTCATGATTAAATCCCTCAAATCTCCAAGCTTAGGCACCCAAACACGATTGTTTAAGGTCTTTAGTCCACGTGAGTCATAAATTAAGTCCACTTTTCGTTTGGTCATTTGTTCAGATTTAATATGTTCGTCCTCTAAAGCACAGGCCTGAATGGTTCTTAAACTGTTAATCAAATCTGAAGTTATATTCAAACGAAGAAATTTCACATTTTCACTTGACTTTTTACGACTTAGCGCATCTGCAACCACATTTGCCTTACCCGGATGGTATTTAATTTCGCAATCATAATCTTTGATCAACTCTTGCCATCGTCTCTGATGCATATTCAATTCTTTCTGTGAGAAGATATACTGCAAACTCTTGTGATCTGTACATATAACACAATAGGTTCCATACAAATAGTGTCTCCACAGTTTCAAAGCAAACACTACTGCAGCCATTTCAAGATCATGCACTGGATAATTCTTCTCATGAACTTTCAACTGTCGCGAGGCGTAGGCGATTACTTTATCTCTTTGCATTAATACACAACCCAACCTGACATATGATGCATCACAGTATACCACGAAGTCGTCTGAATCTTTTGGTAAAGCTAACACTGGTGCCTGACACAGTAGCTGTTTCAAAATCTGAAAAGCCTTTTCCTGTTCATCAGTCCATCGAAAGGCTACATCTTTACGTGTCAACTTAGTCAACGGACCCGCTATTTTCGAGAAATCCTTGATAAATCTGCGATAATAACCGGCTAATCCCAGAAAACTCTTAATCTCAGTCGGAGTCTTCGGAGAATTCCAATTCATTACCGCTTCTATCTTTGTCGGATCAACTTTTATACCTTCGGCACAAATCACATGACCCAAAAACTGCACTTCACGTAACCAAAATTCACACTTTGAAAATTTTGCAAATAGTTGTTCACATTTCAACATGTTCAAAACCTGTCTCAGATGTTCAGCATGTTCACTTTCGGTCTTTGAATACACTAGTATATCATCTATAAACACAATCACAAACTTATCTAAGAACGGGCGACACACTCTATTCATTAGATCCATGAAGATTGCTGGCGCATTCGTCAACCCAAACGGCATGACAAGAAATTCATAATGACCATACCTTGTTCTGAACGCTGTTTTCGGTATATCTGATTCAGCAACACGAACCTGATGATATCCGGATCGTAAGTCTATCTTAGAAAAGAATGAAGCACCCTGTAACTGATCGAACAAATCGTCTATTCGAGGTAACGGATACTTATTCTTCACTGTTCTTTTGTTCAATTCACGATAATCAATACACATACGCATTGACCCATCTTTCTTTTTAACAAACAATACCGGAGCACCCCACGGTGAAGAACTCGGTCGGATAAACCCACAATCTAATATTTCTTGAATCTGTGACATCATTTCACGGATTTCAGACGGCGCTAATCGGTATGGAGCTTTTGCAACTGGAGTTGTTCCAGGAACCAATTCAATCTTATATTCAACTTCCCTTACCGGTGGCAGACCTGGTAACTCATCTGGGAACACTTCGGGAAATTCTGATACTATCGGAATATCGGCCACTGTTTTCTTTTCTTTCTTCACATCAATCACATATGCAAGAAATGATTCACAACCTTTTGCCATCGACTTTTTCGCTTTCATCATGGTTATCAACAGAAAATTATACCCTCCCCGCTCCCCTCGGGTCACAACACGGATTCCATCGGTCGAACGAAAGGTAATCATTTTCCTATCACACTTAATATTAGCCCTAAGCGAGCTCAACCAATCCATTCCTAGAACTACATCAAAGCTAGGAATAGGTAACACTAAACAAGTCACAGGGAAATACTTCCCTTCGATCTCTATACAAACCCCAGTCACATAGGTTGTGACGGGTGTGGTCTTACCATCAGCTACTTCTACACTAACCGGCTTGGGTAACACAGTAGCTGGTAAATTCAACTTAGCACAGAAATCTAGGGACATAAAACACCTATTGGCACCACAATCAAACAATACGCGAGCAGGTATTGAGTTGATTAGAAACATACCGGTGATTACTTCGTCGGTTGCCACAGCATTTTCCACCGACATCTGAAAAGCTCTAGCCTCTGCTGTTGAAGGGTTCTTCCTCTTCTGCCCACTCGAGGCAGTTGACCCTCCAGCTGATGCTGAACGCGCCCCTGACCCTGCCCCGGAACTACCACTCTTCAACGGACAACTAATTGCACGATGCCCTGGTTTGTGACAACTCCAACACACACTATTCGGATACGGGCATGCTGAAGACTCATGCCCAATAACACTACACTTTAAGCATCTTCTTGTAGCCTCAGAACACTGACCACTGTGAGAAGATCGACACGTGTGACACTAATTCCCTTTACCTGATCCAGATCCAGTACTACTCTGACCACTTTTACCGTTCGATTTAAACCCACTAGACTTCTTGAATTTAGATCCTGATTGACCAGATACTTGCCCACCTTGTTGTAGCACATTACCAAACATTCTGTTTCTGGCAGCCTGAACATCACTTTCTACCATCTTAGCCATCACAACAGCTTGAGACAATGATGTAGCTGTTCTAACAAAAGTTCTGTACTCAGGCAGAATGATATTAACAAAATGCTGAATACGAGATGCTTCGTCTGGCACCCATTGTTGTACAAACCTCAGTTTATCCATAAACTTCTCTACTACCTCATCGATCGTCATTTGAGGTGTCATCTTCATTTCAAGAAACTCAGTCTTGATTCGGTTCATATCAAATGGATTACAATATTGTTCACACACCTTCCCATGAAACTGCTCCCATGTGACCATACTCACTTGCTCTTTTGGTATACTAGAAATCAAAGAATCCTACCAAATCATAGCCCTACCTTTCAACAGTCTACTAGCATATGTTACCTTCGGCTCGGGTTCACACTGACACGCTTCAAATACCCTTTCAACTTCTCGCAACCAATTGAGAGTTACAGTCGGATCAGTACTTCCAGAGAACTCGGGGGGTTTGCAATCACGGAAGTTCTTATACGTACATCTTTTGGATGGTTGCATGTAAGGTTGATGGAACATTTGCATTTGTTATGGATTCATCATCATGGAATTTTGGTAAGTAAAGGTGTTTTATGGTGGCATAAAATATTGGTTAGGTATTTGATTCTGAAACTGGTTCTGGGGCACATTAGGTATCGTTTGGGATTGCGATGTTGGGAATCCAGGTGGTGTATCATCATTTCCAGAATGCCTCGCCAATTCAAGCTCATTAATTTTGTCCTTAGCCTCTTTTAGCTTGCTTTCTAACTGAAGGATGTAACTACTCTGATCATCATCCGACTCAACACCCTCTTCTGGTGCTCTGAATATTCCGGGGTTGGAGGGGCCAGTTGCGTTTCTATCAGCCATACCTGTGCTACAAAACAGCTCACACAAAAGCTTAGTGGATAACAGTTAGTTCAATCACAACTAACACACGTATATCCTATTTTCACTTAGCCCCCACTCCTACAGACATGTTTGACTTGCCTCAGGGTTTGGGAACAAAATACGAGCACGTATTTGCTGCCAAACCATGCTCTGATACCAACTTGTAACACCGGCCATTTTTATTTTTTTTAATACACAGCGGAAGACTTTATTAACAAACACAATATAAGTCACGTCATTACGTTTAAGTTTACACAACGGTGTTACGTTATCACAAAACATTATTTATACAAAAGTCCACATCAGAGTTGGGTTGTCAAACATGTCTTCTGCAATAACACCCTTCCCGACTAGCAGTACCTAAACCTGCAAGGGGAGAATATGTGGGGGATTAGCGCACCGCTAAGTGAATGGAATCTATCTAACAGATATAGCTTAAGCCACACACAAGCTATATACTAACAACAGTACTTGCTAACTACCAACTAGCATACAATAAGACAATACGAGGATCGGCGGCTTGTACGAGCACACGACTCCTAGCTGATCGAACTTGAGTCTACCGATAGTCCCTGCTACTCAATTCACAGTATAGTTATCCAGATGCAGGGGATGCATCATTCACACTATACTCTACAATCAGTAGCCTATGGACCCAACCTCCCCTAGGCACGGTTGACCTCATACGGACTCTAACCTCTCCTAGGCACGGTCTCGAGTCCCCAGTCTCCCTAGGCTCGACTGGTGCCATTCACACAGTGTACACATAATTCACATACAACATCAGGCATACTATATTATTCTAACATGGCAATTTCTACACTATGCATGGTAAAAGAGTCAACCACAGTAGCATGATATGCTACTTAAACTCTATCCGGAGATAGACCCACTCACCAATTACCAGCAACTGCTCAGTTATTATTTATGAGCTTCCTCCTTGTCCTTATATCCTGAGAACAACATAAACAAAGTTAATGTACATATTCAACAAATAATATAATCATTTCATACAATTAACTAGGTCATAACACCATATATTCATAATTTTATGAGTCTACATCATGACTCCACTCAATAATGGCATACAGGTGCGTGCAAAACACGACATACACACTAAAACTCCTTTTCCGGCTCAAAAACAGTTTGATCTAGTTTCTTAAAAGCTTACCATTAAAAAGTATTCTTTATTACGATTCTAACGATAGTTTATTCATCAAAAATGGAGTTACGTTTTGAAAGTTACGCCCGTTTCAATTTCATAAAAGTACTGTAGCAAATAGTGACACTGTAGCAACTCGGCACTGTAGCAAATAGTGACACTGTAGCAACTCGGGTACTGTAGCAACTCGGGCACTGTACCAACTCGGTACTGTAGCAAATAGTGACAATGTAGCAAATAGTGACACTGTAGCAAATAGTGACACTGTAGCAGTTCGGGTACTTTAGCAAAATACTATAGCAAAATACTGTAGCAACTGGGTTTTGAACTTCTTACGCTGATTTTGAGCATTTTTCGCCCAAAACTCGATTTTTGAGTGTTTTTGATCCATTTTTAAGCATATGGAAGCTACTAAACATATATACAACCTATTTCTAACATCAATTAACACATACAAACACATAATATGAAGATTCAAGCTCAAAATTCATCAAAAACCCATTTACACCCAAAACCCAATTTCTATGAATTAAAGCACGAATTCAAGCTAACAAACCTGGATAAATGATCACAAGGATGATATGAATCAATCCTTAAAGCCTCATAATCCAATTTAAGACTTAGATCAATTAAGGTTTGAGATGAGATAAGTTTGGTACGTACTTGTTTGAGAAAAGTCTAGAAATGAGAAAATAGAAGCAGTTTACACTCTTAAGTGGGTATTAAAACCCATACCCCACAACACACGGGTATTTACCAGTTATCTTATCTGATAACCTTTCGTATCTCCTTAGGCGGTCCTAACTGAGTCCAAATTAAATAAACCAACCTGTTCTGAGACCCTTGTCACAAACTGGTCACAACACAATTATAATAAAATACTAATAAAATAATTAAAATAAAAGCACTTAAGACTAAGCACAAACCCTAAGGGTAAAATAGGCAACTTACAACTAGCCCGGGTTTCAGTCTGTTACATAAAAGCTTTTAGTCTTATATCAAATGGCCCACTAATGGGGCCCACCCTACTATTTTTGGCCGAAAATGTCAAAGGGGAGGGGTTGGTTTTGCCATTCCTTGTAACTTGTGATTATTTTGATCAAAATCACAAAATTCATCCCATTTCTAACCTAGCAACCATTTTATTTTTTTTTTCTCCTCCTCCTTGCTTCCTTGGCCATCACCTACCTTCACCAACACCATCATTATCTTCAACAATTTACACTTGGAGATTTAGGGCTTTCATTGTTTCCGGATTCACCGCATCGTGCTCTACACGTTCATACCATTTGATTCTTGATTAGGGTATAAACCCTAACCCTAGATTTTCAAAATTTTCATTTATTTTACTAATTTTATATGTTATATTAGTAGTATGATGATTATATGTTATCGTATTGTTGATTGTATGCGTAGAAGTGCTCGTTAATTCATGTTTTCGGTTTGATTGTTTTGGGACAGCGGTTTGATTGTTGTTTTTTGTATATATAACTGATATAAAAGTGAAATTAAAGTATTTATATGAGTTTCTATCATCAAGACATTAATTATAGACTCCGGATTCATGTCATTTCGATTCTCGGAGCTCTAGATATGATTAAAATGGTGTTTTATTGAAATTAAATTGTGAAAACGAATTGGTACAGGTATGGTCCGACTTTTTGATCATATTTTGAGTCTTTAGGGTGTACTAGTGTGTTAGGATTGATTATGGGATGAACTTTCATGTTCGGGTCATCGAAATCCGAGCCACGGATCACCCGTTATGACTAAAACACGTTTTTGAGCGGATTAAAGATCCAAACTGATTAAGGACTGTAAGTCATGACTTGGTGACTGTTCTTGGGATTTTATTAAGCATATTAAGGTGTCGGGTGAGTTGGTTAGGCGAAGATATATATAAGGCTCGCCGAAAACTGATTCCCGGGGCTCAAGTTATGACCCGACGAACTTTTAATTAAAACTTATGGTTATTAATTATGACTTATGATATAAATAATGAATTTCATTATTAATAAATTACTTATGATATAAAAAGTAATTAATTTAATTTAATACTTATGATATATATTTATTATATCATTTATTAATTAATTATGATTTAATTAAACATTTAATTAAACTTGTGATTAATAATACTTTTATTATAAATGAAAAATACTTATGGTAAGTATTGAAATTATATTATGAGATTATTATAATAAGACTTATAATAAGGATTAATTAATTATTTAATTATTATAAGGCTTAGTTATTATTTAATTATAATTTAATTATTAAATACTTATGATTTAATAATTAATTAGAAACTTATGATATGATTAATAATTCATTATTAATTAATAATACTTATGATATGATTTAAGTTTTATTATTAATTAATAATACTTATATTATGACTAATATTTAATTAATTAATTAAATAATTATGTTATATTAAATATATCATTTAAACTTATGTTAACTTTAATAATTCATTTTAATTTAATTAAACTTATGTTATGACATAATTATACATATTTAACTTTAATTAACATTATAACTTATATTATTATTATAACTTATACTTTTAAAATTAATGTTGACTATGTTTGATCGAGGTTGACTTTTGAGTTGACTTTGACTTTCAGTTGACTTTTGTTGACTTTCTAAATAAGGAAACTTTTCTAACTTAAAACTTTCTAAAAATAGAAACTTTCTAAATTTAGAAACTTTCCAAAAATAGAAACTTTCCAAAAATAGAAACTTTCCAAAAATAGAAACTTTCCAAAGATAGAAACTTTCTAAAAATGGAAACCTGCTAAAATTAGAAACTTTCTAAAAATAGAAAGTGTGTGTCTGTACGCTGTTCCGATCAAACCGATGCATATTGAGTATTATTCTATGTCTACTTACAACATGTACAATAGCTATCATACTAAGACTTGACCTAAGTTAGTTATTTATATCGACCTGCTTTATTTATAGGTCGGCGTTGTGATCATTCCTGATCACTTTACTTCGTTTGCTGTTCGCATATTTGTGTGGTTACTTCATTTGCTATTAAGGTGAGTTATAGTCCCATTTTCTATCTTTTGGGATGAGAATGCATGCAATTTATTTTATATTGTGGACACATGTGGAAGTTGGTTTAAATTATTCATTGTGAGTTGAACAAAAATATTCCCTAGTCTGGTAACTGTAATCACTGGTTTCTACTGGTGAACGCGAATCCTATGGATAGATCTATCGGGTTTGACAACCCCATTTCGAGCTAGTCTAGCAATTTATAATCGGAATGTATAGTACTTCGTATTTAGTTGAAGATACACTTGTTCGGTGTATATTATTTATTGTGTTTGGTAAGGGTAAATAAATGGTTAAGTGCACCAGTGGCTCACGGAAAATGTAATAATGTTTTTATATGTTTTCTAGCATATAATTTTGTGATCCAAAAAGGAGTTTTTATATTTTCAAACATAAATTTTTATGGTTTAAATTAAATATTGTTTGCAATATTAAACCTATAATTCACTCAACATTTTTGTTGACAGTTACTCGCATGTTTTATTCTCAGGTTCATGATTGATTGCTTTCGCTGTGCTTAGAGAGTCTGCATATTTATGATCGCAGCTTTTGTTAAACATTAACTTGCATTCTATTTTGATACATTTAATAGTGGATGTTGTTGACTTGTTTTGGTCAACTTTTGGTTAAGTAATAATGTATGGTTCTTCTAAACTTACACATTTTGGTAGGTTTCCTTTATAGGAAATCATTTTTAAATAAAGAATGCAAGGTTATTTATCAAATTCATATAGAGTTATGATCAAGCTGTGGGACCAAGATAACGATGGTCGTCAAGTGTACTTTGACGGGTCGTTTCAGTTGATATCAGAGCGTTGGTTGTAGGAAATTAGGCTGCATTGATGTAGTTACCCGAGTCAATAGGGTGCATTAGTGAGTCTAGTCTACAGCCCTATAATATATTATATTATGTGATTATTTGTATCGTATTGGTATGTATATTGTTATCATACATACGTCTCTATTATATTCTGAATCCGGGAGGAACTCCCATTCCGACTTAAACGTATTCTCCGACTCATGCGAACTTATCCTTATAAGAACACCTCGGATAGTGAAACCGAGGGATGTCATTCTTGACTTCTAAATGCTCGGCATTTCAATGTCAGCTATTATGTTTAGGTATATAACATTCTTGTTATATTACGTGCCTTTGTGCCGTTGTGCCTATGTGCTTTGGTTTTTGAAATGGAAAACGTCATTCTTGACTTTTAGAGATTCTTGGTACTTCGAAGACATTTTTATGTCATCGTTACTGCTATTCATTACTTTTTGTAACAACCCTCACTTTTCGACTTCTAAATTACTGAATTAACCCTAGGGTTATATGTCTGACTATATGTATTAAGGGTTGTTATATACAATTAAATATTGACCGAATAGTAATTTTTTAGTCAACAATGTACGCTTAAATAAATAATATATTATTAATTTATATAATTTGACATAATTTAACTAAGTATATAAACTTTGTATCACTTTTATTATTTAGTTAATGTATTATATATTTAACTATATAATAAATTCAATTATATATAAATGTAATAATATTTACAAACTTACTAAAACTATAGTTTAATAATTAAAATCATAATTATTATTAAAAATACAAAATACCGAATTATTTATTATTTTTATGCAAAATTTGTATTTATTAATTAAATAAAAAAATAAAAATAAAATAAAATATTATTGACAAATATTCTTGGAAAAGAATTAAATCAATTTGTTTATTTATATAAAAAAAATCCTTAAAATAAATGAAAATAAATAAATAAATTACTTTTTAATTAAAAATTGTAATGGAAAAACTACTTTTATTATTTTATTTTGTGCATTATCCCATGACCTAACATTTAATAATTTTTAATTTTAAAATCCCATTAAGAATTAAAATATTTCTTTTTCTTTTAATTATTTTATTCTTTTTACCTAATTTTTTCAAGTATAAATACCACTCATTTCTCATTCAAACTCACACCAAAATTTTTCTCATTCTCTCTTTGAAGAATTACTACTATTAAGTATTCTTTTCTTACTTTTTATTTTTTTTACTTTTTACTTTTTACTTTTTACTTTTTTTACTTTTTACTTTTTACTTTTTACTTAGGTTATTATTTTTACCGAAACATGTAAATAATGTTATAAATTATATGCAATTAAAAATAAAATAAATAACATGTATACACTATTACTATTACTATTACTAGCACCTATAACCTACTACTTATATTGTAACATAAAAACATTTTGGGATATGTATTAGAGATGTATAGATCTTCGAACTTTCTTGACGAATGGTTTCTATGAGGTTCTAGGCAGAGGGTTTGGATTTCCGATTTAAAGGGTCCTATGGCTCAAGCCCCTAGATCTAAATTAGCCATTCGAAGGGAAAGGGGTGATTGGAAGCTTATCTAATACGGCAAGTATCCTAAAATGGAAAACACTGATAAAAGTAGAAACTCTCTAGTCATAGAAACTTAGTAAAATAAGAAACTTTATAAAAATAATAACTTACTAGGAATAGAAACTTAGTAAAAAAAACTATACTTAAACACATACTTAAACTTAAACATGGGCAAAACACTTAACTACTCTTAAATGTCAATAGGTTGACTTTCCTGCTCACTCGTTCAACTCTTTTTTCCGAGGAATAACTCTCTCTCTACTTACTAAGGTGAATTCATAGCCCCTCTTTATTGCTAGGAAACTTACTTACTTTTACTTGGGGTGAGACACATGCTGTTTTTACTTTTTACACTTTAGACACAAGTACCAAACTGTTAAACTATGCTATACCCGGCTATGTCCGACTAAGTCCCTACAGTGATATTTTTAATTGCTGCGGCATGCTTAATTATTGGGGGTAGGCCTATCGGGAGTAACGTCCCCAATACATTTGACCAAGTCATTATATTACTTAATAATGAAATTAAACCGACAAGGACAGACACAACTTGTCATGGGGCAAAACTTGAACGTTTAGTCTAAATATCACGCATTGGCATAACTTTTTGATCCTGCAGGAGATCAACTTTACAAACTAAATCTTGTGGTCTAAAACAATGACAAACTTTTTGTTAAACCTATGAACTTCACTCAACCTTTTTGGTTGACACTTTAGCATATTTTGTCTCAGGTGCTGTTTGATTCAAGCTCTTATACTTACCGCTTTTGTGATGCTACTTGGACATAGGATCAAGAGATATCGCATTTATTACTTCTGCATGTGAACATTTACGATATTGTTATTCCTGTCATTGTAACGACATTTCATTTTCCGCTGCGTACTCATTAAAGTTAAATTCATCATTTAGTATTGTTCTCGTTTATTATAATATGTTGGTATGTTTTGATATTAGTGACGTTCCTTCCAGACCCTATTGGGAGGACGTTACAGATTGGTATCAGAGCATAACTAGGCTGTTATAGAGAACCAGGATTGCATTATTATGTGTGCCTTATGTGTTAGCTAGGGTGCCTTAGCAATCTAGGAAACTATAACCTTTCCTGCCTTAGACTTAAAGCACTTAGGATTACCAACCTTGCTTTGATAATATTGGCTTAAAATGCTAATCAAAGTCTCTTTCCTAATGTTAGGATGTCTAATTTTCATCAAGCGAACAAAATGACTCTTTTCAAGCAGACAGAAGTTACGTGTCTAGTGAATTTTGCACTTTATTCACTGAAAAGCCTCAACCCTTAGAAACTAAATGATTAGTAGAAGTAGCCAATGGAAAGATCATGAAAGTCGATAAGATCTATAAAAACTGCAACCTAATCTTAGCCGATAAAGAATTTAAGATAGACCTTTTGCCGGTCGAGCTCGGAAGTTTTGACGTCGTAGTTGGAATGGACTGGTTACGTCCATTGAGAGCCGCCATCATGTGTTACGATAAAACCATTCATGTTCCATTGGGAAATGGAGAGACTCTTATCATCCAAGGTGAAAAGAGTGGTTCCAATCTCAATATTATCTCCTGTATTAAAACCCGCAAACACCTTATGAAAGGTTATCTAGCTATTCTAGCCCACGTTAAGATGAACGAATCGAAAGAGAAGTGTATTGAAGATGTACCAGTGGTTAAAGACTTTCCCGATGTGTTTCCCGAAGATCTTCCTGGTCTTCCACCTCCTCGATAAGTTGAATTTCAAATTGATTTAACTCCTGGTGCTGCTCCTATTGCTAAAGCGCCGTATCATTTAGCACCCTCCGAGATGAAGGAATTATCCAACCAGCTCCAAGAACTATTGGATAAAGGTTTCATTCGTCCAAGCTCGTCCCCATGGGGAGCTCCTATTCTATTTGTTAAAAAGAAGGATGGTACGTTAAGGATGTGCATTGATTACCGTGAACTTAACAAGCTTACTATCAAGAACCGTTATCCATTGCCACGTATTGATGATCTATTCGACCAACTTCAAGGGTCAATTGTTTATTCAAAGATTGATTTGAGGCCCGGATATCACCAACTTAGAGTCAAGGAATCCGATATTCCTAAGACTGCTTTTCGCACTCGTTATGGGCACTATGAATTATGTGTCATGCCTTTTGGTTTAACCAATGCTCCTGCCGTGTTCATGGATCTTATGAACCGTGTTTGCAAAACCTATCTCGATAAATTCGTCATTGTATTCATTGATGACGTCTTGATCTATTCCAAGAGTGAGAAAGAACATGAGAAACATTTGCGTATGATTCTTGAACTCTTACGAAAAGAACAACTTTATGCTAAATTCTCTAAGTGCGAATTTTGGCTCAAAACCGTACAATTCCTTGGACATGTTGTTGATAGAAGAGGAATACATGTTGATCCTGCTAAAATCACTGCTATGCAGAACTGGGAGATACCAAAGACTGCGAAGCATATTTGCCGATTTTTGGGACTTGCCGGTTACTATCGGAGATTTATAAAAGATTTTTCACTTCTTGCTAAACCTCTTACGAAGCTAACTCAAAAAGGAAAAAAATTTGAGTGGTCCGAAGAACAGGAATCTGCTTTCAAGATTCTGAAAGAGAAGTTGACCACAGCCCCGATTCTATCTTTACCTGAAGGTACTGACGATTTTGTTGTTTACTGCGATGCCTCAAAGAAAGGCTTTGGTTGTGTTTTAATGCAACGTGAAAAGGTTATTGCCTACGCATCTAGACAGTTGAAGAAACACGAGGAGAACTATACCACACATGACCTTGAGTTAGGTTCCGTGGTATTTGCATTAAAGATATGGAGACATTATCTATATGGTACCCAGTTTACGGTGTACACTGACCATAAAAGTCTTCGACACATCTTTGATCAAAAACAGCTGAATATGAGGCAAAGCCAATGGCTCGAGTTATTGAACGATTATGACTGTAAGATGGAATATCATCCTGGCAAGGCAAACGTAGTTGCTGATGCCCTTAGTCGAAAAGACGATGTTAAATGTGTTCGTGCCTTAAACCTGAAAATCAAATCAAATCTTATATCACGAATCTGTGAAGCTCAACTGGAAGCTATTAAACCAACACTTATCGAAGGTGAAGGACCTATTGGTTTCGAGAACCAACTCCAAGTGAAAGCTAATGGTACACGGTACTTTGGCAACAGAATTTGGGTTCCTCGCTTCGGTAATCTCCGTGAACTAGTCTTGGATGAAGCGCATAAGACTAGGTATTCTATTCATCCGGGTTCCAGTAAGATGTACCACGATGTAAAGGAATTCTACTGGTGGCCTAATATGAAAGCCGACATTGCTACTTATGTTAGTAAGTGTCTCACTTGTTTGAAAGTCAAGGCTGAACATCAAAAGCCTTCTGGTCTGTTGACACAACCCGATATTCCGCAGTGGAAGTGGGAATGTATCGCTATGGACTTTATTACTAAATTGCCCAAGACTTCTAGTGGCAATGATACTATATGGGTCATAGTAGATCATCTTACTAAATCTGCTCATTTCTTACCGATTAAGGAGACCGACAAGGTGGAGAGATTGTCACAACTGTATATCAAAGAAATTGTCTCTCGTCATGGTGTTCCTATATCAATCATATCCGATCGCGACAGTAGATTCACTTCCAGATTCTGGAAATCTTTACAAACTGCTCTTGGAACTCAACTCGACATGAGTACTGCTTATCATCCGCAAACCGATGGTTAAAGTGAACGAACCATTCAAACATTGGAAGATATGCTTCGCGCTTGTGTTATCGACTTCGGCAAAGGCTGGGATAGACATTTGCCTTTGGTTGAATTCTCTTACAATAATAGTTACCACTCAAGTATTAAGGCTGCACCTTTTGAGGCCTTATACGGACGAAAATGTAGATCCCCACTGTGCTGGGATGAATTAGAGGACAGACAGTTAACTGGTCCTGAAATCATACACGAGACAACCGAAAAGATAGTTCAGATTAAGAAACGAATAGAAACTGCCCACAGCCGATAGAAGAGCTATGCTAATAAAGGTCGGAAAGATTTGGAATTCCAAGTTGGTGATAAAGTCATGTTGAAAGTATCCCCTTGGAAAGGCGTCGTTCGTTTTGGTAAACGAAGCAAACTAAGTCCGCGTTTTGTTGGACCCTTCAAGATTACTGAAAGGATCGGACCCGTGGCTTATCGATTAGAATTACCTGCTGAACTTAGCAGCGTACACGACGTATTTCATGTCTCGAATCTTAAAAAGTGTCTCGCTGATGACACTCTCGTTATTCCTTTAGATGACATTCGCATTGATGATAAAATGCACTTCATAGAGGAACCCGTAGAAGTCATGGGTCGATCTGCTAAACGCTTAAAACAAAGCACCATACCTATTGTTAAGATCCGTTGGAATCACGACGTGGCCCCGAGTATACCTGGGAACGTGAAGACCAAATGAAACAGAAATATCCCCATCTCTTCTCAACCGCTGATGCATCCGAGAAGTCTACCTAAAACTTCAGGACGAAGTTTTTATTAACGGAGAGATACTGTAACAACCCTCACTTTTCGACTTCTAAATTACTGAATTAACCCTAGGGTTATATGTCTGACTATATGTATTAAGGGTTGTTATATACAATTAAATATTGACCGAATAGTAATTTTTTAGTCAACAATGTACGCTTAAATAAATAATATATTATTAATTTATATAATTTGACATAATTTAACTAAGTATATAAACTTTGTATCACTTTTATTATTTAGTTAATGTATTATATATTTAACTATATAATAAATTCAATTATATATAAATGTAATAATATTTACAAACTTACTAAAACTATAGTTTAATAATTAAAATCATAATTATTATTAAAAATACAAAATACCGAATTATTTATTATTTTTATGCAAAATTTGTATTTATTAATTAAATAAAAAAAATAAAAATAAAATAAAATATTATTGACAAATATTCTTGGAAAAGCATTAAATCAATTTGTTTATTTATATAAAAAAAATCCTTAAAATAAATGAAAATAAATAAATAAATTACTTTTTAATTAAAAATTGTAATGGAAAAACTACTTTTATTATTTTATTTTGTGCATTATCCCATGACCTAACATTTAATAATTTTTAATTTTAAAATCCCATTAAGAATTAAAATATTTCTTTTTCTTTTAATTATTTTATTCTTTTTACCTAATTTTTTCAAGTATAAATACCCCTCATTTCTCATTCAAACTCACACCAAAATTTCTCTCATTCTCTCTTTGAAGAATTACTACTAGTAAGTATTCTTTTCTTACTTTTTATTTTTTTTACTTTTTACTTTTTACTTAGGTTATTATTTTTACTGAAACATGTAAATAATGTTATAAATTATATGCAATTAAAAATAAAATAAATAACATGTATACACTATTACTATTACTAGCACCTATAACCTACTACTTATATTGTAACATAAAAACATTTTGGGATATGTATTAGAGATGTATAGATCTTCGAACTTTCTTGACGAATGGTTTCTATGAGATTCTAGGCAGAGGGTTTGGATTTCTGATTTAAAGGGTCCAATAGCTCAAGCCCCTAGATCTAAATTAGCCATTCGAAGGAAAAGGGGTGATTGGAAGCTTATCTAATACGGCAAGTATCCTAAAATGGAAAACACTGATAAAAGTAGAAACTCTCTAGTCATAGAAACTTAGTAAAATAAGAAACTTTATAAAAATAATAACTTACTAGGAATAGAAACTTAGTAAAACAAACTATACTTAAACACATACTTAAACTTAAACATGGGCAAAACACTTAACTACTCTTAAATGTCAATAGGTTGACTTTCCTGCTCACTCGTTCAACTCTTTATTCCGAGGAATAACTCTCTCTCTACTTACTAAGGTGAATTCATAGCCCCTCTTTATTGCTAGGAAACTTACTTACTTTTACTTGGGGTGAGACACATGCTGTTTTTACTTTTTACACTTTAGACACAAGTACCAAACTGTTAAACTATGCTATACCCGGCTATGTCCGACTAAGTCCCTACAGTGATATTTTTAATTGCTGCGGCATGCTTAATTATTGGGGGTAGGCCTATCGGGAGTAACGTCCCCGATACATTTGACCAAGTCATTGTATTACTTAATAATGAAATTAAACCGACAAGGACAGACACAACTTGTCATGGGGCAAAACTTGAACGTTTAGTCTAAATATCACGCATTGGCATAACTTTTTGATCCTGTGGGAGATCAACTTTACAAACTAAATCTTGTGGTCTAAAACAACGACAAACTTTTTGTTAAACCTATGAACTTCACTCAACCTTTTTGGTTGACACTTTAGCATGTTTTGTCTCAGGTGCTGTTTGATTCAAGCTCTTATACTTACCGCTTATGTGATGCTACTTGGACATAGGATCAAGAGATATCGCATTTATTACTTCTGCATGTGAAAATTTACGATATTGTTATTCCTGTCATTGTAACGACATTTCATTTTCCGCTGCGTACTCATTAAAGTTAAATTCATCATTTAGTATTGTTCTCGTTTATTATAATATGTTGGTATGTTTTGATATTAGTGACGTTCCTTCCAGACCCTATTGGGAGGACGTTACACTTTTGATGTTTTTGTCTCTTGTGCTATCCTTAGCACATTGTTTAAGAAATCGTTTTTAGAGAAATTGTGTGGAAATTCGAGGTTGATCGCGTGTCCTGACCTCATGTAGTGCTATTGGAATGGAACTATGAATTAGTGAAATATAATGGCGTCAGGCTAACGTGATTATATTACGTTAATTCATAAAGAAGTCCCAATATTGTGACATGAGGAATAGAAAGCGAGTCAAAGAAAAATTTTACACTACTCATTCAGAAGTTCTGATGTATTACATGGATAGGGAAAATATTCATTATCTTATTTGTTGATATACGAGAAGCTCGTTTTAACCAGATTATGTATCTCATGCTCTATCCTTCATAACTCGCTTGTTAGCAACAGCTTCGCTCGGGAACAGTTTTGGCCCAAGTACTTGTGTCCTGATAATAGTTAAAACAACATTTAACTCATTGGTTTTCATGACCTCGTAAAATTTGTTGGTCAAATGTCGCACGACGATTCAAGTCCTTTACTCGATCATCCACGATCTTACTTCAACTTGTAACCTCTGAAATACAGATACTCTGTTTATCATCGGGAGTTTTACACATTTGTCTAATTGGGAGGTTCTAACGGGATTATGGGCGAATAGAAGTAATGAAATATTTTGTCATGTATACAATTTATAAAATCATATATGTACGTATGGATTCAAATAAATAAATTTACCCTTACCTATTTTGGCTTGTATATATACTAAATCATACCTTCAAAATTATTTTAAAACCACTCATTTAAACAGCTATTTGACTAAGTCAATTTGCTTTATATAAAATGGTACACATTGTATATGCTTCTAAATTACTAAGAACTTTGTTCCGTTTATGTTGTCACGTCAAACGTTTAGAGCTTTTTCAAAACTCCTTTGATCGATTTTATCAAATTTTCGTGTTACTCTACTGAGTGTTTGGATCACAGTTCTTCTCATCCTCCATTTAAGGATGAAACTTACCATTAAGTTCATTGATAGAAACTCTTACACCACTTTGGATGCCGGTTTTTTAAAAATTGTTAGAAAGTATTTGCGCTCATAAAATTTTCCCTCTTATGGTTGGACATGGCCGAAACGCGGACCGATAAATCAATTTTCTGGGGTACACTCGGTGGTCACCTTATTTTAGAAAAGGCACTAGGTGGGTTTCTACCCCAACTGTTGTTATAGTGGATATCATGGATATATATTACACCAGACCATTTGAGGAGTTTCTACTCTCAATATTCGCTATTAACCGCAACACCCTCATAAACATCAATCCTAGGATTCAATACTTTGAGGTGCATGAAATTATTTTTGGAGATACATCTCACCTGGAGTCAGCCATTCTTTATAACCCATGATTCGCGTTCTTTTCATCCGCACATAAATTTAAGAATATGGATGAGTCCTAGATTTCCCCGCTCATTGTACAAGGAAGTTCACTCTCGTTGAAAGATCACACCTTTCGTACATCTTCCTTTCGAAAATGTAATGAAAACTTACTTTGAAGTCTATGATCCTCGTTATCTCCTTTGAGAGAATTGCCTTAAATATTTATGCCACCGATGTAACTACTCCATATATTTCTTCCTTCATTGTTGCAACTATATTTCATTCGTCCCAGTTCGTCCCCTTGGGGAGCTCCTATTTTGTTTGTTAAGAAGAAAGGTGGTTCGTTCCGATGGTTTAATGATTATCGCGAGTTGAACAAGTTTACAGTTAAGAACCGTTACCCTCTTCCGAGAATTGATGATCTGTTCGATCAACTTCAAGGTTCGTCTGTTTATTCTAAGATCGATCTTCGTTCTGGTTATCACCAATTGCGCGTTAAAGAAACTGATGTTCCGAAAACCGCATTTAGCACCCGTTATGGTCACTACGAATTCCTTGTTATGTCGTTCGGATTGACAAATGCACCTGCTGTGTTCATGGACCTCATGAACCGTGTGTGTAGACCCTATCTGGACAAATTCGTTATTGTTTTCATCGACGACATCCTTATTTACTCTAAGAGTGATGAAGAGCACGAAGAACATTTGAAGTTAGTGCTTGATCTGTTGAGGAAAGAAGAGTTGTACGCTAAATTCTCTAAGTGCGCTTTTTGGTTACGAGAGGTTCAATTCCTTGGACATATTGTTAGTAAACAGGGAATACAAGTTGATCCTGCAAAGATTGAGGCGATTGAAAAGTGGGAAATTCCAAAAACTCCTACTTAGATTCGTCAGTTTCTAAGGTTGGCAGGTTACTATAGAAGGTTCATTCAAGATTTCTCTTGTATAGCGAAACCTCTGACTGCTTTAACGCACAAGGGGAAAAAGTATGAGTGGAAGGATGAACCAGAGACTGCTTTTCAAACTCTGAGGAAGAAGTTGACTACCACTCCGATATTGTCGCTAGCTAAGGGTAATGATGATTTTGTCGTCTATCGTGATGCATCGCGTCAGGGCTTTGGTTGTGTTTTGATGCAACGAAAGAAAGTTATTGCGTACGCGTCACGCCAGTTGAAGATTCACGAGCAGAATTATATGACCCATGATTTAGAGTTAGGAGCTGTTGTGTTTGCGCTTAAGATTTGGAGACATTATCTTTATGGGGTCAAAAGTACAGTGTACACTGATCACAAAAGTCTTCAACATGTTCTTGATTAAAAACAGCTAATTAGAGACAGCAAAGATGGATTGAGTTATTGAACGATTATGATTGTGAACTCCTTTAACCATTACGGGGAAAGGCCAATGTTGTGGCCGTTGCGTTAAGTCGAAAAGAGAGAATTGAACCTCGCAGGTTTAGAGCCTCAAACATGACCATTCGAATAAACCTCGCCAGGCAGATTCTTGCAGCTCAGCAAGAAGCCTTGAAGGAGGAGAATTTCGTAACGGGAAGGTCAGAGGCTTAAGTAAACAGGTTGAGGTATGAACCGATGGCACTCGGTATTTTTGCGGGACGTCTTTGGGTTTTGAAGTTTGGTGATCTGCGACAACTTGTTTTAGACGAGGCTCATAAGTCGAGGCACTCTATTCATCCTGGTTCAGGAAAGATGTATCATGACCTTAAGGAGCTGTATTGGTAGCCTAATTTGAAAGGTGATGTGGCTACATATGTAGCTAAGTGTTCGACCTGTGCTAAGGTTAAAGCTGAACATCAGAAACCGTCTGGACTTTTGGTACAACCTGAGATTCCCGAGTGGAAGTGGGAAGGTATTACGATAGACTTTATTGCGAAGTTACCGAGAGTTGTGGGTGGTTATGATACCATTTGGGTGATTGTTGACCGACTCACTAAGTCATCTCATTTCTTGCCAATTAAGGAAATAGATTCGAAGGAGAAGCTTACTCGTTTGTATTTAAAGGAGATTGTTTCTAGACATGGTGTTCCCGTATCTATTATTTCGGACCGAGACAGTCGATTTACATCGAGGTTTTGGTAGTCCTTACAAGATGCTTTGGGAACTAAGTTAGATATGAACACTGCTTATCATCCACAATCAGATGGTCAGAGTGAAAGGACCATTCAAACGTTGGAAGACATGTTACGAGCATGCATCATTGATTTTGGTAATGGTTAGAATAAGTACTTGCCACTAGCTGAATTTTCTTATAATAACAGCTATCATGCAAGTATTAAGCCACACCTTTTGAAGCGCTGTATGGTAGAAAGTGTAGGCCTCCTGTCTGCTGGAATGAGATTGGGGATGCTTAACTCACAGGTCCAGGAATTATTCATGAGACTACCGAGAAGATCGTACAAATTAAGGAAAGTTTGAGAACAGCCAGAAGTCGGCAAAAGAGCTATGCCAATAAGAGAAGGAACGATATTGAATTTCAGGTTGGTGATCGTGTTATGTTGAAGGTATCACCTTGGAAAGGTTTGATACGGTTTGGTAAAAGGGGAAAGTTGAATCCTCGTTTTGTAGGACCTTTTGAGATTATTGAGAGAGTTGGACCCGTGGCTTATCATTTGAAATTGCCACAAGAACTCAGTGCTGTTCACGACATTTTTCATGTATCGAATTTGAAGAAGTGTTTGGCCGAGGCCGATGAAACTATTTCGCTGGAGGAACTTCATGTTGATAAGCAACTACATTTTATTGAGGAACCTGTTGAAATCATGGATCGAGAGGTTAAAACTCTTAAGAAGAGTAGAATTCCTATTGTCCGAGTTAGATGGAACGCCAGACCCGGTCTCGAGTTCACTTGGGAGCGTGAAGATCAGATAAAGTAGAAGTACCCGCATTTGTTCCCAGATGCTGAGTCAACCCCTGCACCTGCTTAAATTTCGGGACGAAATTTCCGTAACGGGAAGGTACTGTAACGACCCTACTTTTTCCGTTATCTTTTTCCGTTAATTATTTAACGAACGTTAATTGTTATTCGTGCCACGTCATTTCTATGACCTATATTATTATTTTTGTAATAATATATTAATTATTATGTGTTAAATGAATATTTGTATTCATATTTTAAATTGTACGTTTCTACGTGTCGTGGATTTCTATCCAGCGAATCTTATCGGTTTTCAAACCAACGGTCAGACTTTTGGGATTTTTAAATCCAAATTATTTTAAATATGATATTTTTATATCATATGGTTATATATAGTGTTTATATATTTTATTTGTCGCGTATATGTTATCTCTCCGAATATTTAATCGCGTAGCGGTGTTTTCGCGTTTCTGGCTTCGTTCGGGCATTCGGGCTAAAAGCTTTTAGTCTTATATCAAATGGCCCACTAAGGGGGCCCACCCTACTGTTTTTGGCCTAAAATGTCAAAGGGGAGGGGTTGGTTTTGCCATTCCTTGTAACTTGTGATTATTTTGATCAAAATCACAAAATTCATCCCATTTCTAACCTAGCAACCATTTTATTTTTTTTTTTCTTCTCCTCCTTGCTTCCTTGGCCATCACCTACCTTCACCAACACCATCATTATCTTCAACAAT